>NW_026892549.1:10975000-12175000 GCF_033815535.1 Pezoporus flaviventris
ATAAATTCAGTATCATATGTCTTGATATTCTTATAGAGATCAGTACTAAAGTGCAATTTAGTTAGCTTAAAGTCTCAAATCTGATTTATCTATGAGACACACTTCACAACACAAACCAATTTTGCTGTAGTAATACCATGTCAATGTTTCTTGACAGAAGACAAATGTTGTTATTATTTTGCCATTTCTTACCTTTGTAAAAGTTTAGAATTTTACAAAATTACTCTTCTTCATATGTCAAAATGGAAAGTTGTTGGAAAGAAAAAAATATTGAAGCCATTCTTATATCTGTTGACAGTGATGGATTCTACACTTTGGTTAAAAATGATTCTGGCACAATATTGATGTTTAAAAAATAAAAAGTAAATCATGTTTTTAAATGGATATGTGCATTTTTCCTATATAGATTCAGGAAGATAAAAGAGGAAAAAAAAAATCCCAGAACTATTTTTTGTTGTTTCTTGAGGTCTTGAAAAATATTTACCTGTATGCTGTTTATTAACATTATTTATCTGCAGGAGCTACTCATGCAAGTCTGTGCAGACAAACACGCCTCTCCATAGAGGTGATCTTCAGAAAAAGTAGCCTTTCTTATCTTTGTAATCATCCTCTCCTTGCCCTTTCACTATATCATGAGGCACAAATATAAAATAAAATCTGAATTACATTTAGTTTAAGAGATTACTTTTAAAATGGACTAAAACTCTTGAAAGTAAAATATTTCAGGATTTTTGCTCTGACATAGTTTTAAAACACCCACAATGCTTAATAAACATAATTTCAAGGAACTATGTCTTGTAATATCATATAGACCTCCTTCTTGTGCTAATGTATTCTTATTTCTGTCGACAATTACATCTTGTGCTAACAGAAAAGCATAGAAAGACATGAAACAACAAAAATTCAAAACAACAAAAGAAATAGGTCATCTCCAGTATTAAGCTACAGGATTATCTACGTATAATTTGTACAGCAGGGAGCGGACTTTCCCATCTGAAGTCCAGATGTGGAAGAAGCAAAGAACAGGTAGAGCAGGAGAATAAACTGGTTTTAGGGTCCTGAAGTTGACCTTATAAACTAGACCATACAGATGTGGGTCTCAAATTTTCTTCTGCAAAACCTCTGCATACTACTGCTCACCATAAAATGATGTAAGAAACACAATTTACAGTTTCATCCCTAGGCAAGCCAGGGTTAAAGGACAGGGTAAATTAACTGCATGATAGTCAAAAAGTACTTGCAGAAAGAAAACCAAATGACTTTACTGACCAAGTTAGCCATTAGTCAACCAGTACTCTGTAATAAAACATGGCCAGCTTTGCCCTTTGAGAATATGTACCCAATTACTTGCTCATGTAGCCAGGTTTCAAAAAGTACTCCTCCCCATATCAGGAATGAACAAGTGGCAGTTTACGGATTACTAATGGAAAGACTGACACCAGGGTTTGATAATTAGGGCCACAAGAATCCTAATCCAAGTTACTAGTAAGTTGAATGCAAAGATATGACTTCAAATAGGTATGTTGAATAACAAATATAAATATGCAGCTATATGATATCTACGTTTGACTGAATTGTGCAGGCACGCTTCAAAACACTATGAGTTTGTGGAACAGAAGACCTCAAAAGCCGTTATGATCAAAGTTAACCAGGCTAACATGTTTATATAATTACACACTTTTTTCTTTATCACTGTACCGATTAATTTTTAAGAATAAAAAAATCAAAGGCAAGAAAAGCACTGTACATTTTATTACAAACTAAAGACCACAGAATCAAAGTCTAAACGCTTTCTCTTATCTAAGGACCAGCTGCATAGAAATCACTGAAATTATTGTTGGTTTTATTTAAATTGTAATAGCTATATTGTCCTAAAACTGACACAAGAGGATAATTAGGTGATATATTTAAGTTCAATGCATTCTATGGTTCACTTTCATGTGTTTCCACCTCCATGCTTTGTAATTGTGGATTATTATTTTACGTTGCAACAGCTATATGACTTGTCTATCAATTCTTGTATAAAAGTAAAAGTAACCTGCATTCTGAAGTCTAAGAACAGTCTTCACTTTGCCTTAATCCTATGAATTATATAAGCAGATCACAGAAAAATGTTACCTCAAAAATAAAGTACCTGAACCTTAATCTGAAAATTGTACAATAACACAATTACAATATTTCAAAGAATTACATTTTTTTTGTTTGCTTGTTTCCCATCTTAATTCCCTTCTTAGCTCTGGCAGAACGCATACATTCTCAGATATGAGCTGGGGATACAGCAGGGTCAGTGAGAAGCCAAGAATATCCCATGCATATTCCTGTAAAATTACCATGCTTCTCTCATTCTGTATCTTCCACCAGAGACACTAAGCAGATGATTTTGTGAAGATTTAATGAATTCATTTGGTTTGAAACATGCCACATGTTCCTCGAACTTCAGCAGAACTGCTCACGTACTGAGTTCTAGCTCATATGCAACTTTTCTCTACTAACTTGCTGAATTCTGTGTTTAATTCATCGGCAGTTTTCCTTGTATTCATGTAGGTTAAAAAAACAACCAGAGAACATAAAAATTTGATATAACTTTTACATTAAAAATAGATTAAAATAAAATAAATTGAAGTAAAAAATAAAATTAAATAAAATAAATTGAAGTAAAAAATAAAGTAAAATAAAATAAAATAAAACAAAACTGGCAAGGTAGATTATGTGCTCTTGTAATACACAAGACATTTAACTTCAGTAGATTTTAAGCCGGGGGGTAATGGCAGCATGTATTCAACCCCTAAGCCTTTTTGTGTATATTTACAACTGTTTTCCCCTATGGGGAATGACATAGAGCCATGCTAGAAGAGAATTTTTCTTGGTAACTTGGGACTTTAAGGGATGACTGATGTTTATTTTCAAAAACTTCTTATACATCTACATATACAAATATTGCACTTTATTTTTTGTGCACATATCATGCTATGTGGAATCAATGTTATGTGTTTCATTCCCTTCTTAGACCTGTAAAAAATCATGTAGAGAAATATTAATTTGTACTGCAACCTCTTTAACTGAAACTAAAATTTTCGCACAGCAAAATGTAGAGAAATTAATCACATGCATTTATCTGATATGTAATGATTTTAAGTCAATTTGGAGATAAGCGTATGACATGTATGATCATTTTCCTCTTACTATAATTCCTACCAATTACTCCTCATAAAATATAACTGTGATTTTCTATTTCTCTGTTCTATTTATTTGCACATTTTTTTAAAGGTAAGAAAAAAAAGGAATTAAATTTGCATCTTCAGAGTAGAAATGTGGTTGTGTACCCCATTTGTTTTACTAGCAATCACAAACACACACAATCAAATCATAAAAGTTTTCTAGAGTTTAATTTCAGCATATACAAAATATAATTTAATTCCTCACCATAAAAATTACATACAATACAAACTTCTCCACATATTTCTAATCTTAGTGAACCTAATGCATTTCTAGACTTCCCAAGTTCGTGTTCTTTGCTCCCCAACAGTCTTAGCCTGCTGCTACAGAGAAACAAGTTCTCCCTGACAGAGACCAGTTAATTCACACTGCCAAACACAAGAGGAATTTAATGCTTTTTCAAATATCAAATTAGTCCAATTTCATTTAGACTTAAATGATTTTTCTGGTCCCTCTTCATGTAGATACCTCTACAGTCAATTAGCATTGTCACTTTTAATCTGTAATACTCAGATATTGGTCATTTCCTATTAGAGTCTTATTAAATAGATTCTTATGGTCAGATAGAACCTTCTGCAATGTAATATCTGAGGGGAGAAAACTGACAGTCATTATGCAGCTGGCATTTACTAAAAGTTTAGATACTGCAGATAACCTTAATCACAAATTACACTGCATTGCAGTGAATTAGCTCACAACTTCACAGTTCCACCTAAACAGCCAAGTTTCCCACCCAAACACTCTTAGACTATTACTGTTAGACTTAACCATCTACATGTTTCCTAATTAAAATGTTTCTAAGTTTTAGCTTTAGAGCATCAAATGTTACCCTGTTAGGCAGAGAAGTCTGTCATAAGAGTTTTGGATCCTACTCCCTGAAAAATCATACTCCCTTAAGCTGTGAACATGTGTCCTCTGCTGGACCCAACTATGCTGCCCCACCTGCTTGGTGAAAACCTATTACTATTGAAGCTGCCCATGCTAAATGATTCACTGGGAGAAATCCCACAAACAGCTCAGCCAGAAGTCTGAAGGGGAGTTAGGTGACTTTTGGTAACAAGAGCCGTTACAGGCAGCTGGACAGTGACTTCAGATGTGCTATTCTTTCATGGTATGAAGTTCAGAAGGAATCATTGTTTCTCAGAGTGATCTTTCCTATATGCAAAGATGACAGAGCATTAAAGTCTGGTTTCAAAGGCTTTTGCTAGAAAGGAATTATCACTGCCTTGTTAAAAAGACACTCAGTACAGCCTCATCCAAGTAGAGGACAAGGATCATTTTTAATGAAATCCTAGTATTTTGTGAGATTTTTTGTGACAGATGATTTTTTTTAAAAAAACAAACAAAAAAAACCCCAAATCTGTAAAGCAGCTAAGAACTCCTTTGAGCATAAATAAATCCAAAGGAAATGATGTGCTGGCTAGGGTGTAGGCAAATGCAGAAATCAATATATCCATCACTTGGCCTTAAACAGTGACAGTTAAACCAGGATTCAGCAAAACCAGGTAATAAAATGCCTGATTTTATTACTTGCTGACCTTCAAACTCAATAGAAACCCATTGACTTAATGAACAATAGAACAGATTTGACTGACCAAAGTGCTTGAAGCACTACTGGCTTAATGGTATGAGATCATGACAAAGATGATTAAGCAGCAATCCAGACATCACCAGCAACACATGAATCATGCTAGGGGTATGAGTAAGCACCTACTAAGTATTTTGTCTTGGTGCTCATGGGTAATGGCAGGTACAGGTAGGATGGTTTAGAAGCAGAGGTAAGGAGGGTATAGTTGGGTTGTGCGCTCTGGTGTGTCTTCTCTTTCATAACTACGTACTACATTGACACCATTTTCCTCTGGAAAACATATGTTATACAACCAGTTAATGAGTATCACATAACTGCAACAACTTGTCTGCTGACTCGCTTACATCGCACCTAGCTGCACTCACAGATGTCCAGCCATGGCGGAGGATGGCCAGCACCATAGCTGCCTGCCCTTGTGCTTTTCAAAGAAGTCCGTAACTTACTCCCTGCCTTCTCCCTTTGAAAGGAAGGGCCACCTTTGCCCTAAGGAGGTGCACCTTGTGCCATTATTGTTGTTCCTATAACAGAAGAGCAGAGATGCTATACAGAGGAGGAACTAAATGTTCTCAAGGCCAAACCAGTGGCAAAATGGGGGAAATGATCGTGGATCTCCATTTTCTGATTCTTAGAACTTCCTCCCATTGCAATTCTAGAAAATAAATCATTTATGCAAAAGCTAACTCTCTATTAATTAGCCAGTCACTACTCAACATCACGTATTTTCATTATGCAACCTCATCAAAATATCTGTTTTATCCTGGGCAGTGCATGTGCAAATTCTTCTTGTGCTCAGATTTGTTTAATGGATCACCTGCCTGATCAGTCCTACTGATTGTTTATCTCTGGTGGCATAACAGCATGCACGGAGCTATGCTGAAAACTGACAGGCATCTCACTGTATGGAATAATTAAATGCCTCATTTAAAAAAAGAGAATTAGACATGGCTTCAGAGATTAGTGCCAAGAGAGTTTTGCCGTTTTATATTCTTGTTGATGCAAACTGTAGAGACTTGTAGCGCTGATCAGCAGGATAAGATTCAAAAGACACCACAGAGGTTAATGAAAGCCAGCCTGTGTAGGCTTTCTCACGGGTCACAGAAATATGTGGGGGGTTGTTTATTGCTGAAATCCCTTCCAAAGTACCCCTGTTTACATAGTATTAAGGCTACCAGGCTATAGAAAATGGAATCAAAGTTGAAAGCTCAGCATTAATGCTGCTCCTCGTGTTTATGCATCAGAAAAATTTCTGTCAAAATTTAAGACACTATACTGTTCATAACCCAATGCAGTTTGGTATAGTCTTACTTCTGTATGCTCTACAGATAAGCGTAATATACTTGACATCTGTTTTGATTTTATGTTCCAGTGGGACCTACAAAATAAATCAAGGGGAAAATATTTAAGCAGCCTTCAGTTACCTTCCTCTCTGTCATGTGGTTTTCCTATAACTACCTATCAGGGATGAGTAACAGTAGTTCATTTTCACACTGAAACTTATTGGATTAGCGTGTTCATATTTTGAGGCTGTCAGGGAAAATGTTATGAAATATTTCCCCTCCATCCTTTTGGAGTATCTGCTTGGTCCTTGAACTGAAAGCTAGTGAACTGCCTAATGTCCTGCTAGCTTACCTTTCTGGACAAACATGGGGTTTGGGAAGGGATATACTAAGGCAGCCTAACTTTTTCAGCTGTGGGGACTAACTCCAGCCTCTGGGAGGGATCTTCTTCTATTAGCCTGTCAGCACACAGGACTTGAGACTGGAGAAGCATTGAGAAACCCAGCTATGTCCTTGCAGACCTTGTGGGCAGAAGCCAGTCGCATACTGCACAGCCCTACTCAATAAGTAAAGCTCATCATAGCACAGAAAGGCCACTTGCAATGCCTTGCACAATAAACCGGGAATTCTGCTCTGTTGCTGTACAGAAGAAGGAGAATCTCTGCCTGACTCTCTCCAACCCACATGATCACGATAACCAGAAAGCATCTCTTTGTGTACAAGTAATAAAAATATTACACAGCTAACTATAGGGAATGAGAGTAAGAGATTAAACTCTAATGCTCATTAACAAATAACCACTGTTTCATTAAGTTGTGTGGTGAAGTCCGTGTGGAACAGACAGCCACAATGGTTTAATATAGATTTCTAGTTGGAATGTTATGATACCTGTAGAATACTTTAGTAAATTACTGATGTCAGTTGTATTTTTCTTTGAGACTAGGGAAATAGGTTATTGGCACAATAAAACATCTAGAGGCATTTAAAATGTCAGTCTAATAGCAAGAACCAGTAAGGCTTTTAATTACCTTCTGTGCAATTTTTTTAATTGCTTCAGTGGCTGCAGTGCTTAGTGAATTCCTGACAGAGCAGCTGCAACTGACTTAATTTAAAATGTTTTTGAAGCTCTTGGAGGAAGTATTAAGAAATTCAACAGAAATCCAGGGAAGGACACATGGGCTATTTTATGCAGTGCATGTGAGGAAATCTTGGGCTCAGTTTGCAACATGGGCAAGAATGTTTTGAATAGCTTGAATGGATATCCATGTCATCATTGCCCTGGTCTGGGTAAAAGATGGTGTTCGCTGCCTTTTGTGGGAACCATGCTACCATACTTCAATTTAAAGAAAACAAAACCCATCTCTTATGGCCCTGGCAGCAACAGGGAAAAGAGCAGAGGCTCAAGAAAAAGGCTGAGTGCCAGAAATAGTCCCAGGACCCTGGTATATCAAACAGAACTTACCTTTAGAGTGCAGATGCACTTGCAGCTCTGGAGATCAAACTCCTTCTTCAAGAGAAAAATCTATTCTATTAACAGGAGAAAAAAGTGTATGAAAATTTTCCCTAATAAAATGTAACATACAAATAACTGTCAGACTCCATCCAAGGACTATCCACAGTGATCACAGAGGAATGCACTTGAAGAATACCAAGTCACCAAATGAGTTCACTTTTTTTCCAGCAGAGATGGGAAATGGTCACTTGAGCTGGAAATGCTGTCTAAAACCAAAGTACCTCAACTACAGCTGTATGCTGCCCTTACTGTCAAAGTGGCACATGGGGAATATAATTTCTCTTTTCCCACAGGCATATAAGGCCATGCCTAGCCAATGCTTTGGCAGCAGATGCAGGGTCAGTTTGTCCTTCCCAGGAAGCAAGGTGACTACAGCAGCACAGCATGGTGCCCACACACAGCCTGGGGTGGGCTCTTGACATGCAGACCATAAATACCACCTTACCCTATCTCTCGTACAACCTAGGGGATATTTCCCTGCCAGTCTGCAAAGACTCAGGTTCACACAAACCCATGTGCCACCTCCAGTGAAACAATCTCAACCTCACCCTCTCCAGCCCTTGCTAATCAGCTTGGCTCAGTCAGTTCGGCATCATTGTCCCATCCAACTCACTGCCGCTGCTGTAGCCTTAAAACGACAGGAACAGTGAGCTCCAGCTGTAGGCCCAATGCTGTTGAAGCTTCCTGGCAGAGGGAGGTTGGGACTGGGAATATCACAGCAGAACTTCAACCTATGGCTCTCCGGCAGGGCAAAACCATATGCTTTCAGGTTTATTTCATACTACACTGCACTCTGTTAACAAAATGGACTTTTAATTCATTTGAAAAACCACACGGGGCACAGATCCATCTCACAAACTTCTCTTTCCCTCCTGGGGTTTATCTTGATTAGGCAGTAAAAATGCAAAGGATTAGTTAACACCTTCTAGCATTTTTTCAAAGGGTGTTTCTACCCTACAAAAGCATGTCAGTATCATACTCCAACTAGAATACTGTTAAAGTTTTTTCTTAACAAAACTGCAGGGAAGGTATTCTACTCTAGACCTCCATCACACAACTGGTACACAAACTAACAGTATCTAATGTACTTCAAAAAACATAGTCAGGACAAATCCTTACAAGACCTGATGATTACAAGGACACATTACAGAAACAACAAAGAATAAAATATTGCCTAATCTAGCACACTGATTCTGAACATTTAAAGTCATAAAATAAGGCTATTCTTCAAAAATTATTGGACTTCTTGTTGTCAAATCTAAGTGGAAAAGATGTGTATTTTCTAGCTATTAATTTTTGTCTACCATGGAAACTTGGAGGAAAACAGACACTAAGTAGAAATGTACTGGCAACCTTTATAAACTGAGGTTTTAGTTAAATATACAGAGTAGTCCTTAGAGTGAATATTTAATAGGAATTTTGAAGGTCAGCTATAGTCAGTAAAGAGTTCTATAAATTATGTTGAAAAATTCTTTTGATGAGCCCTTGAAATAAATCCTTTTTGTGTAAATTACAACATATTCTACTGTGCCCTTTCTGATTTCATTCATACTCACATAAATCAACAGAAAATCCATTAAGTCAATGGAGTTACACTGAAAACAGAAACTTCCCATTTGATTTTTCTAGAAAGCATAAAATCATTGCATCAGCTTTTCAGGATAAGTGCAGTTTTAGGAGAACATTTGTTGTTGACAAAATCCACCAGATCTTATGCTCTAGTAGTCTAAAAACTCATCTTTACAAAATACTTGTCATACTTTAAAATAGCCTATTTAAAGGGGAGGAGGTGCCAGATTTTACAGAAGCTGGAGGAACTGGATCAGTATCTTTAATTCAAATCACAGTGAGATGATTTAAGACATTTTTGTTGTTATTTTAACTGAGAACATGGAAAATAAATTTTAGTTTATGACTCTTTATTGGGTCATTGAATAATGTTTTCTATTTTTCTCCTCTGATCAATGTGTTTATTGGTGCAAAACCAACAGATACTAGTTTTGGGAATAAAAAGCAATACACTGAATTGAGCTTTAATGTTGGTTTCTTTACCAAAATGTCTAAAAATAAGGAATTAAGATATCTGCTTCCACTTTTCATTTCATCTACACAAGTTCTGAGTTCTGGTATCTTATATGCAAAAGGCTTCATACTTCAGACAAAGGTTTTAATTATCAGGTTGCTGCTAGAATTAGGATATATTCTGATGTAGTTACATTACCTCTGATCTCTAGCAGCATTTCAGTGTTTGATTTTAATCAACCAACCACTTCATTTTATATCTCCAGAACATTGTTAATACATTGAACAACAATTTTTTTATTGATCTTAATGAAGATGTTCAATGTTAACTTTGTTTCACTTTGACATCCATTTTTAATTCCTTTTATTCCATCGAGTCATTATTTTGGCATAGGACAATACAAACCATCAAGGCTCTAATATATTTAATTTTGCTCAGTGGAAGCATGCTTAAAAATTATTGCGGTTCTAACAGATATATAAGCACCAAATGCTTCTGTAGAAAAAGATAACTCAGTAACTGAAGACTCCACAAATTTTAGTTCACTCCATGTAGTGGAAAGGTAGGATCATCTCTTTCCCATCTGCATACTTTGATGAGCTATTTTTAGTTCATATTTCCTAAATCTGAGGTTATAACTTCAAAAAAGGCAAACTCAGCAGTCCCCAGGCAAGTTACAATCAGCAAGCTGTATCAGCTTGCCCTCCCTTGGGCACAAAGCTAAGCCAGATAAAAAACAAAACAATGGATGCCTGAATACTTTTTTTAAGAAAAGGCCACCTGCCAGTTTAAAAGTAGAATGGTTGATGAGTCTTAAAGTACTCTGCAGTGTTTATTAAGCAACCGGTGGCACCAGCATAAAGACGGCTGTGCCTGCGACATAGACTACCAAAGCATACTGTGGAACAATCATACCACACCACCTTTACAACTAGTCTGTAGCCTTACCCTCAGCCCTGTTCAGCTTCACCCACTCACAGGCCATCCATGTCAGCACCTTTCTAGCAAGATCACTGTGGGATAACAAGGCTTGAAGTTGGTAGCAGCAGGGTCTCTTGTGTACCTAATTGACCTTTAGATGAAGCACCAGCTCGTTCTGAGCCACTCTTCTATTTACACACTAAGATCTCTAGCTGGCTTGACAGCCACAATTAACCTCTCCAGCAGCTGCCTGGGTTTTCCCCTACCAGATGATATTTAGCACAGTGACTTACTTTGCCCTTAACCCTTTCTTGTGTTTGACTTTTCAGCTATTTTACTGAGTTGCCTTCATTTATTATTAGCAGCCCAGTGACCTCAAGAATTATAAGCAAGGAAAACTGCAGTAGGCAGCAGATCCGCCTCAACACCCATCACTATTCTTGATAGAACCCAGTTCAACCACCTCTAATTTACAGGACTGTGCAAACATATGGTGTAAAGTTGGGCAATGTTATGAAGGAATCCAAGAAGGAGAAGTAGAATTTTGTATTGAAGCCATGATCAGCATTAATTTCATAAATTACCTGTCCTAATTTCATTCATTCAGAACTCCTGCAATATCACAGTTGGGGTTTGAGATGTGAAGAGTATCAGCTAATAACACTCATGTTGAAGTCAACACTGTACTGCCACCTAGCATCCAGCTCACAAGCTCATCCCATAAATATCCCCGTCTTTGCTGTTTTAGGCACACATGAGAACTCCAGGTAATGCCACTTCCATTAGCTTACCACTGACTGGAATTGCACATATCATTAAATGTACATTTTGTTTAAATGTGGAATTTTGCCTAAGCATCCTCTTGGGTTTCCATTTTCCTCCTCTATTTTTAATCACAAATTTCCTTCCTCCAACAAGAGCAATTGGCTACTCCTTGCTTACTATAAACATTTCCATTTGCCTTCAGACTCTAAAGAACATAAATTTGGTAAAAGTCAGTTTTTCACAGACTTCTGAACCAACCTTTTAAAAAATTATTTTGTTTGTTTGTTTTATGCTTAGCATCTAAAACACATTAGTAGATTGTAAAGATTTACAGTCTACTACAATCTACAAAAGCAAATAAACTCCACATTTCAGGGGTGATCCTCTACTATTTATGCATTTCTATGATGCTGAAATGCAACAACAGTTTTTACTGGTTGGGTTTTGTCCTTTAATGGCTCTGTCTGCGGATTGCTACTATCTGAAACATTTCACACAAGAAGTAGTTATGATCACTTAGCAGTGCATCTGGTAGTGTTGTGAGCAGCAACGTTTGCAAAAGCAACTTCATCCACACAGGAAAAAAAAGTGATTTCCACATCCCTTGAAATGTTACAGTGGGTAAATTATATTTTCTGATGGAATAATGTTATGTCGGATTCCTGAAGGACAATATACGGCTGTATTAAAAATTTTAAATAATAAGTTCAAGCCAATTCACGCAGGTAATCCCAGAGACCTGAAGCAAGGCTTGCCTACTTAAATCAGACCTGATTTTCAGTTTCACAAGCTTCGTAACACAAGGAGAACTGAAACACAAGATACAACAAAGAAGTTTTGCCACCAGTTTCTGACCAGAAGATGCAGCAAGAAACTGCCTGGGATGTAACATCCAAAATATCCAATGAAACACAAATGGAAAATAGTAAACATTACAATAAAATATGTTGCTTTTTTTTTTTTTGCACTTTTTATTTAAGTAGTCATTCTCCCTTACAGATCCCCTGGCTTCTGTGCACTTTTACGCTTATATCCAGCATAACTTGCTTCCAGGAGCTGAGCTTGGAATAGCCACTGAGGCTTTTTTTTGCTGGGGAAAAAAAAAAAAATATATGAAGAATCAGCACTGTATTATCTCTACTGTTCCTTACTCATTTTGCAGTTCTCAATCTAGTGGATGTCAGGGTTTTCAATATGGCCCATTCTTCATGGAGAATAGACGTCATGTTTGCTGCTGTGAGATTGATATAGCTGCGTGCTATCAATCCCAAAAGCTCTGATGCAGGCCACGGACCTCAACCAAAAGATTTCTTTCTGCACTATCAATCTCACAGCTCTGTACTCTCTCCAAGTCTTATATCAGGCTGGTTGATATCTTTCCAGTTTCTGTATTCCTGCATCAGCAGTCTGGCTAAACATGGTCATCATTCACTACCTCTGTTTCAGCAGTGGTTACAAACACAGTATCACTTTCTGCAATGTTACAATATTATTATTGTCATTACTATTTATTTATATTACAATAGGACCCACGATGTCATCAGTGCTTTCCAAACCAAGAGAAAACCCCAGACTCCATCCCCCAAAGTGGAAGAGCCATACAGGGATTTTTTTTACCATAGGAGGACTTTCAATCTTAGGCAGCACAGATAAACTATAACAGTTTTGTGTTGGATAACAAGCAACTGCAACGTTTGCTCTGTTATGGATGTTGCTATATTTAATACACTGAGCTCTGAGGAACCACAAAAAGTTGCTCTGTGTTGGAGTGGAAAGGCACAGGTGTCTCAGCTCTGACAAGAGCACTACCAGTTACTTTTCCTAATGACTATTAAGTGACCTCCTTTTAATGAGGCCTTTCATGCAATGTGCTCCTGGAAAATATTTTGTGTAAATGCAAACATTAAAAAAAAATTTAGATCAGGTTTCATATTTTTCACATGGCTTAGGGTTTCTTCATTTTGTTTTGGCTTTTTTTTGGTTTTATTTTTTGGGGGATTTTTTTTTTGTTTTTTTTTTATAAATCCATCCATAAGGTGTAATTTTTACAAACAGGCAGCCAGTAAAAATACCTTTAGAATCTGGGTCCTGGGAGGTAAGAGAAATCTTCAGTTAAAGGCTTATGGCGCACAAAGGGAAGAGCTGAAATGTCCCTTGTATTCAGTCTTAATATAAGCTGATAATTAAATTCTTTACCATTATTGTTGAATGTGGATTTTAAATCCTTAAAATATGGGAATGTCAAGTCACCTTTCCCACTGAGACAACTTAACAATTGAAAATTTATGAACCATGCCCTTCATTATGACTTGCATTATGTAAGGGGATCTTAATTTTAAGCCCGTTCCATTTTTCAGTAGAAAGCTGATGAAATCGTATGAACCACAGCTTTTACAGAGCTTCTTCTGTACAAAAATGATTAGATAATATCTTACATGGGTATTTGAGTCTACACAGTTCAGCTTCTGTGAATCGACGCATTAAGTCAAAACTAGCTACTTACTCTATTCTCCACTGTGGTAACACAGGAAATACAAGAGTATGAGGACTCGGCATAAAGCCAGGGAAACTGCCAAAGGTGGACAAACAGCAGCAAGAACAGATGAAATATCACTACTGAAGTATCACTATTTCTTCCTCTGCAGCTCTGCTGGCTGAAGTGCAGAGCCACATGCATGCACCCTTGTTTAGAGGTCAGAATACAGAAACGAGGGAGCTGTCTATGCAGCTGAACCAAACCAGATGAAAAGAAAGATAAAAAGAAGTACTGAAGTGATGGATCTCTTATTTTTCTTTTTTTGTTCATCCTTCCCTAATTGATTGCACAATAAATATTTCTGGACAAGCACCCTGCTCAGACTGCCAAGATAAGAATCCATAATGCAAATCAATAATTTAGTGGAGACTCTATTTACTATTCTATTTTGTCACAAAAACGGAGGCCCTCCCCGTGCTACACACTGAGCAAAACAACTTCATCTGAAATGTTTAGTGCCTGCAAATACAGCAGACCATGAACAGAAAACGAAAGGGAAAATAATGCAGATGACCAACTCAGTGAAGAATTGGATGATATACTCATGACTTCTAAAAGGTGATCCACTGCTCTGCCTGGGATACATGCTCTGCAGTCTTCAGGTTAGAGTTACTTGAAAAGATGCATAATTTTTCTCTTAACAAGCAGACTCTCCACCAGGTAGGGCAAAGCAGCAGTCTGGTAGCATAAAAGGGGAAAGGATATAAGTTAGATGAAACTGGTGACAGATAATGGGGTGATAAGAAAATAAGAAGCACCAGCTGATGGAGATGGCGAAAAGTAGTGCTGGGGTCATCTTCAGTTTCTGAAGGTGGGAGCTGGAAAGGGACTTTAGAGCAGAGCTTGCTTCCCTTTACTGGTGGAAGAGATTGTATATGGCAGGACTCCAAGCCAGCACATTCACCTGCTGGGGTATGGTCAGCAGAGCAACTGCTAGAGGATACTCAAGCTGCTTAGGCTAGACTGACAGCCTGAGGACAACAGCTACAGAGGTTCAGCAATAAGGAAAGATGAAATTAAGTATAGAATATCCCCGCAAAATGCAAAGCTCAAGTAGGAAATTTAGCTCAACAATATTCTCTACCAAAAAAAAAAACAATAAATCAGGGAAGACCAAGAAAAATCTTGGGTTTATGCGACTATATTTTGAAACGATTTCATCAGAACTGGTAATTTCATGTAAAACTCCATACAGATGAAATTAAAATGCAATATTTCAATTGGCCCAAGGAGTTGGCTCAATTAGAAGAAGACAGAGCTGGTTTTAATTACAAAAGGTTCTTTCTTAGTATCTGACTTATATAAATTAATCAGAAAAAAATCAATATATATGTGAGGTCCATAAACTATTTATAATGCAAGTTTCTGTAGGCATTATCTACTGTATACACTTCAATTCTTCCTCAACTTTCAAGGACAGATTTCTTTATTTTAAACAAAATTTCTTTTTATTCTAGAAAACATTTCATTTAGTCACAACTTCTGTCTGCAATGAATGTATTTAGTGAACTAATCTATTCCTTTTTCAGAATTATAATTACTCATTTTTTATAGAAACAGTGTTTCATGCAAGAACTGATTTAACTTTCACTGCTTATAGTGTAACTATAAAGACATTTGTATGAATCTTACAGTAATATCTTTACAGAAGACAGAAATGAGGGTATAAAAACCTGAAATACAGTTCACTTAGATTGCAGTTTAGTAGAAGTCCATGACACTTTATAAGTTGTATAAGTCCTTCTAACTAAATTATGTTACAATGATGGTGCTATTAATCATGCCTACAGTATTCTCCACATTGTAAGAGATATCTTAAATATGCTCAGGCTCTACTGAAGAAAAATACCACGAGCTCATTTATCCTCTATTAAAGAAAAATAATGGAAACAAGGTAATTACTAGTAACAGTGATGTAAAAGCCAAAACATGAATACATGCCAAAAACAATTGGGAAAAAGTGAACAGTAAATTCTATCAGTAAAACTGTTCTGGTTTTTCACAATAAAGCAAACTATAAGGCAACTCCATAAAGCTGCTAATGTAATGTGAATCAAGGCCTCCAGAACCAAGGTCACGCAAAAACTGTAACTTTCTTAAGCCAAGAAAACAAAATGAGGAAACAATTCATGTTATACAGTATATACTATCTTTTGCATTAAATAATTGTGGCCAAGATGAAGTAAGAAAGGATTTAAACCAGCATACCGGATTTGAATGGGACAGAGCACTCACAGTATGCAAAAAAAAGTCTGTTTAAGGGAAGGATAATTTAAAGGTTATTTCAACAAAAGCAAATTAACTGCACAGAGTTCAATATCAGCTTCAACATTACAACCCACCCTAAATATTACTGCAGAGAGCAAACAGCTGGTATTTTTTCCACATCTACAGCATGTGATGCTGGATCACAGAGAGTTCAGAAGAATCATTTAAAATGAGTTACTAAGCCCCCTCTGAAAGAAAAATATTTATTGTTGCTTATAGGCTTTCTTTTGGAAGGAGGGTGGTTCTGCTGCCTTGCAAGAACAACCTTTAATGTGATATTTTACATCCAAGTCCCCATAGCTATCAAAAATCCTTCATTTACCATAAAATACTGACTTTGACTGCAGCGATTTAAACACCTCTGCACAAAAAATTGAAATTGCTACAACAGTGCTTGCAGAAGCCAGGACATGTGCTCTGGATAGGTGTGTATGCACAGTGTTGAGTGGGCCAAGAGAATAAATCACCCACTACAGGCATCACTGCAAAACACTGTGTGCCCTGCATGGTGTGCTGAATGACCAGGGGGATGCATCAGCTCTGACAGCCAGGAATGAACATGGCAGTGCCAAAGTGACCAGCCTGCACTGCAAGGGGTCATTCAGGTGGATTCATACCCATATACATCTGCCTCTGCAGCCTCCAAGACATTCTTAGGGGTGTTTTTCTGCCTTGTGACTCAGAGGCCAAAGCCAGAGCAAGAAGACAGACTCTGCTCTTGGCTCATGGGAGCTGGTGGCACTAGGCACTTTTTCTGCGCAGGTTCCCTTTACTCTGCCTTCATAGAAGACCTCAAGTTCCTGCTTTTAACATTATGAATTTACTGCCTGTGGGAAGTGCTAGAGCAATACACTCCATACCTGAGCTGCTCTTTCTGTAAGCTTGTGGAAGCTGGAGGTAGCACACTGTATCAGTGGAAAAAGCTTCCCACTGCTTTGATGAAAACTCCTACCTATTTGGGTACCACTCCTTACACTGTTTTAATCTCTCTAGAGCTTGCAAGAGTAGGGGCAAACATATTTCAGCAACTCTCTTAGTAACTTAGATCACTGCAGAATTTGTTCATATTTAAGATATTTATTATATGCTAAAATATCCAATGCCCAACATACTTACAGAAGCTGGCAGTGTTGTAACAGGCAGCCAAGGAGAAGTCTACTGAAAGCATATGCCACATCAGTTTATAACAATTTACATTCCTTTAGCATTTTCTTTAAATCATGTGTGAATTGAACCCCCTTTTCATTGATTTAAACAGTTCAAGCAAAAGAGTTCATCATGTGTCTGTATTTTACATTGTGGCACAGAGCAGCTAAAATTATTGCAGTAAATAAAATAATTTCATTTTCCCATATATCATCATTACATTAGTTTGAAAGCTCAATGTTTTTCAAAGCAAAAGAAATACCCAGGAAGGACACACAGAGGCTTAATCTTCCAAACCTGCAATTGTCAAAGGAAACATAATTTTTTGGCTTTTACACAATTTATCCTGCTGCACACACTTAAATTTCAACGCCTGTTAACTACTTCTGTGTATGTGCTGAAATATTTGCACGCAGAAGCTAAATATGTGCAGAAAGAAATGCATCATTAGCTTCCACATGCACATTACTGAAAATTGGAACAAAATGCCCTAAGGAAAGGATCTTATGAATTTACAGTTGGAGTGGTCAAACAGCAATGACTAAAGAGCATCGTTTAACCATTCAACAACATACTGTGCTGCTGTTTGCTTTAAGCTTTTCTATATGGACTCCAACATATGTATGGATGTATGCTTCTTCTGGGCAGAATGCGAATTAGATCAGATAAAATACATATCAGCTCAACAGGGTGCCCCAAAACACTCACCAACCAAGCCATCCATTGCTGCATTTGCCATCTTAAGCAAATTCAATTTCTTTCTTTGTGATAAAATAAGCCAGTTCAAAGTAGATAACATCTCAAAATAATGAGTCCCAAAGCTGTAATTTAACACAAACCTAGCGATTCTATTATACGACACATCCAGTTCATTAAAAACAACAAGCCAGCTTGTGTATGATCTGTATCACATAAATCAAATATCAGCAAACTAAGCTGCTGGGAAGTGTATGTGAAAGAAAGAAAAAATACAAGCAAGGTAATCACCTTGGAAGATAACTAATTTAGATTAAATGTTCAGATAAAATTATATTTAAAAGCCATTAATACTGAGATAAAACCAATTCTCAACCAGTAAACTTAAAAAAGATCTTTACCCTGTATAAATTATAGCATATTCATAGTAAATATAGTCATATTTAAGGTATT
This sequence comes from Pezoporus flaviventris, assembly GCF_033815535.1. Taxonomy (NCBI): domain Eukaryota; kingdom Metazoa; phylum Chordata; class Aves; order Psittaciformes; family Psittacidae; genus Pezoporus; species Pezoporus flaviventris. The sequence goes on from NW_026892549.1 coordinate 10,993,403, forward strand.
ATTCAAAATATCTTTGAGTTTATTCAGCCAAATGGCTCATAGTAGCAGAGGTCTGGTTAACAAGTATTCATTTCTTTACTGGAAATCTGTATAAAAGACAATAGAAATCCATTTACAAGATACAATTGAAATAATTTGGACTCGGTCCTTCATTTCATGAGCTGTTGGACACCTGGCAACTCTCGTTATCTTCAACGAGAAGCTTCCAAACCTCTTTAAAATATGAACACTGGGCACAATAGGACCCCAGCTGAAGCACCTTATATATTTTAATACTCACACCACTACAATGCTGCTAGCTGTGTTGCAATATACCTGTTTCACTTTGCTCAGTGGAAAGAATCTCTCAGATTTAATGCTAATCAAAAATTTTCTAAATTCCTCTATGCTTAATAAAAAGGAAGAGATGTGGCCAATACATACCATTCAAGTGGTCAGTTCTAGTTTTAAAGCAACAATATGTAACTGTTTCTTAGAGGTTTACCATTTTAATTGCTCTCTCTAATCTAATTTTCCATCTAATAGACCATTCAGAATGCTTTGCAAACGTGTATACATATTACTGCTGCAATTTGGTTATGGCTCTACTGTTCACCTACTGAATTACAATGTGTTTACTGTCACAATACCTGCATGTTCACAGGACAAGCCCTGGGGAACAGAGTAGTGGCATGTTGTTAGGAGATTTTTGGCTCTTTTGTACAGTTTATGTGGCCATTCTATTATCTGCTGCAAAGAAAAAGCAATAGCTAGGTTATTTTGGTTTTCACATATATGAAACAGAGGTTCCAATTTGGTTCTCCAAATGCTACAAGGCTGTATCTTTTCATGGGACCAAGGCATAGAATCATAGAACAGTTAGGGTTGGAAAGGACCTTAAGATCATCTAGTTCCAACCCCCCTGCCGTGGGCAGGGACACCTTACGCTAAATCATATCACCCAAGGCCTCGTCTAACCTGGTCTTGAACACCGCCAGGGATGGAGCATTCACAACTTCCCTGGGCAACCTATTCCAGTGCCTCACCACCCTAACAGGAAAGAATTTCCTCCTTATATCCAATCTAAACTTCCCCTGTTTAAGTTTTAACCCGTTACCCCTTGTCCTGTCACTACAGTCCCTAATGAAGAGTCCATCCCCAGCATCCCTATAGGCCCCCTTCAGATACTGGAAGGCTGCCATGAGGTCTCCACACAGCCTTCTCTTCTCCAGGCTGAACAGCCCCAACTTTCTCAGCCTGTCTTCATAGGGGAGGTGCTCCAGTCCCCTGATCATCCTCGTGGCCCTCCTCTGGACTTGTTCCAACAGTTCCATGTCCTTTTTATGTTGAGGACACCAGAACTGCACACAATACTCCAGGTGAGGTCTCACAAGAGCAGAGTAGAGGGGCAGGATCACCTCCTTCAACCTGCTGGTCACGCTCCTTTTGATGTAGCCCAGGATACGGTTGGCATCCTGGGCTGCAAGCGCACACTGAAAAATGTTTCACAATGCATCACAATGTGGAAAGCATGACTAGCACAAATCATAGCCACTGACAGAAAAGACCAAATCTACCCAGCAATGAATCTTGGCCTTAATTGCACCATCAAGCAAAAGGACAGTTCTTGCAATAATCAGGGCTACACTACACCAGCTTAATAGGGAAGCGAAGGGGACAACATTATAATCACCATAACAAATCGTTGACACACCAAACAGAGCAAAGTTGTGCTTAATACAAGTTTACTTCACCTCTTTAAGAAAATCTACTTTGTATTTCCTTATCATGATCCTAGAATGGCTAAAGGGGAACAAGTGCTCCCATTGGGCAGACACAGAGATCAGGATGTTTGTAAGAATCCGGTTTCCTGGTGTGAATTTTGCTGCTGTGTGCCTCAATGTCTGGAGAGCAAAGCAGACCAGAGTTATGTGCCTTGCTTACAGTAGTGGTTATTGATGCACACCTGGGAGAAGAAAGCTGAGCACTATTTTCCATGCTTCTGGTGGTTGCTATTCTTTGGATTTGCTTTTTTGTTATATTTGAGAGAGTCCTCACAGAGTCTTGCATGAGCATATGGGTACTATGGATGCCTGAATACAATACTAATTTCTATACAAATAATTGCAGCACTAGCAGAAAGGCATAAAGTTAATTAACATCTAAGTGATCTGGAGGTACTATGACTTTGGCAGAGACTGATAAATGTCTCTGCCATGACACTGCCTCCAGAGACATCCTGGCTTCAGGAGGAAGAAGCAGCAACTCATTTTGCATGAGGAAGAGGACAGGCACCATGCATCTTCCTCCACACAGGTATTTGGCTCTCGCTCACTGCAAAAAGGATAATATAAAGCTATGAGGAAGTCTTAGTGGGAATCCCCTACATCCTGGCTCACAAATCCCACCATAGACCATAAGAGCTATCAAAGTCATGGGAGATTATGTCAAGTGATTTCCAAGTAGCTAAAGATTAGCCACCCTGCTGCAGACATTATAAAATCAATAACTGTTCATCAGGCAATTTCCACAGTGACTTCCATGGTGTTCTTAAAACTGAGATCACTAGGCAAGAGTTGACTTTAAAGATTTGTTGTCTTTTTATGAAAAATTCTGAAGATTAAGTTCGGAGTTATCTGCACACAAGAATTGACCCAGAAGAGAGGTAGCATTAAAAGCAAAAGTGTTTGATGATGGTGAAAATTGAGACACATTTTTTTGAGATACTCTATCTCAGCTCTGGAAGCCTTAGTGCACTGACTGTCCATATCCTGTTTCACAAGTGACTAGGGCACACAAAAAGGTATTTTTTTAATCTGTGTACAATTTCTGATACCTGAGCTTGAACAACTCCCTCTAAATGTTAAAGGTCTAATGATAGAAGGTTATCTTGCCTAGATAAAGCATAGAGAGAAATAATTTTAGTATAGACTAAAAATATCTAGAGAATGGAAATGTTGGGTATTTCCTCCTACATAAGTTTTGAAAAAAAAAAAAGAAAACAAAAACCCAAAATCATATACAAGAAATGAAAATTCTAAAATTTCATTTTGAGACCACCAAAAGTTCATTTTGTTTCAGTATTTCCATATATTTTCAAGAGCCTTCAGAAACCCCAGCAGTGAACCAGAAATGTGAAGCTTCCCAAAATACTCTGCAGTCAGGGAACATATTAAGTCCTGGGTCAGTCCCCAGTGCCCTAGTAGGAGAAATTTGCCTGACAGGTTTCCAACGATGACAAGAAGCCAGGAAGCCAGTGGTGGTGCCAGTCCAAGAGGGAGGATGGATTCGGAGCAGTCTCTGTTATATTTTCAGTTGGGATGTTTTAATTCTATGGCAAATGAATTTTCTCTGGGAAAATGACTGTGACCACAGTCCTCATCCCATCTGAAATGCTTCCTTGAACAGGATGGACAGTGAGCAAAATCCTGGAGGCTTGATTCGCTCAGGCTGATAAGGACAGAAGGGATGGGCTTCCACGGATCAGAAAAAATAACAAAATACACTGAAATATGTCAACTACCAGGCATCGAGGAAACACAGACACCTTCCCCTTTAGGAGAGTGTGGGGTGCCAGCGTAGCTACTAAATTAGGTTTCAAAGATGTGAACAGTGTTTAACAGTCACCACCTGCTGCCTCATGTATTGTGTGTACAAGGCTTCACATAATGTTGCACCCTGCAGAACTGCTCACTGGATTCTGAGATGTTTGGTTTGCAGCAAAAGGAACTTGTGGATTAATATCATATTACCATAAATTCATACATAATTCAACAATTGGTTTTGACCAGGGTCCCAAGCCTGATGCAGTACACAAAACCTTTCTTTGGCCAAAACAATTACAGATTTCCAAGTAAGCTTCCAGTTGCTGTAGGAGGGAAGAGAAGTGTGACAAAAACTTGTTCTGCATAAAATGGACTTCTACTGCCAATCAACACTGCTTGTCTCTATAAATAGTGGTTAAGAGGAGCTGAACGGAGTGGTTAAGAGTAGCTGAACAATATGTCATAAAACGGTACATACAAACACTTTCATATGTTGTTTAGTTAGAAAGTATTGCAGAGTGTAATTTCCAGTTCACAAAGGACTTCTGTTTAGCAGATCTTCAGGTCAGCAAGCAGTAGTTTTGCAAGATTTCAGCATCATTGCATCTATCAGCTGTTGTAACAAATCCAGAGCAATCTTGAAACTCAGTTAATCTTTGTAACCACTTATTTCACAAGTTTAAGTTTTAGGCTTAGAGAACTTCTGATCAACTATGTAGCATTCCAGCTTAACATGGTCCATATCTTGAACACCACCACTTCAGCTTAATTTGACATAGGCATATATTATAAGGTGTGAATACCATGTATCATGGCAGTTACTATACCTACAGCAATTGGTAGTTTTAAGTTTGCTGCTAAAGAAACAAAGGGAGAAAATTTTGTGCAGACATTCATTTTAAGTACTATGTTTTGGTGACTTACAAAAACACAGAACTGTGGATTTGCACAGATACCAGTTACGCTGCTCTGTGCTTACATTTCTTTTCTGGAAAACTGTAAGTCATTGCTCCCTTAGGAAAGCTAAAAAATGATGTAACCACGAAGTACATAGTTGTGTATTTGCCTCACCTGAGAGAGGACACAGAAGCAAGGCAAGCCTTTGGATACAAAACATACCACGTATCACTCTCAACAGAAGTTGATAGCACTATTCCTTCAGCATAAATTATGCTGGAAATGAAATGAGAAATTACCACTTTTCCGGTTTCTATACACTGAGAAGTGATATGGAGTATGAAACATTGCTTCTCGGGTAAAGCAGCAGCCCTCACCTCCAACTCTACATTGCAACAGTCACCAATGAAATATAATTGCTGGCAAGAGAGAAATAAAAAATGAAGCAGTGGATTAAGCATGAAACAGCAAGCAGGCAAACAGACAGGGAACCAAAGGCAAGTAGTCTTTTCACATGAATTAGCTTGTTTTTCTGTGCTAACTTACCACAATTAATACTACATACATCAACAACTTAAAATATAAAGAGAAGGCAAATCTTTTTGGTAGGCTACTGCTACTGACTTTAACTGGAGCCAGGCATGTAGTATCAATATCAGGCTCAGACACTTTAATCCAAGTAAACTTTAAGTTCCTCATATTCATTATGCTTTAAATAGCTTTTTTTTTTTCTTCATAACTTCTGTTTCTCAGTAAGGTTGGAGCATTAAAATGCCACACTCAGGTATTTTACAATGTCACTGTGAATTCCCAACATACCCTTAGTCCTGTTTCCTGAGGAACTCTGTGCTTTCTCATTTTTAAGACACCAACAACTTACAAATTCTGGTAGATGGTATGGCTGAGGGCAGATCATCAGGACAGTTTTTTCTCTCCTCACCTATGCAGGGCTGTATTTCCACCTGCACTAGGCAATCACATGAGGTTGACAGGACAATTCCAGAAGTGGTTTAAAATGGTAAAAGCAAATGGCATGCCTCTCTGTACAGCCTTCCTCCATCAACCAAATTAGTGAATCTTGTACGCCTCGATTCTGATCACCTTAACTGTACTGTTGAAGATTTCCCATGCTGTATACCACATCTGTCTCCTCAGTTACAAAATGCTCTAAGAGTATGTGGAAAAGCATTTCTCACATAGATAAGCACTTTCTTTATACCTTTCATATTTTACACGCTTTGCTTCCAAAGTAGCTCTTCGGATTCCATGTGATCTTTGCTATGATTCACTGTGCAGCTGAAAAATAAGACTACAATCCTGTGTATACCTACATTTGTAGCTGGGTTTAGTCCTAGATCCTAGCCTTTGTTATTCTTTGGAGCCCTAGGAGCAGGAGGTGACATTGCTCAGAACAAAACTATGGATTCTGAACTCACAGAAACTGAAAGTCCTGTTCTTGAGTGAAATTTTTAGACCTCATCTCTAAAAACTAAATGCCAACTGGAAACTGGCCAGAATACAAAGACTAGATAGCACTGTCCACCTGAAGCCACTTCCCTCAGCATCTCACACTACTCTGTATAATTAGCAAGTCAATTAATCTGTACCTTGTAGGTGGTTTGTGTATGGTTTAGGATAGGCCTGCTTGGAAGACAGTGGTTTGCAACTGATGTTTTAATTGCAAAACATTTTTAGCCTACCTTTTACCTGAAAGTTTACATATTAAACCCCGTTAAAAATGCAATTGTCCTTTAAAAACGAAACTCAGTATAAGTCACTCTCCTCCTTTTATCTGTTCAGTGCAATGGTACTGAGACGTAATTAATGAAGACAGCCAAAGAGTTTTCAGTCTTTCCTCTTCACAATATAATAACAATTATATTAATGTAGTGGGTTTGTTACATGAAAATCAAGCCAACCTGGGCCTGTAAATGTTACTTCACAGGCAAAGAAATCCTTATTATCAGTCCCTAGCTGCTACTGCAATTCTTTCAGAGAAGTTTTATTGCTGCAATACATATTCTCTGCCTGCTACTAGATTTCTGTCTTGTTTATGGAATTTAAATGGTGAATTAGACTAAATTATTCACCCTGCCTCTTTCCAGAAACAGATCCTAGACAGATGACTTGATGGAAAGAAAACCAAATAGAAATAAAAGCCCTAACAGTTTCAAATTAAAATTCACTAAACAGCCACATTCATATCAGATATCAAATTCTCTGCTGACCTCTGCTGAAGCTGTTGTGGGAGCAAGAGCAAAGAAATGTGGTTAGGCAGCTGCAAGTACGATGTTACCCTGAGTCCCAAACTCAGAGCCTTCAAGCTGTAAGAATGAAGCACCAGCACTGTAGTTCTGCAAACTTCAGAGTACCTGGGTGAAGATAGTCCTCAGCTGTCTTGAAGGATGATCCTGAATTCTTAGTTACACCCAGGTAACTGTGGTCTGCATTCCCCCCAGCCATCACCCTCAACAACTGGCACTGAGGAACAGGCATATAGTGGCCACTGCTGTCTGCTGTGAGGAGGACAAAGGAGCAAGTTGGCTGAACTAGCTGCCTTGGGAGCTGGAGGCAGGGGGAAGATAATAACTTTTCCAGCACCTGCTTGCTATCTGCAGTAATGAGCAGGGTTCCTGCTGAACTTATGATCTGGATGGCAGGAAATCCCTACCCTTCACAACACTTTGTCACAGGGAGGCAATATGGACTCTGAAGAGCTGATGCTGTGATATTGGCCTTGTTCTCAGGAAGGCAAAATCCAGTTTTGCTTCCATAGCTTTGTAGACTTAAGTCCACATAGGCTTTTAAACTCACTGGTGCAAAGTCTATCTTTTCCTCCCATCATATCTTCATTATTTCAGCAGCAGAAACTAAGCCCTTTCAACAGCCTTGTGCCAGGCACCAAAACACACTCAGCTTCCACCTTCTTCATAGTTTTAGGACTCCTTCAAAAGATATGTTACAGCAACAAAAGGCAGCACAAACATATTAGGTTTTAAAGCTAGCAAATATAAAAGTTCAAACCCCATCCGAATAATAGTATCCCTGACATAGCGTAACCTCACACAAACTCCAAGGCCCTGTATGAAACACAGGAAATAATACTTAGAGAAAAATCATCACTGGCTCACACAGTAAGACTACATCTTATGAGTAAAAACCAGTACTGAAAGGAGCATGTTAACTACATACCAATGTCTAAACCTGCAGTATCCAACAGGGAAGCACCTCTTTCTCTTTCCTTGCTCGTCTGCTGACTCCCAGTGCAGGTGCACCTCCAGTGAGCCTTTCCTGTTCCTGGCCAGCTCTCATACTCCACACCCTAACAAAGCTTACCTCTCAGATGGTTTCAATGTATAGAGTAGCTAAAGGGCAGAACCTTACCTCTGTTTTCTCTCTTTCCAAGCAAGAAGTGCTTCTAATGAAAAAGTGTTCTCAGTACAGGCCCAGCAGTGCATGGATGCACTGATTAAAATCCATGTCAAGGGGATTCAGTCCCTCTGGTCTGAAATTTCATTCCCCTCTTAAACAGTTTATTCCTACTTAAGCAAACAATTCTGAAATGCATACAGTGACTCCTAGCGTGCCACAGGAAGAAAACAGGTAGACATTTTTATACATGGAGCCTTCTTCCACATCCTACATCTCAGGAGGGATGGCGGCAGGGAGTGCCTACCTTTCCCTGGGGCTTCTCTCCATCTGGTAGACCGTTTATGTAAATACAGTCATGCTGTGGCCGTCCACTTGTTCAAATGGGAGCAGACAGCATCTTTCCCCACAGCATTTTGGACCCTAGGGCTTATGTTTAAAGCCAGAATAACTCTACTGAGTTCAGTGGAGTTACACTAACATTAAAATGGAGGAGTCAGAATCTTTGAATCCTCCAGCCTTGCTAGTGTTATTTTATTTATTCAGCTTGTCTTTCCAGAAAACATCCAATTTAGATAATAGCTAGTGGGAGAAGCAATCCCCTTTAGGGATCAGCAGTGGTTGTTATACGATTTCTTAACAACTACTTTCTCAGCAGCAAACAAGTCTGCTGCAGAACTAGTACTTTTGTAGCATGTGAGAATACAGCTTCCAGTACTAGTTAGAACTATTAGAGATGAGAAAAAAAAAAACCAAAATATTCATAAAGCAAGACTAAATAAATGCACGGTTTACTTGGCCTCTTTTTCTCTTGGTTAGATTGTGCTTTTTGGCCACAAAAGACCAGGAGACATAGTGCACTAATGGAACCCCAATCTAAAAGGCAGGCTGAGAAAAGCTCTTCATGTAATATTTTACTGCTGGTTACACTGGACTGCTTGGTATGATGAGGCTGTAGTGCTGTTTGTACCAAACATGGCTGCTGGCACACAAGTCCTAGCAATCCTTACACTTTTGCCTACCAATGGTACTGCCTTGCATGACACAACTCGGTGTCTGGATGCCAACATAGATTTTTACAATTAGAACAATTTCACAATTTCTTCTTTCTCTGAGGTTTGTTTAGACTGTACTATTTTCTTGACAAACCTCAATTAACATAACTTCACTATATTCCTTAAAAACAGCTAGGAAAGGAACATAGATTTTCAAATTAAAACCAAGAGACATACTTTCATGTTATCTTCCAAGATTAAAATTTAAATGTAGAGGGCACATCTAGTGCCTTATATGACATCTGAATGCATACAGAAACATGCTCAAATTTCAAGCAACTATGATTTGCAGTTCTAATAGTGAGGAAAAAAGTCCAAACATTTTAGGGCCACTGGAAATGGTTAATAACATAAATCAGTGCAATTAAATCTGATTGGACTCTTCAGCCTCCTGGTATCACATGTATACCCATGAATGAGAAGGTCAGAGTCAGATCTTGCAGCTTTTCATCACTTAGTGGTGATGAACTGCCCTGCCTATAGTACTACTCTGATGGCAGTGGTGTGGGGTGATTGAAGGTTATATATCTCCACACACAGAGCTGATGATTCAGTGGGTGGTTTTCTACGAACTGTTCCACTCATGAAACGGGAAAACCAAAGCGAATTTTACCAGTCTTCTTTTATGATAGAATTTTCCACTAAAAAGTCAGAAAAGGAATCAAATTAAACCTCTCTGAATAACATTTATCAGAAACTCTGACATTTCTCATTAGCTACTTTGTCATTAATTCACTTCTCTTTATTTCTGTGGGCCTAAATTGAAGTGTCCTTTTTGACAGCAGTCAGGAAATCTAAGCAATGTGCCAGGAGCACATTTGTAGAGCAAGCTGTCCAGCCTCTTGAGGTCAGTTTTGTGGGTCTGTCTGGTTCTGCTGTTCACACAGACCCAACACTTCTCCATAACTTCATTGAAGACCAGCTCTGGCTGCTGCCCACATTTCAGGTCACAATAGAAACATCATAAAGAAATAATGCTTCTTGGGTTTGACTCGGCATTTTAACAAGACCCTTTAGTTTGGAGGCTGCCAAGTGCAGGTAATAAATTAATTTCCCACATTTATTAGTTCTGTTTGTTGTATGTGGTATTGATACCCTTCCTTTTTTAGGATTCTGTTTTAAATCACTGTCAAATACTTCTGAAGAGTCTTCATTGTATTTTATCTTCTGACTGCACAAGCAAAACAATTTCCTACTGATAGCTGATATCAACCACCCTTCACTACTCGTACTGGTACTGCATATCATGATACTGGATGCAGCTGCACAGGACAGCAGGCAATGATACACTGTAACTGACAGCAAGGTGAGTGCATTTCTCAGTGCATCACAGTCATCCCTACACCAATGAATAATGAATACAAAAAACATCATTTGCAGATTATTCTCAGTCCTCCATAGGTGTTTGGCTCTGGCAGATCTTTAAGAGCAAAGGAAATTTACCCTTTACAGTTACTACTTGTCTATTTATTAATTTTCTTGTCCTAAAATCACAGTATCATTCCTTATTCTCAGTAGTGGAGTGGACCATACAGACTAGGACACATTGTGCTAGACATTCTAACAAATTTTAATGTAAAGATGGCTGTTCTCCAAAAGAGCTTATAGTACAGAAGAAGGAAGCTATTTTCAACAGAAAATAAATCCAACATTGTTCAGAAAAGATGTTATATTCAGGGAATGGGTTTTTCTCTTGCCCCTTTTTTTGGTTTTATTTATGGGTTTTTTTGAGATTCACCATTTATGGACTGAGCTCTCTCTATATAATTGCAGCTCTCTGAAAGTCTGTAGAGGAGACTGAGGCAGCTATATCTGCATTATTCTAACTTAGTATGCACACTGTTCAATAGTGGCTGTAGCTCCTGAATCAATTGATTTTATCTCCCACCCTAAAGCATGCTTCTTACAGCTGACTGTACCATACTTAACTCCAGTATCAAACAGGCTAAGGTAAGCACTAATATATACCAGTGGTAAAGGCATTAGTCTGGTGCATCAGATCTCTCAAGCCTCATATGATTTTAGTTTACCCATCTGTAAAATGGAAACAATAGCACTTTTCTGTTTTATTCAAATGCTGCTGAGATGTTAGGAGATGTGATGATAGGAGACAATCAATTACTCTGGTAAAAGGGAGGCCACATAACTATCTTGGTCAAGAATAAGGTATTTTGCCTCCAGGATATACATGAACAGAAACTACAAACTGGAAGTAATGCTTGGAGTTTTCAAAATGTTAATTAGATTGCAAGAGAGAAATCATAAGAGTAAAAACCAACACCAATGTAACTACCCTACTCCTGCAATTAACTCCTCTCTTCAGAAGGCAGGAAAACATGGGTAGTACTTAGCAGTAACCCGGAATTGCAGCTCACATGCATCAACTTTCTAAAATGTTTTAAAAGGAAACCAAGAACTATTGAATAAAAAGAAAAATTCTGACAATAAGGAATTTATTTCATCTGGAAAATCAGTCAGCAAAGTAAAAAGGAAATAGAAAAATTAAAAGATGCTTATGAAAACTACAAGAAAAATTCAAAGCATACACAGCAGAGACATTATTCACGACTAAGACAAGATAGATGAATATGCCAACAGGGAGCTTATGAAATTCCAGACACAAATGCAAACAATGCCCAGCCCTGAAGAAAAAGATCTGGGCGTCCTGGTCAACAGATGGATCAAAGCCTGGAGCAGACTGGTCTGACCCCAGAGATGATCCCATTTTGAGCAGGAGTTTGAACTAGAGATCTCCTATGGCCCCTTCCAACCTGAATTACTTTGAATTTCTTCTACGAACCACTCAAACAAAGAAAATCTGGCTAGCAACTCGTCATCTATTTATACAGTCTCCTTGGCCTAACACAATACCATCCTACCAATAAACACTGGAAGATACTATTTGGGGAATGTTCAGAGTCTGCTGATAATTCAAGTCATCACTTGCACTATATGTGCAATACGCTCTGGGTATATTGTACCTTCAAGTACACATTAACTCATGCGTATCACATCCATATCTACAGTATCATGACAGTAATGATGATTTTACAAAAACCTTTGGACTCACAGGGATACTATTAACAATCTTATCAAAATCTTTGGCTCTAACACAGCCCAACCTTACTGACATCTTACACTGCCTCCTATTAGCAAAACCTCCTAATGCAAGCTTGCATTAGTCTTTGTGGCTTCTTTGAAAAGCTTTAAAAAAAACTACAGGAAATTCACTCAGGTTTTGAAGTTTTCAGATTACTAGAATTGTATCAGCAGAGAGCTGTTTTTGAGCAATGGCATCACAGGAAGTTATACTTATTATCAGGGACTTCTGCATAAAATTGACTTTAGGAAACACTAATTTCTATTGACGAGTTCCACTGAATTGCATTTCTGGGGCATGCACAGTCTCATAGACAGACAAACAGCAACAATTTCTCTGCTGCTACTCTGCTTGCAGAGGAAGTAGTTACCATTTTAGTACTTTTCTTAGTGGGAAAGGTTGAGCTAATTTAAAGAGAGGGCAAGTTGTCGCTATTCAACAGGCAGAACCTTTTTGCTGTTGTGAATATCCTGCCAACAACACCAATTTGTTGTGAATGAGTGATTTAGGTCACTTAAAGAATCACTGTCAAAGGTATTAGCAAAAGTGGGCTTAATATGAATTTATAAAAATGTGACTTAACAAAGCTCAGTGACAAGGTACACTCTATTATTTACCCATGGATGAAACATACAAAGGAAAATTGAGTTAGAACCGATTTAGAAGGATTTCCTCTGAGACCAAAAACCCAGACCAGTAAGGGAGTTGAGTCATGAGGTACCAAGTGGACCCCCTTGCTTTCTAAACTCCTGATGGAGCTTAGGTGCAGCTAGGTCCAGTCTTAGTCTCAGGCTTGGACAAAGGTTTATGGCTGAAAGAACGAACTATTTGTAATTCATTAGTATTAATTTAGCATGCTATCAGCAATTTACCAAAGATCTGTTGTGAGTAAGAGGTTTCCCTTCCTTAGGTAAGGAAGGATCTTTCAGTCTCAGGTAAGGACTCTCAAGCCTTGAGAGGCATCCCAAGTCAAGGGGAGATTGCCACCATGCAGCCACACTGCCTAGCAGAGAAAGCCCAAAAAAGGCTCACTTAGGCTGTCCTATTTATGGGGTAAAGTGGTTGGCTCATAGTCAAATTGTATATGATGGGAAAGGTATGCATGAGGCTCCTTGTACCCACGACTTTCTTTGTTCCTTTATAAATAAATCTTGGAAAAATCATGAGCTATCCATGTGTTACTCACATGACTGGTGTTCCAAGCTCATATGCATCAGTGCTCACTGGTTCACTCTGCTCCTTTAAGGGTTTCCTAGAGGAGCTCTTGGCCTGGCTACATGTTGAGGCCTTAAAGTCTTTTGGAGCCTGTACCAATCTAATGCTAGTTTGGTTAAAGGGGGTTGAGTGCATCCATCACACACTTGAATCTGTGCAATACTTTCATTATCCTATTTTCAGTAAGAAAGGCCTGTACCATCACAGAGGTCATCATTAAGCACCGAGCAACTATACCTTGTTCAGATATAGCACTAGATACACACAAATATCAAATGCTATTTGTATGATACCCTTCATTAGCAAAGGTTACTTACACCTCTTGCACTTCTAAGGTTCTTGGTTCTTATCTGTAACTATGCGCTAGCTTGCCCTGCTGCACATGGAAATTGCACTGATATATTTAGAACTCCCTTAGACCTCTGAGAGCAGGTTTGATTTAAATTACACAGATATCACTGACTACCTCAGGAACCCTGAGATCAGAATTTGCTGTCTATCATAAATAATAAAAGGATTCAGAATGAATTTGTCATGGAATGTGAAGCAGGGCAAACTGTAGCTCTTGGGATGTCATCTCTGAGTAACAGATTTACTCCAGCATATTATCTGAACAAAGGCCTCATACGAAATCCATTGAAGGCAATGGAAAGGTGCTCAAGGGACAGGACTGGCAGATTCAAAATTAGAGCACTACATACTGCATTACCTCCCCTACAGCTGTACATTTCCTGGAGCATAGCTACCAAACAAGAGGTTTGTCGAGGTTAGGCAGAAGGCTAAGTCAAGAGAGATCCTGAGGATTTGGGGCTGGACTGAGGAAATGTAAGAAGCCCAAGGACTAGAGATGGATATCTCACTCATCAGCTTCATGGATCCTGAAACTAGGTAGCAGTGAGACCCATAAATCATAGCCAGTTATCCATACAGCAACTACCAGAAGACACTAGTACATACAAGCAGTTGTAGCTAGTTGTAGTAATGAAGCTGATGGTTGAGTGAGTTGCATGTGATTGTAGTCTGAGTCAAGATGCTAGGGACAACACTTGCATCCTAGGAGGAAGAATCCCTCTGGAGCTGGGATTGTTTGGAGGGCAAGGATCAAGCTCTCCTTCACCTTTACTGGATGAGGCTCTGGAGGAGGAACTGGGGCACCTGGGAAGAATATCAAAAAGCTTCTCCAACTTCTGTGACCACCACCTGCCATGCCATCTGCGCTGCAGCTAGTGCCACCTGGGCAAAGCACCGCTTGGATGGAGCACCAGGGACAGCAGCAATAAGAAGGGCAGAGATGACATCCCATCAGCCTGAAGCCACTATAGCCTCTAGAAACTGCAGGCAGAACTTTTCTCACTCCAACCAGGTGAACCACAGCCATCGAACACACTGCAGTCACCAGCAGTTGAGTGACATCTGACAGCCCTGACATGTTATATCTCTGTGCATAATTGTATTTTTCATATGCTAGGTGAGGCAGCATGAGTTCAGATATTGATTTTGATTCTCTGGCTATTAAAAAAAATATTTTCACATTTCATATAACTGTCTGCATTTCAAGAATACTTTTAATTCAATAAGAAATACCACAGTTTTTTATAAAAGTTCTCTGAACTGATTTGCATATCCTTGTTCACTTACATAAAAGACCTCACCAATTTCAACACGAACTCTATGATAAATATATATTTTAACTACAAACAACTGTTAAACACCTGTATTTTCAAATAAGCTTAGATTACATTTCAAAATTACTAAAATGAATACACTGTCCAACATTGACATGCATAGAACCAAATTCAGTCATCTGAAAGGGAAATTAATATGCCTTATGATATTGATCTGAACAAAATTTGTTTGATTTTGCAGACAGACTGGAATTATGCTGCTTGCTAACTTCCTAACATTGTTTTTGAGGCTAGAAAACAGCTGTTTGTGTTGCAGCAGAAAAGATAGACCTTAGATTTAGCAGATTTAGCTGTGGCTAAATGCTGTTTCTGCGTATGAAGAAGGTGAAGGTGAGGTAGACAGTAAGTCTGACCACAAAATTACTTTTAACTACCTCTGAACATCACTTCAAGATACTGCTTTGATTTACAGAACATGCAGCTTGGATGAATAGAAATAGTCTAGCTTGGTTACCATGTGTATTGTCAAGTTGAAGTGAAGTACCTTAAACGTGTACAGAAGGGAAGAGTCTCTTTAAAGCTCAAGGAACTTGAGCTCACAGGAGAAATATCCTCCAACACTCAAGTATATCTTGTTTCCAGGTGATTCACTGAAAGTAACATGCTTTCTGCTCGATTACAATTTATGGACTAGTAAAGGAAGAAAATATTTTGTTTCTACATATGTCAAGTGATCTGATTCATAAACAGGAACTATAAACAATAAAATGCTGCAAAGGATAAAATACAAATGGTCTAAGTGTTGTAAGCAGAGCTGGTGAAAGGTCAAATTTTTGGATTAAGAAAAATTTTGGATGCTAACCTCAGTAAGAGTCAGACTCCTCTTGATAATATCAAAATATTATTGATAAGAAGGATAAAAATCTTACACAAGAGTTACTGTGGCTTTTTGAACAGTTTTCACCCCTGGGAAAACAGGCCTAACACTTGCAGATTTGGCAGGTTACCACATGGGAAACCAGCTCATGAAACCTAAAACTTAAAACGAACCAAGCCAAATGCCATATGGACAAACTGCTAGTTCAAATGCTTTTACAAGTCTTGGTGCCCCTTTGGAAGTCTGGGCTGAGTGAATTCTTCCTCCTGATAGAATATTGTGTCAGACATCTACAAGGTTAAGCCTTGGGAGCACTTCTCAAGTTAGAGAGGATGTCTTTGACCTTAATTTATTTATTTTTGTAGTGCAAGTTCAGTGATTACCAGAATTACATTGGACATACTCAGCTATTAAGTGTTTGTAATACAGTAGCCTCAGGGGAAGCCAGGAAAAGGTAACATAGGCATGTGATAAAACGAAACACAGTCATCTACAAGAGCAGAAGCATGGTGACTTACACAGTTTGATACCAAGAGGTGCTTCTGGGCAGCCTTCCAAAAGACAATATTAATTAGCAAGTATATCTAGGCCCCGATTTTACAGTCCTCCAGTAACCTTCAGACTCGCAAGAGAATAGCCTTGGCAGCTATTACGTAAAATTCACATTTCACAAAGAAAGCTGTCCGTCATGCTTCCCAGCTGAAAGGAATAGCAAAACACAAGAACTTTCTTTTCCTGTCTCATTTCGTTAGTTTTGACTTCCAACGATCACCCCCGTAAGACTTTAAACATGTGCTGAGCAAGGGCTGCATAGACTCTCCAGACAGTTCCAAGTGATACATATCTGGCAAAGAGTCCAGATTAGAAGGCATCACATGTATGAAAGCTTCTGTATTAATAGTAATTTAGTAATAAACTGATAGTAATTTAATCTAACTGTCCATTTTCTCTCTTTTTTATCTTATTAAAAAGATCAAGTAGTGTATATATTGAAAATGCTATGTTCCATTGTGGTTCCTTTATAAATATGTTTCTCTTTCAGTGAGGTTACAGAGCACATAAAATTTTCATATAACTGAAATGAGCTGCGTAGGGTAAAAGTAAATGCCAGCAGGCATCTAAATATTGTAGCATCTGTTATATTTTACACTCTGTGATCACAAATCTTGTAAAGCTTCACTGCATTTTAGCAGTATTCTTCACAAACTATTGAAGATTGATGGCTAGTGTAATTGCTGTATCTGGTATGCTATCATTTTTAATATACTGCACTACTACAACTGCCCCTTTCTTTTGTACTATCAACCTATGTCTGTTTTCTGGTTTATGTTTCCATAAAGAGCATATTGTACCAGTAGCCAGTTATATTTCTACCATTACTACCAATTAATATTTTTACATATTATAGTGTTATCTTAATTTTCACTGCAATGCATTATTATAGGTAAGTACAAACAACACATGATAGTACGCAGCAAGATAAATCATGACCTATCCTTTTGTAAACAGCTAACTCTACATATTTTCAAAGGTTGGGTTGGTTGGGTTTTTTTCTCTTTCTTGTTGGTTATTATCTGTACTTTCAAGATAAGACTGGGTCAACTAGGTAAGGCTGATGAAAATGGACTTCTGAACACATTTGCACACTACACTATCCAGAAAGAACAGCAGTACCTGTATATATGTAAATTTCTAACCAAATTGGAAGTTGCTAAAATAAAAAAAACAAACTGAAGTTAGAAGGAGATCAAGAAACCTAACAAAATACAGTTACTCGCATAATGAATATCTATTTAGAAGCACAAACAACTACCTCACCATCTTTCCATCCATCCTGTTGACTAATGATGTGCATGATTTGAAGAAGAAATTAGTTTTAAGGAGTAGCACTAGCACCTTGTTGATCAAATCAACAGAAAGCTCATGAAAGAGAAGCAGATAAAGTACAATTCCCTAGCTAGTCAACTGGAGCTCTCATTTGTCATACCAAGCCAGGCAGGCCCATTACTCCAAAGTGCATTTCAAGTATGTACAACTGTCTTTGCTTGAATTTCTAAATAAATATAAAATTTCTGCTAGTGATAAGAACACTGTGTCAGTCAGAACTGTTGACTTCACAACTAAGAGAAAGCTTTTCATTTACAACAGGATGCAGTCTGCCATTGAGCTAGCAGTTCTGACTTAAAGGTATCAGAGGTTTAAACCAAGAAACATGATCTGACCTTTGATTAGTTGTCTGCAGACACAGGGTATACAAACTTTGGTAAACACCTACCGTAATTTAAGCTAAAAGCTGGCAGTGGGAACCCACATATGAATCTTTCTTCACACAAAAATCACAGCTGGCCACAGCTGAATTCTCCATGGGACTAATAATTTCTTTGTTTGCAAGAAGATGCTCACAGAGCTCTCCTGAGAGCAAAAATTTCTGTAGATCATTTAAACTCACTCATTTTACTCTTAGAGGGCTCATAAATGTGTATTAGCACTTACAGGTATAATATATTCAGAGGAAAGGTGTCAGCCTTTGAGTAACAAGCCAAACTCTTTCACATCTTTAATAAATGACTCCATGAACAGTATACAGTCACACATTTCTCATTAACTGAAAAAATGAGAATGCTTCAAAACAGCTAAAGAAATATTAAAACACTGAACATCTGCAGAGATATGGTTTAATGAACAAAGACTATTGAAGGCACTCACTGTCCTAATTTCCACTAAGTTGACAGACAATGCCCCAAAACTGCCTTTCATATCCAACATTAACGAATAAGCTAATCAGAGCAGAACAAACCATTTGTGTATGACTTTAAAATAAAGAATGGCAAGTATAGTTCTGCAACATATGTAGTGTTTTGGTTTTGTTTTTAAACAAGAGAATGATTTGTTTTGCTAAAAATGCACACACTTATGCTGAATAGTCTGTTCAGTATAAAAATGCCCAGATTTGTCTAAAATTACTGTTCATTTTGTATGAGCTGCAATAAACTCTACAATTGTGAACTCTGGCCAAAATTCCTTTCAAAGCTCGTGAGACGTAGCTTGCCAGAGCTCTGCCATTTGGCCACCTAGTTTATTTTCTATGATGAACTTTAGTGTACCTATCAGTCTAGCACCAATAGATGCCTTGCAAAGCTGTCCTTTTAAAATGTTCCACAATACTAGTCAGTACATTTTCTGCAGTGGCTAAGCTTTACTCAGTAAAAAATTCTGTGTCTGGTTAAAATGCCTACTGCATGAAACAGAAATATTTTATTAGATAGATGGCCATAATAGAATTGTAACTGAACTTACTTTTACCAGAACTGAATTTGTGGCCATGACACTTCATGCCTCCTGTGGTTTATAACTTGGAAAGTGATTTGAAAATAGTTTTGAGGAGATATTTTGAACTCTGTCTTCTGTGGTCATTTGCTTGAATATTGTATCCTTTCCATCTCTTTTAAAATGTCAGCTCCCTGGGGCAAAGGGTTCCATCTTACTGTTGTATGGTTCCCATGTGTATGTGTTGTGACCAGTCAAAGCATGATTTGGGACTTCAGTGATAAAATGACTTACTACAAATCACACACTATGTTAATAGAAACAATTCTAAATTACAATAATTCTTGTAGTAATTATTTTTTAGTAGGAGCCATCTATGAAAATATATGTAAAAGCCTGCATTTAACATTTAGTGGATTCACCACATTTTTTTCTAGGCAATGAAATTACAGAAGACTAAAGATAATGAACTCAAAATTAGACTGATAGCAACTGAAACATATCCAAATACATCAAAATAGAGCCTGTTAAAATAAAAAGTTACAGCACTGGTTTTTCAACACAGAGCTTGATCACATAGTTCACTTTATTTCTGAACCATTTCCAGGTAAGCAGTCTGTAGGATGTTTAAACCAGAGACACCACACACCTATTCTCTCAGTGATCTGGGCTGCCCAGACAGATGACAGACAGGTATCACACTGGAAACATGAACAGTGATCAGTCACCTCACACAAAACCTACTTTTTATCATAAAAAACACACATCAAGCAGGCAGCTCTGCTCACAGAGGATAAAGCCACCATTAAGCACTGAATTAAATTATAATGGATCACTGAATTACATGTTCAGAAATCCTGGTGGGGATTTTTTGTTTGGGTTTGGTTTTTGGTTCTTTTTTTTTTTTCCCTATAAGAATTCCCCAAACCAGTTCACTATGGAGCTGCAAAAGCAGCCATGCTGAACCAGGGGAAGGGTTGTATTTTTTGGCAGAACTACTTGTTTATGCCAGCTTAAGGTCCCGGTGAAAATACTGCTCCAGAATAAACAGCCATTTTTGCATTAGAAGGAAAGACAGTGAAGCGAATGGCTTCACCTCTGAGATAAATTTAAACAATGGTGTCCATCTGTGAATAGGGAGTTGAGAGGCCCAGAGGCACAAATGTGATGTCTTGTCTTATCAAGCTGTGGCACTTATGGGAGAAATTGAAAGTTTGTGTTTGCACTGCTGACTCAGTTATAAGGTATGCAGAAATGCTGATCTTTGTACTCTTTGTTTTATGCAGAGGGTATAGAACCACACTGATATTGCAGTGAAAAAGGAATCAATTGTGGAGATAAAAAGTTTATATTGTGCAACTTATGACCTGTCATTTGTCATCGTTTGAACAAACCCAAAGTCTCCTGATCACTGAGATGAAAAATGTCCCTGTGGCCACTGAATGATGGTAACTCCTCACCCTGGAGGAAGGGAGCACAAAGGAGGAACTGAACATTAACCTTGTCTTTCTGAACTGCTCCTGAGTCAATATGAGCACAAATACCATAAAACCATGAAGGTGGCATCTCAGTATGCCAGAGGACTGGACCCGAGACAGGAGACAGGCACCTAGGAAAATCTAAGGTCTCAGGTCAAAGATTTAAATTCTCTCTAGTCTCTCTCACCACTTCCTCTCCTATATCATAGAATTAGTAATTTCATTAAGTTCCTTCAGAATGGAACAATGAGAATTAATGGAATTAATGTTTACAATGTGTTTTAACAACAAGCAGCTAAGTGCTCTTGCAGTTATTGATAAGCCTCAGAATCTGCACAGATGGAGAATTTGGTTCTCAAGAGCTAGGAGTGTTTTTAAAAAGACATAGGTCTTGTTAGAATATATTGGGGAAACTAAGCAGAGCGAGTAATGGTCTTATGTGCACTGCCATGTCAAGAAGACTTTATTTATATGATCCCATCATTCTGCTGACAGATCCAGCAGCTGCAGTATCTAATGTGAGACTGATACAATTCTTCATGTGTGTAGGGAGTGAAAAAAACCCAACAAACACATGGAGAGAAAAACTGGGAGGTACCAGGAGCAGCACTATGTTAATAGTCCCATTGGGAATGGAGTGTGTCTGACCACTTGATGTCAGACTTGACCTACATTTCAGTTAGCCTCCAGGGCAACAGAAGCTTCAGCTGGATTTGATACAAACATTGCTACACTTGAAAGATGTATTTTGAAAGACATTTCTTTGGAACACAAGTTGTGGAAGGTCAAATACAGGGAATAACATGAAAAGTAGTATTTAAATCTTTATCTGCTCAATGGAGCTGAATAAACCTCCTCAGGGCAAGAAACTGCTCAAATCTTAATTATATTGAAATCCTAAGAGCAAAACATATCTTCAGTTTGTAGGGAGGCTCGCAAAGGCCACATCTCAGGCCTGTACCTTGCACAGCCCTCCAGAAATCAACCAGACAGAAATCAGGCACTCAGCAGCCCTCAGCCTCATGGAAATACAAAATACAGATCCACTTTCAGTTCCAAAACCATTGACTGTCTTGATCAGTCAATATCAAAGCATTTTATTACTCTTTGCAATCTGCAGTTATGATCTTACATTCTCTTCCACATGCAGCTGCGCAGGCAGTACTGATCCCAGCCTGCACCAACATTGCTCATCTTCCTTGTCCGAGGTAGTCACCTTCTGAGCTTCTTGCTTGAACATGCATGAGATTGTCAAACAGTGACATTCTTTCTGTTGTTGAAATATGGTTTAACAAAATGGAATAAAACTAAGCTTCTAATTTGGGCAACATAAGCCAATTTCTCATTATTAATAGGTACAGGCTGAGAAAGTTGGGGCTGTTCAGCCTGGAGAAGAGAAGGCTGCATGGAGACATCATGGAAGCTTTCCAGTATCTGAAGGGGGCCTATAGGGATGCTGGGGAGGGACTCTTCATTAGGGACTGTAGTGATAGGACAAGGGGTAATGGGTTAAAACTTAAACAGGGGAAGTTTAGATTGGATATAAGAAGGAAATTCTTTCCTGTTAGGGTGGTGAGGCACTGGAATGGGCTGTCAAGGGAGGTTGTGAATGCTCCATCCCCGGCAGTGTTCAAGGCCAGGTTGGACGAAGCCTTGGGTGAGATGGTTTAGTGTGAGGTGTCCCTGCCCATGGCATGGGGGTTGGAACTAGATGATCTTAAGGTCCTTTCCAACCCTAATTATTCTATGATTCTATGATTTAAACATTTCAAAAA
The DNA here is from genome assembly GCF_033815535.1 of Pezoporus flaviventris. Lineage (NCBI taxonomy): Eukaryota > Metazoa > Chordata > Aves > Psittaciformes > Psittacidae > Pezoporus > Pezoporus flaviventris. Next base: position 11,015,585 of record NW_026892549.1, read on the forward strand.
GCTCTACCACCTTCATTTCAATCAAAGCAAGTGAATTAGTCAGCCTTTCAACTGCTTAACAAAGGCAGGTGCCTTGGTCTTACACTAGATAAAGAAATACACACAAATGCTCACCTAATGTATGGTGGTAAATAGAGCTGAGGAAGTGGTGTGCCACCAGGCACTACAAATGGCAAAAGGTAAAAGTTACTCCCAGAAGTAGTACCCACAACCTAAAACCCCAGCTCAAGAGAAAATTAACCCTCCCAGTTTAACTTGTGTGCTTTCAGCTGCACTGAATTCAATGAGACGGAACCATTTGCTGGGGTGAGTAGCTTGAGAGAGGACGCCTGCAACACCGGAGTGGAGCGGGACGAGATCAGCGTCCAGGAGCCTCAACTCAGAGCCACAAAGGCCGTTGAGGAGGGAGCCTCAAGTCCTCAACAGCACTCGCCCAGGGGCAGGCTGCTCAGCTCTCGCGAGCAGGGACTCACCGGGGGCGGAGCCAGCGGGCTCGGCGGCAGCTGCGGGCGGTTAAAAACCTGCTCGGGGAGCGCGGTGAGGCGGCGAACAGAGCGGGTCGGGGCAGTTAGGCAGTTAGGCAGTTAGGCAGTTAGGCAGTTAGGCAGTTAGGCAGTTAGGCAGTTAGGCAGTTAGGCAGTTAGGCAGTTAGGCAGTTAGGCAGTTAGGCAGTTAGGCAGTTAGGCAGTTAGGCAGTTAGGCAGTTAGGCAGTTAGGCAGTTAGGCAGTTAGGCAGTTAGGCAGTTAGGCAGTTAGGCAGTTAGGCAGTTAGGCAGTTAGGCAGGCAGGCAGGCAGGCAGGCAGGCAGGCAGGCAGTTAGGCAGGCAGGCAGGCAGGCAGGCAGGCAGTTAGGCAGTTAGGCAGTTAGGCAGGCAGGCAGTTAGGCAGGCAGGCAGGCAGGCAGGCAGGCAGGCAGGCAGGCAGGCAGGCGAGCGGGGTGACCGCCTGATCTGATCAAGAGGAGTCTCCTGGAGCGCAGGAGGAGGAAGGACTGCTTGTTGTGCGGAGAGACGTACACGGACTGATCGACCAAAGGGATCATGGTCACCACTCGATCAAAACCTGTAGTGAGGAATAACGTGGGTACCCAGGCTGAGCCTTCCTGCAGACATGCGGCTGTGCAGGTCTCTGGCTGCAGTGAATGCCTGAGCCTGGCACTTGTACTGGAGAGAGCCAGTGACACCGCTTGTGTGCGGTGTGAGCGAATAAATGATCTGCTAAAGCAGGTGGTTGAACTGAGGGAGGAGGTAGAAAGGTTGAGAGCTATCAGAGAGTGTGAAAGTGAAATTGATTGGTGGGGCCACAGCCTAAGGCAGGGGCAGAGGGAAGTGGTTGAACAAGTGATAGATCCCCTTACCCTCCTACCATCAGACAGAAGGAGTGAACTTAAGGGACAAGGAAATATGGAGGGAGGTCCCTCCTTGGAGAGGTAAGCGAAAACCCTCACAATCCCTTCCTTCCTCCCAGTTGCCCTTGAGTAACAGCTATGAGGTCTTGGAACTACAGGGCCAGGTAGATGGAGATGGAGGGGTAGATCCATCTAGTGAGTCACCTAGGGCTTGTCACTCACCCCCATGCCTTAGAACTTCCTCAAAGAAGAAGAAAAGAAGAGTAATTGTGGTGGGTGACTCCCTTCTGAGGGGAACAGAAGGGCCCATTTGTGGACCTGATCCATCCCACAGGGAAGTCTGCTGCCTACCTGGGGCTTGGATTGGAGATGTCAAAAGGAAACTCTGAGCTGGTGCAGCCCTCTGACTACTATCCACCACTGGTTTTTCAGGTTGGCAGTGATGAAATTATTACAAGGAGGACAAGGGCAATGAAGAGAGACTTCAGGGCCCTAGGACGGCTGGTTAGAGGGTCTGGAGAGCAAGTGGTGTTTGCCTCCATACCTGTTACAAGCAAGGGTGAAGAGGTAAATAGGAAGAGACTACAGATTAATGTATGGCTATGGGACTGGTGCCAAAGGCAGGGGTTTGGGTTTTTCAATCATAGCCTGCTATATGAGACACCTGGTTTGCTGGTGGCAGGTGGGATACATCAGCCCCAGAGGGGGAAAAGGTTTTTGGGGCAGGAGGTAGCAGGGCTCATTGACAGGGCTTTAAACTAGATATGAAGGGGGAAGGGGAGATAACTGGGCCTGTTAGGGAAAAGCCCAACAGAAATATGCTAGGGCTTGAAGGATGGCGGACTAGGGAGGACTCTCAATATATTGTTTCATTTGAGGGAAAGGGTAGTTGTTTAGACCCTGTCCCACAGGGGAAAAAGGGTACCAGGGCAAGAGTTAGCAGAGCTCACTCACAGAGCTCTAGGTTAGATTCAAAGTGTGAGGGGGTTGTAGCTGGGTTTAAGTTAGTGATGCAATGTTCTAGTATGAATGAAGATCAGAAGGCCTCCCGCCTTCCAAGGGTGCCACTCGCGTGCTCTGCTCGCTCCCTGAAATGCCTGTACACCAATGCATGCAGCCTGGGGAATAAACAGGAGGAGTTAGAAGTCTGTGTGCGGTCTAAAGGTTATGACTTGGTGGCAATTACAGAGATATGGTGGGACAGCTCACATGACTGGAATGTGGTTATGGATGGCTATGTCCTTTTTAGGAAAGATAGATCAGCAAAGCGAGGTGGTGGAGTCGCCCTTTATGTGAAAGAGTGACTAGAATGCATTGAGTTCTGTCCAGGGGCAGATGAGGGCCAAGTGGAAAGTCTGTGGGTGTGAATTAAGGGACAGGATGGTACGGGTGGCACAGCTGTGGGGGTTTATTATAGACCTCCTGATCAGGATGAAGGAGTTGGTGAGGCTTTCTACAGGCAACTGAAAGCAGCCTCACGACTACATGCCTTGGTCCTCATGGGGGATTTTAACTACCCCGATATTTGCTGGAAGACTTACACAGCCAGTCATTCACAGTCTAGGAGGTTCCTCCAGTGCATTGATGATAACTTCTTAATGCAAATGGTGGACAAACCAACTAGGAGAGGAGCGCTGCTAGATCTAGTACTCACCAACAAGGAGGGTCTGGTTGAAGCAGTGATGGTCAATGGCAGCCTTGGCTGCAGTGACCATGAGATGGTGGAGTTTAGGATCCTGTGTGGGAGGAATAGAATACCTAGCAAGGCCACATTTCTGGATTTCCGAAGGGCAAACTTTGGCCTCTTCAATCAATTGCTAAGGGAAGTATCATGGCAAAGGGTACTAGGTGGTAAAGGGGCTCAAGATAGCTGGTCAGCATTCAAGGACCACTTCTTCCAAGCTCAGGATCAGAGTGTCCCAATGAGTAGAAAGTCAAGGAGGGGAGCCAGGAGACCAGCATGGTTGAACAAGGAACTGCTGGGCAAACTCATGCGGAAAAAGAGAATCTATGGATTATGGAAGGAGGGGCTGGCCACTTGGGAGGAATATAGGACAGCTGTTAGAGGATGTAGGGAAGCAATTAGGACAGCTAAGGCCTCCTTGGAACTTAATCTGGCAAGTCAGGTCAAGGACAATAGAAAGGGCTTCTTCAAATACATAGCGCATAAAACTAACACAAGAGGCAATATAGGCCCACTGCTGAATGAGGTGGGTGCCTTGGAGACAGGGGATATAAAGAAAGGCAGAGGTGTTGAATGCCTTCTTTGCCTCTGTCTTTACTCCTGCAGACTCTCCCCAGGGGATCCAGATTCCTATAGCCCCAGAAGGAGTCAGGATAAAGGAGGAGTTTGCTTTGGTGGATGAGGATTGGGTTAGGGATCAGTTAAGTAATCTGGACATCTATAAATCGATGGGTCCGGATGGAATACACCCGCGGGTGCTGAGGGAGCTGGCGGAGGTCATTGCCGAGCCACTCTCCATCATCTTTGGTAAGTCATGGGAAACAGGAGAGGTGCCTGAGGATTGGAGGATGCAAATGTCATGCCAGTCTATAAGAAGGGCAAGAAGGAGGACCCGGGTAATTACAGACCGGTCAGCCTTACCTCCATCCCTGGAAAGGTGATGGAACAACTTATTCTTGACACCATCTCTAGACATATCAAGGATGAGGGGGTCATTAAGAGCAGCCAACATGGTTTTACCAAGGGGAAGTCATGTTTGACCAACCTTACAGCCTTCTGTGAGGAAGTAAGTAGGTGGCTGGATGATGGTAGAGCGGTAGATGTGGTTTTTCTTGATTTCAGTAAGGCATTTGATACTGTCTCCCACAGCATCGTCATAGATAAGCTAAGGAAGTGTCTGCTTGATGATCAGGTAGTGAGGTGGATCGGGAACTGGTTGAAAGGAAGAAGGCAGAGAGTTGTGGTTAATGGGGCAGAATCTAGCTGGAGGTCTGTGACTAGTGGAGTCCCTCAGGGGTCAGTGCTGGGACCAGTGCTGTTTAATATTTTCATCAACCACCTTGATGAGGGAACTGAGTGTACCCTCAGCAAGTTTGCTGATGATAACTAAACTGGGAGGAGTGGCTGACACACCAGAGGGCTGTGTTGCCATTCAGCGAGACCTGGACAGGCTGGAGAGTTGGGTGGAGAGGAACTTGATGAAATTCAACAAGGGCAAGTGTAGAGTCTTGCATATGGGGAAGAACAACCCCATGTACCAGTACAGGTTGGGGGTTGACCTGCTGGACAGTAGTGAAGGGGAAAGGGACCTGGGGGTCCTGGTGGATAGGAGGATGACCATGAGGCAGCAATGTGCCCTTGTGGCCAAGAAGGCCAATGGCATCCTAGGGTGCATTAGAAAGGGTGTGGTTAGTAGGTCAAGAGAGGTTCTCCTCCCCCTCTACTCTGCCTTGGTGAGGCCGCATCTGGAATATTGTGTCTATTTCTGGGCCCCACAGTTCAAGAAGGACAGGGAATTGCTTGAAAGAGTCCAGTGCAGAGCTACAAAGATGGTTAAGGGAGTGAAACATCTCTCTTATGAGGAGAGGCTGAGGAAGCGGGGTCTCTTTAGCTTGGAGGAGACTGAGGTGTGACCTCATCAATGTTTACAAATATGTAAAGGGTGAGTGTCAGGATGATGGAGCAAGGTTTTTTTCAGTGATGCCCAGTGATAGGACAAGGGGCAATGGGTGTAAGCTGGAGCATAGGAGGTTCCATGTGAACATCAGGAAAAATTTCTTTACTGTGAGAGTGACAGATCACTGGAACAGGTTGCCCAGGGGGGTTGTGGAGTCTCCTACGTTGGAGACATTCAAGGCCCGCCTGGACAAGTTCCTGTGTGATGTACTCTAGGTTACCCTGCTCTTGCAGGAGGGTTGGACTAGATGATCTTTTGAGGTCCCTTCCAACCCTTGGGATTCTGTGATTCTGTGATTTGCTAAAAGTCACATTGGGGCTTAAATGACTGTCAAAAGAATGAACTTAAAAATATGCTGAAATAACTACCTGAATGATGTCTAGGTATTCACAGAGGCTTGGATATCAAGAAAATTAGAGTGGGTCATTCAAAGAACTAGAATAATAGCACAGAAAGTTCAAGCAAGAAGCAAATGGAGAACTGAGTGCAAATTTAAGTTCTCCAATTGGCTTCTAAAATAATTCATAAAGTCAGCAATCTAAGAGAACATTTACGCAGTCAAGTTCTGCATGAGCTTAGATTTCAGTTTAGCATTTCAGTTTAGCATTCAGTTTAGGGTTTAAGCATTTAATTTTTACTGTGGTGTCAAGGTTTTAGTGATCTAGACCAATAGGACCCTTAAGATCAGGATTCTAATTACTTTCTCAAACAAACAAAAAAAGAACAGAAAACCAGTGTCTACTTCCATTCTGCCACTACACACTACTGTGTGATGATACACACATCCTCAAACAGTGATGTTATCTTTATCAGAGCATTCAAAGCACCAACATTCATTACCATAGACCCAGTGACTGAAATGACTCTTTTGAAATATGCAGTGCCATTTTCTACTTTGTATAGAGTTTTTCAGCAATCATAAAAGACAGACCTTCCTAGGATCAAATGAAGCAAAACAATAATCTATATTCCATGTGCAGAAGTAGAAAAAACACAATTGAAACAATATACTATCAGCAGAGCATAACAGAGCAAGCATTAAAAATAAAACAGGATGTGAATGATTGTTAGGTAACTAATAATAACCATCACAGGAATACCACTGTCTAAACAATTAGTTTTCAAACTAAAATGTATTAAAAATAAACATAGGAACAGGTGGCCAAGTAGTTAAAAACTGATGTGATTTTTTTTTGTCATTAATTGCCACCTGTAATTTATTTTTTATTCTTTTTTTTTTTCCCCCAAAGTATTCTTTTGTATTACTAGAAATAATGGTAGAAGGTAAATACATATATTTTACCAGCTTCCTCATGAAATTTAGCAAGGCAGAAAGATGATTTCATATCTCCTAAAAAAAAGAGGCATCTCATTGCTCTGGATTCAGATGACCACTGCAGAGAAATGGCCCACATTACTGGAACAGAGTGTTTACCTTCATATCAATCAGTCCTACTCCCGACTAGAATTCTTCTACATTTTAAAGGGAGATTTAACACTCATCATACACTTTTTAGTGTCTTATTAAATGATGAGTGGAAGCAAAAGAAAGATTTTTTTCTTTTTTTTTTTTTCCTAACTAACTCGTCTGATGATCCAGGTTCTACTCTGAAGCCTGGAGATGAACAGGATCCTCACTTGAACTGCAGGCTTCCCGAAGGTGCTTAGCCTGGTAACAGCCTTTGGAAATTTTTGATACCAACCAACTGGTGGTAACAGTGGCTACAGAAGACATGCAAATTCTTCTCATTCTCTGACAAGCTCTTTCCTTGTGTATCTGTAGTTTATCTGCTCTTGTAATAAAGTTCAGCACAATTATAGATTCTGATAGAGATTTCATAATAATCAACACCAAGGCCACTACACTTGGTAGAACTGAAGATGTCATTACAAATCTGTAACAAACTGCAAGCCCCCTCTTCCAGGCAACAGGAAAAGATAATGTTTTTCCTTGTGAAGGGTTTGCCTGGAAAACCCTTAAAGGATTTATTTAAGAACAGATATACTCATATATTTATATGTTTGTATATTTATGTATGTGTATATTTCAAATTCAGCACACCTTCAGTTGTCTAACAAGAATTCTCACGTATGCCTGAGACTTGATGAGGGAACAAATTTGCTGCTTGGCCATTTTAAAGCTACAAGCCTCACTCATGATAGATTGTCTCAGGAAAGTTTCATCAACCCTAACAAAAGTAAAGGACAACCAATTGGTCAGATTTTCATGGATTGGCCAGAGGCTGATCTCTTTAAAAAATCCAGCCTTCAAAATGCTGGTGTCCTTCTTGTCTCAGTACTCTGGGGCCAAGGCTAAAAAAGCTTTTGATCTGTTATGCTACCCCTGAGTTCATAGCTGAACTTTTCATCTCAAATGTATATCCTCCCTTACTCTGCTCCTACTTAACTGTGGTGAAGCATAGAAAAAGATCCCATAAGTAGTTGACTTGTCTCTACTTCTAAACTACAGCATGCTGTACTTGATCTAACTGTTCCTTATCAGCGCAAGGCTTCTCTGAAAGCTGTTGGATAGCAGATCTAGTTCATTTGGCTGCAGACGCTTGACTGTAGGAATAGATGATTTAATGTCTCCTCCTCTTGCATGATTCAGAGTGATCATGTAGCTATCAGTACAGCACAGGAACTAATTAGTGATGGTTGGCTAGTTTCAAAGAGATTTGCTGTTGGAAAGCTGAAGGTATTCCCCTCCACTGTGTGGGATGCCGAGCTATTTCTTTTTATCACAACTGATACCTCATCTCAGTATTTTCATGCTGGATAGCACAAGTTTCTCTCTTGAATGTCCAATGTGTAGATGTCAGATGCTGCATTTTGGCTACGAAAAGAGAATTATACTTGATCTGACCCACTGCCAGATAGGTTTGGAAGAGTTTGCCATAGCAGTGGAAAATCTCAGTGTCTAAAGCCAATGAGCCAAAGTGCATGTAGCATCTGGATCAGTGCATTTATTTCCCTACCAGAGCTGAAGTATATTCTCTCGTCAATCAGCTTATGACTTTTTTTGTGCATAAGGCACTACTACTACTGCAGTTCATAATTCCCTCTAGTTTTGAAATTCAGCCCTGTGCCTAAGTGGAAGCAGTATGGAACAGACCAGCAAGAGACCAGATGATAACTTGTTTTGATTAGATTTGTTTCTCAGAATTTCTGACAACAAATGAAGTGCAGGTTTGCATGAAGGTGGCCTGAGGTCAGTGGGATGGGGAAGGTGGAGATTCTTTCAAGAATACTAATAAATGTTACTGACTGGGACAATGAATCATTTGTAGGTCGTGTAGACTCTATGAGGTTGAATTCGTAGCTCTTTAATACAGGTGGCTGAACAGATTAGAAGCAAGCTAACTCATGCCTTAGAAAGGTCAGAAATATCACAAAATTCAGTCCCTTCACAGCAAAACATATGCCAAATATTCAGGCAATCCTTTCCATACTAAGAAGAGAGAAAGCTGTTGTATAGATGAGATTAATTCAATTTTGAGAGTTCTCAAATTTGAGGAGTTCCTAACATTTTTAGAGTTTTGCATATGCTTAAATTCTTTGTGGATTAAAACCAAAATCTGGAGCACCTTTGCAGTAAGTATGATTAGGTAGCATAAATTTAGTGTGAAAAAAAAAAAGAGTCGGGCCCACTAGGTTCTGCTACAGACTAGCTGAGGAGACTGACAGACCAGTTTGAGCTGAGAAGGGAATGGTTCTTGTATGTTTCCTTCAGTGTAAGATCTGGGGAACATCATATGAAAGCTGTTGGTGTCACACTGAAACAACCAAAGATGCTTCCTACAATTAAATAAAGCTGTGGACCTCCATATTAAAAGAACTATCAGAGATAGTCTCTGTCCCTGTCTTCTCTCATCCCTGACTGGTCCTTGTATGGACCCTGGACCTGATTTATAGCTTGCCTTCTTTGGGGTTGTTCATGGACACTGTTACCTGGCTCTGACACCATGGTCAGAACCTGTTGGACTGTGTCCCTGTGGGACAGTTGTAGAAAGCAGTGTACCACTGATAACTGAACCACTTATGACTATGAGAACAGCAGTCTTTAACAGCAGGAAGTATTCATCCAACTCTCTCTTCTTAGCTACCACTGCTGGTTGATGCTAATGAAAGAATGTAGTAACTAGGTGACAGTAAGGTGGTCCTACGTTCTTCAGGCTTGTGATGAGTGATAACTTCCTCTGCCAGCAGACACTAATTTTGTCCATCTATCCTCTCCCACTCCAGGAATCCAAGTCCAGGTAGATGACATCAACTGCTCTGCCCCTGTCCATCAGTTCTGTAGCCCCACCATAGAAGACCACCAAATTGATCAGGCAGAATTTCCCCTTAGTGAATCCATGCTGGCTGTCACCAAGCACCTTGTTGTTTTTCATGTGCCTTAGCATGCCTTCCAGGAGAATCTGCTCCAGGATTTTCCCAGGCACAGTGGTGAGACTGACTGCTCTGTAATTGCCTGGGTCATCCATTTTCCCTTTCTTGAAAATGGAGGTTGTATCTCCCTTTATCCAGTCATCGGGAACTTCACCTGACTGCCATGATTTTTCAAATATGATGGACAGTGGTTAACATCTATACTTTGGTACACAAATTTTTTCATGTAAAAGAACATTTAGATCTAGAACACAAGTGGAATATTAGTTATTTTTAATGGCATGAAATTTTTTATAACCTTTGACTCAGAACATCCTACTAAAAGCTTCCTTTTAAAAGCATGAAATGCCTGAAGATGTCTATATTATTTAAACCAGCAATTAGTACCAGATGTTACTTCACTTTATATTTAGACACCAAATTTCAATATCTTAAACAGAAAGAACACTCTTGAAGGACAGAAGGAATAATTTCCAAATGTAATTACAGCATATTGTTTTGATTCTCTCTCATTAATTTACCTGATTGCAAAGTAAAATTAAATGAAGTTATATTTAAATTTAAAATTGGACCTGTGAGTAATGTAACATCTTATAATTTCAGTGCAGGGGAAAAAATAGTTTTAGTGTATATTTCACATTTCATTAAGCAGCCCATATCTGGCATAAAACTGCTAAAGGACATGGAGAATATAAAAATATCGTAATGATGAGAGTACATGGCATATCACAGTTATTTCAGAAAAAAAAGGCAAAAAAATCCCCCCAAACCAAAAAAAACCATAGGTTTGTTTTTTTTTATATATATAAATTTGTGAACAAAGTGTACTTAGGAAAAAGCATTTAAGTAGTTGTCGTTAGGTGTATTTGATTGATAATCACATTGAAAAGCTCACTCAACTCACCTAGCATCACAAAGGCATCAGTGCTGAGAGCTGAAACTCCATGTCAAGATCCCACTCCCAAAGGGAAAGCAAGCAGCAGTAGCCTAGTCCATGTAAGCCTTAGGTACAGCAGGCAGTGCCTGATTCATTGGTAGATCTTTGGGATCACACACACACAGAGGATGTGCGACTTGCTCTTTGAAGCTAGCTCCAGACAGAATGCCTGGTAAGGAGGTAAAGGAGCTTCGCTAAAAGCAGGAGCCTAACTTGTCTGCTTGTTGGCAGCACTCACATGGAAATACAACCACTTCAACAAACAAAAGCATCACAGTAAATGGTCCAAGTCTTGGCAGCATAAACAAAGAAGAGAAAATAGTAAGGCAGTCCTTCAGGGCTGAGTGGAAGCCAAATGCTGAAATACTGTATTTCACCAGCAAGCAGGCACCTGCAAAACATTTTAGTCTCTGCAGCTAGCAACAGTAGTAAAGGGGGCTTAGATTTGTTGGTTTGCTTTGAGGTTTTTTTATAAATATTTATGGTGGTGCTTCCATGAATTAGAATATATGCTACAAATATATTTAGACACCTGTAGCTTCATTTAAAGTCACACCTTTGTGGATGTGATTAGTTCCCTCCTGGTAGTTGACCTGTTCCTGCTCTCCAGACATCACTGTCCGAATCCAGTCCACCAGACAAGAAAATAGACATAAAGTTGCAAAGACCCACCAAACATTTTTCTTCCATAAATAGAGATAGCAACTTTGCTTTTTTTTTGATAAAGCATCTTAATGCCATTTTTAATCTTTAACAACCTGTCCCTGTTTTCAGAAAAAATTGTCTACTCCACTCCCAATAAAATGAATGGCAACAGGTTCCAAGTCTATGAGACTGCTGTGAAGGCTTATATGCAAGCATTCCAAGCATTCCCCTGCAAATTCACTGTCACCACAACTATCTGTGTGAAATACAGCACAGTCCAATGTTTTAATGTCTAGGGGCTGAACAGTAAATGCACATTTTACCATAATTCTAATACAAGTGCTAAAATCTGTTTCTTAACCTGCTTCTAAACCCACACGCTAAATAATGCGGTCAGTAATTCAAAGAAAATTTTTCACCATCTTGAGAGGAAAAGCTTGGAAGCATTTAAGGAAGTCTGTTAGGATAATTCCTGCAAAACTTTATTCATATCTATACCATTGAAGTGAATAGCTTACATCACATCAGCAAGAGTTAACAGAATTAGTGTGGGCTCTTCTCACATGAATTCACTACAGAGTAACATTTTTTATTTTCTTACAAATTTACTTTAATGGATGCAAATGAAGAGTGTGCAGAACTTTGATACCAGCTCATTAAATTAAGATCTAGAATATCTTCATGTTCTTCTGTCAGAACTCATCCTTTAGAAGATTTTCAATCTCTGTTACACATTTTATTCAAAAGGTTCTTCTGTCATTTCTCCTAACATACTACTGGCTTTTATGCCATCACTTACAGTAGGATCTGTATGTTGCTGTATTTATCCAGAAGTAAGTTTAGCCAGAAGGAAGGAGAGGCAACTATCCCATTTTCCCATTTGAAGGAATATAGGGAAATATGACTGTTCTGGTTCTATGAGAAGCTCTGAGGTGGTATACATCTCTAACTCTACCACTCTCCTACACCTTTTCAGATCACCTTCCTCTGTTCACTGACAATTTCACTTAATCAGGAAAAAAAGCTCAGAGCTGGGCTAGGGGAAGAGGTAGAGCAGCAGTACGGCTGGAGCTGCATTAGTCTTCTCTATGGAAAAAGTATCCATGCATACTGACTCCTCCCTTTCTTGTTGCCGAGGATGCTCACGCTTACTGTCAATCAATAGAGAGGTAATCTGAGCAAACTGCAGGTCTGCAAACAAACAAAATCTAATACCACTAGTCAGCTGAAAGTATTTATAAAAGCCTACCTGTGCAGTATTGTCTGAGGGACTAAACTGAAGAAATGATATCTACATGATCAGAAGTGCAGTATATATTTAAATCTGTTCTGGTCTTCAAGTTCTGTATTCTGGACAATTTTCCCTATTCGACCTCAGAAGAAAAGTTCCAACCTGATTTATTTTTAAAAGAGGAAATCCAGGTGCTCATACGGGGAACACTCATATCTGTAATGAATTTAGAACTGGATTTTTTTTTTTAGATTTGATGTATTGTTGTCTCCTCTGAGAGACAGGCCAGCTTTCCCCCCCCCCCCCCCCCCTCCCCCCATAACTGAGAGCAAAACTGTGCTTCTGGGAAATTTCTATTTTAAGTGCTCAGCTCACAGAGATCTGTCTACATCTGTCTATTGTATGGGAGCTTCTTCATCAGTATGTAGCAAATTTAAGAACTAATACTTGGTTCATGATTGATTCCTTTAAAAAATAAGGTGAAAAATTTCAATAATTCCATTTATAGTCAGTTCCTCAAATATTTCTCATGTGAGCTGATAGAAAGTTATTTCCATTTCCATCATTTACATAAAGCTCTGTTTCCTCCTGTTGAAAAAGAGCAACATCCCCAAGAGTAAACCAAGATCTCTTGGTTTAAGTTTGCACATAACCATAACAACTGTATTTTAGCACTGATCCAGGATCTTGCATACTTGCATAAGACTCCTCCCTTAATCTCCTTTTCCTTAGCTACAGAGGAGAAATATGTTCAAACTTTCTTCATAAATCATGTCTTGGTTACTAAATCATCTTGGATTGCCCCCTGCTGCACCTTTTCAATGTCTTCCTATAATGAAGTGTCTAAAACTGAGCTGTTTTCTAATGAGCCTAGTAGCATGCCAGAATAATTTCTGCAGCTTTATACACCACACTGCCAGAGCTATATTTCAGAAACTTGTTTGCTCTTCTTCATTTTTGTTATTGTTACCAGGAAATAGTGCTAATGGTTTACTCTATTATCTGCAGTCCCTTCAAGGTTCTTTTCTTAATATGAATTCCATGTTGTGTTCCTATTTAGACAGCAATCTTCATGCTTATTCTTTTAGTAATTGGCTACATTACTTCACATTATGCTGCACTGAATTTTATGAACCACTTATCCACCCAAAGGCCAATCTGCTTGTGTTATAAATATTGCATTTCTGCTCATTCCAAGCAAAGCTGCTATCACCTGTGTTTAAATCCTTAATCTATTCCACTCTCAAAACACCTCTGAGAAGGGAGAGCAGCTGCAGTTAAAAGGACTAACCACTACTCAGTCTCATGAAAAAAGAAAAATACCACAGAGAATTAAAAAAAAAAAAAACCAAACAAAAACCAACCCACAATATCTGTGTAGGTCCAGCTTCTCCCTTGGGGTCATTTAACCATCAAGGCTGTTTCCTGATTTCATAGCCAACTACAATGTAAGTTACCACATTTCATAAAGTCTTGCCCTCCACCAACATCTATCACTGCCTTCACTCAGTGCATCCTTTAAAGGGTTGCTCTTCTTGGGACTCCAGCTTCTTCAAAGAGATTCCCTAACACCCAGCCTTGGTCTCTTTTTTCTCTCCCTGGGAAATTATATCCATGAGCAAAATTCAAGTGATCTCTTTATACGGACTGTCATCCACATAGCACAGATATCCACCTCTCCAGTTTGTACTTGTCTATACCAGCCCAAAACAGTATCTTGGCCTTCCTCCCTGACATCTCCTTATAAATGTTTAGGTATTGTATTACAGTAAGGATGACTAAAATGTTGCTGTTAGCCTCCTAACTCCACCTTGTGACACTGCTACTCTTTGTCTTGACCTTGGTGATGTTTTTTGTCTGTCACTCAAACATTGAAAATGGGACCCTACGATGGACGTGTCCAAGTCTTGCTGATTCTTTCTAGACAGGAACTGTGAAACTACCTTTTCTTTCTAAGAACATGCTAAGAATTGTACAGACTTACAGCTTTCAGCAATTATCTCAATTTTTTGGGAGGGAAGGTGTCCTGGGTTCAGCAGTAGCAGTCATGTTTCTCCTCCTTGGTAGCTGGTGCAGTGCAGTGTTTTGACTTTCAGCTCGGGAACAGAGCTGATAGAGATGTTTTGGTTTGGCCAAGGACTTTGTGAGCCTCACGCTCTGCCAGGGAGGAGGGGAAGGCGGGAGGAAGCAGAGACAGGACACCTGACCCAAACTGACCAAAGAGGTATTCCATACCACAGCACGTCATGCCCAGGAGGTAACTGGGAGTTAGCCGGAAGGGCTGGGAGACTGCAGGGTTGGAGCTTGGTCGGGCTTGGGGGGCGAGTTATCAGTCAGTGGGTGGTGAGGTGTTGTATTCTCTTCCCTTGTTATTTCCTTTATCATTATTATCATTGGTGGTAGCAGTAGTGATTTGTGTTATACCTTAGTTACTAAACTGTTCTTATCTCAACCCGTGGGAGTTGCATTCTTTTGATTCTCCTCTCCGTCCCTCCGAGAGCAGGGGGAGGGCAAGAAAGGGGGGAAGTGAGTGAACGAGTTACCTGACTGGGTTTAAACCACGACAGAAGGGGAGGTCTTATAAGTGTAAGGTTTACCTCATTTGCATCTACACAATAAGTCTTCCTGCTTCTTGTGGTGAGTGACCCTGCTAACCCTCTCTTTTTTTTTCCATTCACAGGACCCATTCTCAGTCACATTAAGTGTAAGTTATTTGTTCTCATTTTCATGCCCTTCGTAGCCTACATCTCACTAGAAATTACATCTTCTGCCTCCACTGTCCATTAGCAGAGTTTCTAGATAATCTGTTCCGTGCTGCCATCCCCACTTGGGATGGTTTTCCCCAGTCATCCACAGAGCTATACTATTATTCTTCAAAACCATTCTTTTACTATTCTTTGGCTTGACATTGCTAATGGACAAAAGTTAGGCAGCTGGTATGCTGATACTGTTTGCTGTCATGCTTATCAACTGTTTAGTAGTTTCTTTGCACTTCACCATCTGTCCATCTCCATCTGTTGTTTCCTATCTTATACCTTGGATGTAAGCTCTGGTAGTGGTGAACATCTAAACCTTTTTTTCTTTTGTTAACAGAACAGCTAGCACATTGGGTTCTGGTCCATGACCACCATTTCCTAGGTACTGTGTAACAGATATTATTCAGTCGGCATGCCAGTGGACTATTTTCTCTGCATGGTGCAAGTATGCAACCAATAGTGCTCATGGACATCATATCCTTTTGAATCTGTAAATAGCAACCATTCCCTTTTCCCGTTTCTTCTGCTTTCTCTGCTAATGTACAAGACGAAGGGGA
This sequence comes from Pezoporus flaviventris, assembly GCF_033815535.1. Lineage (NCBI taxonomy): Eukaryota > Metazoa > Chordata > Aves > Psittaciformes > Psittacidae > Pezoporus > Pezoporus flaviventris. The sequence goes on from NW_026892549.1 coordinate 11,031,092, forward strand.
GAGAAGCCAAACAAAGTCAACTAATATTTATCAGTTGCCTTATCCCTTTCCTTCCTCTGCTTTTTCAAGAATCTCTAGGAAAGTAAGATCAGAAATTATTCTCCAGTTCCTCATGAAAAAAAAATGTGGAGAAGATTAATTGAAACTGAGCGATGGAAATTACCTCAAAACTCATGCCTAGGAAAATATTGCAGATATTCATGAAGGATGAGAGAGTTCTGGAAGAAGTTAAATTATTAGTGCTATCACAATGGTTAGAGCATCATGGCAAGAGACATACAGAGATGACAGGGAGAAGAGCAATGAAGAAGTATGGTATTCAGGATACATGACTGAAAGAAGCTGTGATATGCATGGCAAAGAAGATAGTGCCCTCATGTGTGCAGGTGAGAAAAGAGTCAAAAGATCACACAAAGGTATAAGGAGGCCAGGAATGTGAAGGGAAGACTATGAGTCTGACTGCATGTAAAGAAACATTTTCCTTCCTAGACCTCTGAAATTCCTCCAAAACATCATTACTAGTTTTTTAATAAAAATCCCTATATTTTCTTAACCTCTACCTTATGTCAAAAATAATAAAAAACCTGCTTATGACAATGAATACAGCTATTGTTGTGCTCATGCAGTTTAGAGATCCTGAGAAACACCAAGCATCTGCTCTGAGGGACCAGGGAATCTGGTCTCTTTATTTTCTCTGCTTAGAGGCAGTTCAGAGACGCTTCATCTGTAGGTAAGTAGCATTAAGCTAATAGCTCTTCAAAGAACTGGACAGTATTGATTGGCAGATATTTTAAAGCCATTCCTGTAAGTACTGCACTCTGTTAGCAGTAGTTTCAGCCTAATGCACACTAGCACACTAGTGAAATTGTGAGGCCATGCAGCAGCAGCAGGATAGCTTCCTGTAAAGGTAAGACCAACTTTTCAGGAATCGGGGCCCAGCTTTTCTTTCAGTCTGTTTCTCACAAGATCCTTTAGCAGAGGCAGTGTAGCAAATAAAAACTTTGAGAATGGTTTTGCTTTGTTGGATTCATTGTGAAAGTAGATGTCAGATCTCATTCCTAACTCGGTACAAAAACTCTTCATACAAAAACCAGGCTATGTTAAAAGCAGAACACAATGTTCTTAATCTCCTTTTCTTCCTTCAGTATTTCCTCTTCATTATCCTTTCATATGAAAAGAAAACACACACAGTTTTACACAGTAGGCTGTTTGGGGCAGGCACTGCTGCTTTCTACACTACCATACAGCACAATTGTATTTCCTCCAAGCACTGGTTCCTAAGGATTTTCATTGTATCTTAAGTAGGAGACCTTGGTGACAGCATTCAGAAGTATCTCTCCCATATGATAACTTGAGATATTTATATCTGAGACCAAAGCTCCTGAGACACAAGGACACTAGTACTGAAAGAACATGGACATGTGCAAACACACAGACTACAGACTTGCTCTGTTTCTCTGCAGGGACATTTCTTGTCTCTGCTCATATCCACAGAGCAGTGAGAATGGAAAGGCACCTGAGGGGTGGGAAAGAGATCATATTATCTCATTTTTTAAACAATGTCCTAAGTTCCCTTTTCTCCATGTGAGGAGCAACATATACATGTAAAAAAAGTACACTGTGAGATGTGAAAGAGTTATCCCAGCATCACACTGCCAACTTACCTCCACTCCAAATCCTGGAAAAGTTCTGGTTTTCTGCTAGCTAGAGAAAAACTACCTGTTGCATCAAGAACTTTAGAACTTGCTACTTGTTTCAGCTCTTGATTAGGAAATTAGTGCTGCCCCCTCCCTTTTTCTTCCCAAATTACAGCAATTGTACCTATGAACAGGTGCTGCAAGAAACCAGCATCCATTAGTGTATTTTCTGGTTTCATGATTAGCTGATACAAAACTGAGATGTAATCAAGTAAGGATTCATTCGTTTGATTAGCCATTGAAATTATTCTGTGCCTAATCAGATGTCTGGCTAGTTTGTCAGCCTCCTTTACAGAGTCTTTATCTCTAATGGATGGTCCAAATGCATTCACAACAGTGGATCTGATTTAAGTATATGTGTCGGTGTCCTCTGACTCATCTTTGAGAGTCAAAATAGGTGAAAGAAGAGCTTTGATGTGAGCTTATTTCATTCCTCACCTAAAAAAAAAAAAAAAAAGGAAAAAAACCCAGCAATTTTGAATTGTGAATTCTTGTACAACAGAACAAGACAAGAGACATTAACAGAGAGAATGATCCATTGGAACAAATTCTCTGTGCAAGCTTAGCCATAAAAACAGATCTGCAACAAAACAGATCCAGGACTTAAAATCCCTATTCTAAGTCATTGCAGATAGGCTTCTCACTCATAGATAACAGTATTTTTGTATTGTCAAATCATATGTTACTTATTCTTGATTCCTTTTCTATGTAGTATGAAGGAAGGGTTTCCTTAAGATTCAACAATTGTAAAGAACAGGTATTTCTTTCAGGTCTTTACTAAAACTCATGATCTGACTATAAAAATAGAGAGGCAGCATATGCAGTTTGTTTTGGAAAAAGGTTGTTTCCCAGTTTGTAACTTCTCTGAGTCAGTGTGTGGTGGGTAGGTTCAAAATCAATCAGTAAGCTAGTCTGTGAAGCATTTTTTTTCTCTGGGGTTCTTAGAAGAGCAGAAGAAAATGAGTGAATATTGCTGCTTCAGGGATCCTTCCTCTGCAGCCTCCCTCCAGGAGAGTGGGCTACTGCAGAAGGATGCAGATCTTAGTCATCGTGGCATGTGGACTGCCTGATCTTGGGATCAAAAAGGTTTTTTATTTTTGGGTCCAGGGTTAGCAGGAGAACTGTGCCAAGAGGACTGTGGTGGGGTGACCCTGGCTGAATGCCAGGTGCCCACCAAAGCTGCTCTGTCACTGCCCTCCTCGGCTGGACAGGGCAGAGAAAAAATAACAAAAGGCTGTGGGTTGAGGTAAAGACGGAGAGATCACTCACCAGTTACTGACATGGGCAAAACAGACTTGACTTGGGGAAATTAGTTTAATTTATTACCAATCAAATCAGAGCAGGATCATAAGAAGTAAAACATAAACCTTAAACCACCTTCCCCCCACCCCTCCCTTCTTCCTGGGCTCAACTTCACTCCTGATTTTCTCCACCTCCTCCCCCAAAGCAGTGCAGGGGGATGGAAAATGGGAGCTGTGGTCAGTTCATTACGCCTTGTCTCTGCTGCTCCTTCCTCCTCAGGGGAGGACTCCTCAGGTCACAGCCTCCTTTGGGCATTCCCCTGCTCTGGTATGGTGTCCTCCCCAGGCTGCAGGTGGGGATCTGCTCCACCATGGACCTCCATGGCCTGCCTCACCATGGGCTGCACCACAGGCTGCAGGGAAATCTCTGCTCTGGTGACTGGAGCAGCTCCTCTGCACTCACCTCGGTGTCTGCAGAGCTGCTGCTCTCACAGGTTCTCATTCTCTCCCACTGCAATTGCTGTTGTGTGGTTTTTAATCCTTGTTAATGATGTTATCCCAGAGGCACTACCGCTGTCACTGATGGGCTCAGCCTTGGCCAGCGGTGGGTCTGTCTTTGAACCAGCTGGCATCGGTTCCCTCAGACACGGGGAAAGCTTCCAGCAGCCTTCACAGAAGCCACCCCTGTAGCTCCCTGCTACCAAAACCTTGCCATGCAAGCTTACAAGGACCTATCCTTGTACCGCTATTGAGACAATCCAAGTCTTTCCTACAGCAAAATCCATTTCCCCAACTTAAATCTGTGAATTGTCTGCCTCGGGCAGTTGTCTACGTATGTGCAAAGCCAGACCTGCTCAAATCAACACTAAATTTTCCATATGGTTAATTATTCAGGTTATTCTATGACTATTCCATGAAATAAATTTCTTGCTTACCTTGCACCCTTCTCAAATGCTCTTCGGTTGTTAAACTGAAACACATGTTCAGAAGAAAACTGTTTCTGATGCAAGGTTACAGAATCAGTTTGTATCTGATTAAAATACTGAGGTCAAAAACCTGCCAAACAGGCACGTGAAATCAGCTCAAACAGCAATTTGTACTAAGAACGTATCTTCAGATGAGGCAAGTCACTCTTCCCCGATCCTCCAGCAAAATCCAGTGCCATGAGTGGTATTTTAGAAAGGTTTAATACAGCTCAGTTTAAATTAAGCAGGATTTAAGACTAAGGTATTTCTCAAAAAGTATCCATTATCCGGGATGGAAAGGTGTCCTGGGTTCATCAGTAGTAGTCATGTTTTCTTTTCCTTTGTGGTAGCTGGTGCAGTGCTGTGTTTTGACTTCCAGCCTGAGAACAGTGTTGGTGAAGCCGATGTTTTCAGTTGTTGCTAAGTGATGTTTACCCTGACCAAGGACTTTGTGAGGCTCATGCTCTGCCAGGGAGGAGGGGAAGCTGTGAGGAAGCAGAGACGGGGCGCCTGACCCGGGCTAGCCAGGGAGGTATTCCATACCACAGCACGTCATGGCCGGGGTGGGGGGTGACTGGCAGTTACCCGGAAGGACACGGGCTTCCGGGTGGAACTCGTTTTCTTGGCCGGTGGTATCGTATTCTCTTCCCTTGTTATTTTCCCTTATTGTTGTAGTTGATAGTAGCGGTGGTGATTTGTGTACATTGGTTGCTGGACTTTTCTTGTCTCAACCCGTGGGAGTTGCACTCTTTCGATCCTCCTCCCCGTTCCTCCGGGAGAACCCTGGTGGGGGGGTACGACACAGACCTCGATTGTTGTCATCTCGGCACCACTCACTGGGAGTGAGTGAACAAGTTACCTGACTGGGTTTAAACCACGACAAAAGGATAAAAGTTAGGGTTAGTTTTTCAACTTTTTTACTATTTTCAGTATAAAAAGCAGTTTAGCCTTTTATCAGTATTGCAAGAACTTCTCACTGCCATGTTCATTCCCCACTTCACCCACTGTTCACAGTTTCTGCCCTCCGTGGTTAGAACACTCATATGCAAAGAGCAGGGGACTGGACAAAAAACAGATATGAGAGAACAGAAACCTGTCAGGAGCAGCTCAGCTGTCAGGGTTTCCCACCTTCATCACTTTCCTTTCTCTCCCAATTTTGTGAAATCATATGACCATCTCTAATTGAGAAGAATTTGGAGTCAAGAATGCTATCAATTTTCTCCTGTAATCAATTACTAATATAAGATAAAACAAAAGATCCTGGTTAGAATCCCAATTAACACTCTACAGTTATGTTTTTGAATGCTGATTTAGCTTTTTCAGTTCTGCAAGCTAAATAACAATAAAATGGATGTAGTACTTCTGAAACGAATGAATTATCTGTTATTGACACCAGAAGTCTTATACATGACTTTAAAACCTGATTAAATTATAGCAATGAATGATTTAGTATTAACTATCGGCAAACACCATTTAAAGAGTTCTACTACATCATCTGACACTCAGTGTAGGTGAAGTACTACTGAAGAAGAAGAAGGAGGACTTCTGTGCTTTTCTAAAAGGAGCTGGAACTCCCTCTGCTGCTGTCAGCTACTTGTAGGTTGCCTCTGATCTACTGCTGCCCCACTGAAGTGCAGGGTGAAGATTTTGGTGCAAGTATGAGCATAATGGGATGAAAAGAAGTATACATCCCTAAATCAGGGTACAATGAGCTAATGGGCTTACAAATGACATGTCCAGCCCAGAGGAACATCCTCTGGAAATCAAAGAGAATTCTCAACCTGAGAAGACCATAGAGGACAAAGTCCACTTGCGTGACCATGATGTAAATCTGAAGAGAAAAGTGAGACATCTGAATGCAGTATCTGCTTTGGGAACTAGTTGGTCTGATTCATCTAAACTGGAATACAGAAATACCAGAGCTTTACTGCGGATGGGCCCCTTCAGGGACCCCTCTGTCCTCCTTTCAGATGTGCCAGTTATTCTGGAGTAGAAGGTTTACATGCAATCAAAACTAAGTCTTCCTCACTTCAATGTCTTCCAGCTGTCACTTGGGTACTGAGGACTATGAGGACTACCCAACTGCCCGTGATCTACTTGACAATTACAGTGGTACTCTTATCATGTCCTGAAGGAGTGCAGAGACTTCATCCTGCTCCTGTGCAGACTCTGACCCGGAGTCCATCAAGCCAGGAGTCAAAGCAATGACCAGATGTAATAATTTTTGGAGTCACGCATAAGCTACTGATCACATGCAAAGCCATCCAGCCCCTTCAGTCATTTATTGGCTGGAGATGTTAAGGATAACAGGAAGGGATTCTACAGATACATAGCAAATAAAAAACAGACTAGGGAGAACGTAGGCCCCCTCAGGAAGCTCGCGGGAGAACTAGCTACACAGGCAAAGGCTCTGACCGCACCACCCAAGTCTTGGAAGGTAGATGCAGGGACTGTGAGAATGAAGACCTTGCACCCACTGTAGGAGAGGAACTGGTTCCAGACCATCTTAAAACTCTGAACGTGCATGAGTCTATGGGCCCTGATGAAATCCATCCACGGGTCCTGAAGGAGCTGGCGAATGAAGTTGTTAAGCCACTGTCCATCATATTTAAAAAATCATGGCAGTCAGGTGAAGTTCCCGATGACTGGAAAAAGGGAAATATAACCCCCATTTTCAAGAAGGAGAAAATGGATGACTCAGGGAATTACAGAGCAGTCAGTCTCACCTCTGTGCCTGGCAAAATCTTGGAGCAGATTCTCCTGGAAGGCACACTAAGGCACATGAAAAACAACAAGGTGCTTGGTGACAGCCAGCATGGCTTCACTAAGGGGAAATCCTGCCTGACCGATTTGGTGGCCTTCTATGATGGGGCTACAGAACTGATGGACAGGGGTAGAGCAGTTGATGTCATCTACCTGGACTTGTGCAAAGCGTTTGACACTGTCCCGCATGACATCCTTGTCTCTAAATTGGAGCGACATCAATTTGATGGATGGACCACTCGGTGGATAAAGAACTGGATGGCCGCACGCAAAGAGTTGGGGTCAATGGCTCAATGTCCAGCGGGAGACCAGTAACAAGTTGTGTCCCTCAGGGATCGGTGTTGGGACCGGTCTTGTTCAACATCTTTGTTGCTGACATGGACAGTGGGATTGAGTGCGCCCTCAGCAAGTTTGCCAATGACACCAAGCTGTGTGGTTTGGTTGTTATGCTGGAGGGAAGGAATGCCATCCAGAGGGACCTTGACACGCTTGTAAGGTGGGCTGATGCCAACCTTATCACATTTGAACAAGCCAAGTGCAAGGTTCTGCACCTGGGTCAGAGCAATCCCAGGCACAGCTACAGGTTGGGCAGAGAAGAGATTCAGAGCAGCCCTGCAGAGAAGGACTTGGGGGTGCTGGTTGATGAGAAAATGAACATAAGCAGGCAGTGTGCACTCACAGCCCAGAAAGCCAACCGTATTCTGTGCTGCATCAAAAGGAGCGTGACCAGCAGGTTGAAGGAGGTGATCCTGCCCCTCTACTCTGCTCTTGTGAGACCTCACCTGGAGTATTGTGTGCAGTTCTGGTGTCCTCAACATAAAAAGGACATGGAGCTGTTGGAACAAGTCCAGAGGAGGACCACGAGGATGATCAGGGGACTGGAGCACCTCCTGTATGAAGACAGGCTGAGAAAGTTGGGGCTGTTCAGCCTGGAGAAGAGAAGGCTGCGTGGAGATCTCATAGCAGCCTTCCAGTATCTGAAGGGGGCCTATAGGGATGGACTCTTCATTAGGGACTGTAGTGACAGGACAAGGGGTAAAGGGTTAAAACTTAAACAGGGGAAGTTTAGATTGGATATAAGGAGGAAATTCTTTCCTGTTAGGGTGGTGAGGCACTGGAATAGGTTGCCAAGGGAGGCTGTGATTGCTCCATCCCTGGCAGTGTTCAAGACCAGGTTAGACATAGCCTTGGGTGAGATGGTTTAGCGTGAGGTGTCCCTGCTCATGGCAGGGGGGTTGGAACTAGATGATCTCAAGGTCCTTTCCAACCCTAACCATTCTATGATTCTGTGATTTCAACAGCCTATCTTCTAATACTCTGAATCATATTACAGGATTTCTCTCTCTGGAAGGAGTAAGAGGAGTATAGCCCTTCAAGTGCTATGTTGAAAACTCTAAGTTATACTGAAATATTAAACGAATGAAGACACACTTCCAAAGAGAAAGGTAGTTGTCAAGATACTAGGAAAAAATATATTAAGGAAAAAAAAAAACCAACACCCCCCCCCCCCCAAAACAGCCAAAACTAAAAACCACACCACCAGAAAGCCAACCAAACAAAAAAAAACCCACAACCCCCAAAAGCCCCCCAAACTTGACATTAGGTCAGTGACATTTAAAAAGAAATTACAGAAACTCAGCTTGGTTTTGCAGTCCGGGAGCTTGGAAATGACAGCTCACCATATGTTCTGTAGCACAAACAAATGTACCCTCTGGACACAGTATATATTATTGAACCTCAGATAAAGAGAGAGGATATTGAAAAACATAGATTAGAAAAATCTGTAAGAAAACGTCAATTTTAAGATCTAAAATAAACATAATTGCAGATGTATACTTGGGAAAAGTTCTTGGTAGCTTCTGACATAGCACCTTCATAACTGCTGCAGTTCAACATGACATTGTAATTCACTGAGAATTCTCACAGCCTTCAGCTGATGTGGACACTAATTGGAAAATTCAATGAACAATGCAATCTATAAAGAAGTTACATCTTAAGATACAAAATAGTGCCCTTAGGAAAAAAAAAAAAACAAACAAAAACCAAAAACAGGTCCTGTACAACAACAGTACAACGTAAGCTCTTTGAAAAACTTACTATCCCGCAAGGGAACTTGGGGGAATTTACATACAATGTTATGCACACATTAATGGTTTGTGCTCTGAAACAAAATTAATTGAACAGAATAGTCACCAACACTCTTGGTGTTCTCTCAGTAATAATTAAGAATCAACAGATAGCAAAAGGTTATGAAAACAAATTCTGAAATTATTATTACAAAATTTGGCCCAAATTATGTAATCCTAATCTAACTCATCTAATTGCAGCTGCTCACAGAATAGTGTGAGAATGTATTTATGCATATTCTGCCTTCTGCTTAAAAATCAAAACCAAACCCACGCTATTGGATAATCCATTTCTAGCTGAGTACTGCCCTCAGAAAATACACTTCTTAAATGTTAGGTGAGAAATTATAAAACATTTTAATACAGGCATGTGAACTTCTGTCGTATTCAGTACTCCATTGTTTAACACTTCCGTAAACTGCATCCTACGCAACTGAGATAATGTGTATATTAAAAAGCAAAATCTATGCATTTTTATCAAACATTAATGTGTTTCATTAAATTCTTGTCTTAACTGGATATGCATTGTCCCTTTAAAAATATCTCTGCGTGTTGAAACCTGCACCAAGGATCCATTCTTAAAAACTCTTTTTTTTTTTTTTCTAAAGCAAGTCTTCTGTGACAGTGGGCACCAAAGACTACAAATAGTCTCCTGCTCAAAATTAATAGCATTCATGACTTTTCCTTGCCTCTCCATTAATGATTTCAGAGGTACTCCAACTGGAATTATATTTAAATTAAAAGTCCTTATCACACATGATGTAAATTCATTATGACTTCTTAGTCAAAGAACTGTTTATTTGAGAACCTTTTTAACAATATTGTTAAAATAGGCTATCAAATTGCAAATGCTAAAGCTATGAATAATTACTGTCAAACTGCACAGAGAATTGCCAGTTATTATACATCTTATATTATAGAGATGTTGTGCAGTTTGCATTTAGCTCTGGAAGCACTGCCAGAATTGATGCTAACCCGAAAACTGTGAGATTTCAGACAACAGAGTAATAAATAACAAAACAGAAATTTTAAGTAATTGTACGCATAAAGTCCCACTTTTCAAACACAAATATTTCTAAAATTAACATTTCATGTTCCTAATTCAGAATCTAATTAGAAATCAGCTGACCTGAAAAAGTACCAAGAATGTAGTGATCTATTGGGAGCTGATATTTTCCAGTATCATCAAATACCTGGCCTGCTCTGTTTAGGAGCTTACCATTAGCATTTCACACTGGCCAGATCTGAAAACCCACCTACATGTTCTTATTTGGCATCTCTTGCTCAACTTCATTACGTTTTTATGGAACATGATAATGTTTGCTTTTTTTTGCTTTTTAAAAGCCTCTTTTCTTTATAGGTTCTTAGTTTGAAGGCATTTCCTGCTTCAAGAAATTTTCTTCTATTTTCTATACTGACAGCACACTGTTAAGGCTCCAGAAATCAGCTGTGTTATTAGATGATTATTTATGTATGAGGTCATGGTAATTACCATTCCTAATGCCTTGCATACCCTAATACCTTCAGCTGGTAATCTTTATCATGTCTTCTTCCAGCATGAGTTAAGAAGCTTATGCTTGAGAATTTCAAACAACTTGGAGAATAAGACACAATCCTGTTGCATATCCAGCCTCACTTTTAACTGGCATGCCTTTTCAACTTCAGTTCTTACACGTTATCATTCTTTCATCATCCAGTCTTTACAGTAAGTCCACCGGGTTCCATCAATTCTCAGACAGTCTTTCCATACTGAGTAATACACTTGTTTAAATTCCAAAAAGACTCTAGCAATCTGTCATTTCCATACTCCCAGCCCTATTTGTTTATTCGTCTCAGCAAGTTCATCTGAAAAGCACAAGCATCCTCTTCTGAAGCCAGATACACTTTCTTGCAACTTGTAAGAGCTATAAGAGTACCCAGGAGGCATATTGAATAGATTAATGCTCTTTGAATACATATACAGATTGCTGCTCCCCTTTTTGAGTAACAAGAGAATTGCTACTACTTCACTCATTTTTCCTCATTATATGTACATTTGATTTCTCTAAACTAACTTATTGGCAGTATGTTATTTAATGTTATTTCGTACTCCTTTCATACGTACAATTTCAACTGACATTTCTCATATTCTCATATCACTTGTTTTCTTTTCTTTAATTCCAACAGCTTTTTATCGGTCTCTTACTTTCCTAGAATAGTTCTTTTTAGCTTATTATAAATACCCACGGGTTCCAGTCTATCTGCTTCACCCCAAAACCAAACCCAAACCTTTCTGCAGGTTTCCAACTCATCCCAGTAACTTGCCATTCTAAACCAGGAATTTTCAGCATCCACCAGCCCTCCTCAACCCTGAAAATCACACTGAGATGCAGGTCAAGCGCAGAAGCACTGTTCCCAGTCCAGCATCAGAGAAAAAGACAGCAAAGTTTAAGGAAACCTTTTGACCCTGAAATTATATCAAGTCTTGAAGGGACCTAAGCATCAAGGCAGGAATGTAAGAATCAGGAAGCTTTGTACGTGCTTCCTGCAATGTTACAGACACAAATATAAATCCTCTAACACAATCCCTCCTCCCCAGCCCATCTCTGTGGGCAGTGTGAATACAGGCAAGTTAAGAGCAAGTATCTTTAATCATTTTGAGCCACGCAGACAGCTCTTTTACAACAGAGAGGTAACTCTTGATTGCAACATTTGTTTTGCAGTGATTGTGTAGCCATGGCCTCATGCTGCATTTGCACCTAGCTACAACCAAGACAGGAATATGGTAATTGCAGCCTGCCAGGAAAAGCTCCTGTGCAACCCAAGTAGCCGTGTCTATGCAGGCACAGCCAGTGGAGAAGCTCCTGCTGCTGGTAAAAGCTGCATCTCCAGCAGAACACTCTGCTGACACAGCCAGCTGAGAAAGAGGCTTTCTCCAAAGTGAATGGCAGTGTGTGCCTTTCTTCCATGATAACTTAGCACCAGCTCTGTGCCCTCCATCATTACCCACCAGGACAAGTCTGCCCTGGATCTCATGTTGGTACATGGGTCTACATTCTAGCAAACTGATACTGACAGAGTTTGTAAGTTTCAGGCTTTTTGGACCAGCTTCATGCAAAGTGGTGAAAGAGCGGTGGCATCTGATCTAGCCTGAAGCCTGCCAGTGGAGACTGGTCAATATATTCTTTAAGAAATTTGTACCAGCAGAGCAAGTTCACACTGGATCAGTAATTCACAAGATGACAGAGTCAGTCTGGATCCAAGGAAATAGTCAGAAGCTCCACTGATTGTCTCATCAGACTGTAGTTTCAGAGGTAACAGCAGTGTTTTGGGGAAACAAGGTTGCTCATCACACACTTGCATGCTAATAAGGAAGCAGCTCCATCACCTCGTCAGCGCTTTTTTTTTTGGTTGGTTTTCTTTTTTTTGACACAGGAAATTTTAGATGAATCAGCTTCCTGTGCATCATTGCTGGCACAAAGAAAAAGGTAAGGAATATATGGGTGGGAGGGCATGTCGCAAAATCAATGAACTTAGGCTGATCTGGATCTGCACCTTACACTTTCTTAGTAGCAGAGCCATATTAAAAAGTTCCTAATCTTCCCCAGCCCATGCATTCCTTCACCTTTCATTATCTTGTTGCAACTGTGTAGTTCCTGATCTCAGAAAAGGAAATTAGAGAGGGCAGGCATTCTACGAATGTCCTAAGATAGTTTTGCCTATAAGAAAGTATTTTCCCTAACTCTGTATTTAAAAGGCTTTTAAAATATAAATTAATAATTTTCCTAATAAATACAAGACCTTGATAGCAACATGACTCACCTCTAATTTTAACTTCCAATCTAAAAGTGGAGAAATTAGCATGACTGAAATGTTTTCACTGCTCAGATTCATGGTCAGTAAGAGTTCTATTCAAGTATTTTCTTTATTGCCCTGATGACTAGACTTTCTATCAGCACTTCAGTCCCTCACATTCTCCCTCAGCAGAAACATTGGCCTCATCCAACCATCTTTTCAATCATCACTAGCATTTTAGTCTTTGAATTTCTCTAGAAGCCTGACTCTAGTCCCATTAATTCCCAGTATTGAAAACTTCATTCACTTCAGTGGGATTAAACACAATTGCAATCCCTTTATATTTGCAGTGTCATAAGAAAAGCAGGTTGTGTGATCAAACATTTACAATTTTCAAAGGAAAACAAACAAACCTACCCAAGAAGGTATTCATTTTTTGGTCAGCCTATCACCATCATTTGCCCAGGTTCAGACACAAAGCCAGAAGGGTCTCTTCAGTTGTTCTGAAAGACAAGGTGGCAGCTTTCATCATTAGAGTGCTTCACCACTAAACCTATACTCATGCACCTTGCCCTTTCAGGGCCCTTGGCAGCTTACGTGAAGTATGAACTGTGCTCCTTCCAGTCTCTTCAGTCTGGTCTCATCACCACATTTTCACATTGCTTTTTATGGTGACTATGTATGACACTTTGTGGAGATTACTGACAATCTTCTCAAACACACCACATGGAATGGGCTCATCAGCCACTTCACAGGCCTCCGCACAAAGAAGTTAAGACTATGTTTTCTCAAAGTCTTGCACATCCACCCTAACACATCTAGACACATTCTAAATCATTCTAAATTGAAGCAGTTTGTGTCCCAGCACTTCAGATGGCAGATAGAACTCATCTGTCTGCCTGCTCTTGACCACAGCATCCTCAGGCACACATCCAGTGTACTAACTAGTGTGAAAACACAGACTAAGCCTCAGCCCCCAAATCATGCCATTTTCTCTCTACTGTTTTCTTTCCACAGAATTAGAATTCCTGTGATCCACTGTACCCTGTTCAAAACAGACTCCTATGAGGTCCAATGCCTTCTTCCCAATGTAAAAAGAATATATCAGCTGACTGGTAAGAGTTTATCTCCCCAAAGCTCAAAGTGTCAATGAAACCAAATCAGTCAATAGCTACAACGGTCTCCTGTTATAAAAGCTAATGATGGCTCTGAGAGCTTTAGACAATCCCTCCTTCCAGATCTGGGTTACCATCTCCTCGCTGGAGGCGACAGTGGGGTCATGTTGCAGAATCAGTAATCTGAATAGGCTGGTTTAACAACTCGTCCACAGCAGGCCTGGTACCCTCCCTCTTCCTCCTCCCTCTGCTTCTCTCTGTGCTATCCAGCTATCAATCCCATGCTGCTTTGGTAAAAAAAACGGTAATTTTCTTTCTGGCTAATGTTAGATCTGTTCACAAAGGCTGGTGGGAGGAAAAGGATGAAACCAAGAGGGCAGAAGTACGGCTTCCTAGTATGGCTTCCTTTTTGAAATCAGCAAGCTTTCAGAACTGCAATATCATTCAGCACATCATGTTCATGCTCCTGAGCTGCTCCAGTGCCAAGTCTGGATACAAGTCAAAACTGTCAGCAAAAAGCTCAGAAAAAAGCAAAACATCACCCTCTGGGCACTGAAGCTGATTTTTCTACTGCCAGCAAGAAATGTAGCATTCAGCAGATGGGCAGAATGAACAACTGGAGGAAAACGTAGCAACGTATTTTGAAATATCATGAGTAGATGAGTTAGAGCTCATCTCATCATGCTGTCGCAACACTTGCAGCATTCTTCTGTTCTTACTTCGAGAAGAGCTGAAAAATTTGCACAACTAGATCTGTCAGCTGAAAACAACCATGTCTATCAAATCTGCATAAAAAACACCAAAGAAACCAAACCAACACATTTCTATGGGGACAGCACCAAAAGCTTCTGTTGGATTAATTTCACTGTGTCAGCATTCTACTATGCCAACTGCACTATGAACACACAGGGCTCTGGGCAGGTAAGCAGAGAGCTGATCTCATGATTGTTGGTCCTAGTGGCCTATGGTATTCTGCTCTGAAAGGTTTCTGTCCCCACAGCAGACGTGTGTGCAGTTTACAGCCTCCTTGTCTTAAGCCAATCCAGAACTGGTCTTTTAAAACATTGGGCTAAAGACCAATTAAACTGCAACCTCTTCATGAGGTATACCTGCCAAGCTGCCTCTATGGGACAGGAGCTCACCTGGCCCAGTGTGATGCTGTAATTCCACATATAATTCATGTAACCACTCAGTAAATACCCCTAGTATTAAGAGCCTGCATATTACTTGCAAACTGGGATTTAGTTTCTGTGTTATGTAGCTCATACATAAGAAGTTTCGCTAGGGTGCTTCAGAAACTTATCTGTGAATTTAAGAACAAGGCACCCAGTTTAAGTTTGAAATAAATTAGGCAAATTTTGTCCAGTTTGGAAATCCTTTTCAAAGGTTTCCCCATACTTCTCTAGCTCTGAAGAAAGCTCAAAATAGAAAATAAGGAAAGATGCAAAGATCTCCTGTTCAGAGTCATGGTCAAAGTTATTTTTAGACTAAACAGTCACACTTTCAAATAGTCAATTTTAATGTTCAAAATGTCTAAATATTCATTTTAAATAAAAGGGCATTATAGGTATTTATAGTCCCTATAGGTATTTATAATCCTTGCCATTAACATCCTACACAATATGTAATTTTGTAATTCTGTGGCTTTATGTTCATATTTATGCAAATGAGCTCTTCAGTGTACTGCAGCTGTTTCCTCAACCACATAAAGTGTTTGCTTGTTGCAGGGAAAACATACATAATTACATTAAGTTGGCTGCCAAGAAATAATAGTCCTAAAAGTAAAACCTATTGATTAGACAACTGGTACTTCAGTCTGTATGTCACAGCACAGCTGCTGTCGCTAGAAACTGTGGGATATTTCCCTTGTAAACTTTCCAGCTTTTCACAGATTTATGCCATGTTTCTTTCCCTCTATACAGTAGGACAGCTTAATGCTGTAAAATCAGCACCCTTCATTTCTTCAAATAATGGCAACTGCTTTTAAAAAGGCAAATCTTACAACTGTCTCTCATGTAGATACGTGCCTTTCAGGTTCATAGCACATATGCAAGTGCACACACACTTTGCAGTGTCAACTCAATTTTCAGTGGAGACAGTTACACAGTGGAGAATCTGAGTGTTCAATTTTGGAGTCTGGAAATCTCTATAGAACTTCAATGGTGGGGGATGGAGAAATTTCGGACATCAAATGTTTGTCTGTTCCTCTGGGCACAAGATGTTCCATCTTCTCTGTTTGCATCTGCCTCCAAAAATTTCAGAGACCAGCTGCCCTTGATAACAGTTCTATCTCCTTGTTGCTGGAAACCATACAACATGGTGATAGCTTATGGATCATTTAAGTAGGATTTCTTAAACTGTGAGTGATGGTTTGCTTGAAACTTTACTAGATTATTTGAATCTTCTTTAACATCCACTGGTTAAAACAAAGCAGAGCCAGATAACAACTTGCACTGACCACCTTGCTTCACTATAACCATTCTGGGGTGGAGTAACAAGCCAAACATTAGGAGATTTGCAAGCAAACTGTGAAGTTGATGTTTTTGGCAGGGACAAGCAGAGGCTGCAAGTCAAAGACAAGCAACTACAGCTCTAGGTGATCTGGAAAGCTCTGAGACATGCTGTTCCACATCAACAGAGCTCTCTTCTCTCACACAAGATGTCCAGGCAAGCTTGTAAAGATCACCAGAATCAGAAGGGAAAAACTGATTACTGCTACCACCATGCATGCCTTTTGTGTATGTATGTTTCAGACTGACACACATCACAGACTCTAGTATTTCATGCAAATCAATGTTTTATCTGCTGTGCCATTTTATGATCTCTGAATTAAGGAAAATACAACGCTCACTGCAGCAAACAACTCTGAGCTGTAAACTGTTTGCCATCACTTGCAACACTGAACTTTCTAGCCTCCTGCTGGTCTCTGCTTTGGTGCTACCATAAAGGCTGAGAGTGTAAAACCCTTGACCCTGTATCCCAAAATGATTGTCAAAAAGTCACAAAACACTTTAAAAAGTCAATACATAAAGCCATATATGATTCTGTAGGTAATTATGGGATACCTAACTGCCACTGTGAGATTTAAATTCTAACAGTAACTAGAAAAATGGTTGATAACTTCATTCTCCTGTCAATTCTCAAGATAAAAGAAAATCACATTATATGTATCTTTTAAAACACCAGCTCTTAACTGTGGACATGTCATGGCAAAGTTTTAGCAGCTGCAGTGATCTGCTGTCATGTTGAATCTGGATTGTTACAGGGTAGAATTTGTTTACTTTTAGCAGATGAAATAAAACAGTTTGTCAACAACAGCATGTATTTAGTAAAAATGCAATCTATAAGGAAGCCTCTTTGCAAGCCCTAGCTCTCAGTTTCTTCTCCAACAAAACCTCACTAATGTAGAGCAGTGAATATTTTCTATTTTTCTGTTTTCTATTACCACATCTCAAAATCTGTCCTCCCTGACCCTCTCCAAAAATGAAAATTCCTCCTCTTTTTCTCACAGCGTTGGACTTCTGCCTTCATCATAACCCACAAAACTCTCACACTGAATCATTAATCTAGTCATGGGAAGTTGGATGTACCTCACACTGGAGAACAGCTGAGATACAGTGAAATGAGGCACGTTTGTACCAGTTGAATATATTGCCTTTTCACACTCATAGCCCTTGCCAGCCTGAAAATGAAGGACTGAACTTGAATTGGTGATTCATTTTAGAACAGCTGAGCCACCAGCTCTGTTCCCACATTCTAGTAATATTTTCTCTTTGGCCTCTGTTGACAACGCTTTGTCACCCAGTCATGAGAATGGGCTGATGGTGTCTAGCTTGAACATGTACAGCAGTGTGCAACCCATGGAACAAATGCAACCAGTACAAATCTGCCAAATAGTTTGTGCTGCCTGACAACAAAGGGATAGCTTTAGCAACTGGCAAGTCAAAGCCTGCAAACCTCCCCTGAGATACCCACAGGCACACTGAGATGAAACACATCAAGCTGAGACTTGCTGTCTTTGGAGGCATGATCTGGTCAAAAAGGGTGCTCTGACCCACAGCCTGCCCTGTTTCAGAGCAGGCAGGTGTGGAGCTGTGGCAAGGTGTGTGTTGCCAGGGGTGCTGGGCAAAGCCTGCATGTCACATCGTCAGAACATACTCATCTTTAATTAATTCAATTTCCTGCTTCTAGAGCTAAGTAGCTAGAAACATAGCCTCCCAGGAGATGCCATTTCTACTGAAAAACTAATCAGAAATCACAAGAAAGTGTAGTTTGGAAATACAAGGAAAAGTTAACTGCAGAGGCACTACTTGCTTCTTTTGAACAGAAGCCTATACACAAGTTTAAAAGAAACAAGTTTGTCAAATAAAGTTTGATAGGGTGCAAAGGACGAGCTGAATTGATGCTAAGGATTTCCCAATCCCAGAGAAGCATCCCACAGTGCACTGTAAATGAACTCCCACTCAAACCACTGTAGAGGAGACAACAGAACACTCATTTAAAACACTACATGACATCTTCAGGCAAAACCAGTCTCTGTGAGCACTCTCTGAACCCACAGCAGATGAGTTACAGAAGCTCTTGCAAAAGAACAAGAGTGTTATGGGTTGAAGCCACACAGTGCAGGTGAGGCCTAAGGCAATGGCAGTAACATAGGAAAGAATGGTAATACCAAGGAGGCTACGAGAAATTGGTCATTATCAGTGGTTAGCGCCTATTTCAGAGTAAATAGACTGAGGAGAAATGGATAATTAATCTTCTCACACTAATTATGACAAACAGTGACTACAGTAATTGCTACCATCCAAGTAAAGCTACAGATTACTCCTTTGTTAGAGCACGGACTGGATGTGTCCCATCAGGTTTAGTAAAAGACTGCATGGCTATCCTAAAAGGGAGATCCATTGTCTTAAAAGTAATCAAAATAAAAACAAACAGTTATTTTGTGCTGAGAACTGATTTCTTAGGTGTGCAAGGGAAACAACAAGCTTTCAGCTGCGTTTCGGATCAAGGCAAGCAGGCAAGCACAGAATCTGTATCTGAAACAAAAGCTCAAACAGGGCAAAAGAATCAGAGCAAAGGGAAGTCTGTCATAATCATCAGCTTCACCCCAAAGACCCTCTTGTTGTATCTTTAGTCCTATTCCAGTTCCTAATGTGGGAATTTCATTGGCTTGGGCCTTACGTAATTTTTTTTTTCACTTTTACTGCATGACTCAGATTTGAGACACCATGCTTTGAAATCTATTCCAGATAAAAGTTAAGTGCATGCCAAATTATTTCCCCATGCATATTCTGTCCCCAAATCAGCCCCAAAACAGCTTAACAATTTGCATTGTTACTGTGCTTGAAAGTTTTTCACTTTTGACTTGAGACACCTTCTGCTACTAATAGAATTGTCTCTTAAAAAAATAAAGATACTTATTTAACTAGAAGAGAGATCACCAATAGAGAAAGAAATTTTAATCCTACATATACCCACATAACTAAGAAAGAGGAAGCAAGAGCCTAAATATATCAATTTTACTTTGGAGGACTTACTAAAAACCATAGACTAAAGAAGCTTATTTTCTCGGAGATGATTTTGTGGTACAGCAGTATCTGACATCAGTGTAAGACCAACAAAATTTCTTTAATATGCAATGAAGTGCCTAGGGTACTGCACTAATTACACATTTGGCAGGACATGAACTCCTCTGCATTTGTGAGTAGCCTCTTAGTCAGTGTGCAAAATGTAAGGAGCACAGATCAACCAGCAAGCTCAAATACCACATGAAAAAAAAAGTAAGGAAGGAACCTATATGACTATAGCATCAATGGCCAAATGATCTGATCCCTCTGCATGTGGTAGAATAAAATCTGCAGAAGCCAAATCCCTTCCCTAAAATCTCATCTTTCTTGAAGCCATGAATACTAACCAATGTTAATGCAAATGTTGACAGGCACCCAATCATTATTTAAATAAAGAAACATTTCTCTAAGAAGCACCTTTCCCAGGTCTCCCAGAAGAGTTTTCACTGTCTATTGTTAGACTGTACACTCCTCGGGCCAGGAAGTGTCATTTTTACTGCCTCTTACAGTGCTAAGCACGTTATTGAAGCTTAGCATCCATAACTATGAAAGGAAAGCAAAGAAAAATCCCACAAGTTAACTTTGATGTGGGTGGAAGATCCCAGTCCTGTTCTGACATCAGGAAACTGGACTCACAAAGGATTTGTGAAGGCTGTTATTAAAAATGGTAAAGATATTTAAGGCTCACATACAAAGGGACAAATGAGAATGTTAACATGTTTTACTCCAGTTTATTTAACTGCATGAAACCTTTCCATGGACACTTATAACTATAGTGGCTTTAATTTGATTAGGGGAGGGTCTTTCTACATAAGGAAGTTAGCATACAGTAAGGTGTTTTAGAAATTTCTGTGTGTCTGGCTGCTCTACACTCACTCCTCATGCAGTGATGATAGCTAAGTCCACTTATATATATATGTATATACAAATCATGCCCACACAGGGAGGCAGCATGAGAAGGAGTAAGCATGTCATCAATTCATACTCTGCTGAACAGCCCTCCAAAGTGTCAGATGACAGTGATACAAGTCAGAACTTCATGGTATGTGTTCCTTTGTCATCAGACTTTAATCCAGGCATTCCCTGTTGCTTCTGTGCCCTCAGCTACTTCAGATAGCTTTTCCTCCTTGTAGTGTGGGGAATGCACAAGTTGGCATAGGCTTTTTAATCTCTAGTTTCTTTGGGGTGACAGTACTGTATCATCTAATAACAGAATTAAAATGCTGTCATGCTGGGTGCATATATAAATGACATAGCGAAAAAGTCTGTTTCATCTCCTGCTGTTGAATATTTATACTGCAGTAGTGACCAGATTCCCCAATGAAGTTTGGGGTTCCATTGTGTTTGTAATTTTGTGCATGTCTGTAACAAGACAATCCAATCACATGCCTAGAATATTTATCTCATCTGGAGACGACAAAACCCCAGGGAACATCTACCTCACATGATCCAAAACCCACATGACAGCACAATCTAATGAGACTGGTTACTTCTTGTATAAATAGGTTTTAAGAAGAGCTAGGATTTTAATTTCAACTTTAACTCCTAGAATGCTTAAATAGCACTCCTTCCTGTCTATATCCATATTCAGTCCAGCTGGGAACATTTTTACTATTATAAATGCTAGGACTTAAAAGACAGCAAACCATCATCTGGAAGATATTGGTACCAGTGTACAACCGGTAATATATGAATGCTGGCACTGATCAGGACTTAACATTGACCTTCCTGAATAGGACATGATGAACCAGGTCCACTCAGATTTTGAAAGCATTATTTTAAAACAGAAACCACAAAAATACACAGTAGTAAATGCATGCTCAGACACTTCAGCCCTTTGGACCGAGGAAACACAAATGATCTTTTCCTCTGCAGCTACATTCACAGTAGTCCTATTAAAAAGCAGAGACCAAACACTTGTATCACATTATATTACATATTCAAACATTCTATTAGAAGGAGAGTGATTGGATGTACTCTGCCAATTCAGTTCAGTTCTCAAGCAATATTCTCCTTCCTTGCTATTAAGCATCTCAGCCTCCCTATCTGTAATAACTGGAATTGGAATCCTCTGTCTTTTACAACAGCATTTCCCTCTGATTTAATCATTCTATTCATATTTTTTGCTGACCTGATTTTTCTCCCCTTTCACTTTTAAATCCCCTATTGACTTGAATTAATCTTGCAGAGGGTTTGTATGACTGGGAACTCACTGAGTTTCGAAGCAAGCTCTGCTAGCTCATGAAAGGCCTTCTCACACATCTACTTTCAAAAAAAGAGGTTAAATGCCCAGTGACAGAGGCAGCCAAGTATCATTGGAAAAACCTGCAGTCCACCGCATACACAAGAAGAGAATGAAAGTGATGGTTACAGCAAATCTTTACCTGAGATGCTGTTTCAATTCAAGTTAAAACTCATTTGGGGGAAACTGTAAAATATTGCATAGGAAAAGTAAGGACAGAATGGCTACTAATTAAAGCACTGAACAGTTTCATGTGTACAATACTTAGGCCCTGGAATAAGCTCTTACTTCATGCTGTACTGTAGGCAAAATACCAAATATGTACTGCATCCATCAAAACCTGTAACTGGCTACAGACCTCATGCCTTAAATAGCAACATGAAGCCATTTAACAGGATTTGATCCTTGGTTTATACTTTTCTCCCTGTCTTAAAACTGGAGAATATTTACACAATAGCTATCTCTATCAAAAAGGAGTCTTCAGTGTGATACAGACTCATGCTGTACACCTAATATAACCTCTCCGGATAAAAACTTATTTCAGTTATGAGACTGTGAACAATGGGCATTTCAGATTCCTGCAATTTGTGAAATACTAATTTTTTTTCTTAGTTGCATTAAATTGAGGAGAGAAAGAGCTTGCGATTTCATGACATATACTGAACATTGGCTATATATAATAATTAAGCATGCTAGGAATATAAATTAAAAAATATATTGTTATAATCAGATACAAGCTCATATACAGAAGAAAAGAAATATATCCCTGCAGTGAAAAGTGTGGAAACAAACATCTGCTGGTGCCCAGAAAAATATGAAACAGCTCTTCACTTTTTTTCTTAATCATGCTGTTGAGTAAAATCCTTATTTCAAGTACAGTGGTTGTACTTACCAGTCCTACTGCTATTTTATAGATAAGAACATTCCGTTAAATGGGGATCAAGAAACAGCATGAAACTACAGTACTTAAGGACATAATACAGCTGTAACAGAAATTCCTACTGACGTCTGCATTTCATGTAGCTTTACAGATTCGGGTAGTGTTTCACAAAGTGTGGTCTACCGATTATTGTTGGTCAGCTAAGTCACATTAGGGGATCTATAGAGCTTCTGAACATACTCAGCAGCAACCTGGTATACTGGGAGGTGTCCCTGCCCATGGCAGAAGGGCTGGAGCTGAATGAGCTTAAGGTCCTTTCCAACACAAACCACTATGATTCCATGATTCTATTTTCAGAAAAGAATGTGACAGAAGTGCATGCATTTCTTAGAAACTTAGAGACCTATTGTTGATCCATTAATTACACACTGAACAATCAACCCCTCCTCTCAGTTATAGGGGAATATTAACAGAAAGCAGCATTCTCCTTTTAAAGACCAAGGACTCATGTTTCAGATGAAAATAGAAAGGTTAAAAATGGCCACAAGCTAAACTTTCAGCCGGGGAAGATACTCTTATCCAATTACAAGAAACATTCCTGCAATTAAACCATTTGGCTGCACTATTAATACTACAAAAGCAGCATTTTCTAGCTAAAGAGTCAAAAGCCATCATATGCAAACAGAGCAGCCATTAGGCAAGGGAAACTGTGTGAGTCTAAAAGCACACAAGGCATTGCTTCACAGCAGAAATATTATTAATAGGTTTTTATCACATGTATTTTGCTAAATTTTCCTCTCCTTTGTACAGCTTTCCTGTTTGTTTGGTTTTGTTTTTTTTAAATATATCACTAAGAGCTTTGTAAGTTTCTGGTGTGAAAAATATTGTGTAACTATTGTGCTTAGACAGAAACAAATGAAAACACATTTTTCCTTAGGTGCTTAGACATGGAAAAGGTAAAGGAGAAAATAGTTTCAGCTGGAGTGACTTTTGCATAAAAAAATAATATTTATGAAGATAAATTTCAGATTACAACAAAAAGTACAGAATCTTTTTGCCTATTTTGACAATTCTCATTACAATACCAGAGCTGTTCATAGCAGTCTTATGAAAACAGGTTACAAAACCTAAGTACATTACATCTAATTTTCCTTCTTTATGCTAGTACTTTGACCTTCGAAAATTAGTGTAGGTTCCTGAAATGATTGTATAGCTGTCTGTAAGCTTATTATGAGTATCTACTGAAAATATTTGCAAATTTAAAATAAATAATTTTCACCTTTAATTGCAGTAGCAAAACTATTATCTTATTACTATTCTTACTCACCATGAAACTGCAAAGTTTGTGTGGGCAAATTATCCCTCTCGCTGCTAGATAAAAAGAAAGTGGATATGAAGTTGCTGAAATATTGCAGTACGGGCATTTAAAAATTAAGTAAAAATGTTATTCACAGATTCAGGAGGAGCAATAATGAACATTTACTGGTTTTAAAGATATTTGGTGATTTCAGTCACACAGTTTAAAGCTATCGCATTGTTTTAAATGTCCTTGGGATTTCCATGCCATCAGTTGTGAATTTAAGAAAATGAAATGCTGTTTTCCATCAACCTGTGCATTAAATCCATATCATATTTTCCTTTAAGAAGCTTATGTCAGTCAATATGGTTACCCACTGTTTTCAATACTGTACCAAGTTAAATGAAACTTCCAAGGAGTTAACAGAGAGGGTCCAGCAGAGGGCCACAAAGATGATTGGGGTCTTGAGCATCTCTCTTACAAGGAGAGATTGTGGGAGCTGGGCCTGTTTAGTCTAGAGAACAGAAGAAATGCATATAATACCTCAAAAGTGGGTGCCAAGAGGATGGTGCCAGCCTCTTTTCAGTGGTGCCCAGCAACAGGAAAAGGAGCAATGGCCATACATAAAAATACAAGAAGTTCCACCTCAACATGAGGAAGACTATCTTTATGTTGAGGGTGGCAGAGCACTGGAACAGGCTGCCCAGGAAGGTTGTGGAGTCTCCCTCTCTGGAGACATCCAAATGCCTGGATGTCTGGACATGTTCCTGTGTAACCTGTTCTAAGTGGCCCTGCCTTGGCAGGAGTGTTGGACTAGATGATCTCCAGATGTCCCTTCCAATCCTAATGGTTCTGTGATTCTGTGATCTCATAAAGAGAACAAGATATGCGTACATTGTTTTCAAGGACTTGACAAAGAACCATTAGCTGCATAGTGTCACTGTGTCTTCACAAATAAGGGAGTAAGGGAAACCACAAGCAGAGGACAATGGAAATAAGAAGAGGAAAAGGCATGTTAAAGAAAGATTCAAGAAGGTGTAAGAGTTCTTAGATACCAATACCATGGCTTCCAACTCACTGTCAAGCTATCCCTCAGAAGTACACATGGGTACCCCTGGAGAAGGCTGGGAGTTTATTATTCGTGAGAACTACTACTGCCTGTTGGTCAGGGAGCTTGCTACCATTCTTCCTTGTAGAGGATGGCCTTCACAAAGACCATAACCTTTCTCTGAAAGTCCATCCAAAACTTATACTAAGTCTTCAGATGTTACAATTCTTCTTAATCAGTTCTGCCTATATGAAAAAGGCCCATACTAAGCCTGAGACCATGAAGATCTTGGGTCTCAGGTTTTTAATCATGATCACAATTTAATGCAGACTGCAGACTACAGACTACTACCACTACTACACCACCAGGTACAAATCAAATAATCCTCTTAAAAGTATTACAGAAATATATACTCAAGGACACAGTTTAAGAACACATTTGACTTAGTACAGCTAAACTGTAACTTATTTGCAATTCCAAATCACTAAAGTCACTTAGGAGCAGTTTGATACAACATTCTGAGTCCGTAACGAGGCTTGATCACTGTAATGTGATACAAGAAAGGAATACTTGCTGTTGTAGTAATCATGTCTGGAGGACATGCCTTTTTAAAATGTATAGATTATTATGAGAATTTTGCTTGCCACTTTGTTTCAAAGTGAAAACGAAGGTAGTGGAACATTGAAAAAAAGTCAGGAACAAACCTTGGCTATTTTTCAGTTTTAGATCTCCATAAGCATTCAGATATCATTCACTTTCATATGTTAAATTGGAAAGGAGAAGATTTGAAGTTGCAAAGGCCTATTTATCTTCCTCCTAATCTAGCATGCTTGTTCCCTTTGCAATGAAACTTTTACTGTCTATTATCACATCATCCAACTTTTCTCCAGTGTTTCTGACTTTCACCTGCACTTGCTGCTTCTCTCATTCCAAGCTCCTCCAGGGGATGCCAGCTTTGAACTGAATCATGTAGTTACTTTTTTTCAAACTCTTTTTCAAAAATCCACATCTTCTGCAACCCATGGAAGGTATGAGGTGACTAACAACAGGTCTACCATAGGGCGTCCGGGAAATGTTTGACAGTAAAAATAGCAATAGCAAAATTTATTCTTTTTTACTCCTCGTTGATTAGTTTCTTAGGGCATGTCTGCACTGTACAATACTACAGGACAGAGTCACCTGAGCTGCTACTGAATGAGCCAGCTCTGTGGGACAGAGCTAAGTAGCCTAAGCACAGTGCCATGCTAGCAGTGTTACTTTGCTTTTAAAAAGGAAGTTAGTATGCCTTCACAATAGCACACTCTGACCTGTCACTACGCCAGGTTGCTCAGTGGTAGCCTGATGATTTCTGGATTTACCAGAGTGTAGAATTTCATTAATGATTGTGCAAATGCAAGTCCATTAAAGTTAGCAAAACTCATATGACGACTTATTTGTAGATAGTTTTCTCTTAAGGCCTTATGTGCATGCAAACAAACACTTTTGAGTAAAAAAACCTCTGTTCTGAACTTCTGTCCATTAAATACACATACACATATTTATAAAATTTATATAAAAAATAAATTTATATAAAAAATAAATTCTTTGTTTGTATGTGAAGAAAAAAAGAATAATTAAATTTTGAATGAAATCAAGGGATCGGTCACCCAGAAGTGGGTGACTTCAGGCGTGTGCATATAAACCAGCCATTTGGAAGGCATTTAAAGGAAGTTCTTGATATTTCTTGAAACAACTTCTACATTGCAGAAATTATTCTCTTTTTATGCTCTTTCAACATTATATACATTTGAATAACTCTTATTTGATTTCAATCTACATTTAAAAATAGCAAAAAAGCATTTCTATACATTGCAAGATTATACTGCCCTGTGAAAATTTTGCTACACACTAATAAGGGAAGCCCACTTTATGGCTTTGTATATAAGTTACTGGCAGAGTCAAGGAAGCCATTCAAGGAACAGAGGTCTCAGCCAGTAAGACTGACCACAGTCTACAATTAAGATGATGATCTTCAAAAAAGTCATGTTAGAAAATAGCAAAATAGAAGTAATAAACTTATGAAGGCAGCCATTAAAAGTTTCCAAAAGGTAAAAGTATGTGAATTAAAGTGTTTAGGCCCATCTTAGAAACTGTTTAAGCATATTATAACTGACCAATATAATCCACCTATAATCCAGACAGGAATCAAGCAAACTAAGCTAAAACAGTATCACCGACCAGTAAGCTCTCTATAAAGGTTGTCAAGAAGTATGAGTTCTTCAAAATACCGAAATCCCCATCATGATCAAGTCAGTCATACAGGACAAACTACAGACAGTGAAATGTGAAGTGGGAGCTCAGAAATCTATGAATTTGAAGTCAAAATGGCAAGATTTCTAACATAACAGATTTTGAAAGTGTATCTTCCCTGCTTCCAAAGAAAGAAACAAAAACATCCTGAACTAACAGTGCAGCTAAGAAAGATATAGACATTATGGATAATAAGGGATTTGAGATGTGTTCTATCAGATACAGTTGTGGTTGGGACACTTTATCACACAACTTCTCTCTTCCTCTCACAACAAAACCTCTGACTTCATGCATAGCCTGGTATCTTAATTTAAACCAAGAGTGAATCTAGGCACTGAAAGCAAGGCACTAGCAGCTGGTCTGACACAGTTCCCTCAGCACTGCCAGGGAGGCCAACAACATGCAGAGCACAGGGCAGCCAGGGTACGGCCTTATGTCCTTTCATTCAATAAGGGCACCCTGGAGGTAGGAAGGATTGTTAATATTGATAAACTGCTATTGGGCAGGTCACATAAAGATTACCTGCATGTAATAATAATCTGTGGGAGAGACTTCTATTTCTGTCCTAGGGTACCCCAGAATAGTACAGCTGGGGTTCTTTTCCAGCCATTCAGGCACAGTCTCCCAGTGGCAGAACACAAAACCTCCCAAACTCGGCTACTCCATTTGCTCGCAGCTAATCCAGTGAGCTCTGAAACACCATGTCCCACCTAGTGAGGCAGAATGGAGACCTCATAGTGCACTTCCAGGCACTAACACACTCCATGCGAAGCCACTGGTGCATGTGATCAGGCACAGCAGCAATAAACAGCTTTACGAATAACAATCTGGGTGCAACCAACTTCCAGCCCTGTCCCAGTCGCTGTCACAGACTCCTTTGTGTGGACAGCTCTGAATTATCACTATCTGTTTTTGATATGTAATAGGCTTATTTCTAATGCAGTGTGATGAAAATAAAAAAAAATAATAAATTGATTAACTATACATCTGAATGTTTTCCAGACTAGCCAGTTCCATAAACTACATTTTTATGACATTCTCATCCCTGACATTTTGGCTTCTATTTTTCCCAGGTGGGTTGCTTAACAACCGATTTCCAACATGCTCCAAAGTGACTAGTCTGATCACCCTGTCACAAGTTCTTGCTCACAGCTATCTCTACACCCACCTTCCATCTCAGACTGGGGGCCATATCTTACTGGCTGAACAGCAAGAAAGCATTAACAGTAATTACAGAAATGTTTTTCCTCTGCTCTAATTACACTGACATCAGCATTCTATTAACCTTTAAACCACTGATATTTTTCCAGGAGAGAACTGTAATGAATAGCAGTTGAGAAAAACACTTCATGACTTCAGTGAGAAGAAAATGAGCAAGAAACAAAGCAGAGAGAGCATATCTGGTGCCAGTATAAATGCCTCCTAACAACACTCTCATACTGATGGACATCACTGGCTCTTACAGGCCAGATCCTCAGCCTGTGTATCTTACAATAGCTTTCTGCTTCTGGTAACCCAGGAGCCATAAGGCACAGCTTTCATATTTGGTCTTTGGAGCTGTTAAGAAAAAACACCTGGAACTTGAAGTGCGTGGTGTGGTAGGTATCTAAAGCTGGAAATAGTGAGGAGTTACTGTCTTGCATATGCTCCTGCGCAGACAGAAATAAGCATTGTTCTGGATTCATCTTAATAATGAATGAAATGAAGAATATCATGACAATAATGATACTAATAAATCCTGAAATAATTGAAAATAATGAAAATAATCAATGAAACAGTAATGAATATGAAAGAGAAACGGTTTTCTTTCTTTTGTGATAGTCTGATTTCATCTATTATAAAGTTGATACTTCTTTTTATAACATCGATGGGATTCCTTAATTTTTCTGCAACTGACCTCAGAATGGAAATGTTTCTCAGAGAAGCTAAGGAAAGAACAGGTTGGCAGAAATAATATTTTATGGAACAAGTCAAATGAAGTAGCTGATATTTTTGCGTATTCTGGAAACAATGTTTAATGATTTAGGGATTCTTAGTCAGAGGAAAGTTTTTTGTCCCTCTAGGTTTTCCAAGCACTTCATTCCTTTAAAGGAAGACTGTGGAAACATTTCCCATGAGAATATGAATATTCAGGAAAAAATAGGGAAGCATTTTGCTGATACGTATTTTTTTACTTGATTGTTTCTTGCAGAGGTGCCTGTTCCCCAAATATACAAAAGCAGTCAAACATACAATGGCAAGCACTTCTACAATGATGTAACAATAAATTCTGTTTACAGTAGCATATGCAGAAGCTTGGCATAACAAGGACATGGGAGAACCAGTAATGGAATAAAACAACCTTACTACCTCATGCACAACTAGAAAGAACCCCATGTGGCTGATTCCTCATGGAAACAAAATTGTTCTCTTCCTCCAATGGCAAGCATTGCTTTCACAGACACAGTTCTTAAGTCAGTCTAGAATTCTCCTGTGTGTCCTTTGTAAATGCATTTAGGACTATCACTTATGGTTAAGCCTTCTCTGGGTTTTGCCTTGATTTTTGGCTAGCATATTTATGTGTGTGTATTCTGAACTTTACTCAATCTACTACTGCATAGTAAGATCTGAGTAAAAGACTTTCCACTTAAAGAATTTTCTTTTTTTAACAAAAGTCAATCCTCATTTCCTTTTTTTCAGTGTCTTTCCTAAGAACTCTTCTAATTCATGTAAACATTAAAAAAGTAAATAAAAATTGGGGGACCAGGTGAAGTGAGTGCTATGACTAAGGAGTCTCAACTGAGACAGAATCCTCCATCTGAAGCAGGAAGAGAAGGGACTTAAGCCAGCTTTCTTCTCTTGCTGTGTGACAGATCCACCATGCCATGGACAATACTGGATTGATTCTACCTCTTTGAGTTTGAAATTTTAAGCAGGATTTCAGGATTTCATTGACCAAGAACAACTGAAACTGCTCTTCTCAAGGCAGAAATTTCAGCATTTCCTCAAAACAGTTTTGTCAGCCGAAAAAACACCATGACCAGCAGACTTGTACCATTTTCTAAAACAGCCAAGAGGCTTCAGGACTATGAGATTAATTTTCAGAACTTTATACCCTTAATCTTACTTCATTTCCTTAAGGGTGAGAACAGTCAGCATGGATTTACCACAGGTCAGATGAAGATTATAGAAAGCCAAAGGCATAGTGGAGCATGTAACAGTATAACCCTGGTGGCATTAGGAACACAGTACTTTCTGAGCCTTGGCAGAGGTGACTGACTCCAATACAGGAGCTCTTAAATCAGCACACACATTTATTGAAAATGCATCTACGAAGAATTCAGTTCTAATGAAGCAAGTAAAAGGAACTGAAATTGCTTAGTCCATACCTTTAGCAAATCTTATTCATATTGGCACTGCTACAATTAATAGCCTGTTTGAATTTTCCTTACAGTTCCTATTACAGCAGCTTTACAATTCAGGCAGAAAAATCTTACTCTGGGCTGAAACTTGTTATTTAATGTCTTAGCTCATTTCAGCAGCTTGCCTCCTTCCTCCAAACAGTAACAGAAGCTGCTATGTGGGGCTCCTCAACCTAACATGCTGGTAAGGGGGCAGCACACTCAGCTTGCTGTCTGGTGTAAAGTTTGTGAGAGTACCTTTGTAAAAGAAATACCAAGGTCTGCCCAAGGGCAGATAGAGTCAGAGTTCAGGAAGAAGCTCTTCTAACTAAAACTTTAAAAACAATCAGAGAATGTACCTAGCAATTTACTGACTTATTTGCCTATCCCCAGTACAAGGAATTTGCATCTTCCTGTCACCTTGGAAAAGGATCCTATTGGCAGATAGGTTTTTGAGAGGGAATGGTCTTATACTGGAGGCAGAAAGGACAGCATAGCATGTGTATCCAGAAGGAGATGGAAGATAGAGGAGCAAGAACAGACCAACAACCAGGAATGAACAGCCACCTAAATGACCTAAGAAATAACCAAGGGCCATATTCAGAAAAGTGTTCATGGGCAGGTCAAAGAAATGAGACAGAGATCTGAAGCAGAACTGTATTTGGCTGAGACTTCTATCATGGTAAAAGAAGTGATGGCATTTAGATTCTTTCCAGATTGGTCATTACTGTTAGTTAGAACTCAAGCCATGACTCTGCAAACACTAACACCAGATCTGTATGGAATCAAATCACTTTACCATAGAAACCTGATCCATATCAGCCATGGAGGTAAACTGCACTTGCGTTGAATTATACAGACCAATGATAACCTTTATGATGGTCTTCTACTGCGACATGAAGACAGACACATCTTAACTAGCAAATGCACTTTATGCATGATGGTTTGCAGCTGGAACACACTTTTCTGATTAGGAATTCAAAATCCTAATTTACTACATCATCAAATCATCATCCCAAAGGGAAGGTGTTGTGTTACATACCCTCACAACTCCACTACACATTTCCTTTCCTTTAAGACATTTCAGGCTTCCTACCCTCTCACTGTAATAACAATTTCTTTGAAAAAAATATATTTTTATAGTTTGCTGAATTCTATGTGTCCATTTCTTGAATTCACTTCTAATTTTTGAAAATTCAAAAGAAACAGAATTAATATCCACATGTTTTCAATTATCTCCAAAACACTGCCAAAGTATCACTTTCTACTACTATGCGATAAAATTGCATTAAACTGCAAGAGGTGACTTCATGCATCACTTGTATTATCTGTGCAAAACCACAGAATAGTGACTTTGAAAGTAAAAGTAAGTTACTGAAAAATAAGGAATAGTAGAGAAGGGTTATGATTGGATTATGAATCAGCCAGTGCTTTTAAACAAATCTATTTAGACTTATTAGTCTGAATGGGATCTAGTGCTTTGGGGTAGGATAGAAGCATGCAGCTGAACTGGAATCAGGCAATGATATAATACTCAGTATCTGTGGAAAAAAAGATGATGCTCAACATCGACTGGAGTAGGAGGAAAAACAGGGTGGTAGAAAAGATACAGACTAGAACAGGCGCCTATAGACTGAACTGGAAGTTACATAAGTGTTCTTAGTTTGTCATTTCATATCTTGTGAATTCTTAGTTTTGTTCTGCTGACATCTTTATGTAGTTCTGTGTGGGGATGTCAGCTGTGAAACAGTGGTCTACACCGATTAGAGTGGAATTGGCAGTAAAGATCTCTGATTTATATTCCCAGCCTTGCCACTGATGGTACCATTCACCATGAAAGTCACTTTACTTCTCTGTTCTTCAGCTTCCCCTTTTACAAAACATGAATATTGTTATTTGCTTACTTCACAGAAAGTCTTAGCGATTCCATTAAATACTTAACTGAAAAATAATATACATGAACCTTCCTTAAGGAAAAGGAAAAAAAAAACCCTGCAGTTAGCACAGTTCCTGACAAAAGGAATCAAATAAGAAAACAATTTGTAAAGTGGTCGTTTTTAAGAACTTTACTAAACTGTAAAGGCCATCACCTGTGACAGCATGCTAGAATAGAGTTTGTATGGAAGTACAACCCTACAGATAATCACAGTTGAACACTGAATAGGCAGCCACCATAGAAATTAGGTTTATGCTGAATCATTCACTGTGAAAACACTGTGCTTTTTTTCAGTTTTATGCACATCATGTCAAAGCGTGATGAGATTCTACCAGTTCCTATCCATGGATACAGATTTCTCATAAACAGAACAAACTCCCAGGTTAAATACACATATTTTAAGTCAGAGGTTGGCAGAGTTTTACATTAGCCTGAAGATGAACCTACTGTGTAGGGTCTTACTCTCTCTTCTCACAAAAGATTTACTGTACTTTTTCCTAATGAGATCAATTGAGCCTGGATTCCAGTGTCATTCAGTATGGGCTATTATTTTCCACCTGGGTTTTCCATTAAAGTATGGATGCTTCCTCACTTTGCTTTACATTGACATTTTAATTTTGAAGAGAGAAGTAGCATAAAAGAATATACAAAATTCAACTACTGAGGTACTCCAACATCTTGTTTGGATTAAGATTGGTTTGGTAGTACGTACTTGGATTCAACTTGGATGGTGTATTTCTGGCATTTGAAGAAAGAGAAAAAAACAACTAAACTAGAAGGATTTATAAACTCTCAGATAAAATTATATATTATTCATTTGAAGGCATCTCTTTACAGCTCAGAAGCTGTCCTTCACTGTGACAGATTGAAAAACTGCAGTACAATTTGTCTTTTCAAGCTGTCCCTGAAAGAAGATTCTGGGGGAAGTTTTTCAAGTGCAGAAACATGTGCTGTCTGCTTAGATTTTAGTTTATATCCAAGCTACTGAACTGAGAACATTTTATATCCTGTCAATTTTAACTTTTGTTTTGTTTTAATGTTTGTTTTAATGTTCTACTTTTATAATTGTCACTTGTGAGAGTTTGTTAGAATAAAGATTGGGGTTCCTGGGGTTTGTAAATATGTGAGGTTCTTCACATATGTAAATATTCTTCACAAAGAACTTTGCTTTCATCAACATTTGAAAACAGAGGACCTGCAAACTCTCTGGTACTGCTAGACAGCTTTGTAAACTGAGGCTTTGTCTGGTCTCTCATGTGGAAAGCAGAATCAGTTCTTTATTCCAGAGAAGTGAATTCTGCCCACTACTCACTATCAAGGCACATTTTCTCATTCTTTTAGTACATGTTCCTTCATTCCCTTGACCATATACTTATTTGTTTGCCAAAATACTGAACAGAACCAAAGCTAGTTGGATTTCAAGTCAATTTTTTTCTGAAAACAATGGCAGGTAATGAGAGAAGTCAACATGTTTTGGAGTAATAGAAACATTCTGTGTCTATGTTATACAATTCTTTAGTTCGGGCTTTTCATTATGAAATGTTTTAGAAGTCCCTTTAAAATAAAACTAAAAATTAGAACAAAGATGAAATAACAACTTGATTTTAGAAAAAAGCAAAACATTTCTATGGTGGGTCAAGCTGATGGCTCATCTGAGATTTACTCATCTGCTTTGGGAGGCAGTTTTCTTGGAAAGAAGTGATTTCTGTGCTAGTTGCTAAAAAGTTCAGGCACCAATATATCATGTTGTAAGGTTTTAATTTTTGACAGCCAGTCCACTGCTCCAGTAATGCTGAAGTTCTCTTCTCATGGCCACATATAAGTTGCTTATCATTGTTGCTGGAATAAGATTGCAGCTCCACCAGTCAGCCAGAACCCAAGTTGTTACTGGTCTTATCGCAGAATGGTAGAAGTAGCAGTCAGCTTTATCTGGATAATAAGTCTGTATATGGAGAACCTTGGAGACAACCTTGTCACACAACTTGTGTTCTTTCCTGATAGTTGCTATATCTGCTTGTGTGTGCTTTAACTTTCATTTTCTTTAGGGAACAAACACTGGGATACTTTCTTTGCCCACACAAGTTTCAGTAATACTTTAGGCCTAAGCATTTTACTTCTGGGGTTTTGCCTGCCTTCTCTACACTGTATGGCACTGTCTGCTTTCTCAGATAGAGACTGCCTATTCTGTGTTCCAGTTCCTTGCCCTTAAATTTTGAATTTGTTCTGCACTAATGGCTATTAATGTTTTGATCCTTTTCACTCTACAGTCTCATTCTGCCTCAGATCACAGTTCCCAGCGGACACTATCAATTCCAGCATTTCAGGAGTTATTCCTAGTATAAGTGTCAATCATTTTATGGCCTTGTTTCTCAGTGGGAAAGTATAGAAAGAATAAAAGAAAAATGGAAAAAAAGAAAAGAAGAAGAAAAAAAATTAAGAAAAATAGAAAAAATATATAGCAAAACGAAGAAGAAATAAAGAAAAACAAAAAAGGCAAAAGGAAAAAATAAGAAAGAAAAAATAAATACCTTGCCCCTCAATTTTATCTTCAGTTTTTCATCATTGTTTTCATTGTCAGGTCAGTTTATAGCAAGATTTAATTTTTCTTTCTGATACACTGCAGGTTCTTTCTGGTCTGGATATGCAGGTGACCAGGTGGCCTGTCTGTAGGTGTTGCATTTTTGTCTTGTTAATTAAATTTCTTGCCATGTTGTAGGTGTCATGAATCTTGTTAATGACATCAGATTTCATCTAGGGAGTGCTGAATAGTAACAGCTCAAGCTTTACAAACAAATTGCTCTTTATCTATTAGAGAAATCCTAGAACTGTGATAAATGACCGAGTTGTGCATATAGATTTGTGCTGTCTTCATCTACACTCTCTTCTCTAGCAACTTGTATTTCACATCCAATTTATTACGTGCATGAAAGACTCCTTATAGCATATGAATTGGAAAAGATTCAAACGCTGCAGCTTTTCAGCCTTTATTGCTGCTTAACTTAAGCTTATCTTCATGGCTAGAACTAACACCATTATTAGTTTGTGTTCTTGCAGGTACAATTCAACAGTCAGCAATAATGTACAAACAGGCATTCTTACAAGGTTGCCTGGGTCTAAAAAGAACTAACGAAGGCTTCATTAATCAGCATGCCACACTATATAACTGCAACTTCACTATGAACTAAAATGTTGCACTCTCAGGAGCACAGATTTTTCTCTTTTAGCATTATCCTTAATTACTCCCAGGAACCGTGCTGGCAGCACTATACTCTGAAGTCCTATGGTCAAGTCCTTGGAGGCATCCCTTATCTGTACAAATGTGTTTGCACAAACCTCCACTCTTCTTGTGTACTTTTTCTGAAAGTCCTGTTGCATATTTGTACTCTATTATTCATTGCACTGAGAAAAGAGTGAATAATATTGACCATTCAATAACTGAAATACTCTGATAAGAGGCTAACTGAATGTAAAAGAGTTTTCTATTTATTTCAAAGAAAGATATTGATAGACTTCTCTTTTTAAATAAGCCATCAGAAACACAGTGTCACCATCCACATTTTTCATAAGTAAATACAGTTGCCTCTGATAAGGAGCTCTCATGAACTAGCTGTTTTTTAAGTTCCTCTTGTGATTGCTCATTTAGGTAGAAAAAAGCCAAATCCCTAAGCTCAGGTAAAAGCACTTGAGGAAAGGTGCACATGGTTATGAGATAAGACCTATCCCCCACTATGCACATGAGTAGTCAAGGAACTAGAAGCAAGTGAAAGGTAATATTAACAGAGATAACCAGTTGGCAAGTACAAGGGAATTATTTCCCTTCACTGGAAAGGGGATTATTTTGTTAGTAGCTGGGATTCACTACAGAAAACAAGTCTGCAAAATTATTTATCTTTATCATATCTTGGATGATTATTTACAGTTTGCCTAGAATGAGCTTCCTATCAGACATTTTGAAAGTCAATTTACCTGAAACAGATAGCACTGATGAAGTAAAGGCACAGTTAGTTCTCTGTTAACTTTGGGGTTCAGTGTTAACAGTCCTTCCTTGAACTGAAGGAAGGCAGTTCTGAGCTCACAAAGGCAGAAGCTAGTGATGCCATACAGTGAGTTTAGGTAGGACCACATGTCTAGTTAAATAGTAGTTGGAAGTATTCAGAGGGTGTGGATCCTTCTGTTCCACATCAAAGGATGTGGAACATTATTTTCATTATATATATTGGATATACTTCCATTAAAAGCAGGAGTAGGCTCTTTACAATAGAACTGCTTCCTACAGAGCTGGCTTTTTATAGATGGATACATACATGTTTCTTAAAACAGTGTGGGCAAACCTTTATTTACAGCATATTAAGAAGCAGTAGAACATTCATTCTGGCACCAGCTCAAATTTCTCTTTATATTGAGCTTCCTCCTATATCAATGGTTTGCCTTCACGCCTGAAAATGTTCTTTATCTTCATCTGTGTGCATATATAGTCCACCGGGTAAAAAAAATTTGTCATTAGCTTTAAGTTTTCTTCAGGCTTTCTGCTTTCTCAGACAGTTTTGAAGCTATTTCTATAGACAAAGATCTATTTTCCTTCACTTTCTATACAGTTGTTCTGACAAAGATATCATACCAACACAAAATTTCCCCCACTGTTCTAGGCTTTGACTTAGCCTGTAACTCCAAGGTCTTAACATATGTGAAAGGTCATTTCCTTGCATAAAATCTTGGAAATAAAAACTGGTGTGCTTATTAGCACTACATGACTTTGGCAAAGTGTAACTAAGCTTGACATGAGAATTATCTAATGGAATTCTATAGCCTGCATTCTGCAGGTTAATCCTAT
This sequence comes from Pezoporus flaviventris, assembly GCF_033815535.1. Lineage (NCBI taxonomy): Eukaryota > Metazoa > Chordata > Aves > Psittaciformes > Psittacidae > Pezoporus > Pezoporus flaviventris. The sequence goes on from NW_026892549.1 coordinate 11,068,246, forward strand.
TTATTTCTTCTTTTCCTAATTTAGATAGACAAATTCTTTTCCCAGGACCAGAAATAACACTTTGGAAAGCATCTACTTCTATAGGTTTCTTTATATTAATCAAAACATGCCACCATAACCTGTTTTCAGCATAGGTGACATAGGAGTCCTCTTTTTAATTGTAGATGGGAGGTTTTCCTCCAGTGGGTTTTGAGCTTTCTGGTTTGCTTTTTTCCACTGTTGATGCAAACTAACCACTTGCATACAGGTGCTGGAAAGAGGTTTCAGAGAAGCCACACTGGTGATAGTACATAGAAAAAATTAATCTCAGTAATGGTTGATGAAGCTTTGTCAACAAAGGCTGATCAAAGTACTCAAACTAAATCATCCTCTATCCAGATATTACAGAATTCATTAACTCCTTCACAGACTATGGGATGGAAAAATTAGAACAGATTTCTAGAACAACAGAATAGCAAAGCCACAAATCAAAAGCATGTCAAAGGCACTTTGATTAACTGAACTAGATGTATGTATCATGCCAATTGATCTCTCTTCTTCTTCTTGCCAGGTATTGTTTCTTGTCTCTCCAAATAAACTGACCATATTCAGCAGTGACCTTAAAATTACCATTAGGGAGCTATGACTCAGAATCTCATCATTCGATGTTTATGAGATCACAGCTTTCTTTGAATCTCTTCATTTTGAGGAGATGCTGCTGTCACCTTCTGTTATCCTAAAACTTGCAGGACTAAATAAGTTTTAGATGACAAATCTGATTTTTGACTGTGTTCTTAGAAGACATTCTTCAGCCATGATAGCCAATGACTTTGAGATAACACACTTCGAGTTCTGTTGGCAATTTAAGGTTGTTATCTGGGATGAACATATTTAACTTTTTTCTTTTTAATTAACTACCTAATGTGCTTGTAAAAACACCCTGAAACACTAAAATTGAAAGGATATATTACATTCCAGCTCCTAAAAACTGAAGTGCAAGCTATCAGTCCAGTCTGGTAATATTAGCTATCTGATCTTTAACACTAGGACTTACAAAGTAGTGAGTTCTGATGTATTATTTACATTTTCTGAATTTACATATAATATGTTGCAATTGTTCCATAGTAAATTCCTGCTTTTTGGATATGACCATTACTGAACCAGCTTCTATACCACTCTGGATAATTCTGTTGAAATCAATAGAGATACTCAGGCAGAGAACAGCCACAAGAAAATATCAGATACTAAACTTCAAGTATTTAATGTAAAGTGGTCAAAGTATGAAACAAGAAAAAGTCAAAAGAAATTAAAGAGCTCAACTCTGAGTTGCAAGAAAAGTGGACTTTTAATATATGTATGGGAAAACTATTGAAAATTCTATTTTAATTAACAGATACAGAATGAAATCTGCAAGCAAATAGACCATATCATGATGTATAATTACTGAGAATTTCACATCTTTCCAAATCAATGGTGTCAACAGACTGCTAAAGAAAAAGAAAAAAGCCACCTTTTGATAAAAGTGGGATTTTTGACTTTGTCTAACCGTAATGTGTGAGAGTTTACTGTATAATTTTCTTCACGAATTAACATTTGTGTTATGTAAATTTGGTAAAGGAGTTGAAAGCTAAAATCTCAGACGAAGTTTGCATCCAATTACAGTATTGCAAAATAATTCTAATGTTTTAGCACTATATATTTCTATGCCAGAGAAAATCTGACTCAGAAGACCATTATCTGACTTAAACTACCTTTTCCTGACCACCAATTTTAAGCTATCTACACAGACGAAAGATCTCCACCACTGACGGGTATGCTGTAGTCATACTACATTATTCATGAGTAGTTTTTCTCTAGGAATAGAATACTTCCATGCTGGCCTGTTGAATCCCAGAGCAAAAGGAAGCTCTTCCGCTTACGAATCATAATTTGTCTTCAGACAAAAAATTGCTTGCTAGAAAGAAGAATTAACTATATGAAAACATCAACAGTGCAAAATCTGTGCTAATGAGGACTACACTATTTAAAGCACACAGTGATATGTAAAAAGGTGTTCAACCCAAATAGATGCCAAAATAAACAGAAATAGGCAAGAAACCCCTATAATTGTATTAAAGTGAAAAAGTTAGCTACATCAAAATTTCCTATATTAAGTATAACTCCATTAGAAATCATCATGGAGCTGTTCTGTGTTTTCAGCACAGCATCTATCCTTCTATTCAAGCTTGGTATCTATCTTTACTTCTATTCATAACAAACAGTGAATTACTTACTATACAACTGTTCAATATTTCTTAGAGATGAAATTCAGTGAGCCCACATCTTTTCAGCAAAACACAGGAACCATTCTGCTTAGAAGAGTTTCCAATCGAAACTCATACTTATTGCACAGGTTATGTTATTCTTATTACTATTACATATTATTATATATATAAGAATTGCTGATTATATAGAGTATATGGTCTAGCACCCTTTTAAATTAACTTTATTTGAAGGATAGCTGCACCTTTAAATTTTAACTACTTAAACTTTATAAAGACCAGATCAAGTATAGGCAACAGTGATGAATAAAATTGTGTAAATTATAATTCTGGGGGGATGGTGAAACTAAAAAATTATAAAAAGCAGCCAGTAGAATGCTTGCATTTCTCAGAAAAAAGCAGGGGAAGAGGGAAGTAGTTTGTGGTTAAACAAAAATGCTGTTTCAAACACAAAAAAAGCATTTTTCATTAGGTTAATTAACCTTATGAATGGAGGTCAACTTATGTATAAAACATGAAAGCACTGAGCTTTCAGTTTAAGGTTTCTCCTAAATCCATTGTTTTTCATATGTACAAAAATTTGCACAATAGTGGGGAAAACAGAATAATACCTTTTTTTTTTTTTTCCCCTGAAATATGCAGAATGGATCAAAATAGGCAATTGCATGTGTACCTCATAAGTCCATGAGCAAATTATAAAATTGCATAAAAATCCGTAAATATCCAGTCACTTGTCCTGTATACTTGGCAGGTGTAAAAATAGTCATTACTGAAAGGACTGAGTGCTGGTTTACTTTAATCATTAATAAAAGTTAGATACTTAGCACTCCATGCTAAATATGTTAGGTTTGCAAAGCATGACAGAAGAGCTAAGTCCTACAAAACACTAAATTAGAAGAATTACTGGGATTTTACTCTGCATAGAGACAACTGAGCCAGGTCCTGTCATGAAAATCAAGAGAATTTGGAGAATATTGATGTTGAAAAGTACTTTTGAATAGTATAATTAAGGATTTTGTTTATCAGCTGGGAAGCAGGAAGTGATTTCCAAAGGCAAAACCACAGAATCTCAAAAACAAAAAGGGTAATGAAGTTCAATTTGTTTTCCTTACATTTTGAACTGAGGTATGCCTTAGCAACTTGAACTTCATTCAGCGAGGAATCTACTGATTCTTCTGTGAATCTATTTGTATTCTCTCTGAGCCAACTGAATCATGTTCAGATGCTGGTTTTATTTGAATTTGTAAGTGATGATGTTTGGGGCCCACGTAATATTCAGAACTCATGCTTGTTCTTCCCTTTATGAAAGTGACTTCTAAAAGCATTTTTGCAGTTACTTGGTATTGAAATGAGGAAAAGTGTATGCATTTGGCTTTATTATCAAATTTATGAGTACAAGCCACAAACCAAAATTTGCTATTTATTATTGCATTCTGGCGCAAAAAGAAGTTTCCAGACTCTCTCTAACAAAAAAATCTGTAGAAGGGTATGTGACTTCGTGTTTGATTGCTTTTTGAAGAGTAGAAGGTAGTAGAGGAAGAAAGGTTTGGCATTACACTTGAAAATACGGTTTGATTTTTATTGTTCTGTGGGAAATGAGAGGAATGTTGATTTGCAAAGAACTTAAACGAGGCTTTCTCGTGCTTTAGCAAGATCCAAAAAGAATCTATTAAATTTACCCCCAAAAGAATCACCTTTCCCACTTATAAAAATTTTACCATATCCAGGAATGTGTTTAGCTTCCAAGTTATGGTCTGAGAAACTGTATTTCTAAATAGATCTGAATAAAGCCCAATGGCTGTTTAAGTTCTTGTTTTTAATTGTATACACAGCCAGCAGTACTGATTCCTCTATTTAGACTGCCTATCAGTTTTCATTATGAAAAAAAGTCTCACTGTATACGTGTGTCAGGGGGAAAGGGTTCTTTAATTTGAAAGAACTGTAAACATGTCATGATTGCATCAGGGAACATGAACTTGGAAGCCATAGTAGCTGTCAGTTATGTGTCTTATCGAGCATATATATATAATATATTAAAAGATATTTAAATATAAATATATATAAAACATATAAAAACATATCTCAAATAATATCACTGGTTTGCTACCTTATTTGTGATCTTCAGTGACACTGCAATGGCAGTGGAGTAGAAAGAACCTGGGGCACACGGCACAGGCACACAGTCATAGTTGTGGAGTTCTAGCAAATATGAATTCAACAACTTGAAAGCGCATGAAGGAAAAATAAGGAAAAAAAGGAAGATTTGTAGGGGTGGATGACAGAAAGGAATCTGGAAATATTTTTGGACAAGAAAATGGTGCTAATGTGTTAAAGAACACTGAGGAGGAACTAAACAAAGATCGTAAGCAATTTGCAGCCTGCCATTCTGCAAAAAAAATAATGCCATATAATGCTGCAACCAATCTCCAGTGAGTTTTCTGCCACTATGCATTAAAGAAATATTCATAGGAAGACATGATGCCTGCTTTGAAGCTATTACTATCTATTTTAAAACATAACAGTAAATACAGCAAACACAAAAAGAGAAACTGAGGGAAAGGAATATGACAATAGAAAGCAAATTCTATTCTATTAGTTTAAAATGCTATTAATATATGTGTCCCTTGAACTAAAAAGTCTTCAAAAGCTAAAATTGTGTGGGAAATGTTTGCTGCCTTGTGAAAGTTTCTCATGAAAATGTTTTAAGTATTTATTTTGAATGAAAGAAGAAAGAGAAGCTCACACAGAACAGCTGCTGAGCTAAGGCAAAGATTGGAAGTCCCAAGTTCAAGTCTCTGCTAAAATTTTATGCAAAGTATAAAAACAGAAGAACAGGAAAGATTCTAATTGTGTATCAGCCAGTAGCTCAGTGGTTAAGGTTTTATCTGTGATGTGAAAGTTGGGAGATCGAGACCTGAATCTGACTCACCCAACACTGGCAGGCTCTTTGCTATGGCCACTGGAACACTGCTTACTCATACATCACCCTCCTCCCTCAGAAGAAATTGCATCTTTGTTAAAACCTTTCTGCCAAAACTAGAATATATTTTACAGTGAAGGGTGCTGGTTTCAAAACATGGACCTTTTCAAGTGAATATACATTCTGTTGAAACATTATTGAACAAATTCAGAGTCATAGCACTAACTTGTAAGAAATTAGTTGTTTGTTGCAGTTTAGCAGGTTTTATTATTTTCCTATTCAGGAAGAAAATCTAGAAGGAAAATATAAAAAGAAGTTAAGATTGAAAAATCAATCTAAATTGGGTAATGCCTTAACACTCTAGAATTTTAAATTCCTCAAAGAAAGTCAAATTCCAAAGCCACTATATTATGAAAAGACTAAATACTTCCCTGCTGAAATTTTATATTCTTTTAAAACTCTCCATAAAATTGTGATTTTTATCAGCTAGATCATGGTTTGCATTTATTTAATGCAAAATCACCCATACATCTTGGCAATACATTTGCAATGCTGTCTACTTGCTCTTTTAAAAGTAAATAGGGTAGAATAAAATAAGATATTACGGATTTATCATGATTCCTCCAGAAAGTGCTCTCGTTTAGACAACAGACAGGAAAGGAAAACAGAAAGCATGTGACACTAGCACAGTCTTGGGAGGTTTACCATTGATTTTGCTAGCACAAGTAAATAAAAATAATTAACTTGATTAAAAAAATAGATGAGATTAATATTCTTGTCTTGAGTTTCTTTCAAAAAGTTATTTTAATGATATAAATGTTTGTGAACATTGGATATAAGAAGGAAATTCTTTCCTGTTAGGGTGGTGAGGCACTGGAATAGGTTGCCCAGGGAGGTTGTGAATGCTCCATCCCTGGCAGTGTTCAAGACCAGGTTGGACGAGGCCTTGGGTGATATGATTTAGCGTAAGGTGTCCCTGCCAATGGCAGGGGGGGTTGGAACTAGATAATCTTAAGGTCCTTTCCAACCCTAACAATTCTATGATTCTAAAACATTGCAGCCATGTGCTTACACACATATGCATGTGTGTATAATGCTTTCTTTCACCAAAAAGATCTCAATGAGGTTTATAAGGAATCTGTAATTAGGATATATAATTTCACCATTGAAATGTGGCTACCTATTGGGCAGAAAATGACTTCCACTTGTAACTTTATCCTGAAAATCATTTAAACGCATGTTTATATATGCAACTACTTTCCCTAAATCTGTGGGACTGCTCATATACCAAATACTTAAAAGAAGTCTATTTTACATGCTCTGAGGGTTAACACCATCATACATAGCAACTGAATTCAGGCAGTTCACCTTATATCACAAAACAAGGGTGAGGAAACCTGGTCAATAACCCAGAATAAATTCTCTCTTTCAAACAGAAGCACAGCAAATCTGGTATCTAATACACAGCAGACAGAAATTGCATTTCAAAAAGTTTATCTAAGGTAAAATTCCCAACAGCCTGAAACTTGATCATGCTGATAGGACAAAGATTGTGTTGCTTACCTAGACTAGAGCACTTAAAATCTCCAAATACTAATCCTTTTATAACTGTATGTTAACATAGTTCCTTATTCTTTCTAGCAGCACATGTAAGAAAAATTATTCTATAAAGAAACCCAGAAGAATTATGGAAAGTCAGCCCTTGAGAAGATATCCAGATTGACATAGCAGCCTTCCAGTATCTGAAGCAGGCCTATAGGGATGCTGGGGATGGACTCTTCATTAGGGACTGTAGTGACAGGACAAGGGGTAACGGGTTAAAACTTAAACAGGGGAAGTTTAGATTGGATTTAAGGAGGAAATTCTTTCCTGTTAGGGTGGTGAGGCACTGGAATGGGTTGCCCAGGGAAGTTGTGAATGCTCCATCCCTGGCAGTGTTCAAGGCCAGGTTGGACAGACCCTTGGGTGGCATGGTTTAGTGTGAGATTAGCATGGTTTAGTGTGAGGTGTCCCTGCCCATGGCAGGGGGGGTTGGAACTACATGATCTTAAGGTCCTTTCCAACCCTAACTATTCTATGATTATATGACTGTAGCCAAGGGATATCATCAGTTGGACTGGATGATCACTGAGGTTCTTTCCAACTGAAATATTTATTCTACCCTATTCTCTTTTATTCTGTTCTAAATATGAGGGTTTCCCAATGCAGGATGGCACCACCACAGTACAGTGCAAACATTGCTCTGTCCCAGTGGAATCTGGGAGGAAAGAATTTCTACAACAGTGTTTTTTCTTCTTTTATCTTTAATCTCTTTTTAGACAATAAAGTAACATAGCACTTTCTCCCTAAAAACTCTGAAAAGTATAAATACTCCCAAGTTTCTGCCAGAAAGTACTGTATATTATAAGAGCATATTCTTGTGCAACCTCCTATCTAGTCTGAGAAAATACAGTCTAGAGCTTTCACTCTGAACCCAGGAAAGTTTGATCCTCCTCTGGTGTCTGACAAATCTTTGTTCTGTAGGTGTGCTTAATCTTTTCACCTTATCTTGTTTTTCTCTAATACTTTCTGTCCTGCCTAATTAGATTACAGACTTTGTGTTTGTCTCGTATGTTTCGTAAAATGCCTGGCATAAAGGGCCACTTACCTCAGTTGACACACCAAATGCTGCCATAATACAATTAATACCAATGCATCCTGATGTGACAATATATAATCCTAATGTGACACAAGAGGCTGTACTATACAGTGCACTTTAATTTAGCACTGAGGTGAGAAACAAGCTCAGGGTCTGAAAATGAGCACCCAAGGGGAGATAGCAGGAAATAGGACTGAGTAGTGGATGAAAAGTACAGGAAAATAAACTTCTGTTAAAACTGACTGGAAACTCCAGATCTGGAAAGTGGTAGCTGCTTTGCTTGGCAACCATCTACATACCCTTCTGTGGCATTTGCCCACACACACAAGAATAATATATATATATGAGAGTGAGCAAACGAACTTTTCAGCCCAAGGGATGCATGAGCTGTAATCTCACCTTCTGTCTGCTGACAAATATGCTTGTGTTTTTCACAGTTCCTGTTAATGATCCATCTTTGCAGACTTTTTCTAGAGGGGGATTTAAGGGACATGGCGGTTAGTTACCATATACGAAGGTTCACTTGGCTCACTGCATTTCTGGTGTGGTAAATTGCTCTAAATCATAAGATTCCCATTACAGACTCTTCAGTTACAACTAGGAGTACATCCCTGATTTCCAGTAGCAGAGACTGAATTCTATCTCATAAAAGAGTGGATATTCTTCACATTTGCAACAGTTGTCTCCAAGCACCGAACTATTCAGCTTACAATACCAAGAATCCTGTTAGTCTGTGCTCTACATGTGTCTCATACAACCAACAAAGATATACTGTGATTTCTTCCAAGTAAAGGGCCATACAAAAGGTAACAGCCTGGTCCCGCCCCGAGTATCCTGTTCAGCTGTAGGAAGTAAGCCCTGGTTGTGTCTGTAATGATATTTCCTACAAGAACTGGCTTAAAAAAAGACTCCAAACAAAAAAATGCTGAGCCACTTGAAAATACAGCTCCGTGTTGGGCAGGTTCCTGAAATAGTTCTCACTGAACTAGTAATATCAAAAGCAGTATGGCCCTGTCAGTGCATTTTTCCTTTGCAGGATGAATTATCCAGGGCTCTGTGCCTCACTAATGCAGCTGTATTGATTTTGAGACCTTGGTAGCTTGGGTATCTTTACGCAGCACAATGCTGTGTATATGTATTCTTAGCGCTCATTCCCAAGGGATGCAATTAGGGTGTCACTGAGTCTTAATTGTCTTTATAGATGGTATTTTCCCTAGCGCCCTGGCCATTAGAAAAACAAAACATACTGCTTATTTCCAACGCTCCACAAAGAAGTCTGCAGTACTGTATATGGAACTTACAATTATAACATCATTTATTTTCAGAAGCAACTAGGAAGATACGTCAATGATTTAGGGAAATTCATCCCACCTGGGCTGAAAGAAACAGATCTGACCGACAGCTCTCGAAACTGGTGGGTAGTGAACACATGTAGGAAGAACACAAGCGCCCCAGTCAGGGAGCTGTAGAGTGAAGGGCTCGAAGCCCACGCCTATGCCAGCAAGGAGCGCAAAGCAGATCTGTGCACCAGGTAAGATGCTGAGAACTCAACATCGGCACTGTAAGCGGGGGCGCAGTTACAGTGTTGGTTCTCGTCAGGTCCTGATACTTGGTAGAAGGATGGCCCTCACGAATGGCACTTTCAGGTCAACTTCAACTGAAACGGACAAATAAGAAAGACGTCCTCAGAAGCCCCATCTCCGCCCCGCAGCGTGAGTCAGCTGGTCAGTGGGGGTGATCCCCGGGCACTCGCTCCAGGACAGCCACCGAAAGCTCACACTACAAACCCCTTAGCTACCCCACCCCCAGCGCCACCCTTCCTCACCCGGAGCCCGGACACCACACGCCCTCCCCATCTCGGTACCCAAACAGCAACAAAGGCGCCGGAGAGCACCTCAACTATAACCTCAACAACCGCACCCCCATCAGCCACCCGCCAGCCCCCCCCACCCTCCCTCCTCGGGCGCCGCGAGGGAGAGGGCGGGACCGCGCGGAAAGTCCCGGATGGAAGCGGCACGGCGTGCGGCAGCGTGACCCCTCCCTGCCCGGAAGTGCGGCGGCGGCGGTAGCAGGAGGAGCGGTGGCGGCAGCGGGGCCGTACAGGAGCCGCGAGGTACCGAGCGAGGGGGAGGGGCGGCAGCGGGTCTTGTCGCGGGCAGCGATGCGGCTCCGCCACCGCCCGGCCTCGCCGCATCCGCGTCCCGCAGGGCACCGGTGACAGTCACACCTTTCCCCCCGTCCCGGCAGTATGAGACCCGCCGCGCCTCCCAGCCAGCGCCGCGCTCCGGTACGTACCAGCCCGGGCCGAGGGGGTGGGGAGAAACGGGAGGGGAGCACTGCTGGGTGGCGGGGCGCGTGTGGGGGCAGGCCTTTGTTGAGCTCTCCCTTGTCCATCGCCGTGCCGGCGGGGCGGGCCCGGGTCTCCCTGCCCGGGGCAGCGACCTTACAGGGCCCTTCCCGTGACGGGGACCAGGGGTATTCCTGAGGGGCTGGGGGTACCGCTCCCGCTCCCCCTCAGCGCCTCGCCTTCGCGGTGGCGAAGCCGCCTCGGCCCGGGCCGCACGGACGGAGGAGGCTGGGGACTGGTGTTGCTTCCACGTATGTAATCCATACCTTGGGCAGGACGCGCTTCATAATGGGCTGTTGCAGGCCCTGGCATGAGTGCTTTCGGCAGCACGGTGCAGGAGGCCGTCATGCGAAACTGGCTGTTAACATCTTATTTTCTGCTTATGCTCTTGGTGTTATCCTAAGCTGCAGTTTGTGGTGGGAAAGTTCACATCCGGGGGGAAACATAAAATAGGGGGTTTGGCTCCCTTCTTCGGGCCGCGGCAAACTTTTGGGAACGCTGTAGCAGCAAGTGAATAATGTTTTAAGAGCTCGTGTTTGATTCATCTGTGCTGTCTGCACCATTTTATGCGTGGTTAGGAAACGGCATTGACTAATAGTGGTTTTCACCTGATGATGTCATCTACCCAAATTCACAGCAGTATGGTGAAATTTGCATCATAAGGCTTTTTGAGAGCACAAGTAGTTGATAAGGAGCATAGAGAATGGAAAAAGGCATAACAAAGAAACAACGTGATCTTTTGATGAGTTCACGATCGTTTTTTAATTGCAGTATACTAAAATCAGCTAATTTTAAAATGTAGCTTTGCTTTGTGAAGGTATTCTTAGCTTGTTTTGTAAAATGGTGTTGAGAGTTATAAAAATAGTGTTTGAACAAAAAGGATTGTTTCTAACCTCCTGCCGGGGAGAACAATCTGTGAGAGTCAAGCTGGGTCATTCCTTATTCTTATCAGTTCTGCAGAATGCATTATTTTGATAGATTTCCCATATGGTTAGAGGAATTTGTACCACAGTGGTGCTGAAGCTGAGCCATTTGTATGATGGCCAAGGCATTTGTTTAACTGCTAAAAAGAAAGAAAAAAGAAAAAAAGGTTTTGTTCCCTTTTTCAGGGTTGTGGGGCTTTTTTGTTGGTGGTTTTCTTTTATTTTTTTTTCAGTTTTTTTTTAAGCATAAACTTTATTATTTATGGAAGTAAAAAGCCCATTTTAGAGAGACGCTTAGCAGTCACTGTCACTTCTGAAAGTGTTTTACCTGGCTTCCTTATCTGGGCCTTCTGGGATGTGTGACTAGCACAAACATAAATTTGTGAGGGATTTCCAGTGTGTGTCTACTGCACAGTATTTCTCCCCACTCTGTAAGTGGATGCTTGCTCAGGAAAGGGAAAATAATTTCTAAACAATACGCCTTTTATGTTTAAAGCTGCAAACATGGCAGACTTTGGTACATCACCAGAAACTACTTTTAACTCTCTTCAGGAAACCTGAGATTTTAAATATCCAGAAATATCCTTGGTGTTATATTGCCTTGAAACAGCTTTCTGCCAAACTTTTAACTTCAGTGCTTTACAGTCTGCTCTTAAACTGTCAGCAAAAATAAAGCATTACATTCTGAACTTGCATAGGTGTTGTAAGCTACTTGTTGCTATTAAAAACTTCAATACGCCATAGACAAATATAAAATAAATTTGAAAACACATAATTTTTTTCTTGGCCTGTTCACCAGTTTTAGTTGTCAGTACATACAGTTTACTGTTTTTGGATTTTCAGTTGAAATAACATATTAGAAAACTTCCTTCCCCCCTCCCCTTTTTTTTTTCTCTATGCTATTTTTATCTGCTAATTTTGGGGCCTTTAAAAGTACCAAACACAAATATACAGGAAAGATAAGGAAACCAGTTGATATGAACAGTAGAAGTTAAAATGGAAAATAAATAGCTGAGGACAGCAATAGGTAGTGTAGTTACAACTTGCATGTGGATCTCATTGACTTACCTTTTTATTTACCTTTCCTTGTTTTTTTTTTTTTTTGTCTGCATTTGTTGTTTTCACACTCTTTCATAGAGTCTTTTCACAATTCTACCTATGTTCTCTTTATATCTTATGCTCTTGTAGAAATGATTGTAAATAGAAATATTGAATGTCACCTGCTTCTGGGGTATGCTCAGAAGTAGGCTTCTGTGTGTGTTTGTCATGATATAATGAAACCAGGATACTCTTGCCAAAACTACACTAACCCAGTTTGGTTGGTTAGTTTGGTTTTTTAATTGTTTTTCTTTCTGTTGAGAGCAAGTGGATATTTGTGGTATTTTCTCTCACAGTTTTTGTGGCAGGCTCACAGACTCCTTGTAGGTATTTCTGTCTCTTTGTAAAAAGAAGTCTACAACATGCTGCCCTTTCTGCTTCCTGTGTATTTAGCAAAACATGGTTAAGAGTAAGGACATGTCAATGAGATTATTACACCCATAAAAAGCAGTAACCTAATCTTGTAATGATAAAATAATGTGGTCTTCAAAATACTGCACCCTGGATTGGACCATGAAGATGTTGAAAAGTGTCAGCGGTGCTCCCTTCACACCTTATTTAGGCCTTCCTTCACTGTGAATGTCAGAGCACTTTGTTGACAGTTAGCTCTTCCTTAACCATCTCTGTTGTATTGACTGTCACACGGCCAACTGTTGTTTTACTGATGTTATATTAACTTATGTGAATTGCATAGCTTCAGAAGTCTACTAGTATCGTGAAGCTGAAGGGGCCCTCTCCTAACTGCAGAGGTCACTGGACTGAGGAGGAAGAGCATTTTGTTAGCCGCATGGGCTCTGTGTTTTGTTGTATATGTCCTAAACCTTGCATTTTTAGGATAAAATGGAAGGACTTTGCCTCAGTGGTTGTCTAGTAGCTGCACCATCATGCCAGAGATTTGCCTTCCAAGAGACTTTCATACCTTAGCTCATGATTCCTTTTCCTCTCTGTAAAATGCGTGCATATTCACAAGAGGCTTCTTCCTTGCTTTGATTTCTTGAGAAACTTTCCAGTTTGTCCTTATGACACCTTTTTTTTTCAATTACTTCTTGTTCCACCCAAATCAAAAGGGCTCCCACTGGTACTGTCCCTTCAAATGGACAGTAGGAAGTCTCTCCTTCAGTTTGTGCTTTGTTACTTACAAGAGGTTGTTGCAACTGTGTGAGGGGTGGAGGTACTTACATAGTGCAATGCAGACGCCATAGTTGTTACCGAGAGAAGATGGTCAGCCTAGTTCAGTGGCTTTCTTAAAGCAGTGTGTATACTATGTTATAGAGTGTGTGTTGTTTTGTGTGTTTGAAATGTTTTAGCTATTCAACTTTGGTGGGGCTAAACTTTAGCAGAAGTTCAGTGTTGGAGTTGAGATTAAACAAGAAAAACTCTCAAGTCTCCTGGTTCCAGTTTACCTGAGTTTAATAGCTTCCTGATGTGGGTGTGTTAACCTGGTTTAAAATGATTCTGTATCAGCTGTAAAGGGTTGTGTTTTTTTGGTGGTGGTTTTTTTTTTTTTTTGTGTTTTGGTTTTTTTTTTGTTCTTTACAGGGAATTGCTTTGCAAGCAGGCATGTTAGCTGTCAATGTTGTTTGCATATAGCATTTAGGAAATGTAGTGGAAAGTGAGATATTCTTGCAGCTGAGTCAGAAACTTGTTGGCATGGAATAATCTAGAGACCTCTCATGTACAAATTCCTGGAATTAGATTACTTATCCTTGATGCTGCCTTGTATCTCCCATATGACATTTATCATTTGATTTTTTTGTGAAAAGTATCACACTTGCCACTTTTCATTGGTTACTTGTCTTTTTCTTTCTGTGGAAATCATCCAAAATAGGTGACATAAAACAAATGTAATATGTTATTTCAGGCATTTGACAGTTTTTTTCATGAAAAAAAGCTGCTTTCTTTCCCATGCTGATTATTCAAGGATTAAAGATGGACTAAATGATTTCAAAGTGGACTTTTTCTTTTTTTTTTTTTTATGTAGTGTGGAATGCTAGGTAAAAGGAGAAAAGGGTTAGTGTTCTCACCTCTATAAAAGAGGCTGCTGCAGGTACTTGTAACCATTTTATTTTTATTTTTTTTTAGTATTAGAAGTGTCTAAGTGTGCTCTCCCTTGATTTCATTGCTGAATATATGGAATGAAGCTGGTGAATTTGGGAGCATTTTTAAGATGGTAATTTGCTGCTTGTGTGTCTGTGAGGGTTTTGGTGGTGTGGTGTTCTTTTTTTTGTTTTTGAGACTTTCTTTTTTTTAAGTTCAGATCTCAGCTCAGTTGATATGCATTATTTGAAGCTGTAGTTTGATTGTACTCTTGCTGTAGGATTGTTTTAGAATAGACAGCTGTTGAGCCTTTAATTAGTGGTACTTTGTCAATCGAGTAGTGAACAGTCTGTCAGTTCTGCCTGCCTTCATCTATGTGACATTTGCTCTTTGCACTATATTGTGACTTGACTTCTTAAGCAGTTCAAGGGTGAATTATCATTTGATGTGCAATTTAACTGGCTGCTTTATAGAAAGAAGAAGTAATTGAGTGCCAGGGAGAAGCTCTTGGCGTAGGCAGTGTTGCTGCTTATGGAATAAATGTCTCCAGCAGTTGGGAAACTTCCAAAGTTCATGGGGTGGGAGCCTCTTATTGTTATACCTGCCTCTGTTGTGCAGTGGAGATCACTGGGTGAAACTTGGGAGGCAATGTTAATGTTTATCCCCTCCCAAGAGCTCACTTACCAGTTGGTCAAGTCACTTGCAAAAACAATTCATAAGTAAGGTTATGGATGCAGAAGAAAGGAATCGGGGGCAGTGATGACTTGCACTTGATTTGTTTCAAATGACTTGTTTACTTGTGTATTAAATGCTTTGAAAATTAATTAGGCTTGTGTGTCTTTAGAAGGGTTTGGGGTTAGTTGCATCAGTTGTTGCTTCCTGAAAAACTGAAATTGCGTGTAGGTGCCGAACTCATTCTGGCCTGAGGAATAGCTGGTATAACTTTCTCCTCTGGTGTCATACTTTCTAGTTCTCTGTTCCCTGCTGATGACTTCTTTGGAAAACTACTTGTCCAAAAAGTTTTTATTTTCCTGGCTTTCTTTATTCATATTCAGTTTCTAATTGATGGGTCTGTTTTCTCCATCAGCATGGCCTGTAGCCTGTGAAGGACAACCGTTTTCAATATACAGGGATTAAGTGGAAAAAAACCCACTGGTTTAAGTAGAAAAAAAATCTAAATATAAGTAATTTGTTGCTTTGATTGCTTAATGTATGAATCTAATGATCCAGATTAGCTAGCTAATAATTTCTTAATGCTCTTTAGAAGATGCACTTGTTTACTGTAGGAGGCATCTAACACAATGGGGCTCTGAATTACTCCATCTGTAGACATTACCTCAGCAACAAAACAGCACTCTTTGATGGCATTTTTCCATAAATTTTAAAACATATGGAAACTTGTTAACAGTTTAATTTCAGAGTCGCTTGTTTGTAATCAAAAATCTTGAAGATAAAATCAGAACTGTTTTGTAATGAATTTAGATAACAAGTGCTTAATATAGTTTGCTTCAGCTTCTGGGAGCAATATACAACGAAAATATTAAGCTTTAACTCCTTTCTATAGGCAGCATATGCACCAGTGGTCACACTGATATTTACTTGTGAAATCGATTAACTGTTCTTGTAACAGAGGACAGAATACAGTCATGTCAACTAATGTGTTTGTGGTGTGCGTGAAATTAATTGCAGCAGTTTGCATACATACCTATTTTAAATGTGGTTTTTAATGCATTTGGAAAGTTCTGCTTTGTATGAACTCGTTTAAAGATGTGAGTCATACTACTACAGTTCTGGAAATGTTAAACGAGAAATCAAATTGTTTAAAATCCCTTGCTGCTTTGGGTAATTGTAGGTTAATATAATACGTTGCTGTATTGAGTGTTGAAGTTGGTGTGATCTTACTTGTAGGTCTGGTACTGCATTTGGTGTGTGGTAGTTTCAGAGGAATAGAATGTATAAAATCCAGCTTCAATGTTTTTTTGATCTCTGCAGAATATATCAAGGTACATTTTGTTTGTTACTTCTGTGCATATAGCAAACAAACTTTTAAAATTTAAAATTGCAGCTGAAGAATATTTGTGTTGCAATGGGTGATTTATAAGAAACTGAAACTTACACTGAAGAAGTTTGCATAAAGACATTTTTTGCAAGATTTACAAAATAAACCAGGCAGGTGGTTGATCTGAGGGGAAAACAAATAAATGAAGTAAATACATCTGGAAGGGTTGAATTAATACTATTACATCCTGTGAGAGGCTTCTGATTAGGGGAGTTCCTGTGTTGCTTATCAGTGATGTTTTCCTGAAGTATGGCTGTTCCCTTAAAAAAATTTAAAAAGGGGGGGAGGGGGTTTGAGGGGATTGGGAGGGGGTTAGGAGTGGGAGGAAATCATAATACAAGTAGAAGTGGAAGAAAACCTTGCGTAGGCAGTAGCCTGCTTAAAATTTGTATGTGGTAAGCTTTGTACCCATAGTTAGTTGCTATGATTAGTTGTATTGATAAGATTATCAAGCAAAATTAACGTTTATTCTGTGATCAGTAGTTTGGAATATTGAATATTGTTTCACAGACCAGGCATCATTTTTTAATAATTTAAATACCAGTTTTATTTGGAAATGTGCCACCTCCTCCAGCAGTTGTGTGACTCTGCTCACTGAGTGGTGGTGAGGAAAAAATACATGGCAGTAGAACCATCTAATGTTATTCTGGGTAACTAATAAATTATAGTGTCTAAGCTTTCACAGAGGTTTCCAGAGTCACTTGTGAAGATGGGCTCATCGCTTGGTGTTAGCTGACTTTTTGATTTCCTGATATTAAGTTGCATTTTTAACTTGTTTTTTTTTTTTTTTTGTGAAAGCAGTATTCTGTGGCTGAACTGGATCATCAGGATGATTCACAGTGCGGTTGTGTCTCCTGAAGCGAGGCAAGAAACGGCAGACTTGCATCTGCTTTAGGTCTGCCTTATTTGACAGCACTGAAGACGAAACAATATTATTTGCTTGCCATAGCAAGTGGAGGACTTTGCAAGCCCAACTGTGCTAGGGTATCAATAAAGAGAGGAGGAATGTTAGGTTATTTGAGCATAGATGTCAGTGGGTGATGGCCTCGGTGGTCTGCAGCCCGTGCAGCACAATTTTTGGGAATAGCTTCTGGTAATAAGATGGCTACGTGCAGTAGTAGTTCACAGTGTGGTGGTTTGTGGAGTATGTTGCCAGCAAGAGCTTCTCAAAGGCAGCTGAAGCAGGTTATGAGAAGAGATTTTGGTGTGATAGAATTTACCACCTTTTTATCAACCCTGTTGGTTTTGTCAAGCTAAAATCTGCTTAACTCTTCCCAGACTAGCCAGGCCACTCTGACAGCCCTGTGCCATCCCGTTTGCCTTACTGTTGTTTTTAAACTTAATTAAACATTACCTGCAGAGGGACAAACTGATGGCACAATGAGACTGTGCTGGGAGGTGAGGGGAATGTGGGCAAACAGCCTGTTTGACAAGGTGCGAGTTAAGATTTTACACGTTCATGCTTTGGTAACTAGGGCTTTTTTGCAAGACAGCATTTTTCCTATTCCTTTGAGTTTTAATCCTCGGAGAGTTTGCACAAGCTTTGTTAGGTGAGTAGGTGATGTGTGTTATCCTTTTCAAGAAAGATCTGTAGGGGGGAGCCCGATACAGAGTAACCTGCACCATCCCCTGTTCCCTTTCCCTCTCATCCTGTGTTGCAGTCCAGGGTTGCAAATAGAGCAGTGAGTTCTGCCACCTCAGCGAATGTAGAAGCAGTGGGGTTTGCTGTTGCGAAGCAAGAAGTGGTTATTGCTGAGTAGTCTTGTGAAGCATTACATGTTTCTGTGAAAGTTGAAAGCTACTGAAATCTTTTAATACTCAAACTAATTTCAAAGAAGTAACATTTGCGTGAAAGAAATGTAAATACTGCTTTTGGTCTTGGGACTTACTCTTTCTAATCTATAAAAGTTTACAGCTCCTGAGTTTGATCAATTGGTCTTTCTTAAGAGTTTTGAATTGCTTTTGTTGTGGAAAACGGTATTTTAAACAGATTGTTTTGGAATTGTTTTTAAATCCAAAACAAAACAATCTCAGTGGTTTTGAAACAATAGGAGAAATTGTGTGTCTTTAAACTTCAGAAACCAGCCTCTATTGGACTGAAGTTGGGAGCTGGATTCAGTGATTCTTTATGGGTCCCTTCCAGATGGAGGTATTCTATGAACTTTTAGGATTTTCTTTTTTTACCTTTCTGGGTGTGAACTTGTTTTGCTGCAGGCTGAGACTGCAAGTCAAGTTTTGATCGCCTTGATGGCTTTTGTCAGGTTCTCCTATAGCTATGCTTTCAGAGATTCCTAGTTAATATTCACTAAAGCAAGGGAGTGTGCAGCTGTACCTCTTGACCTACCTGTCTTTCCTAGGGTGTTGTCTGATCAGCTGGTGAGGATGAAATTTAATACCCAGTCCACTGAAATGAGTTCAGTTTCAAGACTGTTTTGGGTGAACTAGCATTGAATGCAGTTTAGTCCTCTGGAAGAATTGAGTTTTGGGGTTTGGAGCTTATGTGTAGGTTTCTGTTTTTTTTTTTTTGTTTTGTTTTGGTTTTTTTTTCTCAGTTTTCCAGCTCATAAGTATCAGTTGTTTTTTTTTTGCGCAGTCTAATACACTTTGTGACTGGCCTGGTACAAGGCATAAGATGATGAGCTGTATGAACTGTACCTCTCACAAACTCACCACAAAGGTGCAGCCCTGTGCGCAAATGTGTCCACTGTTTGCCATGATAGGTAACACTGCAAGAAATGAATTATCAAAAGCCCTCCTGGTAACATTTGTGAGCTTTTGGCTGCTGAAAGCAGTTTTACCATTTCAGTGTGGACTTTGCAAGTGATCACCATCTGCAGAGGTTAATGAGGAGAGTATTAAGCTGCTGTTGCACTTTACAACTTCTCTGCAGCAAATGAAAGCATCTGTCTCCAGAGAGTGTAGTCCATTGCTTTTCACAAATCTTAGGAATTTAAAAAGAAAGGAAAACCAAGACAAACCACCCCAAACTAACTGAATCTGCTGGAGAAAGATAGTTTTTGTTACAATTTGAAGTCAGCTTTCCATTGGTTTTTACAGATACTTGTTTCATGTGCAAAATTGAAAGCCAAGATTAGCATTTTCAGTTTGGTGAATTCTGAATTGTGTGTAACTGAAGTATTTAGGGGGAAAAAAAAGTCTTCACTAAATATACTTTAACATGCCAATGATTTCTTTGAGTAAGAGTAATAGAGTAAAACGAAGGACGGGAAAAGATCACTTTGGCTGTATACCAGGAAAAGCCCCAAACATCAGTAGGTTATTTGAACAGAATAGTTTTCCAAGTGGAGCTGTGGTAGAAGTATCCATCTTTTTGGGTCCCATAAAACTAGACTGGTCAATGAAATTGAAATATGCTGTAAGAAATAGTACTGCATTTCTTCAGGGAAATGCATAGATGACTCCCATAGGGGATGGTCTAGGCTATCTAATAAGGGGCGCAGTGGGTTTCCTATAGTACAGAACAATAACACAAGGCTAATGCTCTGGGGTATTATTAATAAGCTTGGCAGATGTAAACTAGACAGTTACAGTTCAGTCTCTGCTGGGCACTATGTTTTATCTCAGCTGAGGTAAAACTCAACTATATTTTTCAATGGGTTGGGATAAGGAATAAAATTCAGAGCAAAGCCTGAAAAATGCATGTACTCAGCTTGGCAGTTTTTACAACTAGGTATGATCATGCTAATTTTGAACTGCTGACTTCAGTGTTATTAGTTATAGCTACACCACCGTACTCCTGAAAAGTTGGACATTTCACATGTGCTGGGTTTTGCCTGGCTCTTCTTTGCTGGGGCTCTTCTGCTGGAACCCCTTTGTGGATGTGCTTTTAAATTCTTGAGTCTTAGTTGCAGCTATTTTAAGATGTCTCTGACCCCAGCTGCCTGCTCTATCTCTGCTGGAGCTTACTGTCCCTGGAGTAGGGGTGACGGGGATGAATATGTAGTTCCTCAACTGTCACAGTCCCATCCAGGGTTAGTGTTATTTCTCACTGGAGAGCTGTGGAGAGGGTTATGAATTGGCTGGTGATGTGGTTGCTGAAGTGTTTGTGTGTTTCTCCTGGCAGGGCAATAGCTTCCAGCAGCGCTGCGGGCCTGGCAAGGGTGAGATCTTCAGTGTGAAGCACACAGGAGAGCCAGAGCTTATGATTTAAGCCCCCAAACCTGATTTAGGTTGGTACAAACTTGGTTGCTATTGTGTGGTTCAAGAGCAAACTTAGATAAGCGTTTTTTAATACTATGTCCTAAAAAAAAAGTCCTCAAATTCTTCCTTTTAACTGTTAATAGATCTCTCACTTCTTCAGTTAGGGTTTTCCTGTGTATAACCCAACTGCTGTTCCCTTCTGCTTGCCCTAAAAAGGAGACAGTTCATATGTTAGAAGTACTACAAATACGGAATGTAGTATATCCTTAACCTGTATGTTTTCTAATTTAGGGGGTGGATATATATAACTGCAATTGTGTAAGTGTTAGTAATGCAGTTAAATGTTGCAGTGATAAGGATTAAATTAAGTAAATACTGAACACTGTATTTAAATTGTGTAAGTATATTTTGAGTATGTTTCCAGAGAAGCAAATGATGATACTGAAAAATTGTCAGCAGGGTTGGAACTAAATGATCCATAAGGTCCCTTCCAGCCCAAACCATTCTATGGTTATATGAAATTAGAAAACTGCCTAAACTTAATAGACCTTTCAAATGTTTGTCGTTTTTGTTGTGTATCATATAGCAGAAAATTTAGTTTAATCATTAGCTATAGGAAATATGCAGCAACTCTTTCAAAAAGATCAATTGTGAAGACATGCAAATCATGTTAATTAACAAACAGTCCTATCTTTTACAAAGTTTAGATTTTTTTGCGTACTTACTAGTAGACATCTTACAAATTTTTGTAAGTATAATCAGCTTACTACACAAAATCTTAAACAGGGAGGAAAACAAAAATCACTTTGATTGGATATTCTAAGTCTCTGAAATTTGGTGAGAAAGTGAATCTTTCTCCTGTGGATTTGATCAGCATTCAGGCCCCAAGAGTTTCATGCCACTGGATAGGCATGACCCAGGTGATGAGTGGCTGTTACACAAATCTTTCCATGGCCAAGGAGAAAGGGACATGGCTTTCTTGGGTCTTAAACAGTTTGGCCTTCATAAGTTGGTGCTACCTAGAACTGTTTGAGTCAGCTGGAACGTTGCTTCGGTTAGAGGTGCAAAAGTAACTTTGTGTTGGGCCTTATAATGTCTTTCACTTTATATTTAACTATTTTGATATGGTTTGTTCTCCGTCTTTAGCTTCATAAATGTATACTCTCTCACCCAAGAAGTGATAAAATTCAGTATTTTTCCCAATTGTTTGACTCTGTAATTTAAAAACCAAAACTGATTCCTTGAGTAACAAGTAACGATAGGTAGTACTATATATGATACTTACCATTCAAATGGAATATGTAATACATACGTGAGGTTTCTTGGTATGGTAATTTTTTAGGCTTTCCTTATAGATGACTAAATGATATTAATACCACTCACTCTTAGACAGCAATTTACTCTTAGTTTTTGCATTAGCTGTTAAATGCTTGGTGTGGTTTGCTGGATAGAGATATTTGATGTTTCAGTCACAACAAGCTCCACAGCCTCTTTCTTTGTGGAGACTGCTGTCATGGTTTGGAACTGAACAATGACATTAATATTAAATGTTGCTTTGTTGCCCAGTTTCTGGACAGGACATGAGAAGAAGTCTGCACTGTGCCAGACTCACTCATGTGAGTGTATCCCTTCCTGGAGGGAGGGATGTCAAAGAAAAGAGGGTCAGCAGGAGCTGATCATCAAGTTCATAATGTGCTTTCCTTCTCACTCTTGAGGGAGCAGGACAGGGTCACTGGCTTGCTTGGTGAACTGATGTGTGGGTTAGGTTCTGGCAGGCTGGATTTGACTTTTGGGGTGTGTTGGATACCCTGCAGAAGACTGTTTAGCTGTTCCTGCCAGTAATTTGCTGACTGTAACACCTTATTGAAATACAAAGATAAGTTATTCCTATGGTCAGTGGTTAACATGTGCACCTGGTTGTGTGCACTTGCTACACTTTCATTATTCTGAAAGAACTGTTAGGATATAGTTACCCTGAGCTTCTGCTTTCAGATGTGGGGGCTGGCAAAAGATCATGTTAACACTTCAGACAAATATTCAAATAGGTTTATGAAGTGTTTTGTAGGTTTATTTTGGGGGATTAGGAAACTCCTCTTTGTGTTCATATGCATGTGGTACTTTCTTAATGAGCTAGTAATTTTTTCAGTGAAGGTGTTGAGATGATTCCAACACAAGATGTAACAACCTGGGAATGTGTTCTTGTCTAGCTCTAAGAGGTTGAAACTATTTAGAATAACATGGACAAGTACTCAATTTTTGGGAAAGGAAGCAAGGTAATGTTTTCTGGAATTCATGTTCTGTGGATGTATGAAGTAGCTTTGAATCTTAAGATCTCTTAAAAGTTATGAAAATGGAGAGCTGATGCAGCTTTTGATGAAATTTAGTGTAAATGCTTTATGGAGGGTAGCCCATGCTTTCTTTATGCTTCATGTGCAGGTAATTAATGATAATCAACTTACGTGGCTTGAAGCTTAACACAAGTATTTTTTTTGACTAGGAGAGTACTTTAGTTGATTCCTGAATAAAATGTGCTTTGAGAAATCCCTTCTTTTGTCATCTGTGTGCCTTCAAACCCACCACTGCTCTGCAAGTGGTACCCAGCTCTGTGAAGATCCTAATTTAACTGGGACCAGTCTACTTGGCAGAGTGATTAGCAGGTAAAACCAATACCTTCCTAAAGAGACCAGTACAGGTGATAAGCCCATCATGTTTGGATTAGAAATTACAAAGAAGCTCTTCCTTGTGAGGGTGCTGAGGCACTTGCACAGGTTGTCCAGAGAAGCTGTGGCTGCACCATCTGTGGAAGTCTTCAAAGACAGGTTGGATGAGGCTTTGGGTAAGGTGGTCTAGTGGAAAGTGTTTCGTTGTTTGGGGTTGGGGTTTTTTGAAGTTAGACAATGAAAGTAGCATCTCAGTGAGTAAAATCATCACTGACTGCTGCACTGCATTCAATATGGGTATATAATTTCATTGATAAACCAACCAAACAACAAAGGTACTTGACATCCTTTAAAAATACATCTCTTTCCCTTTGAAAACCAGAAACTTCTTTTACCCTTATCCATTAAAACTTGTTTTACTGTTCCCAGTGCATGTTTATTCTGGTCAAACATATCTGCCTGGCAAAATGGCCACACTGGTTTGTTAAGCCAAGTCCAGACAAGTATGGCCTGAAAACTCTTGGAGGCATTACCTGATAATGTCCTGTCACCTCTGGTGCTTTGTTCATTATAGCCTGCAGAGAAATAAGTGCAGGTTCTAGCATGAGTTGCTTTGTCCTGCAGATAACAGGTCTGTCTTTCTGCACTTCATTCATTTAATTCTGCCCAGTCATTCTCAGACTGGTTTTGTGAACTTCAGCTTCATCTTGTTCCCAACCATTTGATCTAATAGGCTGTGATGAGGGCTTGGTACTTGAAAAACCTTTTTGTCAGAGCTGAGGGCAGTGGCTAATCAATGATTCATAAACATTTTCTTCAAAGTGGTATTTAGACATCTCCCCAAGCAGAGTACAGTATGTAGAACAAAGGGGTAAATGTGTAAGTACATTTTTTTTTTCCTCACCTTCAGTCTGCCCTTGTGAGGTCCACTTTGCCCTGGTAGCCATCACGGGCCACATGAAGTGGGTAAGGCTCTTGGCCTTCAAGGCCTGCTTGGTCTGAGTGGCAGTCTGGGGTCTGAAAAAAATCCTTCCTTCCCCAAACACCTCTACACTTCAGAATAGCACCTTTGAAGATTGTGTTCTCTTTCACCCTGTAGTTTTGGTAAATATCCCTACATCCCCACCCAAATGCTGATTAATAGGTTAAGCGAGGGGCAGATGAGCAGTACTGCTAAACTGTTTCCCTGCTGTTCCTGGCAGTCTTTTGGTATGTCTTGACAGAGAGCCTCTGATGCTCTGTGTATTTGTTCTCCATTGTTCAGTTTTGCTGTTAGTTGGTTTCTTACTACTTTTTTTTTTAATTGCACATCCAGGCATATTAAAAAGTATAAAAGACAGCTCTTCAACACAGGCTCACAGTATATGAAGTATTTAAAGTTATTGTTTTCTTACAGTTTTCTGAATCTAAAAATTTGATTGACTTGGTAAATCCATGCCAAAAAAAGTGATGTCTAAATCTGTTCCTCAAAGTCTTATCATGAGCTCATGAAAATCAGTTTTCTAGTTCTAATGCTGTAAATGGAAACTTAACAAAATTCTGAAGCTATTCAGAAGGATCTGTAAAGGGTACTTACATAAAATCATGCTGTCAGAACCTGAAATAAAAAAAAAAAAGCCATGCAGCAGGTGGAAGCAGCCTGTGAAGTACAGATGCCCTGGGTAGAGCAGGTACAGAGACAGGGTGGCAGATACCTGAAAATAATTGAGAATACCCACCCTTGCTTAGAGTTAAATTATCAGCGAATCGGGCAATTTAGCTGTGTGATAGGAGGGGGCAGGTAAGCACTGGTACCTGGCATAAGGTGACTGGATGCTCTCTAAAGAGCTTGCTATACAGCAGGTTTTTCAGTCTTTTTCAATTTGGATACCCTTTCAGAGCAAACTAGGCTCAGATCTGCTGCTTGATCATGGTTACTGGGAGCTGAGCAATCTAATGGACTGAAAGAATTGAGGAGCAGATTAGAGATGAGGGAGTCCTGTGCATCTCATGCAAATGACAGGATAAGGAGCAGGGGTATATTTCTTCTTGGTTTTAGCATTGGAGAATTGAAGAAGAGCAAAACAGGTTCAGTAAAGCTGAGGTGAGCTGTTGTAATTCTTTCAGGATGTGGTTTTATCTAAAATCCATCATGTATTTGGGTAGCAGCTTCAGTTGTTACCATTGAATAGGATCTGCTTCCAGAAATAATGGTAACATAAGTACGAATATTTGCTTTATGAAAGAGGGATGTTCACATGTATGTTTCCCAGGAATTTTACTCTGCATGGTTTTGTACAGACAGTCAAAACAAGTTGTAAACCTGCAAACAAAATCTCTGTAAACACAGTTTCCACAATACACGCAATTCTTGCTTAAAAAAAAAAAAATACAGGGCAAGCAAGTTCCATTACCTTAAATTTAGGGTGGCTGTTTGTTTCTAGTTTTCATCTATGGAAAGTACTTTTAAGTACTGAAGATTGCCATAAATAAAATCAAGTTTTACTTACAAAAAGATAACTTATAAGAGCTGAATTGTATTTATGATTACACTTCAGTGTCTCTGATCCATGTCTTGCAGAAGACCTATTCACTAATTTTTATTTAATTTTTTTTATATATCTAGTCATAGTAGGTCTGTTAGTAGAGATCCAGTATGGGATCTGATTATATAGCATCTGCTTCCTCATAAACTGAGAATCAATTTTGTTTTCAAGGTTTCATACATTTCAGAGTGATTCCCATGCCAGCAGGATTTAGTGAGGAATGGCTAATTCTTATCAAAAGTAAGTGAGAAGCAGCCCTAGAAAGGTAAGAGGGAAGACATCTACCGAGGTTCATAGTGATTTGCAGAGAATTCTTTCCCTATAGGAATAATAAATTTGTTCACATTGTGACTGAATGACGTGGTCTTGTAGTATCTTCTTACAAAGGCTTGCATAAACCCTTGTTTCTAAGTTGCCTGTCCCTAAAAAAAGAGTTCCAATATGGTTAGTGATGTGCAATCGCATCTTTTGAGTAAGACAACTACTGCTGTTCTGTCACAAGTACAAAAGACCTCTATGCAGAAACACTCAAATGTTGCAGGAAGATTGTAGTTTTCTGATGGTGCTTCAGCGATAGCAGGATATGTTTAAAGAAACTTTCTGTACTAAGAGAAAATATTTGGTGGCAGACAATTGTCACTTTCATCTGGTTTGATCAGGGTTAATTTCTTTTTTGCAACTTAATGGAGCTGCTTAAGTGAGAAGCTGTGCTTCTGGCAGAAACCTGTCTAAAGTTGACAGCAAACCCTACTCTAAAGGAGAGTCAGCCCAGTAACCCAGAGCCTACCCTCTTGAAAAGCCCGCCTTCATTCATTACTTATATACCAAGACTAGCACAAGTAGGCTGCTAACTTGGTGTCTGTGGCTAGATGTAATGAATCTGGGCATGTGACTCAGTTTCTGATGGGCAGAAAAAAATTGTAGTGCTCTGTTAGGTGATAATCCATAACAATACGGCTTTATTTGCTATTAGAAAGTTCTTCGGGTTTGGCAAGTTGTCTTAAGCTGGTTTTCAGTTTTGTGTTCCGATAAGGAACAAACACATGATTATGGTGCTTATAGTTCTGCAGTTGAATCTGTTGGTGTTAAACATACAAGGCAGTCATGAAAGATCTATGAAGAAAATACTTTAAATGCAAGTTTAATTTCTTTCCTTCCCTCGAGAAATCCCAGGATTGTTTGAACCTGGTAGCTAGGTGTGATTCCAGCACTGAATTATGCTTGTGTGGGCAACTAATACATTGGTAGTAATAACTGAGTGCTCACAAGGCCCTAGTTACTCTCCAAATCAAAGGAGAAGATCCTGAAGAAAGTTGTAACACAACTGGTGTGATCAAGGTGGTAATTTGCAAAGGTGACGTTGAAGTAAGGTTGTTAGTGGTATTGTATGATGCGCAAGTGCTTGCTTTTATGAAGTATTTCAATGAAGATTCAGCCTGTGGATTTTGAGTACAAGTGGTCATTAATGTCAGACATCTAGCTCATCTAAATAGCAAAGCCATTGTCCTCTTTCAGTTGCATCATTTAGTAAACATAGTAATATGGATATCAATGGATATTTCTTTCCACACTTATAAAGGGTGAACAAAATGTATTAAATTATTTTTTTTAGGAGAATTACTGAAGTCTGGATTGCTATCTTGATACTATAAACCTGCAATAAGTGGCAATGTCAAGGGTTCCCACCCCACCTCCTCCTGGGGAGATGTCCAGTGGACCTGTGGCTGAAAGCTGGTGCTACACACAGGTAATCTACATAAATTCCAGCGCCTTTATTTTCTAGTCATAATTATAACTAAAAATAAAAAATAAAATTACTGAGCCATGTTGACAATCTAACTAGCTGGTGCAAGTTAAATTTTATTGACAGTCTCTACATCTCTGCATCTTTTATTCAGGTTAAAGTAGTAAAATTTTCCTACATGTGGACCATTAATAACTTCAGTTTTTGCCGAGAAGAAATGGGTGAAGTGTTAAAGAGTTCTACCTTTTCATCAGGGCCAAATGACAAAATGAAGTGGTAAGGTCTTTATTCTAGCAACTTCTTTGTGGGTTTTGTTTGGGGTTTTTTATTTGTTTTTGGTTTTCCCACTCACAAAAGTTGCAAAATTCAATTGCAAATAAATATTAAACCTCATATTTCTTGAAGTTTTACTGTAGGTACAGATTGGTTCTAATTTCAAAGTTTCAACAGTCATAAGGGAAACATTCATTTTTGTAGTATGTATCATTGTATTTTGTAGAAGTATTTCTGAATTTATTCTGGATACTATTGAGAAATGTACCATTTCTGTGTTCCTTTCAGGTGCCTGAGAGTAAATCCAAAGGGATTAGATGATGAAAGCAAAGACTACCTGTCATTATATCTGCTTTTAGTCAGTTGTCCTAAAAGTGAAGTCAGAGCAAAATTCAAATTTTCCCTGTTGAATGCTAAAAGAGAAGAAACAAAAGCAATGGGTAAGGGAATCTTAATGTATTACGTGTGGATTTGTAAAAGCATTCCCAAAAAAATCAGCCTTGTAAGTTTTTCAGTTGAGAACAGAATTTAGTATTGAGGTAAACTTTAAAATACATTTTTAATATACTTTTAGAAACTTAATTAAAAATCTTGTTCATGTTTCACACTTTCCTGATTGCTGAGCTATGTTAATTCTATCCTGAGCAGTATAAATTACTGTCGTCACTCCAAATTCTTGTCACTTTGCTCTTCTAGCAGATTATTCTTGCTTCCTATTATTAGGGGTGTATTTGCTTGTTTCTAGCTGCAGTGGAAGTGTTTGATTTCCATAGTTAATTGGGATAAACATGCATGGTTGGTGTTTGGGGTTTTTTTAGACACTCCTTTACAGTGTTTTGGTCTAGTTCATCTCATTTACACTCTAACTTTAGAAACATGAGCCATATTTATCTGAGGAATTAGGAAGGAAACTTTGAAATAAACAGTGATTTAATTGCTGCTTTAATATGAAAAATATGGCTCTTAGTTTTAAAGTTACAAGCTTAACCTGCATTGGAAACACTTTTTGGAAAAGCTGGAATTCTCATGAAAATGTGTACTTTAATGCTGGTCTGCACTGAGCTTATGCTGTTGCTAGTTCTATATATGAAGAATCTGTCTACCTTTCTTCCTTCTACTCCAGGACTTGAGATCTTGCAGGGTCTGTTCTGTTGCAAGTTCTGAATTTCTTGGAAAAATCTGTAGCTCTCTAGTACTCATACCCAAAGTTCATGCTGCTTTCTCCTTATGTAACTAGGCACGCTTGTAATCTTGAAAATAAATCCACAAAACTGAGTTCAAATCTAAAACTTAAATGGTTGGACTTCTTGGAAGGAAAGGAAATACATACATTCACTCTATTTATCCTCTTCCACTGATATAGTCGGTTGCTTCAATCTCTTCAGGCCTCCTGGTTCTGTTACATGAACAAAGCTCGTAGTTTTTGGCTTGAGACAGAATTGTAGAATCATAGAATAGTTAGGGTTGGAAAGGACCTTAAGATCAGCAAGTTCCAACCCCCTTGCCATGGGCAGGGACACCACGTACTAAACCATGTCACCCAAGGCTCTGTCCAGCCTGGCCTTGAACACCACCAGGGATGGATCATTCACAGCTTCCCTGAGCAACTCATTCCAGTGCCTCACCACCCTCACAGTAAAGAACTTCTTCCTTACATATAACCTAAACTTCCCCTGTTTAGGTTTGAACCCATTACCCCTTGTCCTGTCACTACAGTCCCTATTGAAGAGTCCCTCCCCAGCATCCTTATAGGCCTCCTTCAGATACTGAAAGGCTGCTGTGAGGTCTCCATGCAGCCTTCTCCAGGCTGAACAGCCCCAACTTTCTCAGCCTGTCTTCACAGGGGAGGTGCTTCAGTCCCCTGATCATCCTCATGGCTCTCCTCTGGACTTGTTCCAACAGCTCCATGTCCTTTTTATGTTGAGGGCACCGGAACTGCACACAGTACTCCAAGTAAGGTCTCACGAGAGCAGAGTAGAGGAGCAGGATCGCCTCCTTCGACCTGCTGGTCACACTTCTTTTGATGCAGCCCAGGGTACGGTTGGCTTTCTGGGCTGTGAGCGCACACTGAATCTGGCTCATGTTCAATTTGTCATCAACCAACACCCCGAAGTCTTCTCCACAGGGCTACTCTGAATCTCTTCTCTGCCCAACCTGTAGCTGTGCCTGGGATTGCTCTGACCCAGGTGTAGAGCCTTGCACTTGGCTTGTTCAAGTGCGATAAGGTTGGCATCGGCCCACCTTACAAGTGTGTCAGGGTCCCTCTGGATGGCATTCCTTCCTTCCAGCGTATCAACCAAACCACACAGGTGTCATTGGCAAACCTGCACTCAATCCCGCTTTCCATGTCACTGACAAAGTCCGGTAGTGGACTGATGTATGTAGTTAAATAAAACTGCAATGTGAACATCAAAAAATATTTCAAAATAATCAGAGAATCACAGAATTATTGAGGTTGCAAGGGACCTCTGGGTGTTGCCTTGTCTAATCCCCTTGCCAAAAGCAGGATCAACCAGAGCAGTTTGCTTGGAATCTCATGCTTTGAATATCTCCCAAGGATGGATACTCTGCAACTTACCTGGGCAACCTTTCTAGAGTTTAATTAGATACTGCTGGTCCTTTTTTGCTTTAGGGGTTCACTGATGACTCGTTCATTTGTTGCCCACCAGCACCTAATCACCAGTCGCCTGTTTCTTCCTGCTGAGTAGGTCTGCAAGCAGACACTGAGCACATTGTTTGCACTGGCATCCCCTCTAATCCCGTAAGTTCTCTGCTGGTTCATCATCTGCAGGGCAGAGCTCCATGCATTCCTATAGGTCTCATGTAAAGGGTAGCCTAGCCTTCCCAAGGAGACTGAACCTGTCCACTGCAGCCCTATGGTCCCATGAGCTATCCTACTGTGTCTGTGTGGGGGCAAGATGATAGCTGTGCAACCGAACACAGACTTCTAATTTCTCCTATTTCTTCCTCATCCTGTGTACATGAGTTTGTGAGCACTTCAGAGAGGTGCTTCAGAAGTGTTACTTTAAATGCTAAAAATCACAAGGTGCTAAACCCCCAAAATCCTAGTGTTTTCAGTTTCTGCAGTAGTAGCTGTCCTGTGTTTGGCACTACAGGAATTGGAAACATATTTTTATTTTGGGACATTACCAACAGAAGTCTTATTTCTTGGACTTTCCAGCCATTTGCCATTTGCTTCTGTTCTGTACTTTTATTTATACAGTATCGTGATGCCCGACTTCAGATGTCCTTTGTAAATTCATAATTCACGTGCAGACTGCTTCCAGATGATGAAGCTGTGTATAAAATCATAGAATCGTAGAATAGTTAGGATTGGAAAGGACCTTAAGAGCATCTAGTTCCAACCCCCCTGCCATGGGCAGGGATACCTCACACTAAACCATGCCACCCAAGGCCTCGTCCAACCTGGTCTTGAACACTGCCAGGGATGGAGCATTCACAACCTCCCTTGGCAACCTATTCCAGTGCCTCAGCACCCTAACAGGAGAGAATTTCCTCCTTATATCCAGTCTAAACTTCCCCTGTTTAAATTTTACCCGTTACATGTGAGGTCTCCATGCAGCCTTCTCCAGGCTGAACAGCCCCAACTTTCTCAGCCTGTCTTCATAGGGGAGGTGCTCCAGTCCCCTGATCATCCTCATGGCTCTCCTCTGGACTTGTTCCAACAGTTCCATGTCCTTTTTATGTTGAGGAAACCAGAACTGCACACAGTACTTCATGTGAGGTCTCATGAGAGCAGAGTAAAGGGGCAGGATCACCTCCTTTGATCTGCTGGTCACGCTCCTTTTGATGCAAAAGGAGCATAACATAATACATAACAAAGTAACATTTGGGCTTTATTAGGAGGAAAAGAACCACATTTATGCTTTTATGTTGCTTTATTTTTGTGGGTTTTGTGTACTTAAATTGCTACTGGTCACAATTTCAGAGGGTTTATCACTGGTTGTTGCTGATAACAGTAAAAACTGTTTTCAGAATAAAGAATTGGGCTGAATCCAGAGGAAAACAATTTTAACCTCTTCATTTTTTTTCTGGTTTTATGTTTTCATTCTGTTCTGAGGTTTGTTGTGGATTTTTGGCAAGTTGATAAAAATGTGAAAATGCTGATCCAGATGACAGAAAACCTAAATGGTATTTTTTAAAATGATAATTTTTCTTTGGCATACAAAGTTAAATGTAACAGTATTTGACATTTGTTCTGTTGCCCTCAAAGCCCACACTGCACTTGGTAAGTGTATTTTCCTCTGCTTCTGTTTTCTGCAGTGTAAGGATGTGTGCTGGAGACACCTCCTGTATTGTCAGTTCCTGAGTGGTTCTTCATTGTATTAAAAAAACAGAATCAAAACCTGTACAATATATTCTGCTTGGTCTAATTCTAGTGGAAAAACTGTTAGGAATGTCATTTTTCCAGCTATTGGCAGTGAGGACAACGTATTAGACATATGTTTCCTAGCATGTGTGGTGTGTTAAATGGTCAAGTCTATTTCAGTGATGCTACCAAGCTGAATAGTGAAGTCTGACTTTCCTGATATCTTTATTTTAGATGTTGTAGAACGAATTATATTTTAACAGATTCTGTAATGGAAAATACATTGCTTTTATAACAAACTTCTGACTTCTAAATTCTTCTCTAAAAGGCTAAAGTATCTATCCATACAGCTTTGTGTGGAATTGTATGGAAATATGATGACATGTTTCTTGTCCAGCTTTTTGGAATGAAAAAAAAATCTATCTTGGAGAACTCTTTTTGGGATTCTTTCCCCTTCCCCTCGGACTCCACGTTATTTCAGAAGTAGTCTTGCTCTCTTCATTTTGAACAGTCTTTCTAAATCTGATTCAGAATGTGGTTTATTCTACAGATATTCTCAAAGGTATTCCCAGATAACCTCTTTCCCATGAATGCTCCATCCCTGGCAGTGTTCAAGACCAAGTTGGACGAGGCCTTGGGTGATACGATTTAGCATAATGTGTCCCTGCCCACGGCAGGGGGGTTGGAACTAGATGATCTTAAGGTCCTTTCCAACCCTAATTATTCTATGATTCTATGTTTTAGTTCCACATAGAAGTATATAATGCTCTTCCCTGTGGAACAAGTGAACACCTTATAGTGAACCTGCCATGTAAAATAACTAATCTTTCAGAATTACATGTATTTGCACTGATATGACTTTGGGAACCCTTTTGTGGGCTATGAACACTAGAACTGGGAAAAAAAGGGTTGTATGGTCACAGGAAATCCAATGGATTAAAAAAAAAAAAATAATTATCCTAACTATGGCTAGAAGGTAAATATAAATAATACCTTTTTATGACCAAAAAAAAAAGTTTGTTACTTGAAAGCTTTTATTTCTGTTTTGCCTTTTTTAGTGCTGTTACCGTATTTCAAAATAATTTCAGCCTGTGAAACATGATTTTCCATTCCAGGAGGAAGTCAAAACAGATTGTTGTGACAACTGCAGAAGTGCTGTCAGAATGTACTTGTGGTGACAAATTCATTGTAATGGTACTTCCCAGTGAACAATTTCTGTTTTGACACATTGGCATTCTTAAACATTAACTGAAAAACTCCTTTTTTGCTGGATGGCGCCTAAGATAGCGTCTAAGGGGGTGATCCGGCTTGAATTGCAAATTTTGCTCTATTAAATTCTATCAGGTGTTTCATAAAATAATGCAATTACAACATTATATTTTTAAGAGTTGTGGGTTTTCTCAGTGTGACATATGATCCAAACATGCTAAATGGTTTTATTTTTTGATTAATGCTTGGCTTTAATATAGCATTTAGGTGTTGTTATTTGCTAATATTTTTATTTAAGTTGCTTTATTTGTACATTGACTGTATTTTATCAGAAAGCCAAAGAGCATATCGATTTGTGCAAGGCAAGGACTGGGGTTTTAAGAAATTTATCCGAAGAGACTTTTTACTGGATGAAGCCAATGGTCTTCTACCAGATGACAAGCTTACATTATTTTGTGAGGTGGGTATAGGTTTATAAGTGGTAAACTTTTAAGTAAAATGTTTTCTGCTTTAATAAAGGTTAACATTGATTTAAGCAGTGATATCTTAACGTTTTCTTCTGTAAACTATAATATGGTAAAATACACATTTACTTGTTTTGTCTGCATTGCATTTGTTGGGGTTTTTTCTACATGTATACTGAAGTTTAGAATAGGTCTGAATTGATCACTTGTAAACTATTGGACTTCACCATGAATCTCCTAGGATTATTTTAGGATTACTTCTGTAAAAGGAGGCTTACACATGCTCTCTGTAGAAGTACTCTTTTACTGAGGTCACTTTTATTTAAAGATGTTGTATTTGGAATTACAGGATTGGTTTTGACTGGATAAGCAAAAAGAATGTCTGCATTTTGGTTTGCATTATAAAAACCCCGATTGTCAGAATCTATATTTCTGTAATATCATAATTGATGATTTTAACCAATGATCAGGTATTTCCAGTAAATGAAATACTTTTTTTTTTAAATAATGATTTTATATTTTGCTTTCTGAACAAATGCAAGAATCCTGTAGAAGGACTGCTTAATGTTGAGAATTAATATTGAGAGCTGTGGTGTATATTTAACTTCATGGTGCATCAGGGGTCACTTCTATATCAGTTATATTGTAACCTAAATTGTCATTAAAATTCAGTAAAATGCTTACTCAATGTTAAAAATGGGAACTAGAGAAAGTATAAGTACAGTGTAAAATACTCATTGGCTGGTTATCTCTGCTACCATAAAGTGATTAGTGACTTAGGAGGATGATAGATGTTCTAACTACTAATAAGTTTGCTTTGATTTGTGTATTTGCAGGAAATATGTAAAATTGTCTTGGCAAGATTACAATTTAATTATATGTCATTATGCTGTGTAGGAAGAATAATTGAAATGTGCCCCCTGAGACTAGATATTGCAAATATAGTGCATCTTATTTTCACTTAGACAAGTTAAATGAGCAGCATGATAAATTTGTTATGAATACAATTATTTGGGTGATAAAAGCTGATGTAACAAGTGTCTTATGGTTCTGTGAAGATACTTTTGGGTATTTTCTCATTTTAAGTTTTCCTTGTAATGAATACTTTGTAAATGAATATTTTTTTGGTTTTGTAAATAGGTCACTATTTAATGTTAAAGTTTTTTGCTTTGTTTTTTAAAATCGAACAAATACTGAATTTTCCAGAAGGAAACATTGCTCTGTAAATCTTGATGCTAATCTTTAAATATAGCTGTGTTTCGCTACAAAACTTCTTGATGTCTTAATGCGAATGGCTTTTTTTTAAGTGTTTGACCTACCCTGATTACAAATGCTGGAAGAAAGTACATTTAGTCGTGCACAGTGAGCATGTTAAATAACTTCTGGCTTATTTTAGGCTAAAGGAAAAAACAACCTCAGTAATCCAAATAATTTTGAAATTAGTTTAATCTGGTGTGTTCTGTCATTTCTAATGACACCTGAAGAACTAGGTGTTGTTTGAAGGACTTGTTTCTATAGACAAGTTTGAAGTTTTTGTCCTTTAAAAGTGAACTGTAAGTTGTAATTTCTGTGTTTGCCTTCCTATTTGTATCCTAATTGGAGGACTGACCACTTCTTAAAACTATATTGCTAAAATTTACCAGTCATAGCAGGTATTTAGTAAAGATCAGTGGGTACCTGCTGTATTGGTTGGCTCTTTTCTCCCTTTTGAATTGCAGGATTTTTTTTGGTCTTGTTTGGCAGCAAAGATATTCCTTCTGTGTTGAGTGTTCTTGGCTATGTCCTTGGACTGGAAACTGAAGGGTTGTTAAGTGAAATACTTTGCAAAGTCTGGTGTTGCCACTGACAAGTGAGCTCCTGATTAAATACAACTTCATAATTTTAATTTTTTTTTAAGCAAACTGATGTGTTTCGCTCAGTTTGTATATTCCATATAACCTGCAGTTACTGAAGTCTTGCAGGCACTTTTACAAATAGAATAGTAAATTCTCTGCAGGGGTGTTTTTCCTAGTGAGTGCTTTCACAGATCTCTTACCTAGCTTATGTCAAGAAAGTAGTCTGGAGTATCACTTAAATTATCTTTACTATTAGTTTACCATGGGTTCAAAACCAAGAAAATAATAGACATTATCCTCATTAACTGTCTTCACACACAAAACTTGAAGTCCTAGTTTATGCATTTTTTTCTGTACCCTTACATGTGAGAGAATGCAATGCAAATAGGACCTGTATCCCTAAAGTATGTAGGCTGCACAAAAGCTGCATGTTGGATAGCTTCCTAAGCAGTAAAATACATCAGACCTTTTTGGATGGAGTACCTGGAAATCCTGGCTGGATTGCTGCTGCTCTTTGAAATACATTGTTTGCTCTTCTGACATCTTCTCATCATCCCTCAGTTCAGTAAAGAAATACCTTTGATCTTGTGAGTGGTTTTTATAAACACAAGTAAGGATTGTATCAGGTGTTACTCAGCCTGAGATGAGGTTTCAATAGTTATGTGGGATTAACTTCATTGGATTTCAGCTTGATTTAAACAAATTAAAAAAAAACAAACACAAAAAAAAAACAGAAAAGAACCATCTGGACAAGTGAGATATGAAATATCAGACTCCTGTGTCTGTATTTAGAATTTTTAAAACTTGTTACTATCTATAGACAATACATGCCAGGCCTCTCAGAGGTAGGAGATGTGAATTAAAATTTTGCTTGGGTTATATCTTTAAAGGATGGATCATAGCAAATTGTTGTGTTGCACAACTACTAATGTGTATTAAAAACCAACAGAAGTTTGGAAGATCATAGGTCAATTTAATTACACATAAAGACTATGTAGGTGACCTTCCTAGGCACTTGTCTGTAGCCAGCAGGAGGATGCTGTGCAGGCAACTTGGCTCAGGAACTTTTGAGTCAAGTCTCTGAAGAAGCAGAACTCTCCTTTGACAACAGAAGACTAACTTTGCTAAGCTGAAACTTTGTGTGTATGTATATCTGTTGAAATCACTCTGTGTGTATGAAAACTGTGAAATCAAGTACACAATAGCTCTGTAGATTTTTAGTGTTATAAATTTATAGTCTTAATGTCAAACTGAAATTTCACAGTGTCTGGGGTATTTTTTATTTTTTTTTTTTTCCTTTAGAAGGTGGAAGAATATAAAGGAATTTCTACTAATCACAAGGAGGTATGGGATGAAACAGGGAATTAGGCAGTGATTCAAATTCCCAAGCTGCTGTCCTAATTTGATCATCTTCCTCTTCTGATCTGGAGTTTCGTTTGCTGTGCTTCAACTTTCTGTGAAGCTTAGCTGTGCTGTTTTGTTTTATGCCATATTTATTCCAGATGCTGTGCCTCTAGAAATCAAACTGAGCACTGATCTTAACAGTATCAGCATTTTCTCTTAATATATAACCCTACTGTATTTGGGAGATCTTGTGATCAAGATCTTGTAGTATGTCTCTTATTTACAAAAGTGTTTTGTTTTTTTTTTTTCCTCAGGCGTGTGATCTCAGGGAACAGAAGTAAAACCTGCTGAGCATTTCTGTTTTCCCAACATACATTAAAACAATATGTAACGATATCTGAAAAAAAGCATGTAAGAATGCTGCTGTCCTGTTCTCATGTGACAGATTTAAACATGGGGAATAATGGCAATATATTCACTTCAAATGCACATATTTCACAGTTTTCTTAATTAGTTCTGTACCAAAATGGCATCCTGTGAGCATGCATTTCACTATTGAAGTTACCTACTCCATCTTCATTGACTTACATTGCTGAAATAATGGCTTTTAATCTTGTTTGGAAAACAATGACTGGTGATTCCAGCCTCAGCTATACACAGTAAAATGAAATAATGGAGGACCTATGTTACTTGTACTTAGTTTTCATTATCACATTGCAGGTGAAGTATGGACTTACTGTAGTTAAAAGTTATAATTATTCAAAATTTCTATGGATTATTCCCTTAAAAACTTTGCTGTGACCTTGTGATCCTGATGATCTGTTTACAATTTTATATTGTAGGTATTTTGCTTAAATGTGTAAAGAGTGAACTGTTATCTCTTACAGATAGTTAACTTTTTTTTTTATCCCACTGATATCCCAAG
The DNA here is from genome assembly GCF_033815535.1 of Pezoporus flaviventris. Lineage (NCBI taxonomy): Eukaryota > Metazoa > Chordata > Aves > Psittaciformes > Psittacidae > Pezoporus > Pezoporus flaviventris. Next base: position 11,105,978 of record NW_026892549.1, read on the forward strand.
AGCCATATTGATTCTGGTGGCATGTGGTATTCTGCTCTTTTTGTTTGTTTGTTTGTTTTGGTTGGATAAATACAAAATACTAGTCTCTAAGTAAAGCCCTGTTTGTTTTATATTGCTTAAAAGTAAACTGTAAAGCATTGGCTTATGGTTCTGGCCTAATGCCAAAAACATCACTTTTTTTTTTGCTTTGCTTTGAAATTGCTGAAATTCTAGCAGTAGGTGCTGTAATATAATTATTACTGTGATTCAGTTATGAAGGAGTTGTCTTGCTGTGATTTTCTGTTAGGTAAGCGTGGTCCAAGACTCAGTAAATATATCAGGACAGTCTAATACAAACACTTTGAAGGTACCTGAATGTCGACTAGCAGAAGATTTAGGGAATCTCTGGGAAACAACAAGATTTACAGATTGCAGTTTTTATGTAGGAGGACAAGAATTCAAAGCTCATAAATCTGTCCTTGCAGGTACTTTCTACTTTGTATTGCTATTACTTTGTAATTTAAATTGCTGAAAATTTTAAATTTGGCTATATTCAGTATTTACCTTTCTTGATACAGCACGATCTCCAGTTTTTAATGCAATGTTTGAACATGAAATGGAGGAAAGTAAAAAGGTAAGCATTACTGAAAACTTCACATGTAAATATTTGTATCTTGTGAAAAAGGGAAAAGTTGTAGAAAACTCAGGTATTACAAATTGAGGAAGACGAGTACTGTATGATGGTGCATGAGTGGAGGAGGGTACTACTGATTGCCCTCCTGGTGAGTTCTGCGGGAATTTCCTTGTGTAGAACAGTTAGGGTTGAATGTGGAAGGGTTCTGGAGGATTTGTTCTTGCAAGTACTTGTACCTACCCTAGATCAGTCAGGGTTTTCTAATAGTAGCTACTTATGTAATTGACTTGCCCCTTTTTTTGCTTCAGTTTATGCCTTCACATAAGCTGATTGACTTTACTAAGGTTTTGTGATAGTGTATTAAAACATTTTATATGGTAGCTAGGAGACATAGAAACAACAGGTGAATTATGACTAAAATTAAGCCCTGAGGCAGTGAAGCTCTCCTTTTCATTCAGTTTCTGCAGGTACTTGACCTGTGTAAGTGTTTTGGATGGATAGTTACTTAATCAGCACAGAGAGCTACTGCTGCTTTTATGCACTTGATCTCTCCCACAGTAAGGAGTTGTGTCTTTCCTGAAGAAAAATATCTAAAATGGTTGGTTGTAGGCAGAATCCATAAAAAAAAGCAAGGACCTGATCAGCTCACTAAAGAGTTGTAATAGATGACCATCACTTAGTCTTGGAGGCTGCAAGATTGCCACTGGTGTGAACAAATACATTGGATGAATATCGGGTGGAAGTACAGTTGGGTTTCACAAGCATGGCATTTTTCTTCCCTGCACTTACGCAATCTGGAAACTTTCACAGGTAGATTTGGAATACTGGAAGCATTTTATAGAGATTTCTGAAATGAGAGAAATCCAGATATGTCACAGCTTCAGTAATGCACCATTGCTGGGGGCCTCCACCTTCATGTTAACAGTGAATCACTAGTGCAGCCTTACTCGTAAATACTGTTTGTGGTTCAGTGGATAGGAAACCAGAACATGTGCATCTCATGTACTATTGTGTACTCCATTCAGGAGTCTGGTGCTTGCTTCTGCATCTTTGAAATAATTTCCTACTTTGTCAGTTGCTTATAGGGAATACTATTTGAGGGTGGGGTCAAGCATGTAGTACCGCAATTTTATTAGGATGGGCTTCAGCACATATAATGTCAATTATATCAGCTTTTGTGTTTGCTTTTTGGATTCCGAGAACCAAATGTAGGCTGTGTTGACTCAGTCAAAGTCGAGCCAAAATGTCTGACTTTGTTCTGCCTGGTGCTCTGACTTGTGGTATTCCAAGCACATCATGGTTGGCTTGGAAGCTCAGCAGCACTTTTAAGTATTCCTGAAACTGTGCCTTGATTTTTTCTTTTTATGTACAACCTATGCAATAGTCCAGACTTCGACATTTCTAGAAAAAAGTTGCAGTTATTCCTGAAGCGTTCCTAACTGATTTCTATGGGATTTTAAGAGCTGTTAATTTTATTTACTTTCTGCTTAATATTGTTGAATGCTAACTTAAGTTTGTAAGGATTTTGCATAATGGCTGGCAAATGAAAACTCGTAGTGTTCATCAAATGATATTTGATATGTTAAAGTTGTAGCTAAATTTTAGAGGCATTTATTGTTGTTTTTTTTTTTACCAGAATCGTGTAGAGATAAATGATGTAGATCCTGAAGTTTTTAAAGAAATGATGAGGTTCATTTACACGGGAAAAGCACCAAACCTTGAAAAAATGGCTGACAATTTGTTAGCAGCTGCAGACAAAGTAAGTTATTGACTTTTAAATTCTCAAACCTCATGTTTGCTTGTGGAATTTTCTTCTAAAAAAAAAAACCCCAAACCTACCACTCTTTCAGATTGTGTATTTTTATTTTTTTTTAATTATGAGAAACAGATTTCATCAGAAATAGAGAAAGAAGGGAAAGGATAGCCTTTTAGCAATCGAAGGCTGATAAATCTTTCTTGACCAGAAGTATTTCAGATTAATTATATTTGCTACCCAATTTTTAATTTTTTTTTTTTTGAGACGAGATTGGAGACCATTAATATGCTTGGAAAATTGGTCTTGAATAAAATGTATCCTAGATCTTTGTGCTCTTGAAGAGGCTATATGCAAGTGTTTGAATTAACTGTGCTTCCTAAAGTACTGCTACTTCAGAACTTTCATCTTTTTGTTTTCCCTACAAACATAATAGTTTTAGCTTTTCATCTCTTCTGTATTGGAACTTTGTCTACTTTAAATTGTCACTCTGTGAAATACTTTTTCTACAATTATATTTGAGATAAAGGGGCTTTTAGTAGCACAGCAGTTAAGGTGAGATTATTCCCTATCATAATTTACAGTTTTCTAACTTTTGATCTCAATAACTGATTTTTTTTTTCTTCACTGCTTTACAGCTTGAGTTAAAGTTTTACTTAGCTATCCTCAGAGGACACACAGTTGTCTTTCCCTGAGGAGGCAGAAGTAGTTTAGAATCCAGAAAATACTTCATTGTGTGTAATTGAAGTTTTCATTCTCAGCTGCAATGGCAATTTCTTAAACTACCTTTGCAGTTTTGGTATTGGTTGAGCAATCATATCTTTAAGATATTAGTGGTGAAAATTACCTATTCTCATAATCAGTCCTGATATAAAGCATTTAACATAAGTCACACCAGTAGTTAATTTCAATAAAAAAATAGATGTATTTTTTTTTCTGGCAGTTTAATGGATTCTTAAGTTTTCAAGATCCTTTGACCTGGCCTTGGTAACTTGCCACTCTTGCTCTTTTCACTTCTCATTGCCAGCATCTTATCTTCCAAAACTGATGGTGTTTTACCAGGTTTCAGTATACCCAAATAGAAAGGTGAAGTGATGATATTTTATGAATGCTGGCCTTTATTTAGCGCATAATTGATAAATATAGATAATAAGTTGCAGTGGTGGGATTTTCTGCAATATCTGGGAATCAAAATGGAAACTTTATTCCTTTTGAATGTGAAATAATAATCTAAAAAAAAATTGTGTTTTACATTTTACAGAAGGCATTATTCCTACCAGGTAATACCCTTATTTAGAGTAAATAAATATCAGTTAGAACAAATCTACACTGCTGTATCTTGTGGAGCACTATAGAAATAAAATGGAAGTAAAAATGCATAGGTCTAGAAACATAGAAGTTAGCCCAATAATTTGACTTGAGTGGCATTTCTTCATTGTATTCAACAGTTGCTAATACAAATGTATAAGTGGCAACTTGAATATATGCTACTTGTGTCTAAAATTCTTTTCAGACTTGAAAGCTCTTATCTGGAGGATGCTGAACTAAATGGGATGGGTAAGCTCTCAGTAGTAATGTATACAGCTGAATGAAACCTGTTCGGACTATGACATCCTTCAGAAAAGCATAGTTTATTAATGCAGAATATAATGTGGGAATGCAATTCTTTTACATCAGCTTTCTGGTAGGCTGTGTCAAAGGTATGGAAGAAATAAAGAAATTCAGAGGTAGGGGTAGGACTGAACTTGGAATAAGCTAGTTTAATGTATTTTCCCGTGGACATTTTCATGAATGTTACCACTGTATAATTTCTTGCCCCTCACTTTGAGATGTATACATGTCTAATATAATTATAGAGCCTGTGTCTGTTTCTTGCTCTTCCTCCCCTACCAAACTGAAGGAAAATGAAAACTTCTGAATGAGTTATTTTTGTTCTAAAGTTCTCCTAGTAAAGCATTTGATCAGTTTGTGTCAAACCTAATACATGTCTTACCATTTGAGGACTCTTCAGTACAGCATACTGAATTAGAATTATCTGTTTGGAAGTGGTTTGACGTTAAGCTTGAGAGGCACCAAGGACTTTCATGACTGGAACTGTTGTAAAAACTGTAGAGGTACTGGTAGAAAAAATGAGTTTGAAGAATGATTAGTGTAGTTTTTTCTTTTATCAGTATGCACTGGAACGGCTGAAGGTCATGTGTGAGGAAGCACTCTGTAGTAACCTCTCGGTAGAAAATGTTGCTGACATTCTTATCCTCGCAGATTTGCACAGCGCTGAACAGTTAAAAGCACAAGCAATAGACTTCATTAACAGGCAAGTAGTATTTTTGAGACTGTACATATATTTGTATTTATGCTTTGTGTACCTTTTCATCATGAGCATGGCTCTTTCTTACAGGTGCAGTGTTCTTAGACAACTTGGGTGTAAAGATGGGAAAAACTGGAATAGCAAGTAAGTTTTCCTGCCTCATGATGTTCTGTACAAACACTGCTAAATAGACTGCAGATCTTAAGAACTGTTGCTTCATGTCCACACTACTGAGGCCAGTCACTGACTGTAAGTAAAGTAGGATTCAGCAGATGCTACCCCAGTTATGATTGCAACCTCCCCTTTAACTGATAGGTAGAGTTAATTGCCTTCTAACATGAGGTCCCTAACAATAGCTAGTTTTCCTTCCTCTCCCCCACTTGTATCAGTGCTGTGAGATGGTGGCAGCAACCTTTATAAATGGAACTTTTCTCTTGACTAACCAGGTTTATGCCTGGAGGAGTGACAACTCCAGTGTGGTTTCATGACTTGCTTAGGTCAATATGAGCCTGCAGTATTTCCAAAGAAAGGAGGGCAGTTGCTCTTTTTGCCTTTGGCAGTGTTTGTGCACCTTCCCACATGCCAGCACTAGTACTCTTGAGGCCACACAACTAGTCAGGTCCCTCTGCTCTGGCTGGCTCTCTAAGTGCTTCTGCCTACACTGGGAATAGGTCAAAAATATGTGGCTTAGACTGTAAGACCGATTGCGGCATGTGTTTGGAACAGCTCAAGTGAATCTCAGAATAGAAGACAGCCAGCAGTAGGCTGAAACAGTGAAATGAAGCAGAGCCCTTATCTTACTGTCAGAATCTCCAGAGAAGTTAAAATGTGTGTTGTACCAGTTGCTTTACAATTAGTGCTTCTCCTTTAACAACAACAACAACAAAAAATCTTCACAGGCCTAATGATTGAGCATGCTGTGGAAAAGGGAGTGGTAGAAGGTAAATAGTGAAATACCAGTAGAAAACTTAATAAAGATAAGTCGGCATACGTAACAATGTAAACTAGCAGATGTATTCCTTTTGAAGTGATTTGGAATTTACTGAGTTGACTTGTGTCTTGGCACATTGCTATTTAAGATGCTGGTCATCTTTGCTTCAGCTAAAGCATCTGCAATAAATCAGGGAAATAACGTGAGAAGGCCTGGCTTAATTTACTAACACTTGGCACCAGGGAGTCTGAACTTTGATATTGTTTCTCAAGGCACTTACCTTTACTGACTTGCAGCAGAAGATTAAAGGCTTGCATTAGGAATGTGCAAAGGTTATTTAGAGATCATATGGTACAGATGTTGTCTGTTAACTTTATGCTTGACAGTATTCCTGAAGCAGTATGAGGGTGATTATGAAAGGCGCTTGAAAATGCAGGGTAGCAGAAACCTGGGCCTGATGCATAAATTGTTGGTTCAAAATTACGAATTTATCCTGTGTCAATGCGGCATGCATACCGACCAGTGTAATGTTCTTCACATGCGGAAGAATCTATATTCACAAAAAAGTAAACATACACATTGAGAAAATACATAGCTTTTAATTTCCTGGATACTTGCTGAAATTTGTTGTTGCTTCTATGTTAGTTAAGAATCCATAGTGGCCATTGAAAGCCGTTCTGAGTGTAGTCTGTGATTTTGTACTGAAGGAGTGAATATTCTCATATATACTTGACTGGTAGTGAAACTGTGAGCTTGCAGTGAAGGGCTCTGTAGTCAGGCAGCTAATCTGTCTTCATTGCTTTTTCTAACATATGAACTGCATCATTTTTGCTGCTGTTTTGGCTGATTCATCTTGTCATCCTTCTCTCTCTAAACTGAGCATGCCCTTCTATGTAATGAAATTACTTTGTCTTCCCTAGCTTTTTGTGTCTACACTAGACCTCACTTTCTTCTAGATTTCCTCTTTTATTGTGTTTTTTCTGAGCGATTTCAAGGTGGTTATCTTAACACAGTGCCCAGTATTGGATGCAGGCCTCTAGCTAATGTGTTGCCAGTACTAAGTAAAGCAGAATAAGTAAGTACCTTATGTCCTACATGTGATGGTATTAGTATACCCAAATTGCAAGTTGCTGTTTCTTTCCTATGGCATCCTTACCAGCATTTATAAACTGGTGTCTCATAACGTTCAGCTGCTTTTCTGTGATAGTTGTCTTGCCTGCTCTTCTCAACTGTGTTTTTTTGCATTTGGTTTGTAAAGTTGTGTGACTATTATTAATACTTCTGTTTTCAGCCAAGCAACAGACATAATGGAAACAGCAGGCTGGAAGTCCATGATCCACTCCCACCCTCACTTAGTAGCAGAGGCCTTTCGCGCACTAGCATCTGCACAGTGTCCACAGTTTGGCATTCCACGCAAACGGCTAAAACAGTCATGAAATCTTCCATGAACTTTAGAGAAACTGAATTGACTCTACTCCATGTCCAGAGGTGTTTTCACAAACCATAAAAATTTTTTGTTATCCTTGTCCACAGAACAGAAGCTGAAAAAGCCTATTGTTTGCTTTTCAGATGGATAATTTATGGTTTAATCCTCAGCTTTAAATTAGACTGATTAATTCACTGAAAGGCCTTAAATTATCTTCAATGACTCTAGTCCATATAGTCTAATGTATCTTGATTTTTTTATTATTATTATTATTTTTTAATGTGCCTTGTCTTTTTGACTAGGCTCTGCAGGATTGCACTAGCGCCATAATGCAGTAAAGTTGATAACTGAAGATTAATTTTTGAAAGGGATCTTCCATTATTTTCAGAAGAAAAAAAAAAAGATTATAGTTTGGTCCTGTGCTAAACTGGAAGGTTTTAACTAGCCTCTCATTAAAAGCACTTGAATCAGAGGCACATAATGTACCCTAGGCAAGTGTTGAATATGGGGAGAGCCTGTTTACCTTCAGCAAATGCTTACAGGCTATTTATGGCAATATACTGCTTTGAACATAATTTATTTTTCATTGTGGGGGCAAATATGCAACGGTTTGGCCCAAAAATGTATTTTCATTACAGTTTGTAATGCTTACTGTGTGTGTGTCAAAGCTGTCCAAATGGTAAAAAGAAACACAGAATAAACCTCTTGCTTGTGTTTCTTTATGGTCCATCATTAGTTTACATTTAATGCAGAACAGAACAGAGGTAAAGATTGTTCAATGTGAAAACAGAATAGTATTGTATAAGGAAAAAAAATATATCCCATGTGTATGGTTACATAGGAAAGTAAAGGATGCATAGAATGACCAAATGTAAATTGAAGAAATGGGCCAAATGGATTCTGAATATGCACTTTTAATGTGTAACTTTTGTATGTTGTGTGGTACATATATATTTTGCTTTTGATGAATTAATGAGGTACAGGTAACTGTGGCTTAACTTTTTAGATACATTTTAAGATGCCCACAGCCACATGGGATTTAGTTTTGTTAGAAAAGAAAGGCATGTCTTTTAAGACTCAATTGAAGGTGGCTATTGCAAGCTTTCGTATTTAAGTAACAGAATATTTTTGCTTATTTGAAAAAGGCATGTGAATGGCAAAGTTTTGAAGGGTTTTTTCCCATCTTGACCTATGTGCATAGCTTTCATTAACACCTAAGAAGGTTATGTACACATCAAGAGGAATATTTCCCTGAAATGTCAGATGGAGTTTGCAAGCAAAGACTTGCTCAGTCTTGCATTTCGGTTATTGTGCTAGCATTGTGGATGGTATTGAAATTCTGCATAATGTGAAAAGGATGAAACATTTATAAACTGCTTGTCATGGGCCAGTTCTTTATGATGCGAACCTTAGCTTTAATATCAACATCCTCAGTGTTTGATAGCATTGTTTACAATTGGGAGGAAAAGTCTGCAGTAGTGCACACTCTAAATGTTTCCTGAGTTACTGCATTGAGTTTACTGTAATAGTGATAGTATGCTATACCTTTTGGGGAAGACAGTGGGGAATGGGAGAGATCTCACCTAATTTATGAACATATTTGCATAAGGGGGTTAGGTTGCCTATTAAAAAAAAGTCACGCAGGGAGGAGAGAGGAAGAATTTCAGATTGTTTACTATCTTAAAATCTATCTCCATCCTCATTTCATTAGGATTCATCTAATTGCTCTGAAGGAAATTTTTAGAGGAAAGAGTATATAGTTTTATACTTTGGCACCTAGGATATCACTAGCAAAGGTAAATTGGAAAAAATGCTCAGTTCCATTTTGAACAATAAAATAACCTCTAAAGATGCATTTTCTTCTTACCTTCTAACTAAATCTTTATGATGGATAAACTGTAAAATCAGAAACTTTAATAGAACGTAAGGCATCAAATTATATATTTGCAGAGATTTATCCTTTTATGAATTTTAAAGTATTTATCTAAAATAAGATCTCATAAACATTCTTCACAGTAAGACAAAACTAATTGTTCTCTCCAAAATAGTGATGTTTTTGCTGCACTGTGTAATGCGTTAGGACTATATATCCTCATACTCATCACTGGTAAAACTTGCAGCTCTAACATACGAAGTGACTTGAATATTTAATGCTGTAATGATTGTCCAGTTCAGCTTACTCAAAAATATCAGCGTACAGTAATCAAATGGAAAGCTTAAGGACTTTTATGAATTTTTTTTTAATAGAAAGTTAACAGCACACTTTGTACCAAAAAATGTCAGACACTATGCTGTAATATTACCTACATTGTAGAGTGTCCACTTTTCAAGTCAGACAATGTGTATCATACATTACACTAACAGGAAAAAAAAACAAACAACCCACATGGTGATTGATCTGTTTAGATATTTTCTTATGTATGTTTTGAAGTTTCGTCAGCTCTTGCGAAAAAAGTGAAACAGTTGCTGTATTATTAAGTGAGTGCACTAATTATTCACCTCTTATTCTTTAATTAACTACATGCAGTGTTCTCACTGGAACAGGGCTGGCTGGTAATTACAACCTTCTCCTTTGGAGTCAGTAGCTTGTTTTTATTCCCCACATCTCAAGAGCTTGCCCTTCAAAACCTCAGTTGTCAGTTCTAAGTGCAGCAGGTATGAAAATATCTAGATACAAATGGACAGTTTTTTTCAGGCTGAAATGTTAAGGGTTTTTCTTAGTTTTATATATGTATTAGGAATATAATGTATGAAGGTGCCATGTTTTGGCTTGCCAACACTACTCCCTCAGATAGATGTGAACCATTGCTTCCATACTTTTCTGGGGAGAACCCTGCATGTGTCCTGTGTGTGCGTGCGTGTGTGTGTATGACTGTGCGGTGTTTTTTGTCAAGAATGACTTTCTAAAAATAAGGACTCAATTTGCTGTTAAAATGCTATGATTTTTTTTTTTTATTTGAACCTCTCCTAAGGAGACGCTTTGGGTGGGAGATGCTTCAATAAATGATCCTTATTTCAGAGTCCATTTACTGCATGCAGAAGTATGAACACATTGTGCCTTTTTAGGAAACCGTTGTAATGAAGGGAATATTTAACAGGACACAAGATCTTTTTTAAAAGGTAATCTTAAAGGTGGAGTATGCTATTTGATATACAATTGAGATGGAAAAGTTAAAAATTGCCCGTTTAGGCTCTGTTGCATGTTGATTCTTTCTACCTAAATTCAGTTTCACTGAGGTGGAAACTACACAAAAAAGTGGAATAAGTATTATAGATACAAGTTGAGTAATGGTATATTTTTGTGAAAATGTGAAAATATTTGCTGTTACAAGATAAGCGTATGTCAAAATGTGATAATCATGGACACAAAGTTAGTTTCACAATTTAGTCTGTTTTTCTAAACATTGGGTATAAAATCCACCTTTGCACAGACGGTCAGTAGAAGACGTACATGGAGATTATGTTCCTTTTAAATCCTTATAGTAAGTTTTCTCCCTTGGGAGAATAAAACGATGTGCTGTATTTGAAACTGTGTTTCATGAAAGACAGTGAATTGCAAATATGAGATATTGCTACCTGAAATACTGTTCAATTTCATTGGATTTTACAGTTGGTTAAAATTTCTGAGTTTAAGGGATTTACTTTTTGTAATTGACAAATGGAATGTTAACTGTCTGCTGTCTGGTGTTGATAGTGCATTTAGTGCAGAGCTTAGCTCCTTAGCTAGCAAGACACTGACTTAGTCTCATAACTTGGCTTCTGCTTACAGTAAATGGACTACATTTGTAAAGGGAATTCACTATTTCAAGTGTTTTGCAAGGAACTTCACTGTATTTGTAACCTGGTTTTTGAAGGTGTAAGATCAATGAGTCTTATTTTAGAAATTAAACCAGTGAAATGACTTAGACCTGTTTTGCGGTGGAAATGATTAAAAGCATTCAGATATGTAAACAGTTGTATCAAACCATCCAGCCTTTTTTTATCAGCTGATGTTAATGGTGAAATACTTTTTGTACCTTGTTGCTGAAAATATTTTTGCATTTCAGCACATCAAGTTACAATAAAGTTGTTACTTATACAGAATGTGTCTGTGTGGCTTGTATTTGGTTTATTTCCTGTATATGTTCACAGTCGCTACTTTTGCTTCTCTCCTTTTGAAAAAGGAATTTTTCCAGCATTGTCAGTCTGTCTGGCATGAAATACACTGCTGTCCTTTGAAAACCAGTTTTTGGGGAAGATCATAGTGAAGATCAGAGCAAGACTGCAATAACTTAATTATTTTTTCATTTTGACACCTTCAAATAACTTCAAGGTCTGAACAGCTTATAACTTGCCTACCTGAGAAATGACTGCCTTTACACAGACTCTGTCAGAACTGATACTGGGTGGGAAGAAGAGTTGATCTTATGGTCATGAAGGTGGACTTCGTAGTTTTGAAGAGATTTGGTTTCTTTTTCCACCTGCTATCAAAACCTGGTTGGTTTTTTTTTTGTCAAGGAGTATAGGCTCATATGACTACATACAACAGGAATGTTGCTTGCATTTGTTATAGGAGAAGTGGTATGCAGGAGTAATCCCTATGGGTAGTTCATGGGATTTAATATGTTTATAGATATTTTTGCAAAGATAGGACTGTTGATATGCTGCTCCACGTGTTTGACTTTGGACGTGCTGAACTCATGAAAACAGTAATGTCAAGGTAAGTCACTTTATAAGAAATGTCACAGGCTGTTTGAACAAACATAATTACTTGGTTTGTGTTATCTAGGCTACGTCGAAAACACAGCACAGTTGACCATTGCAGTTCTTCCCAAGATGACTTGGGTAACAAATAAGGATACAGAACTGTCATCACAAGGCTCCTGTGGGTATCTTAGCATAGCACATTGCTGTTTTATGTGTAGGTACACGCAAAGTTCTCCACGTTTGCTTAAAACATAAATCCCTTAAATTACTTTCCAATGATTGAGCTTGATGTTACTCATGGGGCTAACAGCAACAGTAGTGTAACTTGCACCTTCACAGGCAGTTTCAGTAACTTCCAAGGAAAACATGACTAGTTACCCCTATGAATGGCAATCAGTTATTTGTGCAAGTCCAAATTTTTGAACTGAGCTTCAACTTCTAGGTAGAGAATATTAAACTTCATTATTTCTTTTATTTTAGAAAGCTATATTTTTATCCATGGTCTTTCTGAAGTAATTTTTCTTGATGTATAGCTTCTCATTCAAAAGTTTTCTTCATTATTCATCAGAATGGATTCAGTTGGCATTGATGAAAAAAGCACCTATTTTCCTTCTAAAATTCTGATGGCCTTTTGGGTGTAAATAAAGCTTTTCCTCCTTTTAGTTGAATGCTTCTGTTTTAAAGTATTTTATGGTGTCAGTTTATCTGAATCTTGGTTTAACTAAAATACTACTAGTAACTCTGGCAGGTTTCTGGGAATTCTCATTGTAAGTCCAGTGTATGCCCTTTTCTTTCTTTAAAAGGGGAAAGCTCAAATAATGAATCTTGATTGGTAGGATATGCTATTAGAACAAAAAGCAGCTCTTGTATACCAAAGTGCCAGCCCCGCCATATGCTGTAGGCAGTTTGATGTGCTATGAGTAGTGCCAGCTTAAGCAGTCCCCATTACAGCTACTAGAAGAAAAGTTTCTCAGTCACAGCCGAGAAGTACTGATTAAAACGTCTTTGTGCCGCTTTGCCAGACTTAGTAGTTACTGACTAATCACAACAACTTGCATCTTAACTTTATCAGCAATTCTGATATACTCTAGAATCTTATCTACCTTAATATTCAATGTGGTTTTTGCTTTGTTTAGCAAAGGATTCATTAATTTTAGCTATGATCTGTATGAAAGAATATAACCTTTTAATGTCTTTGTATGTTTCAGATGACTTCTGTTACAATTAGTATTTGTTAAAGTGTTACCCATTCCACTACAAATTTTACTTGCCATATTTATTAAGTAAATTATAATCAAACTACTTCCATTATCCACAAGTAACTTTGCACTTAACGTTGTGATGGTATGGTAATGGAGGAAATGCTGTTAATTGCTGTTAGAGTAGGTTTGAACAGCTTATCTTTCCGCAAACTTCTTGGTAATTTTCCACTAGAGGAATATTTTTTTATTGTTGATTTTGAAGATTCCTTCTTTGTTATCTCGGAGAAATCTGGAAGAAATGTAAGTGCAGAAGCTGGAGCATTGCAAATGCGTGATGTTGAAGGACTTGTATTTTCCACTACAAGCACTGCATCTAGGAAAAGAATACCCACCAAAACCCAGACTTAACTGTGACAATCCACCGGTGCTTTGGAATAGAGGTGTCATGCCAGTGGTTGTCTAATAAGTTATATTTTAAACAGTATGTGAAGTTGATGCTTTAATTATAAAATTGAGTTTCTCATACATTAAATATAAATAACAGAAATGAGCTTGTGATTCGATGCTCAGGAGGGAAAAGTAATTTTGCAGAGTTGCCTGGCCTTGGCTTATAGAGAAACCACCAAGAATAGTTTGAGTTCTCAGTTAAAGTATTTTGAAGGACACTTAGAGCTGTAGCAATCATGATGATCATCCTGTAAAGCAGTGTGGATTTGGCTTCCTTTGAAAACACTACCTGACACTAACATTTTTGTCTTGTGTTCTTAGTACAGTTTGGAGCATAACTATTTCATGCAGGTGTTGGTTTTCAATCAACAGTATATATGATGAGTGAAAAATCTGTGCTCTGCCAAACTCATGCATGTTTCATGCGTTGGCAGTGATAGTCATGTAGGAAATAAACTTCACTATGTCAAATTTTGTGCTGCTGATCAAAGCAGAGGCGATTTGTGATGCATTTTAAGCAGCTATGGGTTTTGACTTCCTGCATTTCTCACTGAATAGTTGACTGAGCCATTTCAGTTAATAAAGGTAAATTTTGAAGCATATGCAAAAAAAAACTTTCTAATAGGGTGACTTCTGAAAGCATAGAAGCTCTAAGTGCAGGGTAGCCTATTTTAACCTCAATTGCCAAGTAAACTTTAAAATTTCTATTTTTAAATTGGTAACTTTCTATGAGCTTTAAAATCTCGTGTATCGCATACACAATTTTCTAACTCAGCTGTGTCAAGGTTATCAAGTCTTGACATTTTAAATCAGACTATCTACATGTTACTGAAGAATGAAACTAAAATATTTACCTGCTGTGGCCAGCAAAGAGTAAATCTTGCTAGGATTGTTCTGCATCCGTAGATTAAGAGCCGTGATGTTCTCCATAAACCCACACCATATGTTTTAAAAGGAGGAAAAAAAACCACACACAAACACACACACAAAAAAAAACACAACACAACACCCAAACTATTAAATTTTGCATCTTGTCCCTGTCAGATCTTGCAGATGGCTGTTCCTTTTGGACACATGCATGTGGGAGTTTTTTCCACTGGCAAGGCTCAGTTTCTCCCTTACAGCAGGACTTTGTGTTGTTACGCTGGCTCACAAAAGCCTATGCCGTTTTACCTGGGGAGGATTATCCCAGGGGAACAGAAGGACTAAAATTTATTTACCTCTTTTCCTGCTGCTGTGTTAAGGACTGGTATGCAGGGAAGCATGCCAAGGGTGTGCTCACTAAGGCTAGCTGCCAAGTTGGTTGCTGAAAGTGCATCTGAAGTTAACCAAAGGTGTTTGATATAGGTTGCTGGGGCATCTAAGTTATGGACAAGCTTCTAAGCTCCCTCTTTGCTGTTATTTCATAGGTATTTATATGGTCTTCGCTGTAACCATGGGACAAATAATGCCTGCTCCTTGTTGCGTACTTACTGGCTTTTCTGGTCAATGTGAATTTGAGGTGTAGGTATGGAGCAGTGTGGATATCTTTTTGAATGGAACTTTTTCTTCAAATGCCTTCTTGTTTTCTGTTTTATTTTTCAGAATGTGTGCTTGCACTTTGTAAATAATTTAAATGCAGAATAACTAGTGAACCTGCAAAAGCTCTGTAACGAAATTTCAGCAAGTTCCGTTTCCCTGATTGAGAGAAATGGACATGGAAATTTCTTTGTAACTGTGCCTGCTAACAAAAAATGTATCATATCAGGTGTAGTAAATCTCTAAACAAAGAGGGGGGGGTTAAACTGTATACTAGATTACTGGTAAAACACTTTGCATTTTCTTAATGCTAGAATAGCAGGCATCTACTCTTGACAAGCTGACAGACCAGAGAATTGAAACTTAATGAATCTTAATGCTTTCTATCATGTACTTCAATTTTCTCAAATTAGTTCTCCAGTTAGTTTAGTCTTTGTGAAGGATGATTAATGATAATTAATGCATTCTTATAATTTGCATATTCAAGCTCCAGTGTTTCTAAAAAAAAATGCAATTTGTATACATGGGCAAACCAGGTTTATCTGTTGCTTCTTTGGGGTGTTCGGAATTTCAGTTTTCAGGGAGAGTCTGGTAGATGCGTTAGGTAGTTCAATGTATTTTTTTCCTTAAGAAATGTTTTGGGCACAAACGCAGATCCTGGCTCTTTTCTATAAAAGCAGTTTCTTCCCAGCTACTTTTTAGTAGGTCAGCAGGAATGTAGGGATGCAAAGCTGCCATCAGGAGCCTTAACTCATCCTGGAGTTAAGGGTGAGTTAAGGGTGAGTTAAGGGTGAGTTAAGGGTGAGTTAAGGGTGAGTTAAGGGTGAGTTAAGGGTGAGTTAAGGGTGAGCTTTGGAATACATTTAGATCTGCAAGATGTCAGAACAGGTGAATCCTGTAGGCATTTACTCTTCAGAGGGTTTGGTTTTCTTTTAGAGTTTCTATATGCCTCCTTTATGTTGTCCTTTCTTTGGTTTTGTCTTACTCCTAATACACACCCATGGGGGGATTTATCCAGATACGTCATCATACTAATTTTGTGCTTAAGATCAGCAGCATGAGGTTGTGAAAGCCATTGGGTTTTTTTGTCTGCATAGGAGCTTAAGCTTTCCATGCTGCTTTGCAGGTATACAACATTTGGGTCTCAAAAAAAAAAACCCAAATAAATAAAATTTTGGTTTCTGCTTAATTAGTCCTGCATCTTCTGGTAGAAATGCTTGTCCAGAGGAAAGAACTGAGATCAAACAAAGTATTTTCTCAGTAGCTGAGGGAAAAAAAGGACAGTAGGACAAAACTTCATAATAGATTGACAGGAAATAAAGATTCAGCTTGGATAAATAGAATATATTTGGCAGAATAATCAGCTGAAACAGATTTTGTGCAAAGGAGATGCTTTAAAGCTACTAGTGCAGAAAAATACCTTGAGGCTATAATGAGCACTGTGCAAGATGGAACCTTGCAAACATATTAAATCGGCATGACTGATTTATAAACAGGTATCATGCTAGGAAGGTCAGGTGAAATGATACGTTTGTATTCAGCTTTCGATCTTGCCCAAACTACCACTTAGTTCTAGATCATTTTGGCATTCTTCTGCATCTGGGAGAACATTGGGCCAGGCAACATAAATATTCAGGGAGTAAAAATGATTATGTATATAACATTAGTTGTTGAGGATACTCCATGTGGTATAAACCCAAGAGCATTTCTAAGCTGGGCTAATTTTGTGTAATAATAATTATCTCTGCACTCTTGGTCATAGCCATTCTATGAGCAATCATATTTACTCTAGTTCATTGTATTTACTTTAAGTCAGTACTATCAGCAAGTCCATAATCTTCCCTTATTGCTTGTTTGCAGAGAGCAGACCAAACATTTGTTCCTAATTCCTCCAGATAAAAATGTGTAAAGGAAGGTGCTGTTGCACTGAGACTGTGCTTTACTATAATCCTTGTTTGTGTTTTCACATGAATTACAAAATTGTAAGGAAGTTTTTATGGGCATGAATGTGCCTCTTGCTTCATTCGTTAAAAGCAACCACAAAACCTGGGGCTGGCCCAGCTGTGTTCAGTGCTACTGAGACCATATCACTAATAAAAATAAGCAGCTTATTTAGCTGTATGTAGAGATTCCTATCACAGAACCATCAATAGTGCTGGCATAGTTCTGTAATCTTTACTTGCTTCCTGTAAAGCTAAACTTTGTCAGAACTAGCTTCTATTCCTGCAGAAAAACAGGGTTTAAACATCTATAAGGGAAGTGTCAGTTCCCCAGAGGAACTGTGCTGCCTAAGGGCATGGCTGGCTGGGTAAAGTTAACTGTTAATATACTTGTACATGGCTGTCAAAGCTATTTATTCAGCAATTTTAGCTTAAATAATGAGGATGAAATGAAGGAGAGCATTTGTGTTGTCCATACCAATGCTCCAGCAGGGCAGTAGGAACTAGCACTGAGCAGTAAAAACTGTATCGGTGTCTGGGTCACTCTGGTTATTTTCACAGCAAGTATACACCTTGTATCTGTCTAGTCTTCAGCTTCAGCTGTGGTATCAGTTCTTTTTCCACCAAGCTTGGTACTTGCCAAGCTGGCTGAGCACTTTCAATGTTAGTGATTACTTGGTCTTTAAATATGTTGCTATATTAGCTTGCTAGGCATGAATATTGTTGTCTTACTAGCTGTCAAAGGTAACAAAGCGATAGAATATATTCATTAGATTTGCCTTAATTTGAAAATCATTAAGAATGAACCATTTTTTCCTTAAAATTTGCAAGGAGTACATGTTTAAAAATGTAGAAGTGAGGACAATTCTGAAACTTGATTTTCTTTTTTCCATGACAAAAGTGAGTATGTGCAAAATGAAGGGAAGTGGCTCTTAAAGCAGGTCTTACAACTTCCCACTTGCAACTCTTAGTACTGGCTCGTAATTTGTAGCACTCATTAAAGCTTTGTTAAATATTTCATTCAAATATCTGAAGTGGAGTGAAATAATGATGTAGCGATAGTGATGTGAGCAGTCTCAAATTTTGGAAGTGTGGCAGACTTTTCAGATGCCTTAAACTAATCAAACTTCCAGTTAGTGACAAATCTGAACATGTTGCAGTAGTTCTGAAATCCTACCATAGAGTTTTACAAACTGTAGTCCCTGTGTTTGGAAATGCTAGATTAGGTGTTAACTAAGCATGCATATGGTTGCTTTCCATTTCTTGGAGCAGGTTCACCCTTGAATCAAGGTAGTTCAGAAAATTCCTGCAAGAACTTCATTTAACATCTGGGAACATAAGCAGTGCATTCTCAACGTTCTTCAGGCAGTACTGTTAGCCTATGTACTTCCTTGCATCTCTTCCTTCATGGTGGTGATAACCCGTTTACCAACTGTGTGAAGGATCCTCTGAGTCAGTAGCACTGCTCCAAAGATGTAGAAAGAAAACTGCAGTTTGCATCATGTTTCCTACTAAGATCTCGGTCTGACAGAATGTCTGTGAAGCATCTTTTGTCCTTTGTCAGTACGCTCTTGTAAAGTATATCCCAGTCATCAGGAGTCATCTCACATTCTGCGATCATCTGAAGATCCATACTTTTGCATGGGTTTCCACACACTTGTGTGGAATCATCTTGAAACTTCTGTAACAATTTTAAATTGGTAACATAAGGCAATGCTGTTTTGGTTAACTGAATTATCACTGGGTACATAAGCCAGGGGATTTGGGAAGGAAAAGATAGGTGTGATGATGGTACAATCTGTTTTCTGCAAACGTTAGTTTAGTAGAATATTGGCCTTATTACAAAACTGCATGAGCCAAATGGGCATATTTTGAGCTTCAATATTAATCTTTTGTATTCTGCAATAGATTAAAACATCAGTCATATTCTCCATATTTCATAGTCCTCTCTCTAGAAGCCTGAGGGAAGGTACACGTGTCTGGTGTTACTTATGTCCCACCAATAAAAGAACCTCTAGAAGGAAGTCTGTGTAGGCCATACAGCAAGATGTCAAATTAATTGTACAGCAATAATGAGTTAGCACTAAATGCTAATTAAATATGATGAAAGTCATACTTTCAATTATCTTCATTATGGAGCAATGTTTTGTCTAGACATGAAATGCTGGGAATGTGGGCATATATTGTCATTAGTCTTGTCATATCAAAATATTAGTTATTTCTTTAAAATTCGTTTTAAATGCAGTGGAGGTCCATGTATAGTATCATTGTGACATAGTAGATTTTTATAATATTTCTCTGTGCTGCCCCTTCCATTAAAAACCCTGCAAAGCAATCATCTTTAATGGGGATGCTTTGTAAGTACAGATTCTGCCACAGCTAGCCTATAGCTAGCTGTTGTCTACCCTATGGTTTTTCTAGTCAGCATGCTAAAACATGATGACTCTGAGATAAAGTCACTATGATTTTTAATGAGGTTTTGAACTTACTTACTAGCTGAAGTCCTTTCTCTTTTTTGTTCCCAAGGAAGTAAGGGATTGATTTAATCTTACTGATTGAAGGTTTCTGAGCATTTATTCTAATGTATACCCTCCCTGTCTGTCATCTTCACAAGGTTTTTGTTGCTTGGCTGAAGTGGAGACCAGTATCTCCATGCTGTTAGGCTACAGGAGCTGAGCTGGAAGGACAACCTCAAGCTCAAAGAGGACAGCAGCTGTAGGGCAGCACAGCAGAGAGAGGGAGGAATCCAGAAGTGTGAGCTTTACATCAAGATATTGAGCTGAAGTAGAGAGAGGAACCAGTGGGTAAGACATGATCCAGGATTCTGTGCTTTCAGGAGAATGGGAGCCAGTCCTCATCTCCTTACCACTGCCGAGAAGGCTTTTAAACATAAGCTTCTGTGGATGGACTTTGTTACTCAAAAACAAAAGCCTGGGACTATGAAAGCCCAATCCCCAAGAATGTGAATGCTCTTTGTAACTTCTAAGGCTCTTTATCACTTCAAAGAGCACTAAAAGTTTAAGAGTGGAGGCAGGTGGGCGATATATAATTAGAAAGGAGGTTGCAGAGCTTTTTATTGTAGAGCATTCAGCCTTAGTGCCGTTGTCTAAGTTGTTCCTAAAAGATAACTGGTATTATTCACTGTGGAATATATGTGAATCCAGTGAGGGGCATTTTAAAATTACCAGTGGTGAAGCATGGTAGAGCAAAAGGAGCACTTGAGCTGAAGAATAGATAACACCCAGTGGAGCAGAACTGCGGTACCAGCTGCTGAGAGGGTAATTCAGTGCTCATAATGATTTTCAGCTTCACTCTAAAACTATCACTTTGGAAGTATCCCTCATCTAAAGTACAAAGTTTTCCCAGACCATCGGAATAGAATCTCTCCACATCCTGAGCATGTGAAATTAATGACTGAATATTATGCTGAAAGCCATTTAATTAAAAACACTTTCATTAATAATGCATTTGGAGAGCGTGTGTGTGTTATGTAATTAAAGATAGTACATCAGTAAATGATACTATGCAAAGCCAATTCAAAAAATTCAAATGAGTCAGTGAAACATAAGGACCTTAATTCAAGTGGGAATAAAAGTCAACGTGAAATAATCTTAGAGTTTTTCCTGGAAGCTGCAATTAATCTGCTTCTGGCGACACAATTCAGTACTCATTTTTTAAGTAAGGGGCTGTGCTTCTTTTAAAGATAACTGGTATGGTGAATCAAAATACACATTTCCCTCTCCGCTCCTTTTACCAAGTAACATAAGTATCCTTTGATGTCTTGATATACCCATGAGCTTGGCTGACCCAGTGGGTGTGGACTGCTTTGCCCTCCACACTGTTCATCTGTGCTTGTTTTCACTTTGAGCAGTCAGGTTGTGTTTGGCTGTGGCAAAGCACTGTGGGTCTAGTATTTATGGTATATTTACTTTAAAACCAGGAGAATGAAGCAGAAGAGGGAGAGTGTTCCCTCAGGACAGAGCAATAGCCCTGTATGGTATCACCTGCAGGAGGCTTGGGTGAGCAGGCATCCTGTTTTCCCCCGAGTACTTCAGCTAATCCAAATCTTCAGTTATTGAAGCTAGAAATGTTACGGTTAAATACATCTGACATGAGAAGTGAATTGGAATTAAGTAGTCTGAAGTACTATATAATAAATAAGCATACTTATCTTCAATATGGTAACTTACTATATTTTTAATCCTTTGGTTTACCTGATCAGAAATCTGTGCTGAGATCCCAGATTAATGGTGCAAGATTGCTAAGCATCACCTGCCGCTGCTGTGTGTGCTTCAGGGACTCGTTCAAAGAAAAGGTGGTGAAAGAGTGTAAGTTCTATTGGCTTTTCATCAGGATTTCTTGGAATGGGGACAGAAGGGCAGGTTGACTGCTACCCACCATGTAAAAACCTCATACCTGGGGTGTTTATTGAGACTCTGCTCTCCTGGCTGCTGAGGTGTTCATCGCTTTAATTGCAGGGATGAAAGCAAGGTTCACAGCAATGCAAGAAAACTACCATGATGTCCCCAAGCCCCAGCTGGAAGGAAGGGAGTTGTTTGCTTTGAGCTTGCCTGTCTGAACTGGTGACTCTGAAAAACTGTTGATGTGTATCAGGAACACCTATAGAGTCTGGGCACCTGGAATGTGTCTGTGTCAGGCTTCTGCACTCTTCACTCTCTCCCCTGATGTGGCTTGGTGCTAGTGAGCACAGCGCATCTATTTCATCACCTGTGTTTGGAAGCTGCAGCATCACTGGTACCTAGGATCTCTAGAGCAAAAGATCCCAAGTCTTGTTTCCTGGGAAGTAACACTAGCTTTAACAGAGGATATAAACCTGACCAATGCTAGGAGAGCTAAGCAAACACCCTGATAACTCTAAGTGGATTTTTGGGCCATTTTAAACTTCAGGGCTAGTTCAAGTAACCTCCAAGTCTCATATTTCGCTATTCTTTTTCTTGCCAATTTGGAACCAATTATAATGTATCACCTTTCAGGAAGATCACCAGCTTATTTGGAGCTGTTAAGATAAAGTAGCCAAAGCTTAATTGACTACATAATAATGAAGGAGCCACATACTGTCTGGAAATGAGGCAAGAGAACAGAGAAATGGGGTTTGCATCCAAAGGGCTAAAACATAGAGCTGCCAGGGCAGATGTGCAGGATAATGATGGAAGTGTGAGATGCCAGTCTGGGCTCAAGTTGGTAATAAAACTGTCTCGTTTCCCAACAAGAGTTAAAGTTGGAGGGGCAAGGTGAGTGGTGGGATGTCTAAGAACATGTTTCAGATGCAACTTTTGCACAATTGCCTCTCTGTTGTGGCCATGCTCAGCTGCAGCTGTGTCCCCTGCTCTGAGGGCTCAGCCCTGAGTGAGAGCCCCAAGTCCTGCCAGAAGAGACCATGGTCTCCCTGTGTGCCAGCTCTGTTTCCCATGTTAGTCATTCCAGAGAACTGCAGAACGGTTTGGGTTGGAAGGGACCTTAAAGCTCATCCAGTTCCAACCCCCCTGCTGTGGGCAAGGACACCTTTCCCTAGACCAGGTTGCTCAAGGCCTGGTCCAACCTGGCCTTAAATACCACCAGGGATGGGGCAGGCACAACTTCTCTGGGCAGCCTGTGCCTCACATACCCTCACAGGGAAGAATTTCTTCCTTACATCTAATCAAAATCTACTGTCTGTTAGTTTAAAGCCATTCCCTTTTTAAAGCTGGTTAGGAAAGGTAGTTGAGCCTCTTGACATAAGCAGAGAATTACTGAACATCTCTTCTCCCTCAGTATAATTCAGCTTCCCTTGTCTGGGTGAGGAATCACAGACGTGCATCTTCCTACAGTGAAGAGAATACATTCAAAAGTCCCTGAACTAATGGAATTTTTTTCTTCCCTGTTCTGACCTGAAAAAAACAAGAGAGCAGTGCAAGCAAACCTGTCAGACCTGGCTGGCTGTTTCACTGCTGTTGAATAGGAAGCTGTTGGTGCTTCTTTTGGAGTCTTGTTTTAGAGTCCTACCACTGTCTATGTAGGTAGCTTTTTTTTTTTTTTCCCCCTGAAAAAAACCTGTTTTCCCATGAGCATAATGGCTTTTTAATTGGGGTGAAGCTGGTGCTGGATTTGAGCTGAGTTAAAGACTGAATTATGTCCTTGGAAAAGCATTTTCTGGTGACTCTTTCCCTTCAGAATTTAGTCTCAGTGACTGGGGTTCTTGCTGGAGAGCACCAGCAACTGCAGGCTTGCTCCTGACTGAAAACTCACAGGTATTATGGGCTGGAGAGTGGCCTGATGGGGATGGTTACAGCGGTCTCTGCAGAAAGAGGCTGCTGTACCGTGCTGCCGGCAGCATCCAGCAGTCTCCAGTCATCTTTCAGCCCTTCCGATTCCAGATCTGCTGAGGTCTGGCTGACCCTTGCTCAGCAGCCACCCCAGGTGAGGTGTGGTTTGACTGAAGCCGGGGCAATTCATGACAATTCAACTCTTCTGCAAAACCAGTCCCTTGGATCCCTTTTTTGTGGATCCGGTGTGTTCCTTCGCATGCAGCAAGCAGGGCTACACAGGCAATGGGGAGCTGCCTGGTGAGTTGTGGTTTAACTTCTCTTCACTAACTCCAGGGACCTGAATCGAGCAGGGATGTGATAAAACCTGTGATTTCTTTGGAAGTCTGTCGAGGGGATGACACTAACTGCTAGTGTTTTGTCTAACACAGTACAGACAATACTTCTCTCAGTACAGTTTGGTGCTAGTTGCCAGTATGTCGCTTTATTTCTTAGTTTTCAAACAAAGAAGGAGGCCGCTTCTGACGGATGCGTGCAAGAGGTGTTGGCAAAAGAGATGGGACTGGCAAACCTCAATTTTCAACAAGACACCCAACAGCTAAAAATCTACTTGATTACCATGTGTTTCATTGAGCTACTTTGTATATTGTGACTTGTTTTTGTCTTTTCAACTGTGCATATTTGAATAGGGACAGTGGAAATGATGGATCATTATTATACTATAAATAAAACATTATCCAGGTTACGCTAGTCAGCAGAGCATAAAACAAATAGCAAATTCTCATGTCCTTGAATTAACAGAAAGCAGCACAGGATGCTGATGTGCACTGAACACCTTCACCTAGCTGCTATGAGAGTTTTACCAGTGGTATCGGGATTATTCAGGGGTTTGGTCTTTTAGCACTGCCTTGTAAATCCTCCCTAAAAAGAAAATGTAGCGACCCTAGGGAGCTCACAGCAAACAATGCTCGGCTTTTTGCCTTTTTCCTGCCTTGCTTACTGCCGTAGCAGCTGCTTGATGTAAGAGCCTGGGAATTGCCACAGGCAGCAAGGCCAGGGAAGTGCCCTGGCTCCCAGCGCAACATCGCAGCACTGCAATGATGGGAGAGGCCAAGGAGCTTGCAGCAGGATCCAACCACAGGCAAGGGTTACAATGAGATGAAGAGGCTCCCGATCCAAGGCATGAAATTCTTGAGGGGAAAAAGGAAAGAACGCCCTCAAACTAAGTTAGTTCCCTGCTCCAGTTGAAATGACTAAAAAAGCTAGCACTCATGTGCATGTGGTTCCTACAGCACTGTGCAGTGTGCTGCCTCAAGCATGAGTGCCAATGCTTATGTGAATTAGCTTTTTATTGGGACTTTTTATATGTATATCCATGGGATGGGAAAAGCAATAGGAAGTGTATTTAGTAAGGAGTTTAAATGCATATTGCATTTGCTATGCATGCATGCACAACTATACTGTTGAGATTTGGATTAAATTGAAGATGTATATTAAACTGAAACATGTATATTAAAAACTTTCAGATTAAGTTGCTGTGGTTATAAGTCATTATTGTCCACTTGGGACACTTCCAGAAAATGTTATTTAATCTTCCAGATTTTTACTTTAAAATCCTTTGAGTAAGAGTTGTGTGAGGAAGAATCCCTGAAACTTGTCTAAAATGAGTCACCTGTTCCACAGGAAAATGGTGGGGGGGTCTGTTTTGTTGATTGGTTTTGGTTGTTGTTTTATTCTAATGGCCTATTCTGTGTGAAATTAATTCAAATTTAATTCTGTTTACATGGGCAGTGTAAAATTTGACCTTATGAAGTCTGCCCTTCTATTCATTACATTGTATTTTGCTTACATGCAAGTAACTTCTTTAATGTGATTTTGACTGCAGTCAAGATTGTGGGGTTTTTGCGGTGTTTTTCTTAAAATTGATCAGAAAAAAGCATTCCAGGTTGGGGGTTTCTTAAGCTTAAGGTATTGTGATAGGAAAAAAGTGTGGTGGTGAGGAGAAGGAGCAAGCCTTGGTACCAAACCCCTCCTGCTGTAGCTGCGTAGCCCCTGCCTTGTGCTGGGGCTTGGAGCAAGGTGCAGGCTTCTCCCATTGCCCCCGCTCCAAGTGCTGGAAAACTGGTCAGATGCTGCTGCCGAGGTTAAGTTCTCCCTGGGAAAACATTCGGACTATGCTAAAGCACCCACTAAGTCTCCAAAGGCAGCCCCTCCTTCCTGTGCGCCATTGCCTTTGCAGCCTCAGCAAACCTCAGCTTTTGCTGAACTGTTCCGGGTTTGCTGGGTGCGGAGGGACCCAAGCACATTTGGTGGTGGTGGCTCCTCTGTCAGGAGGTTTGGGAGCAGGAAGCTCCTTGGTGGGACTTAGATGACAGCTCTTCCCAGTGCTCTGCTGGAAGATGGGTCCAGGTTCACCATCTCCTGCTGTAGAGGGCTCTGTTTCTCTGCTGCTGCCCATACCCAACACTGCCCCAGTGGTGTGGCACCAGCCTGAGCCTCACTTGAAGAGCCTGAGAATTGTTTTAAGTCAAAAGCTGCCAGGCGGATGCATGTTGTTTTCCTGTTCAAGAAGCTCAGTGTTAAACCTGTTAAAATACTTGGCCCTTGATCCCTAGAAGCCTTTCCATGTGGATCCCCAGGTAGCCCAGGCTCTCTGGGTGTTTACAGAGTGGTGTGTGTTTGCTCAAGGCCCTGGTTTGTCTTCCTGAGGTCTGGAAAGCTCAACCTGGGATGTGGCTGTGCTTCAGTGAGGGGATGTCTGTGCCAGAGGATGATAACTTGGAGCAAGGGCTGAATCAGCAGCGTGCCGCTGCCTCTCCCAGCGTTTCCTAATTTAGACTAACCCCTTCACTTCTAATGCACCCTGCACAATTACTAAACAGTTCGTGACTTTGTCAAAACATACACTTAATTTGTCAAATATGAAATGCTATTGAACCTACTCTGCCTAGGCTTGTAGCACAGTGCACTTAGCGCATACTTAATCTCCTAGAAAAACAAATGGGGAAAAATGTTACAGTGCCTTAGTTTTACTTTGTCTTTAATATATATATACGTGTGTGCATATGTATATACACACAACATTTAAGAAAAAACATTAAAAATCAAGTATGCCACGAGCAAGTGCCAGATTTAGCAAACTCTCTTTATTTACATACAAATACATGTACACATGTATTCTGTATATGTACACATATTTAAGAGTATATACATACATAATTTCCACATTCTCTACAATAAACAGCATGTAGGGTTTTCTTTTAATTGCCTACAGTTCTGAGTAAAAACAGATGGCAATAAAACCATGGCTTACAGCTAAATTACAAAAGCACCAACCACTGAACTCATTGCAATAAATCCGAGCTTATATACAGCCAGGACGAGGGCACACTATACAGAATACAAAGTAGACTATCTTGTAGGAATTGATAGTAACAGACAAACTAAAAACCAGCATTTAGACCAAGACAGACTCTGTATAAAATAAGATGAAGGAAAACATTTAGATTATTGATCAAACTAAACCACACATTTAGATTTGTCACCTAAAGAGAAAAACAGATTAGCCAGTTACTCATCTATTTTTAATAGTAATTAATTAATTATTTATTTTGTATGAGTCTTTACCAAGGAAATCAGAGTTAATCTCACAAGTGAGTCCTCCCACGCTGTCACAGGCATTTCTGGGTGTGCACCACTTAAATGAAGTATTTTAATAATACTTCAGCTGTATGTAATACTGAATATTTTTATACTGATAGTAATTGTCTGATATGTGCTTTAGGAGGTGAAGGTGCACAGACTGTTGTTTTTTCTGTTTACTTGTCATTGCTTATATTTTGATTTAATTGCAATGCAACGCTAAGGAAGACAACTGGATGCCATTAAGCAGAAAGCTTGTCGCTGTTTGGATATTGCCCTTACGCTGTGATGTATTATCCTTGCTGCAACACAGTGCTAAGAGGGCTAGACAGCAAAATAATTGCTTCCTGTACATGGAAACCAGTCCCTGCCATAATTTTCAGACTTAAACAGAGATTCTCTTTTTCCAAGGTAAGTGTATTCTCTATCACTGCAACACTTGTACTGGTGTAAATGTAAACAGTGGAGAAGAATCGAAATCGAAACGAAATCGTGGAGAAGATTTCGAAACGAATTGGAACAGTGGAGAAGAATCACCAGAGGTGATGCACACCAAACCTGCACACCTGGTGGGTCTGATAAACTAAAGCTCATCAATGTCTAATTACATCATTGCATATCCACAGGTAAGAAGGCTGAAGGAAGAACTACCCGCTCTTCAATTAATACGTACAACTACTGCAACTCATAAAAATGCAGATTCCTTTCCTTTTTTTGTCCCAGAAATAGCATTTTCTCCTAGTATTTGGACTTGATTCCTTGAGCCCTGTGTAACATTCTTTATTAACTTAGTGGGAGATCTGTTTATTTGGATTTTGTATATAAGCATGTGAGAGTCTGCTTCATCATTTCTTCTTTATGTCATCATCTGATGTCCCCAGTGAGAAACAGGATCCAATGCAAGTAAAAGACATCTCTGCCATCAAGTCTAGTTTACAAAACTGGTTTTCAAGATCAGTGTTCACGACAGACAGAATTCTGTTTGAATTTTGTCATGGGTCTGCCTGGTAGTTCCCTTATTAATGAGGAGAGCCAAAATGCAAGAGTCTCAAAGGAAAATGATTGTTACCTAAACAGTATGATTATCTACGATACAGCACAAACACCACTACAGTTTTTAAGGATTTTTTAACCTGTTAGGAAAACATGTTCTTGTCCAAAAGGTTAATGGAAATGCGTGTTTTTGAGTGATGCTGTATCTCTAGTTACCCACAACCGCATCAGCCAGAAGACAAGTACGGAGTCTCACTATGGTAATTATAATCAGGACAGACCTTTTGCACCAGTTTGTAATCTACGCTGTAGAAAGCAATGTAGATGCAGATAACTTTAAAGGGTTTGGAACACAACCAGGAGACATGGCTTTGAGTCTGCTCTTGGTAGCAGATCTTTGAAGGATCAAAATTGCACAAGGCAGTTTTTTTAGCGCGGTCTGTTTTTTCATACTCGATTCGGCAGTTGAAGGACTTGGATTCCTTGGTCTCCAGTGTTGACTGTGGAGATGATTCAAACTCAACCACCTTAGAAGGTGGCACCAGGCTTACAGAAACATTTCCTAAACCTGTGGAGTTATGTCGGAAATAAACACTGAAGGTCCCATTGCCGTGATCGACAATCTTCCCTGTGATGAGGAGGTTCAGCTTAACAGTTTTGATGTTAGAGTGGAAGTCGCCCCATCCGAACATTTTCTTGAATTTCCCAGTTTTTACTATAGGTCTGCGTTTAGTTCGTGTGAGGGATTCCTGAACCTCTGTGATATTGGACAACCAATCCCAGAAGTTTTCTATACTGTCCGAGTAGGACACCTGGCCATGTTTCAGTACTGGAGATGGCTTAACAAACAGACGTAAAGGATTGATGATCCTGGAATGGACCACGTTGTCAACGAGTGTCTCTGCAGCATCCTTGTCTTCCCAGTCCAGCACGTCTGTGGCTTGTACGACTCGATTAGTGTCACAAAATACCTGTTTCAAAGCAGAAAGAAAGAGTTGTATAAAACTATCAAGACACTAGAGGAGCCATTAATACTTATTTTTACACCAGCAGCATCTGAACTAGTCCAGCACCATCTTCTGCCCCATGAAAGCTCAAGAATTTTACTCAAAATAGCTGACAGAAGATGCAAAAAGCTCAGCAGGAGCTGTCCACTGGCACAAATGGATAAATCTCTGGACAGGTTGCAGGCTGTGATGTGCAGGAGCAGACATCCTCTGTTTGCACATTTGTTAAATAGAAAGATACCCACAGAAGCAGGAAAATCTGAAAGCAAAGTGGCACCTCTGCTGAGAGATGGGAGTGAAACAGATCCAGCAGCATTTCCCATTCCCCTTTTCTTTTTCTCTTCTCTTAACCTGTCAACTGGTTTAAGCTTAAAATCCTGCCTTGCTCAGTTGCTTCTGGTATTGCATTTGTGTACTAAACTTTTTATAGTACTTTTGTCTTTCCTGGTGTTGCCTCTTCCATTTTTCCCAACTTAACATGCCCATTTGTACTTTAATTTGAGACTGACATCAAAGGTAATCATATTTTTGGTGTCCTGGCTTCAGTTGCTAAGCTGCCTGCATTTAGCCAGGCCCAGCCTTCAAGAAGCTCTGAGCAATCCCAGCCATATCACATATCTCACTATTCAGAAATGTGACGAGACCAAGCTAAGTCTGATACAAAATTGTCTATAATCGGAAAGCAAGTAATTACTTCTGGTAGCAACAGAACAGCGTCAGATTTCAGAGTGAAACATTGAAAGTAAGCAGCAGACTTCCAATTTAAGGTAGAGAGACACTGCTTGTGTATGTTCTTCCTGCATGATGGGGGAGTCCTGTTGAAAATGCAGAATGCTCAGGAGGTCAGAAGCAGAATCCTTATTTCAGCAGGCTAGAGATGACCGTATAACTTTTCCTGTTTAATTCCTTTAAGGGTTGACTGTAAGTTTCGGATAATGGCTTTTCAGGATTTGCACTCTTCAGGACTGCCTTACGCTACCATCCTAATGTATAGAGAAAAACTTTTTCAGCTGCAATTATTCTTACAAAATGTGTGAAGAGAATGAAAAGGCACTTAAAATGGAAAGAAGGCACTGCTCTCATCCTCAGTGAGAAATTGCTGCTGCCTCTTCCTCCTGGCCAAATGCTGCTCTCACTTCATCATCCATCTTGCAGTGCCAGGATCTGGATAGAGGGCTTCCAGTATCGCTGCCACACAGGATGAAGCTTTCACTATCCAGCAGGCAACCACAGCAGGATTACAGGGTCGAAGCTTGCCTAAAGCAATCAAAATGTTGAGTGCTGATGCTGGGTGGGATGTGCTACCTGTCTCACTGGGGAAACTGCAATGCTGGGCTTGCTTTTCCCTCTGCTACTCATCCAAAGGGGTCTTTTATGCCTTCAGCTCCTAGCAGTATTCAGCTTCTAGAATATTCTCTTTCTATGATCTTTAATTTTTAGTTTCAACATCTGGCAAAGATCAGAAGCTCTGAAGGGCTTATTCCTCACTGGGGCCTATTCTCTAGCAATAGGCTCTACTCTAGTGCCCAAACCCACTTGCCATGTTGTCCTTTTTCATCATCCCTAACCCAGTAATTAAGATTGGATGTTGAAAGGTGGCCATTGCAGCAATGTTCACAACTTGAATGCCATCACCATTACTATTGCTAAATAAATCTACAGCTGGGTCGAAATGCAGTGGTCAGGCATGTTTCTGCAGAAGTACAGTATTTTCTTCTTCAGATTAGGAAGGGGGGAAGAACAGACAACAGCGATCACTCTCAGCCTGAGACCCTGTATGTCAACTTTCTGCCTCTATGCTACATTTTTTATGGCTGAGCTATGAACCCAGGAAAATAGGAGATTCTAATGGAAACAGTGACAGATGCTTATCTGTACCAGCACAAATAGCGCTGTCATAACGATGCTGGGGGAAGCATCATTTCTGCTGTGATGGAAAGCTCCTGGTGAAGCAACGTCATGTTTATGCGTGGGTCTTCAGCCACTTTTAAGCCTGCTCCCAATCTCAGAATCAGTGGGGTGATGCTGAGAACAGCTGGCCATCACCACTGCCAGCAAAATAACTCCCCTGCCACAGAGAAGTGACCCTGTTCAGATGATACAAGAACTGATGCACATGTTTGCCCATCCTCCACCTCAAAACTGACCTGAGGCCTTTAGAAGCACGGAAGAGGCTTTGCTGCTGTGTTTCTAGATTGCAGCTGGGACCAGGGGCCTGGCAGTGCTGAAATACCAGACACTTTTCTCTGTGTTTGCATGGCTAAAGCATCTGCTACTTAAAATGCTAATGACCACCCAAAACTGTGGGCACGGGTGGTTGGTGCTGCTGTTAGCAACTGAGTTGGAGGGAACTGCCATTGGAAATTTTAAGTAGGAATACCTAGAAAAGAAACCACTTGGTTCACAGGAGCTTCTAACTTTGCTGGTGTCCACACCCAGTTCTGACTGTTCTCTGGCAAGGGCACAGGGACACGCACACGTCCTTCTGGGCTACTTCTGCAATGTTTACTGAAATCCATGCAATGGCTCTTAGGTATTTCTTCTCTCTCCTTTTACAAAGTGACCTAGAGGGCAAAGAGTCATGTGCTGCTGGTAATACTCAATGTATGTCTCTTCAGGGGGCCTTCAGTCCAAATGAGATAGCAGAGTATTGCTTTTTGAACTGCTTTTTTCAGAAGGCTCTGATACAAAAAGAAGAAATATGTAGGTGTAAGGTTTGGGATGGCTGAAGGGTGGGAAATACTAATGTATGCTAAAACCAGGTGGGTTTGTCACATTGATAATGTGTTAGGGCACAATTATTTCAAAACCATGATGGTGGAATTGCAGAGTTGCATCACACTAAACTACTACTTTTAATTGTTTATGTGTTACACTGAATGAGATGTAATCATAAGATAATGAAACAGAGCTACAGCAACGGGGACTATTTCATGTGGCAATGAAACAGCTTTCATAATACGGGAACATTAAATCATTAATATATTCAATTATTTGCCTTTAACACCTAGGCAGCAATCACTAACTACAGCTGAGAGATGTACCTGACACTTGACCTGAGTCATCTTTTTCTTCCTCCTCCTTGAAACAGTTTGTAGACTGCAGGATTCTCCAATCTCGCTCAGAATTAACTGTCTTCATCCAACTTCTTGTTTCACTGATTTCAGTATCGGCAGGAGCTTCAGAGGCTGACAGAGTTGTCAGCTCCATGGGCTGCAGGGAAGGGGACTGGGCAGGGTGGCACATTTGTTGTGTTTTGCAAATGTTCAATACTAAGGTGTCTAACAAAGGCCCTCCTGGCTCTGCTCAGTGGCCAGCGCAGGAGCAGGAATGAGGGGGCATTGTTCAGAAATGTGAATAATACTTATGCTATTTTAATGTAAAATCTTTTTTGTGCATGTGCAGGAACTTGGGTTTTTTTCCTATTTTGAATAAAGCTTTCTGCACTATAAGAGAACCAAACTCTTAATGCTTAATTTTCCTCTATACATCACAAAGGCCCTTCCTTCGCTTGACAGCAGGTTTTTGCTGTTAGCAAGGATGGGCCGATGCTCTTTTGTTCAGCTGTTTATTCACACTGGTTAGCAATTTCTAGGCAATAAAAAAATCTGTATTGAAAGAATGCAGCACATGCTGGAAAAAATTACTTCCTCAGCATCTTCCCATTTCACTATAATGCTTCCCTATAGTGGAAAATACTGCTTGTAGGGTATTTGAAAAAATACTAGCTTAGGGAAGTTAGCATATACATTTAAATAGATGGCTATTGCTGCAGTTCTCTGCTGCACCTGCATTTCCCATTCCCTCCAAACCATCAATTTCCAAACAGAAGCAAACACCTAATCTTTTTCTGTATTACACAGGCTGTAAAATGTCACCTGGATACTCTAAAATTTCCATTAGACTGCAGATATCTTCCAGTAAGAAACATAATCTTGGACCAGCCAAGATGCACAGAATACACTGCATGGCTTAGTGTTTCTTTTTGCTATGTTAACCACAAGAGCAGCTCAAACCAAAGCATGATGTGCTTTATATTCATGGAGTTTTAAACTTCAAGTTACTTGTTTTTCCCTGCGCACTTCTCCGAAAGATGCTTTTCAAGAACTCTCTCTCCATGAATGATCCTGACCATGGCAGAGCAGCACAGGGTTAAATAACATTCCCTGTCAACTGTTTCTGAGAAATGAGCCCGTGTTGCTGTGACACTGGAACCAGTAAATGCTGCAGTTTTTTCTACTTGCCCAGATAAATTTGGGGTTGTCTGGAACTTGCTGGGCAAAGCAGGTGTGCAGGAGTTCATCATTTTGATGCTTTGAGATTTTTACCCAGGTTATTCACCAATCACCACAATCATTCCTATAGCTTCACCCTGCCAGGAATCATTTAAAAACTCTTGGTAATTAGCTAAAATAAATAGGTCTGTTGGGATAAACAGCTCTGAAGCACCTCTTGGCCACTCACTGGTGAGTGTTTTATCCCACTGACGGAGAGGAAAGGGTGGTAGGAAGGAGGTGGTACTCAGTAACTTCCTCCCACCACCAGTGATGATAAATCCAAAATGAGGGAGGCTTCCAGCGATCCCCTCACTCAGCTACTTCCATCCCTTAGGCTGTAGCTCATGGTTTATACTCGTGTCACTGCTGCAGCAGCACAGGGCACTTTGCAGGCTTCCTCGTGTCATCTCAGAACCTCCCTGGCCGCCATAATGCAGCATCATTGAGTGGCTGCACAAAACCTCAGTTTGAAGGGGGTGGGGAGTGAAGAGAAATAGTTCTGCTTTATCCGGTTGAAAATTCAACGATTTCAACACATTTATCATATTTGAAATAATTTATGTCTTGACAGGCCTTACCAGTTTTGCAAAGCACACACATTAACCAGATAGATAGATACAATGATCTCATATTAGCTTTTTCAGCATCTTACAGTGGAGCCCAGAAAGATTAATAAAAACTCAGCCCGTCATCAATTAAATGGAAAACCACAAAATTATGTTCCATTATAGCCTTTTTATTTTTTTCAAGAAAATGCTGATGGGTTCTAATAATTCATCACAACAAGCTGAGCTTGAACTTTACTGATTATTAACTACGTTTTTCCCAAAGGCAGAGGCCATGATCGGTTTTATGGCAGCAGATGTGGTCGCTGTCAGGAATGCTTCAAGGAATTCGGGAATTAAGCATCTTTTTTCAACAAGACTGTAGAGAAGAGCCATGTCTGTTCCATCTAGTCACAGACTTATTTTTCAGGATGGTATAAGCCCATGTGCTTTCATAATTGTCAGGTGGATTAGCTTGCATTTATCATCACAGCTTTTGCTAGGAATGAAAGCTGTGAATTAACAACTTAAGCTGCCATGCAGAAACATCCTTAAGGATGCCTCGATCTTCAGCTGCCTAAACACACGCTCAGGTTTCTGCTTGTGAATTTTTGATTTTTAATCCCTTCTCCCAACTATTCTGCTGGGAAGATTTTGGATTCCCCTTCAGAAAACAAAGCTGCACAGGTCAGCTTGCCCCAGGAAACAAGATTTTGCTTTGCAAATCACAACTCTTTCATTTCCAGACAGCTTCTGGAATTTGCACTGCTTTCTCCTCCTCCTGACTTCACAATCAGCTACAGCTCCCATACAACTACCCCTGTGCCAGTGTGAAGGGCTAGTTCATGTTGCCAACAGAAAGCTGCATTAAGTGAAAACTGAGTGTGTACTCTGCTTTGTACTCAGCATGTAACATCCTGCCACAGACTGCAGTTTGTGTTTCTTCTCAGAAGGTGTATTTTAAATTACCTAAGTGCAGAGGAGTTGATAGAAGCTGCTTATTAGAAACTGGTTTTCTAAGTTAAGAAGTGTACGTGAGCACCTGCCAATGGTGCTCCCCCAGTCCTGTCGATGCGCATTACCTACATGGCAGCCGGTCTGACCCATGGGGAGCCCATGAGCCATCATGTGGCATTTAATCCACCAAGCACTGAGCTGGTGGGAAGGAATTGAGTGAGCAGGGATTTCCTTTTGTCAGTTTTCAGAAACAAAAGAAATGACAGAAGACAGCTGGTGGTTGAGAGCGGGGTCTCTGTGCTCCATGTGGCTCTGGAAGTGGTGTCTGCGGTTTGCACCATGGGAGAAAGCAGGGGTGCAAGAAGCACACCGGCAGAAGCAGGACCTGAATATTACTGAAAGTCCTGCTGTCAGCTTTATTGGTTAAGCAACCCCAGTTTCATTACGCATTTGTCAAAAGCCGGGAATTAATTATTTCTTCATGTAAATGAAGAGACTCCACAGAAATCGCTGTCACCATTTACCCATGCTGACGGTGGGATGTGAATGTTCAGAGGAGGCTGAATGTTGTAACTGAGGATGCCCTTGCTCTCCAGGAACCCAAACCACTTTTCTAGACTTGTACAACCCCTCCCTTGCTAAACTGTAAATAAATAAACACCAGCAAGTTGTTGTGACCGGCTTCCTCCCTCCTGTGGGCGATGACAGACTCTTTGAAACACTGGTGCAAAGATAAAATTAAGTAAATCATAAATTCAGAGTTCACCTGCTTGATTCCTCTCTCATTTTAGAATGGATTATAAAGAGGGACTATGGAGATCAGCACCCTGATTTCAGCAAAGATAGATACCCTTTACCTGGGGGAAACAGCAGAGCAGGGAGTGGACTGCCATAGGCACAGATCGGCATAGCTGGACGACAGCAGAGCACAGACTTCTGAAAATCTCCCAGTCATGTCAGGGATGCTGCAATTTGGGAAGTTTTAAAGGCTCATATAGCTATTGCCACTGTCTTTCGTTCGGGAAAGGTGGACAGAAATCCCCTGTTCAATAGCTAATAAAACTGGATTGCTTTAACAATTTTGTCCTGTCTCTTACAGTTAAAACTAAAATGACAAGCTGCTTCAGCAGAAAAAAACCTCATGATTGAACCTTGCAGCCCATTAAATTTTCTGCTTGTAAATGAATCCTACAGAGAAATTGCAGAGGGATGCTGTACTAGCATCCCCGCCAACAGAAGGGAAGTGATCGGTGCTCTACCACATCCTGCTATCAGTGACTAGTGATAAGGCTTCCTCCATAGCCACTGCTCTTCAGCATCAAGGGGAAAGGGTCCGAGTGGCGTGACAGGAAAGTGACAGAAAAAAAATGAGGAATGGCAGGCTGCAACTGTGTCAATCTTTTAATTGTGAATATTAATACTTGTCTGAAAGTCAACCAATACTGCTAAACACAAGTACACGCTTAAATACCTGAAAGAGACACAACAATAAGAGTATGCCTGAAGCTTTCTCTCACTTTTTAGCTTTTTGCCTTTCAGGAGTTTCAGACTGTCACAGAAGGTAAGTCAGAAAACATAAACTGGAAACATGAAAGCCAATGTGCGACTCAGCACTGGTTTTCGTCCCTATAATGTGGCAAGTTGCTCTTCTGCTCTCACGGTAGGAGTGCAGGAAGCTAATGAAGTGTGGCTCCTGGCATACTGCTGAAAGGTGCTTCGCCATTTTTCCTCAAAAGATCTGACAGAGAACGATCTCTGTCTACACCTGTACACAACTAAGGGCTAGGGAAGGCAACAGGTAGAAATCTTTACTTTAATGAGCATGTGAGATGATAACATCCAAATAACCCACAGACAAAAATAGAAATCGAAAATGAAGGGGTATTTTGGGAGAAGTTTCAACTCAGGATGTGATTTCATTGCACAGTTTTAAACAAAACAGGTATTTCAAACTCAGTACTGTATTTTACAGAAAGATAAAAATCACTTTAAAATCCTCCAATTTGTGTGAGAAAGCAAAATAGTATTTTACAAATACAGCACTTCAGCAAAGAAACAAAACTGGGGAGGAAGAAGGAGTAAAAATTAAAAGTAAAGCCTGCAAAGATTTCCTTTTTCACGAACGAAAGTATATATGTGCTGCCTTTTCACACAACCCTAATAAGTAGTTTTAAGTTATACCTGAGGTGTTCCCTCCAGCCTCAACTGGATAAATTGTTTAGAACACAGCTAGCTTTTAAATTTTATCCATGCATTGAACTGATCTACCTTTTTGCTGAGAACAGAAAATGCGTTCTGAGAAACGCTTCTTGCCAAAAAATGTGCACCACAGCCATTCTTGAAGACTTAACCTCTTTCTACTTGTTTGGGTTTTGCCCCCTAACTCTGAAATAAGATCTTTGAGATAAAAAACAGGGAACCCATTTGTACCTCTGTAGAGGAATGACTCTTACAATTTTGTCTGAAACTACTATGTAGTTTTCCTCTTTGCTATGTATGAAGATCCCAGCTCTTCTTGAAGGGTGGAGAAGTAACATAAATGTAAACCATTCTGTGAATGACCTGAAAACAAAATGTCTTGTACAAAAAACATCAAATTCAGTTATGATAGATACAGAAAGCTTACATATATATAAAATAAATAAACAAATATAGATACATTAAATGTTCAAGAAGAATTTTTGGTTTATAACAGGACAGGACAAGGAAATGCTGCCAAGGAGTGACTGGTGATCCACCTGACTGGCTACATGATGTCCTGAACTGCGTTAAGAGATCAACTGTCCTTCAGCAAATAAAATAAAAAGATTGTTGAGTCTACGACAGTACTAAAATAACCTAGCTAGGCGGGACTTCTGAAGGACTTCTGCTGACAGATGGCTAAAAGCTGAACTCTGACTTCAAAAAATCAATGTGCATTGATTTCAAGAGTAGTTTCGAACCTTGGTAACTGGAAGGGAGAAGATAAAACCTAAGCTGACCATGTGGGTTCCTGATGGAGCAAGTCCAGAGGAGGCCATGAAGATGCTCTGAGGGCTGAAGCACCTCTCCTACGGAGACAGGCTGAGAGAGCTGGGGCTGTTCAGCCTGGAGAAGAGAATGCTCTGGGGAGACCTTTGAGAAGCTTACAGTACCTAAAGGGGCCTACAAGAAATCTGGAGAGGGCCTTTGCACAAAGGAAAGTAAGACGAGGACAAGGGGGGAATAGCTTTAAACTGAAGGAGGAGAGATTTAGATTAGATATTAGAAAGAAGTTCTTCCCTGTGAGGGTGATGAAGCACTGGCACAGGTTCCCCAGAGAAGCTGTGGATGCCCCATCCCTGGCAGTGTCCAAGGCCAGGGTGGACGGAGCTTTGAGCAACCTGGTCTAGTGAAAGTTGTCCCTGCTCATGGCAGGTGGTTGGAACTAGATGTTTTTTAATGTCCCTTCCAACCCAAAACCATTCTGTGATTCTCTGGTGGCCTGTGTCTTCTGGCTGTCCAAGTGCATCTCAAGGCTGTGGTGGGGTTGAAATGGCTTTTGGCAGAGGTCTTCAAGCAGGTACCTCTAGCTATTTGGTTCTCCTCCCTACACAACCCTCTCCCTTCCCTTGAAATTCAGGCTGCACTCTTGCAATCTGTTTTGCACTGAGCTTCACTGGTGCTATATGGACACACATATTCTCTTCTAGGACTGAGACTTCTGCTTTTAGGATGAAGATCTGGCACTTATTTTTAGAAGACATTCCTGTTCACCTGAAAAGCTTGTGAGATGTCCCAGATGTTTTCAATCTCCAATGAAGTCACTGTGCCACTTGCAGACACTGCCCATAGAATCATTTTGTTTGGAAAAGACCTTTTAAGATCAAGTCCAACTGTAAACATGACGCTACCGAGTCCCACTAAACCACATCCCTCGGAACAGCGACAGCTTGCAGGACCAAGACCTGAACAAGCCTCCTCTTACCAAAAATTGAAATGGGAACGCTTAACTCCTTTGCCAAGGCAGCACCTGCTGACCACCCGTCTGTTGAACTTTACAGTTAATAATTTTCTCTCCTGCTTATTTCTTTAATGCCTGGGAGATTTCACTTTACATTTGCTGAGATCAGTTCATTAAAATACTAATTTCAAACTGTAATTATCTGTTGGTGAGTACTGTCGGTTGAACC
Organism: Pezoporus flaviventris; assembly: GCF_033815535.1. Lineage (NCBI taxonomy): Eukaryota > Metazoa > Chordata > Aves > Psittaciformes > Psittacidae > Pezoporus > Pezoporus flaviventris. The sequence goes on from NW_026892549.1 coordinate 11,144,637, forward strand.
AGCAGTAGCACTGATATGCTCTCAGTTTGCAGGAGAGTTCACAGATGCTCAGGTCCCTTGAAGCTCCTATCAGGAGTCATGCTGCTACAAGCCAGTTTGCAAGAATTTTCGGGGGGGGGTTAATGTTTTAAGAATCATATTTAACCATTAAGACTATTTTAATGTGGTAGGGAAAAAACATTAACAGATAACTGCTGTATCTGTTAGAAATGAACCTGGTTTTACTGAAGTTGTCATCAAGGTTTTGAATGCCTTATAAATTTTAAATTAAAAATCAATTACTGAACAGCTCTTAATCTCCTCTATGGAGCTGATTCATTTTTGGATGTGAACTCCAAGACCCTTAGTGACCTCCCTCCGCGCTAAATACGACACAGCAAAAGCTGATTTTTCTATCTTCCTACTCATGTGCCATTATTCAATTTTTTACTGCATTATGAAGAAGAGAGTTTTAATAATCGAGCCAGATTAAAGGAATAAAAGGATGCTTCTGGCAAGTTAGAGAGAAACTGAATTTCTAGCAGATTTCAAGCTCTGTATTATTACAATGCGTAAGAGATGATTAACAAAGAAAAATATTACAGTTATCTACTCCCTTTGAGAGTCTAACTAATGAACCTCTAACAGCTGCTGTTGAAAAATCAGTAACACCATCGCTATCAATTCCAAGACAAAGCACAGCTGACAGATGTTTGAAGTGATAGATCAGACTGCTCAAGGATTAAAATAACAAGCCCCAAATGGCCTTTAAAAGACAAAGGTGCTTCAGCAAACTACTTTCAAACACTTTGGATAATGTCAAAAGTTAGATCACTGAAACAATTATCTTGCAAAACAGTAATGACCAAAGTAATATGTTATGAAAAATCTAGCAATGGTGACACTTGAGCCAAGTTTCTGAAAAGAATGGGGTTTACAGTCCTTTGTGCTTTGAATGGCAGAACTGAGAATACTGTGCTGCCCTTCATATTACTCCTGGGAATAAGTTATGAAAAGTACGCACTGGCTTGAAGCATAAAATGTAACTGAATTGCATTCTCGTACATTCTAATTAATCCTACTTTAAAGCAAGAAGTTACATTTTAATAGGCAATGAACACCATTATTTAAATAAGGCATAAGATCTTTGTGTTGCTTGACTGCAGGCTGAATCCCCCTAACAACCTGTCACTAACGTGACAGAGATGAAGAGCCCATTCCTGGAAGATACCTTCTGCCTTTAATCGGGGAAGACTGTAGCAAGAGGAGAACAAGCTGAACAAATTCCAAGTTTCTGGATTTTATCTCATCTCTCTCTGTTAAATGCATCTTGTCAGATGATGCAGGATTCTGCTGGGTCAGGAGGAAATGCTCACTTTAAAGAATAAAAAAATGCAGCTTTTTTCCTGGCATGTACCTGGCTCAGACAGGGACCCATGGGAGTGATGGCAGGACACGCTGTGTGACTGCAGTGCTGTGCAGGGCCAAGCTGAGCTGCCATGTCCCTGGCTAACTGCAGTTTAACCATTTAGGAATACCACGGAGTTCAGCGTGCAAAGCTCCTGGTTGAAAAGAGCTGCCACAAGTGCTTTCTGTGCTGACATCCTGGGAAACCTGTGGCCACCCCAAGTCCCTCGGCAATACCCTTCTGCTAAAGATTCTGTTAACTGGGGTTATTCAGGGACTCTTCATGATGCCTCTTGAACCCTCCTGGTATTTGAAGAACATGTGTGGATGTATCCAAGAGTCCATCAGCAGGGATAAGGGGCACTGACTAATAATCTCAACTTCAAACCTTTCTCCCTGAAAACACATTCCATCATTTATTTCAAGCATGATGTTCTTTCTTGGAAATCCTACATCCCACGTGCACTTTTGTTAGTGCACCAGAAAGGAGAAAGTCAGCCCCAAGCCATGTTCGTAGCATGTCCCCAAGAAAAATATTTCTGCTTAAAAGCTTTGTGATAGAAATACATGGGAATTACAAGAGCATTCCAGACTGCAACTGATACACAGGAAAAGGCGACCTCCCACTCCACAAGAAATGCTATGCGCTGCGGGGTGAGGGCAGGGGTACAAATGCTGTGGATGAGGCTGCTTCAGAAGAGCGGCAGGGAGATGTGAGGATCCCACACTGGGGAGAAGCTCCTCCACCTGCATCTCTTCAGCGTAGCGGAGGCCCTCTGGGAAAAGCCTGGCTAGCGCTGGGGTGAGCACCTTCCCAGGACTGTGCAGAACAGTCATCCCTTGCTAGGGGTAGCGGGCAGCCCCTTCTCGCTGCCTTTCCCCACCTGCTCTGGCTGAGGTAATGCCGTTGCACTGATTCGGGAGGAAGGCAGGGTTGCGGTGTGTCTTCCTCCCCACCACTCAGCCAGGTGTGGGGGCTGGAAGCTGCCTGCTCTCGCCCCTGCCAGAGGAGCAGTGGCGTGCTGGCTCAACAGTGTCCCTCCTCCCCGCAGTATGTGTAGCAGACCACTGCAGTTCCCTAAATTAAATTAAAATCTCTTTTCTTTTCAAACCACTTAGCATGAGGTTGCACACTGGGGCACTTCGAGACTTTTTATTGCAGCCTACACACATGCACGCATGCTGCTTTCCTAAATGAATTACTCTCTTAAAGAAGAGAAAATCATTGACTGAAGCTGCCTTCTTATTAAGTTTTAAGGTGAAACAATATTAGCCTTTGCCTAGCAGCAGCCAGCCATGCCTGCAGCCATTGTGCACTGCATAATGGTATAGTAACAGTGACTTCATACTGTAAGGTCCTATTGAAACCCAATTTTAATCCCTTTTAATTTATTCAGACATCTTTTATGTCCCTGAGAAGAAGAAAAACAGAATTCTTTTCAGCCTGAATTTGTTTGTGCTTTGAAGATTTGGGGAACAGTTTGAGATTAGTTGGTCAAATATTTTCTAAATTAAAAGCTTTCTAAAACAGAAGCATTTTCCTTAGCATTGTTCTTAAATAGAAAACCTTGGTTTTTTTTGATTGATTTTTAAAACAGACAAATAAATCAGAATTAGTCATATTCTAGACCAGTGGTAGGTATAGATAAATATTACTTCCAAAATGAAATTATAGGTTTGACACACTCTAAAAATGACAAGGTAAAAATCTGAAATCCAGTCACTGCATAAGTTTTAACAGGTCTTAATTATAAGCTGGCAAGTCATCTGTCCTGATATAATAAATCCATGACTTGGGTTTAAAAAAAGGAGAAGAGATGAGTTTGATACCTAATTTGACTGGAAGAATGTCACAACACGTGCCTGTCTTGTTCACTTTCCATAATTTACTGAGATATTTAATATCTAAGATCTTTGCACATGCACTGTAAGAACAGAAAGAGGATCTGAAGAAAGACAGAATTACATCAGATGAAAATGTTACATTCTAGCACAATAGGAGTTAATACAAATTGCTGTCATTCGAGCATAAAATATACTTTCAAACCTATTTGCTCCGCATATGCCTTATCTGTATCAAACAAAAAAGGGAATATATTCAACACATCTTTATATCTTTCAATCTTTCTTTCACCGTGAATTACTGTGCACATAACCCCAAGTATTAATTTGGTCTTATCCCACCATGCATTTGATGCATTTCAATTGGCATATAAAGAATAACATTTTCAGGTTGTATGAAAGAACTGTACTAGCAGGGTACTTGCAGCTAGTGAAACAAGCATCAAAAGCACACAAATCACCCACGGGTGAACTGGGGGCAGGGGAAATGGGACTCTTGCATACAGCTTTTAAGGCACACATGTCCAAAATGTATACCCTAGAAAATGTACAATCCTAGAAACAAAATATCTCTTTGGATGTTTACTAAAAGTGTTTTAGAGGAAAGGCAGTATGAAAGCATAACTGTATGAATATTTTCTTTGCTAGCATGAATAATGCAAACTGGAATGCAAATATCAGGGGATACATGTGCTGTAATAGCCAACTGGATCCCAAACCTCTGGCTGCAAAACCTGGGAAGGCCTGAACACGATGAGGTCAGTTTATGTAAGTATTCAATGAGAAAGCTCAGCTCAGCTCTATTGACTTGTCTTTCTCAGAGTACACATATTTTTTTCCTCCTAAAGTTTAGATAACGTCTACATTATCCCCATTCCTCTCTGCCTTTGATTCTCTTCCCTACTCCTGGACCTGACCATGCATGATAACAAAACCAAAGTGCTCCTTTTGCACCTCAGGATTCGAATTTCTTTGGGGACTTTTTTAGTTGACCATAGTCTTGCCCTCCCTATCACATAATGAATTTGCTTCCAAAATGGAGTTTGCTAATTTAATATTTACTCTGAAAAAAGCCACTCTATGGTAATCAGTTCTCACCACTTTTTAAATGAACAAATCAGTTCAGAAGAATCATAATTGCAAGTAAGACTTACAGGTCACTGCATAGTTCATGTACTATCTGAAAAGGTTTAAGTACAAAACAAGGTCTTTTCCATTAAATAGCCAAATTCTGAGTTTGCGTAAGAAACCTAACCACGATTTATGAATGGGTTTGGGACTGAATGTTAACAAGTGGCATGAAAAATCTCTAAATCCAACAAACTGGGGTTCGGAAGAATGGGCTGTTAAAGCAAAGGATATGAGATGTGGAGCTGTTAAGCAGAAGGTTCAAGAACTGGTGATGTCTAGGTGAAGTCAGGCTTAAGAAGCCATTCATTCCTTCTTGTTTCTAATTTCATACAGAATGTGTAGATCAAAGAAGGAAGCAAACCAAAAATGTATCTGCTGCCTAGGCCAAAGTCAGTAATAAGAATATAACAGACAAAAAAATTAGATCTGTTGTAAATGAACTGCCTCCTGTAGATACAAAAGGTGGTTCTACAGAAACAGGAAATAACCCCTTGTATTAAAATTGAATGTGTTGCTCTATGTGATGAATTTCAGAGATTTTCTGAAGTCTGTAAGTATGTATGTGCATGAATGAATCTGTAATAAGAATGTGATACTATCCATCTCTGAGGCCAATAAATGTGTTACATCAAATAACCTTTCAACTAATGATACCTATGAAAGTGCCAGTTGCTTGTGAAGGACCATTTCAGGAAGGGCTTGTCTGTCCTACCTGGCCACAATGCTGCAGAGATAAGGATTAAGGCAGCACAGCCCCATGCCAGATCCCTGTATGGATCACCCACCAGTACAAACTTAATCCAGACAAAGCATGACCCCCAAATTAGCCAGAGTATATGCACAGTAGTTTGCTATGGATTTTGGTTCAGAAATTTGTAAATAAATCAGGTTCATCTGTTCTTCTGTACTGGGGTTGAAGCAGGGAACCTTCCAGCTCCTGTTTGAGGTATAGCAGTTTCTTCCATCCACAAGCCGTGTACAGAGGAAAGCAGGATGGCTGGACTCACAGTGAGAAACAAGAATTGTTAGCACCTACATGCAGAGAACAAGAATCTCAAATACACTACTTCACCAAACAGAGTTGCTATTTCCAAATCATGCTCCAGAAATATCTTGGCAGATCTCTGTCCAGCCAGCAAAGGGCAACACCTCATTAGTGTAGATCAGATGTATCTGGCTCATGTTCAACTTTGCTTAGGGCTCAGCTGAATTTCAGAAAAAATTTCGACAGCTGAATATGGATCAAAATGTCTAATTTTGAAGTGCGCTTCATTTTGCTCAATACTCAGGAAGAGATGCTTTCTCCAGGGTGCCAACAGCATGCTTCACTTAGCTGCTTTTTCTGCTTTCATCTTCATGGTCACTATTTAGAATAAACGTAGCACAGACTGGAGGGAGAAGGCAAAGTTGCTACACTGCTGGTTTGCTCTTCTCTCTGCTCTGGGATGCTTCTTTCTTGGCCTCGTAGCCAGACTGTGATGTTCCCACCACTATTCCTCTATTCTCAAGGTATGAGAGCTGCTTCTGCTCAGATCTGGATTTGGGAACAGGGGCTTGGCTGAACACCAAAGATTCCCTGCTTGCTGTATTCCTCCTCGCTGCCATCCCACCTGGTGCTGTACACTCGGAGCACGTCACTAATACCAGGCTTTGCATTAAGGACAGCCAGTCTCCTCTTGTGTGTCCTGGCTTATCACAGAAACCCTCTTCTTCCCCCCGTTGGTGAACAGGCATTCAGGTATGCACACACAAAATTAAGAGAAAACATTCAATTTGGAAGAATGTAAACACTTAAAGGCCAGATATAGTCTGATGTTCTACTTTTAGAGACCTTTGATTTCCTGTATGTTAAGTCCAGAGCTAAGGATACTATACTCACACCATTTTTTGTAATAAGCATCTTGCATGACTGTATGAGGAAAACATTCCCTACCAGAAATTAGACCTATGCAGCCATCCATGAGTTTCAGCACAAAGTAACTGGAAAGCACGTTGGCTGCAGATTCAGCTTCTCCTGTCCCATAGCTACAGGCTAGACTCATGCAAATAACTGAAATGTGTGATCATGACAAAATTATAACACCAGGTAGTCCTGACAGAAGATACACCAATGCAGCTCAAGAATAGCTAACAACTGCCTTTAGTTTTAATTATTTTTATTACATGATAAATGAATGGACAAGATACATGGGGCTTTTATTGCTCTACCTGTAGCTCAAACCAAGTATCTCCTACTGTTTGCTGTGGCTAATATTACAATTAAACCTTGGTATACAGACTCAGATTTTATAAAAACACACCCCCTTCTCAGGGGTGTTCTTACAGAACCATTCTTTTTCTGGTTTCCTCCACGTCAATATGCTTTACAGAGCAAACAGACAGAGGGAATCAAATCACACAACCTACAAAAGGAGTGAAGGACCTTACTTGCTCCCAGTAGTGAAGGAACGTAGTGTTAAGACTTGAAACTCATTTCCTATTTTTTGTGTTCATAATATAGTCTCTAAACAGTGCATTATCTCACATACCAGATGTGCAGCAGTATCTAGGTACAACAGGGTGCAATAAGTATGGAATTTCAGCCCTATTTCTTCTTTTATGTTTTAAGTAAAATCCTTACTCTGATTTTTTTATCTTGTTTTCTGTGTGCTTTGAGGAGTGGGAGAGATGTGGGCAGTTGGCATTCCATTACAGGAATGGAAAAATAAATTATCTAGGACTCAGAACATCTTAAGTAAACAGCACAAGAGAAACCAACATCTAAACCTCTAACTTCATTTAAACTAGTGTAAAACTACAGTACAGAAACAATTTGTGCTGATGTGATTAACTCCACTTAAGTGTAATTTGCCTGCAAGACTCTTGGCTAACACATCAAGCTGCATCTGGAACCAAAATAAATTGGAAAGATCTTAAAAGTTATTTGAACCACTGTCAAATACTATTCTGAAAATACTGTTTGTATGTTAAGCAATTTGAACACATTTCAATAAATAAGTCCATTACTTTCATATTACTAATAAGTTCACCAATAAAAATCCTAGTAATATAAAAAAAAATACTGTTGTGTCTCAGCTGAGAGGTGGTAACCTCGTAAAGCAGTCAGTGTTGCAAGAGCATGCTTTCCATATATATAAGTAGTCATCCTGGAAATAGAAGAAATAAAGCTTTGCACCAGGATGACTATAAAACTTGGATACAGCATGCTAATTTTCTGGTATGTTAATAGCATTTGGGAGATGGAAGGTGGGAGTTTCAGCAAGGGAAAAGGGAGACCACAGTGAGGGAAAATGAGCTTTAATCATCAAGCCACATTTTTGTCTTGCTGTTTCTCCAGGAAGGCCCCTTTACCTGCAAGGAATCACTGAGTGCTCTTTGGATTCAAAGGAAACTCCTTGCTGGTTTCTGTGGGCTTCCACTGGGGCCCACTGCCTAAACATCACCTTGGTGCTGATGGCCCCATAGGTGTGAAGACTGTTTCTGTGGAAGTTGAAAAGCATAGGTTCCTTGCAGGATTCAACTGCTGCACATCTTTACAACAGCAAAGCATGATGTGAAGTGCTTCCAGTCATCCACAAATGAGTGAGCTAATTAAAGATTTTTTTCCCTTTCTCTGGCACACTGCATAGTCCAATTAAGTTGCTAAGCCAATCATCTTGAAATAAATCAACCATATTGTTACATAATTCTTTTTAATAAACAGAGATATCATTATATGAACTAGGTTCTAAGGGTGCCAGATGCTCTTAAACAGGCAGTCTAATTTATTTCATTGAGTTTAAGAAGCAACTCATTCATGTGTGATAGCTTTTATCATCTGCATTGCTAATTCTTATCTGAGTTTAAAGCAGATTTCTTTCTCATACATAAATGAGCATATAAAAGCTAAGTATGAACCTTCCTTACTTCCCCATCACACAATCACATCGAACTGTTGTCTCAAACCACTGACTAAACGTCCTTTTTAACACAGTTAATAGGATTGCAACAGAAGGGGCCAAAACCCCCTCTCAAAATTACTGCACTCAACAAGAAGTAAAACCTTTGAAAACAAAGGTTTTGCTGAGGAAAGAGCACACACTGGAAGGTTACCACTTGTAACGGGAAAAGGGGGATGAACTGGGCTCACTGCAGCCCACAGTGCTGCCCAGTAATTGCGCTCAACCTTGGAGGAAAGCAGAGCCATGCCAGCAGCCTGCAGGGACTGCAGCAGATTTGGTCTCGGACAGACAGGGAAACCTAGTTTCCTCTGTAAAAAAAAAAAAAACAAGATTAACTGATTTAGTCTTAATGTTTCAAGGATACTATTAAAGGAGATGGGAAGTAGAGATGTTCCCTTCAAATACTGTCAATGACATAGGCTCTTCCACAGGAGAGTATAATGCATACATCAAACCCAGTAATCAAGCAAGACTGTTTTTATCTTTTTGCCCTTGGTTTATGCTTTTCTTCTCCCATAAAGAAGATTATACAAAACAAAATAATGTTTCAGCTGTTTTTTGATAGCTTCGTTGGAGGGCTGAATGAGTCACACAGAAGTTAAGGTATGCAAAGTACCTTTACTCGACAGTCCTCTTCCAACCCATCATAAAGTGCTTCCTGAAGAAATGGCCACTAAAGTTTCACAATCTGCGCCCCTCAAAGAAGCAGGCCATTTAGAACATGACTGAGAAGAAAGCAATAGTGGCTACTGAGTACGTCTGGTGCACCTGCACCTACCACCCCAATTTGTTCCCGTTTATTTTGGAACTCAACAAAACAGCTTTTGCTTTGTATTTTTACTTGGACAGTGATGGCTGAAAGCTACTTCTCTGCATAAAAGCTGAAAGAAAAACCCCTGTGGTTTCCATTTGGACATTAGAGGGTTGATGAGTTTTGCTGTCACAGTCTATTTTTAAATGCATGACACTGCACAGGTGTTCAGACTCTAAATCCTTAGCTAAATCTGTCATCGCTCTGCAGCTTGTCACTACATCAGCTAACAATCTGAGGGGAGAATGAAGTTCCCGTATGGCAGAAAACTGCAAGTGCTTGACAATGGTTAACAGTAATTTCTTTCCCTAGCTGAAAAATATCACTGCACTTGATAAATTTGCAGGTGTTATAATTGCTTTGAGGTTCATTTGTCTATCTAGATTTTTGCAATTTAATAATTTATCTACAAGCCCTTAATATGTAGGACACAAACTAACAAATGATTAAAAATGCAAATTGTTTTTGCAGGAGTAAAAAGTGGCAATCTGACTCAAAGCATAGGCTGGCAGTTTTACCTCTACGCTTGCAAACCACAAAACACTGACTGAATTCAGGAAAAGGAGATTTACAAAGAATTACAAATCATCTTCCTGCATCTGCCTTACGCATATATTATTTCTGTATCTGTGGGTATTGATAAAATACAACATATCAAAGAATATAATAATCAGTATTTTAAGCAAGCTGGTCATGAGGTTTTACTCCAAAAATGAGGCTAACACACACTAACGCTGTTCTTGAAATTTTTGCTGAATCTTATGTGCTGATGATGTAGACTTCTGGAAAAAGTATACTCTGTTCAAACTATATAGGAATAAAGAAAGATGGGAGAATGAATCATTTCATACAGGACTGGTGTTCCAGAGTCAGCATGAGAGTGGACACTAGTGCTTCCCCCAGGAGCATCGTCACTCACAGGGAACATTTCTTTCTGCTTCTACAAGGCCATTCTCTGTTCCAATAACGGAAGACCAAATTCAAGACCTACCCTTGTAAGTAAAGTTAAATCTCTTTAAGAGACTTCAAGTGAACCATCATGTTCTTCTAGAGTTAATTTAGAGGAAAAAACTGTGAATGACAACTCTTCCTTTGCAGATGATTATTTTGGTCTAATGATCATTTAGCATCCATCACTAAACAAAACCAGTGGTGCTTATCTCAGTGAGGTAACACTGAACTCCAAGACATGCATTTGACCCTTGCACAACAACTAATTGCAACTAATTCAGGACCACTGAAGTTTTGACTCTATTCCCTGCATGATTCTTATTATCAGTCACAGAAGAGAACTCATGTCAGTGATCCCCTGAACAATCTGAACCATATGTTGTCCACAAGGATGGATCGATATCATTCAAGTGTGCTGAAAGAGCTGGCTGATGTTATTATGAGGCTGTTCACTATCAAGTTTGAAAAGTTCTAGAGACCAGGGGAGAAAAAACCCAAATACAGTGACTATTCTCAAAAAAGGCTAAGAACAACCAGAAGGTTACCAGCTGCTCAAAATCACGGCAGACCCTGGGGAAATCATGGAGCAAATCCTTCCTCAAGTCATATCTGGGCATGTGACTGGGAATAGCCAGCATAGATTTACCATGGATTTACTAAATTTACCATGCTTGACAAAACTGATAAGCAAGTGTTTATTAAAAGGCTAGATCTGCAGAGGAGGAGAGAGCAGAGGAATGTCATCTACTTCACCAAGGTTTTTGACACAGTCTCCCAAGCATTTCTGTCTCCAAGCTGGGAACACTAACTGCGTTGATGAGTGGACTACTGTTTGGGTGAAAAAGCAGCTGGACTCAGGCTCAGGGGTAGCAATTCACATGCTGTACTCCAACTGGAGGTCAGTAACAAATGGAGTCCCATTCTTCTGTAAGATTCTACCCTGAATTCACAGGGGGATTTTCTAAGCTTAAATTTTCATAATCACTATCATTACTGAAAAATTCTGATGTAGTCTGCTGGAAAACAGTATAAACAAAATAAAATGCCTGAGAACTAATCTTCCCAAAGAAGATGATTACAACAATCTCATTTGCTTCAAATTCTATTATAAAGTTACTTTCAAAATACATTGTTGAAAGATGTTGCTGTTGGGTTTGAAGACCCCAAAGGAGGGGTGTTATTAAACATGCAGAATTTCCATATTAATGAAAATCTAACCTTCTCTTCAGCAGACGCTGAGAGGTGCTGAGTATTTAAGTTAGTGTTTTCCTGTCAGTATTAGTAGTGTACTTTTGCCCCTCAAGGCCCATATTTATGCAACATCACTGAGGGTGGACTTCCTTCACCAGGTTAAACAAGCATGGGTACCCAAAAAGGCACTATCACCACCCTTCTCTTACTGTTCCAGTACACTGTCTTCCCTTCAGAGAAATGCTTATGCTAAAATGCTCTATATGATCCGCTTGAAATAATATTTCCTAGCAGCTTTATTTAACATGATGACTCAAAGTTATCTGAATTACAGACTTTGAATGGAAGCATATAAATGAATTTGGCAATATTTTTTCCTTGTTTCTAATGTACATATTCCTTGAAACAAGTCATATTTGTGTTGTGTAGCAGACTTAAAGGACAGCTTTCACCTGCTAACTTCCCATTGATTGTGCCATAGGATGAGATGTTCTTCTTTGCTTGGTAATATAGCTAGACACAGACTGATTCCTATTTGAGTTATCTGGAAAACAGCACACTTCCTAAATAAATGGCTCAAAAACATTAAGAAAACAGGTTTGGGTTTTTTTTTTGCCTGATAGACTTAAAGATATTCCAGTGCAGACATATGGTTAGCATCATGCAAAAGAAGAATTTATCTCAAATTTAACTTTTAAGAATTGTATTTGTATTTATGAAGATTAAAGAAAAAAATAGAAATAAAGATTAATTGTGATTTACCAACTGAATCTTTCACCTTACACATGGATGTAGTACTGAAGACTCCCCATTGCTTCCAGGAACGTGACAGACCATCAGGAGGGCTCAACTCTATGGTGTGTCACCGCAATTGAGACCGCAATCAGAAAATGAACCGCTAGATCAGGAGTACATAAATGTGTCTCTCTTTTTAGGAGTTACATCAATCAGCTGTACTTATTTATACTGTCTTACAGAACATTCAGTAAATTAATAGAACATTAATATACTTTTACAGCAGTGTGATTTATAAAAAGGAAAAAAAAATTAGGAAAAGCTCTGATGCATCTACTGCTAAATTTTGCTCATGAGGAGACTGTTAAACTACTCACCTTGCAAACACTACTAAAAATGGACAAAGTACAGCCTAGGAAGGTTCTTCTGTATCTTATCCTCCAGGGTCAATAATTCTATATTTGGTGCCTTCTCTGAACTGATTTGTCTGTACTTCAGACAGACATGCACCCTGATGTTTCTAACCAAATTGATGAATTTCTCCTATGTTTATTGTTCTTATTTCTGGCTACTGCATGAAAAATCAGCACCTTGTCTAGCTCTTAAGGGAAAATTTGTCTCTTAAAGATGATGACTTGAATGAGAAGGTGGTGGTGGTTGCAGGTAAAAGCACTATTTTACACGCTACTCTAAACGCATTTCTTTCAGGAATAAGAAATCTGAAGCAGTATCAGGTTTATAGCAACAGAACACGGAATAGCACTTTTCAATAGCAGCTTTTCTTACACATGGCTACAGAGGTCATCGTTGTTTGAAAAGAAACATGTCACTTGGGAATTTTTTCTTTAATCAGAAATTAGAAGCTGAGCAAAATATTTTGGTATGAAATCTGTTTATGTGTAATTCCTGCTGTTAGTTTTCTCTACAGCCACTACAGTATTTACTCAGAGAACTGATGTGTGTTCAGCTCTGTACGCAAAGCAGAAGGTACTCCTAAAGAGCTTGTAACGGAAATAGTATGTCAGAGAGATTGGTAATGTTTCTAGCTACATATAAGAATGTTCTGTCTGAGCTTTTGAGCTGATCAAAACCTTTTAACTGTACTCATCTTTTTGGTGGTGTACTCATTAACTTGTGCATAGCGCTAATATAGTCATGTAGTTGACACCTTCAGAACACACACAAGCATGCACATAGTCCCATCCTCAAGGGCTGACTGCTGATGTCCATTAAAAAAAACAAGCTGCCTAGATAAGCTGCCCAGAGATGTATAAAAAGATCTGGTAGTGAAAGCATTGCAGTTTTAAGTAGAAAAAATACTCCCAAGATAATTATTCAGAATATAGTATGTGTTTACTGAATCTAGTTCATTTTCTTCATGTGCAAAATTGCCAAATTCTGCAAGAGGCCTCTATGCTTCGCTGGTATGTTTTAACCCTAATTATATGGGTCTCCACTGTGAGTATCTTTTCATTAAGATGGTCTGTGAAAACCAATGGGGGGGATGGAGGGGAAGGGGGTGTCAGGAATGGCAGTGGATGCAAGTTACTCCAAACATGCATGACCAGTAGAAAAAGAAGCAAAACATGCCTTGACTCACAATGCTGACATTGTAGTTCTTTGAGCAAAAGGTCCCCAGGAACAGGCAAATAACAGCCTAAAGCAAAGCGCTTCAAGAGTGATAGAAAATAAGATAGCTATGCATAACAGGAAGGAAGTAGGAAAACTTTGTGTATAATATTAGGAAAAACTTACTAAACAATATAATACTGTCAGCTGTGAAACTTCCTAGGGATTCTCATGGGAACCTAAGGAAGAATACTAGGAAGTGCTCAGTATGAGCCATACTACATCACAGGAAGATAGGGTAGCTTTTCCTGGTGTCCATCTGCCAAAAAAAAATAACAAAAGAACAGGGAAAGCTTGAGACACAAAGTATAATTTTTCCACAGGTTCATAACAGATGCTTAGGTGTTAAGTCTATAACCCCTAAAACCATACTGTAAGACACATGACCCGAATAGCCCTTACATTGTAAGAAGGCAAACTGCCTTTAGTTTGTTTCGGAGCATGCCTCTCTGAGCACATGAGATCCTAATTCATGTATGGCTCTCTTGGGACAGAAATCTAGACATTCCTTCAATAATTTTTGTTGAAGGATCCAATCTAGGATGTGGTTTTCACACACCTTTGACTAAGGTCACAGGAAGAGGAATAAATGCTTGCAATGACGCCTCCACCACTTTTTAGTTTAGTTTAGGGGTTTTTTTTTAGTCTCATGTCTCCTTACAGGAGCAAGTACATCTTCTGGTAGGTGCACAAGAGTGTCAGTTTCCTGCTTTCACTAAATTTGAACATACCTATCCCACCTCCTGTCAACAAATGAACAAACAAACAAACAAACCAAGCACCCCCCAGGAAAAAAAAAAAAACAAAAAACACAAAACAAAACAAAAAAAACAAACCAACCAACCAAAACCCCCACCCCCCTCCCCCCCCCCAAAAAAACAACCAAACAAAACCCAACAAAACAAAATCACACCAAAACCCAAACCAATTTTGTACTTAATCTCTCTCTTCCTCCAAAAAGGTTGATCCAAGCAGCTTTCAGTCCCTTTGGGGATAGGGACTGAGCACCCTCCTGTCCAACACTACCTATCCTGATAAATACGATAGCATCTTGAGAGATGCACCCTAGCCCTCCCTTCTCCTACCCTAATTAGGGGATAAGTGCTGACTTATTTGCACAGAGAGAATGGAGATATTATTACTGCCGATTAAAAGCTGTTTTACCTTAGGCTAACCTGCTTCCTTAGAAAGCCCATGAGTCTAAGTGAAAGAAGGCGTCTTGTAAACCAGAGGAAGGCTCTGAAGTTTCTAAAAAGGTCGCATTTTAAGCTACTGCTCCTTTTTTCTCAGGACCTTGCTAGGTATCTTCCCTTGTCTGTGTGGGGAGCTTTGCTTAACATCATTCTCAGGCACCATATGCAAGCTGCAGGTGTTTAATTCAAAGCTGTGATATAAATCACTTCTGTGCTAAAATTTTAATGATTTTGAATTTTCCAGAAACACAGGAAAAATCCTATTTAGTTGTTAATCTCAAACTGAAGAAATTAGAAACAAAAACCCCAAACACAATAAAAAAAAAAACCAAACAAACAAAACCAAAAGAACAAAAACCAAACACAGCCACAAAAAATAAACCAAGCCAAACCCCAAAAGACATCTGTGTAGGTTTTCTTGCCCCACTAATAGTGATTACTACAACTTTTCCAGTTGAATATTTTGAAGAGGAGCCTGAACTAAATGAATTACACAGTAAGTAAAGATTCAGATCTCTTTTACAGCCTCTACATTTCGATAAAACAATCTCCAAAACCCTGAAATGGGATTACCCCAGGAGGTCCTGGTGAACTTCTGACTGGGATGCAGGCATTTTTTAGCTTTCAGACTCATTTCTGTTTCAAATATTATTTAAGCCCTTTTCCTAAGAAAATTAGGCTTCCTGTGACGATGTTGCCACTCAGTTGTATGTCAGTACTACTCAAGTAACTGTTCAAACATTCTGTGCAGTTCAATTGGATATGATAGATCTGGTGATCTCTATCCTAGATTTCTATTAAATAACTGCAGTGGGTAAGACAGAAATTGGGGCATAGGGCACATATTCATAGTAGAGCAGGTTTTCCTAATACCTTCTCACAGACGAGTTTACCTCTATATTCCCTCAATGCACAGGAGATTAGTACCACTGGTATAGACAAGTCACTTAAGTGACTACTGGTTTGTGTTAGGAGGACTACAGTTTTAATATCTAAATAGAACATACAGTTTAATCTCCTTCACTGTTACTAGCTTTACAGACATCAATTACAAACTGTATCTAGTAGCTAATCTGAACTGGACAAGATAGTGCAATTCATCAAACCACAAGAAAGATACACCACCTATTAAATTTGTATTTTTCAACATATTAATCCTGTTATCCCACCAAAAATATAGCTTTGCTGTTCACTGAAATACTGCAAACTCACCCGAAGGCAAATCTCTGCAGAAAGTCATCACAAAGTTAACGATTTTAAATCCATTCCTTTCCCCCAGTGTTCAACATTAAGTATAAAAAACAGCGACAGTGAACCTTCAATCCAAGCTAGCAGAGTAACAGATCCTATCCAACAGCCATAAAAAGGTTCTGTTAAACAAAATGAGAAGTTTGAATTCCCTAGTCACAGCAGCGCTAGGCTGTCCACTGCTGATAATACATAGATCATGCATATCTGAATAAAAGGATTTTGGGGTGAATACCATAAAATGGATCCAAGTATGAGGTATGTCAAGTTTTTTTCATTCTTACATTTACAGGCATTTCATTTACTTTAAATCAAATAGATCCTAACTCAGCAATGAATTTATTCTCCTGTCAGACACTCAACTACCTTAGTATTATTTTATGCTAGCTTCAGTTAGGTGCCAGGACTGGATACAGACTTTTACTGAGATGAAAAGTAAGAGGAGGCTTGAAGAGTGAGCTGGATGAGAATGGCTCCCCCACTTTTTTAGAACTTTAAGGAAAAACATCAGCTGTGGTTTCACCAGAACTGCTGCATAAAAAGAAATATGGGATTTGGGGCTCTAGGGGGAGGGAGGAAAACATGAAAACAAAAAACCCATCTGTGACCCAAGAATGCTAATGTGGTAGAAGCATGGCTTTTTGTATTTCTTGGTCTTGATCTAAATTTTACACACCTGAGCTCACTACCACAGCAAGACCTTGATAGGGAGAGGATGTCAGAAGGGAAATACATGGTTTGTGGAGAACTAGTGCACTGCCTATAGAATCTGCAGTTCTGTAAAACTTGCTTCTTAAAAATAAAAACAGTGACAGTCCCCACATCATGATCTAGCCTTTTGCTATAATAATGGCTATTCACTAGATTTTGCTGTGTTACAAATGAGTTGAAACTGGACAACTTTAAATAGAAATGCTCTAGAAGTATGTCATATAACCTAGGACTCAAAGCTGATAAACCCTTTGAAATGACCTGCTACTAGAGAGCTTGGACAGGTACCCCTCAGCAAGGGGTGAACTTACGATTACTAATAGATTCTAGAATTACTTATCCCAGATTTAATTTGTTTCCTGGACAAACACAGTGCATTTTGTTTTAAATTATAAACAAAACAAAAAAAAAAAAATGAATCAAACCAACCAACCAAAAACCCCAAATAAATCTGGGCACTAGAAAGAAAATCTTTTTACCTGCTCCTGGCTACTGTACTTTGGATTATGCAAGCATCTCCAGGAGGAGAAGCAAGCAAGTAAACTGCTGCTTTTCCCAGAGGAACTGAGGATCTTTTGCTTGGAAGAAACTTCAGGAGGATGGGCCAGGGAGGGATAGAGACAAAGACGTGGTAAGCAGGCAGATCATGGCAGACTGCAGCTTAGAAAAGCTCCCTGGAGGGCCAGAAACTTCCTTACAGCAGAGAGGAACTCAAGCCAGGGGAAAGCAAAGATGATGTGTGGATTTGCCGTTCAGCACAGAAGACAGTGCAGTTTGTTTCAAAATTAACTAAAAAAATTGATGTTTCCAGTACTGAAAGACTAAGTCAATGACTGGCTCAGCAGAGGGATAGAGGAGAATCTGGCATACAACTGCAGCTGCATCGCAGGATTTGTCCCAACCCAGTAAGAAGTTTGACACAAGTCTTTTCCTTGCCTTGGTGACAGAATTGAAATTAGCAATGGTCAAAATTTAATCTGTTTTAAAAGGAAGTGATTGTCACTTAGAAACGTTTCAATCATCTAATTTAAAGAGGTCTAGGCTAACACACCTGACAACTCTTCAGTGGTGCCACAGCAACAGAAGTGACATTATCTACTACATATCTTTCCACAAAGCTGATTACCATTTTGTTAGTTTAATGAGTGGAAAACAACACGGGCTTTAGGCTTCTCCCCTGCACATTGCTGCTCAAGAAACTGAAGGACTGGGCTTCACTCCTCCCTTGCTCCACATTATGTCACTCTGAAAACGTCCCAGTCACTGACCAATTAATACCAAATTTAGTAGCTCTTTTAAGCAGCAACAGTGCTTTAATCTTAAAAAAAAATAAAAAAATAATTTAGAAGACTGAAGTTTCACCTTTAACTCAAGATATTGCTTTCCAACTTCTTTATTAGTTCTGAATATCTTAGAGAGATTTTAATTTGGTTTTAAACCAAGTAGGATCCAAACTAAAAGCACATTTTAAGAATCCACAACAGAATAAAGTACAAGAGGAGGGTTCTGTAATTATCCCGAAATTAAACACCAAAATCTGTTGAAATACGTTTAGTTTTGCACATGCAATACACAGTTCCTGGCACATGTGAATACATATCTACATCGCCTACAATGAGCAGTTGTACAGCTTCTCCTGCATTTAAATCTGGAGGCTGTTTAGATATATTTAGGTTTAAATCTTGCCAATCTTAAAAAGATTTAGTGGCATGGACCTGTGCTACCTTGTTTGACTTCTAGACTGGATTGAACTCCATGAACAAAGGGAATACACTGGAGTTTCTACCTGCCCATGTAGACCACAGCCTCACAATGCAACCTCCACCCTGCAGTATATGAAATAAATATCTTATTACACTTTGTCCTGAAAATATCTTAAAATATATTGTAAAGATATTCAAGAAGGCATTTTATGCTTTCTTCCTCAAAGGAACTTGTTGAAAAAAATCCCACTTTCAAATTGTCTCCAATGAGATGAGAGGAAGGAAGATGGATTTTCTACAAGGAAATTCTCTACAGCAGAAAGAATCCACCACAGCCTCTCAAATGCACAGCCTGGTGTAACTGTAGAAATATTCCCCATCACTGTTGGTCTGTCTGTCCCTCTCCTGCAGTAGCTGCTCAGGCTCATTCCACCTGCACACTGGGCTGTTTTATTTCCACCACCTACCCCTCCTCTCATATTCACCTCTGATTCCCACAACAAGCTTCAAGTTCTTCTTTTTCCTCAGGTAAGCCTCAAGCACCAGCAGCTCCTTCTCCATCAGAACCATAAAAACCCCTTAAATCTACATAATAACAGAATATAGAAGCATTTTTATGCAAAGTGCTTTATTTTCCAAGATAATGGGTACAGCAAGATGAAATTAAGGTTGTGCATTACACTGGGTATTAGAAATACCTGGTCATTACCAAAAAGAAGTACAAAGTCAGGAATTCTCAACTTACCATAAACATAAACCAAACATGCTGGATCTGGAAAATCAGAATTAGGACATCTGAAGTAGCCTCAACTCTGCATGGTAATGACACAATAATCATAAGTGGTCCCAGTGCACATAAAAACTGATTTTAGAAATATTAGATTCTTAGATTTTTATTTCTCCCTATTCTTTCATTTTCACTTTCCTGCTAATAATAGCTCCTATTACTACTAATCATTTGGAACAATGAGAAAACCTATCTCAAGAACTACAGCTCTTACAGCGCTTTAATTCTACCTGAAATTACAGCCAAGTTGTTCAAATTCTGTATTTACAGTAGCGCTGCCATTCCAGAGAGAGTAGAGCATCATACCAGCAATGAAATCCCTGTTGCAAGGACAAAACTACTTAGTCTTAACTGTGGGCCCATCTTCACAGACCTTTATTTCCTCTTCACGCTTAATTTGTTTCCTTGAACCTCTTTGTTAACTGAGACACAGCTTAGAGCTGACACAGGACACCAACCCACAAGGAAATACCCTACAGGAAACAAATGAACACTGTTTTCAAAGTCTTGACCTACAGACCTCATAGGTTTTGTGCGAGATTCATCCAGAAACTCATCCACCCTCCGACTCATCTCTTGCTCTTGCTCATCTGGCAGAGTGCTGACATCTCTCATATTTCTGCACAGGACACACAGCTTTTCCATTCTCCCAGGTGCCTGGTATGCAGAGCTTGGAAGCAGGTGAACACCTGCTCCAGTCCATGCTCTGTGCTGGGAGGAGTCCCGCTGCAACACACGGTCTCCTGGACTGCAGCCTTATGTTGAGGGTCCTCCATCAGTTCATTTTACTCAAGGAGTATCCTCAGTGTACGCCGACACGTGCAGGCACAATGGTGTTTCATGACCCTGCACATATGTTAGCACATTTTCAGTGCTACAACAGTAGAGTAATAGCATGTGAAGTATAAATAAGGAAACAGCCGATAAACAGGATGACTATAGATAAGAGTATCAGAGTAAACCCGCAAGTCTGAAAGTACTATACTGGGGGAAAGGGACTCTAAGGGTGTGAAACATGATTCTCACGGATGAGTGATGCTCTGATGAAAATAGAACCTACCCAGCAGGTTCACCCATCATTTTCTTTACCTCTATTTCTTTAACTAACTAAACAAACAGCATAAACTACAACCACAAACATGGTGGGAAATTGAGGGAATGAAAAGAGAATGGTAACAATGAATGGAGTCAAGGAAACATGCGCAAGCATACTTAAGATTTGAAGCGAAAGGCCAAAGCTGCCTCAGAGTAGGATGATTGGAAATCAAGTTCAAGATGAATTTATAAGAGTTATGTGAAAGTGAACTGCCTCTCTTTTTTCCAGTTCTGCTAGATGTGATCCAGTTCTGCAAGATTTGATCTAGCAAAAATTTCAAGGCCAGTATTTCCGTTTTACAATGGGTACAGTGAAGTAGGTAGAGGTGGGCAAAAATCAGGACTAGAAGGCAGATAACCAGAGTAAATGCACTGTCTCTTGAAGTACACATGCTTTTAAATAGCCACTTATCACAGCAATTTTGTGATAAAGGCAAAAATTCTTCCCTTTTCCTTGCATTTGGTTTTGATATGTTGACAAATATGTGGTGAAAGATGCAAAGCTTCCTTAAGCATCAGAACAGTTCTGGTCTTTCTGATGAAGATTTAACCCAGAGGATGGAACCTAAACCTATGGAATGATAGATTTTGTCTTAAGACCATTAAGCATAGACTAGCACTGATCTTTCCTTACTGCAGCTATTTATCAAGAATTACCACGTTTTATTCCATACTTGAGCCAAACACAGCTTAACACCTCACCCACTAATCATAGGCTAAGCGCTGGTTACTGCCAGCTACTACTGGTGAGGGTTACTGCTCATTGCTTATTTCCCATGCCATGCCGAGTAGCTCTTGCTTCTCCTCATATATTTTTGGCTTTGAAGTGTTGACTTTTAACAGCATAGGAGTAATTTGGGGCACCTTGAGCAGAGCCCTGAGCACCTCTCTGATGCCCTGAACGTCCAGACCAGTGAGTGGTTTCTGCTGCCCCCTTTCAACTCACATACCCAAACCCCCTTCTTGCAGAAACCAAGGCTCAAAATGCAAAACAGAAAACTGGGACCAATCAGTGCACCCCAATCTAGTTTTGGGCTCCACCAATCTTTCCGTTTCACTTCCCCATCATTTACACTGCACTACCAGTAAAAAAGAAGTGCCTACAGCTCATCTCTGACATGTAGCTTCCAATGTACTTTACAATGGGCGAAAAATACCTTCCATGTTACAGATGGAAAAAGTGAGACTTGAATTTTATGCGCCCTGTGCTAAGGAAGCCTGGGGTACTTTGTGGTCTACTGGACATCAGTCAAAAAGACTTGCTGTACAAATTTTAAATGGGGTCTATAACCATTCTATGCCCCCAGTCAAGCTACAAATAAACTGAAAAGTATTAGTCAATTATTCCACAGAATTAGGTCAAAAGATATGATGTAAGGACAAGCCAAGTTGCATGTGAGCCCCCTATGTAAACTAAACCTAGCTTCATCCACCTTAAGACATAACTCCTTATTCAGGATAATAAATTCTTGAACTGCTGAAACCAGTGTCTGTTGAGCTGTCAACTTCAAACTGCCTGCACTCCTTGGGTTACTTGTATTACTTTATTATTCTAGAACAAGATGTGGGTTTACAATGCCTACAGCACCTAGAAAAATACCAAAATAAACCAAATGAAATCTTGGGCCAAATATATTTCATGTCAAAGTTCCCCCTGGAATTAAGGGGGATGGAATTTCATCTGCATGCTTCAAGATTACTAGAGGGAAGCATTTACCTTTCCAAAACAAGAGTTGAGAGTTTTGTATGGTGCCTATTTCTGATTCTCACTGCAACGGCATGTTACACAGACCACGTTTACAAGGCTGTGGAGACAAAGTAGCCAGGAGAAATATACCTCTGTGTTTCTATGCCTCGCATGGTATACATGTTTTATATGGAAATGCAGCTTTATCTCAGTTTTCAAGCTATTTCTGCTTATGAAGCAATGTCATATACTTTAGCAAGTTATGAATATTCTTTTCAGCTCAAGTTAAGAACCTCAAATTCTGTTAAAAAAAATCCAAAACAAAAACCCTCTAAAAATTTTGCCTCGTGTGACAAATTATTTTGTGTTAAAAATTTCAGCTCTTGAAAAGTCCACAACAAACAAATCTGTCATTGAATTTCACTCATGTCATATGCTATACCTCAGTCTTGGTGGAGAAAAATCTTAAAAGGACACAGTTTGGATTTTAGTCTGTGTTGTGTCCCGTGTCCGTCCCCCCCCCCCCAATTATTTGTCATCTATAGAAACACTACTGTGGAAAAAAAAAAAAAACCAAAACCAAAAAAAATCTGGTTTTAAGGGTTTGTAAAAGAACTGATTCCTGGTTTTCTAATATGGTGACAGCTCTGCCTGATAACATTTGAAAAGAGTGTCTTGGTGGGAATGCTGATACAACTGTAGGCGCAAGAAAATGCACCTCAATTTCAGATTGCAAAAATGCAAGAATAAACTAACAGTTAAGGTGCCTGGTTATCCTACAGAACCACAGGTCCCATCTGTGTGCATTTGTAACTGTACCTTGCCAAGACAAAGGGAAAGCAGGGCTATAGTAACTGTATCTGGCAAAAGCAAATTCTGCTTCTTGACTGAAAACCTATAAACAGATCTTTCCCCCCAGCCCCCTTCTTTCTTTGAGGGAGAAATTCCATACATTTTGAAGATCCCATGCGAACTATTTTAAAAACTGTTATGAAATGTGACCTTTTAAAAGGTGCAAATTAATAGCATGATAAGAAAATAATGGATACTGACAGCGGAGGCCTTTTTCTGTTACGGGTTTTGGCTGTTTTTGTTTTGTTTGGGCATTTTGGTTTTTGGTTTTGGGGCTCGGTTTGTTTTGTTTGTTTTGTTTTGTTTTTTTAAACCAAGATTTCTTTAAAAGGGCAAGTAATATTCCCACAGAAGTTGCAGAAGCCCCCCTCCCTTTAAGGCACATAAAGCTAACTTAAACATTAGCAGGCATATTATAAACCATATAATCCTAATAATTCAGTCTCTTCAATTCCCAACATGCTGAATTCCATTATTTATAAAGAGCCAAGTAACAAGATATTCAGCATTATGTGACAATTGAAAAAGCTTACCTAAAAATAATAGTAAAGCAGCAGTACTTACTAGTGATGACACAATACAACAATTTTTGGACTTCTTATCGCTAACAGCCCAGACTAGTACTGCCTATGCATTATAGATTGTTGTTTCCATCTATATTGACAATATAATGTAAACACGACTTTGAACATTAATGCATTTTTACAGAAGCAAGTTAGCACCTTAACCTGACTCAACAGCAAGTTTTTCTTATTGTTTCATATACACAAATATGCAGAGTAGCGTAAGAAATGTGTATGCGTTTATGCTGCATGTATACTGGTACACCACCTGTTAATCAAAATAATAATCCAGGAACATGCTAGAGAAATACATCCACACTATGTTAAGTACTAAACATGAACTTCTGATTGGTCAGTATTAGATACAGCACATAAACAACCATCTAACTTACACTGCATTCTGAAATTTAGCGATATTGTCTGTCACAACTCTCAGCATCTCCTCAAATTTGTTAAGTTTCACACGGGTTTTATCCTGTATTTATGCATCTTTAAGAAACAGGAAAGCAGACAGCACACTTCGGTATTTGAAAGCCAAGCACACATTTGAAGTTAAATCTAGTAAAAAAAATCCAAACAAAACAAACAAAAAATCCCACATGAAAAACAAAACACAAGTACTTCCACCTTCACTAAAATACAGTGCCAAACCATTTTGCATTCCAAAATCTCCAGTTTCATAAAAACTTAAGACTGCGCTATCAGGAAGGGCTTGATTTCTGTACTGCAACACTGAAACCCATGCTTGTTTTCTTTCTTGGCTGAAACACTGAGCCTTTAGTGTTGTCTTAACAACTTCAATCTTCAGTTAAACCAAAAAAATGCAAAACAACTAAACAAGCAAAACAAACCAAAACAAAAAATTAATTGAGATTTAGTACCACCAATGCCTGCCTGCTAAAACTGCTAATTAGATACCAGGAAGTCACCAGCCCTTCCAAATACTGGCCAGAGAACAATGACTAGCACAGAGACTTGTATTCAATGTGTTACCACCAGGATCAAGTATTTCTCAACTCAATTTCTAATAAGCTGTAACTTTAACCAGATGTTAACCAGGTATCCTGATAATAGTATGCCAAAATGCATTTACTCAAGTTTTTAATACTAATCTATTACTAAAAAGTATACCTAAAACACTTCCAAAATTCCACTCATTCTCACATTGCTTTAATTTATAATTTCAAATAATTTATATAAGCCATAAAACTGATTGGCTCTAAAACTTTACCAGTTTGTATACAAGGAACACAGAAAATAGGAATACCCGAGTGACCCGAGTGCCGCATCCACCTGAAAAACTGGACTGACTATGCATGATTATTTTAATTCAAGACAGCAATTTTGCTTCTTTGGTCTGCCTTCACTCAAGGTGTGCAAAAACCACAGCAAGCAACTTCCCAACATCATCAATAAAACATCATGTAACAAACCCGATTCCTGTTGATGGATTCAATCAATCCCTTTGATATCTGTTTAAAATAAGTAAAAAGGAGAGTGTGAGAGAGGCTGTAGGTGCGAGGAAAAGAGGGTTTATTTAGTTCCTTTTGCTCAACAACTTCGTAATCCATTTGCTGCTTTCCTTCCCCATCTCTCACCCCTGCGCGTTGCTTAGCTGGAAACTGGGCTGCAAGAATGTGGAGAGTGTAAACAGCCTTTTATTGTCCAAAAGGATAGGAGTGTGAAAGCAATGGGTGCCTTATCGCAGGACTGCAGCTCGCTACTTCATTGCTGTGATAAACCGCTGGAGCAAAAAACATTACACGACAAGCACAATCCGAAACCGGATTAGAATTTGACATAAGCTTCCTCAAAAACTAATCAATCAACTCACACTGTAATATTAGACTCCAGTTCTTAAGGAGGCTGTTTAATCCCTTCAAGGTTTATTACACACTCCCCACTGACTACAGAGACAAACTTTCAGATACTTTCAGCCGGGAAAGAGAGGCACAACTTTCGCACCACGAATCGGAGGGGACTGAAATCAAAACTTCCTCCGCCCCCAAATAACTTCGAATTAACATTTTAAAAACACTCCTTAAAGTGAAGATTGCCGAACCTGCTTGCAAATACAAGTTTTCCTCTTTTTAAACCTCTCCCACCGCGTTACCACGAGCACTAGGACCATTTTTCTACCACTGACACTCCACAACCCAGCAGTTTCTGGCTCAGGGAGAAGCTGGCCTCCGCGTTCCCGACTCCAGCCGCGCACCTCGTTGTCCTTCC
This sequence comes from Pezoporus flaviventris, assembly GCF_033815535.1. Classification (NCBI taxonomy): domain Eukaryota; kingdom Metazoa; phylum Chordata; class Aves; order Psittaciformes; family Psittacidae; genus Pezoporus; species Pezoporus flaviventris. Next base: position 11,170,322 of record NW_026892549.1, read on the forward strand.
CTCCCATATACGGGTCCGGGAGCCAACTTTACATTTCACCCCCAACGTCAGTCCCAAATCCCCCGCTGCACGCAAAGGAACATGTAGCACAATACAGGTGCGTGCTACAGTCCAGGGTAAAAATTAGCAGCCCCCCATGCCCGCGCTGCAGCAAGCCGAAAATAACAGGGGAGCTTCCGAAGCGCGGGTGACTCGACCTGCACAGCCCGTTATGTCATCCCCACGAAGAGAGACACCTGAGCCCAGCAGAAAACTTTTCCGGAGCTGGCAGTTCCGGGCGGTACTCGGCACCCGCCCGCCCGCCGTGCCCAGCCCCACGGTGGCTCCCAGCGCATCCCGGCTCCCGGAGCCGCTCTCTACCTGCGTGCCCCACCATCCCAAACAACCCCGCCGAGCGGCAAACGCGTGGAAAAGCACGGACGCACTTAATACATATATGTATATATACACATATTAAAAGAAAGAGATAAGAATAGCTGTCGTGCTGATGGGAGGCTGCCCGCGGGCGCGGTGCGCGCTGCCCGGAGCTAGCTTTGCCTTTGCCGTCAGAGTAGACCGCGTCTGCCGCTCGCACCAGCGGGAAAGGAGCCATTTCCCCCGAAGTCCTGCGGCGGGGACCGGAGAGGGACCGCGGGGAAGGACACTTACGAGCTGGAGGACGCCCTGGACGACGACGAGGGGCAGGGGCCGCAGCTGCACCATCCTGGCTGCCGGTCTAAGAAGCGACTCCCTTCTCACGGGTCTCGCACATCTCCGCTGCGGAGAGCGGGGGGGCCGGGCTGAGCGCAGGGACACGCCGCCCCGCTTGTCCCCCCTCACGGGGCGCTGGCAAGCAGCGGCGAGACCCCGGCACTGGCACGCCGCTCCGCGCGGCGCCGCTCAGCTCCGCGGGCGGCCATAGCGGGCAGGAGGACGAAAAAAGGAGGCGGGGGGCGGCGGTGGCGGCGCTGCCCAGCCGGGCGGCCGCGGCACCCCCTGCGGGGCGGAGGGGAAACCCCTCACACCCTAGCGCGGACCGGCGGTGCGACGGAATACGAGGGGTCCGAGCCCGCCGCCCTGCTGCCTGCCATGGTGCTGCTGGGGAGAAGCAGCCACCCAGCCAAACCGAAGTTGAGACGAACCACAGCGAGGAATACAGAACGAAGGAAGCATCCCCACCGGGCGCTGAGAAAACCCTATTGCCCCGGGCGGGGCGCCCCTCACGGAAAGTTTAAAGGCGTGGCGGCCCCTCCTCCGCCTGTAGCCACCGCCGGCCCAGAGAGCAATGGAGGCCTGCGGGGCTAGAGCCCAGGTTTATCGGGGGGGGGAAACACCCCCGCTGCTACCCCCTCCTCAGGGAGCCGTCGCTGGCTGGCCCAGCCGCCAGCCTCATGCTCTGGTACGAAAGGAGAGACGGGTGAAGAATTTGACTTAACGTGTCCCTTTCCCAGTTGTGCTTTATCGGAAAACTGCTATCACCGTTCTGTTTCCCAAGGGTCGATGTGCCCGCCCACCCCCGGCACCCACACGCTGTGGTCCTTGTGGGGAAATTCAACGGGTTTCTTCTCCCCAGCTATGAGGGAGGACGCATAGTGGGACGGGGGCGTGGGGTCTGGATGCGCCCCTCGGCCTGCCCAGGGGCACCACATGTCTGTGCCCTTGAGCGGTCCCAGGTACAGTGTCAAGTTCAGGTGGGCTCTTCGTGTGGGGCTTGAGCTGTGCTGAGCAGTGGGTTGGAGCGGTGCTGCTGGAGACAAGGGGCATGCTGTGCCTGGTAAATAGCATCCAAGTGTGATGGGAGCCCGAGGGCTGGAGGATCTGGCTTCAAAGAAGTCACTCTGGGGTTATATCCATTTAATAACATAAATTAATTAACACATCGTCGACCTGCTTTTGAGATGGGCCTAAGCAGCCTGAAAATTTCATTCCTGTGCTGTCAAGCTGCAGGAGAGACCACCTTGTAATGCAGTAGCCTTGAAAGGGGAGATACAGTTCTGAGAGCAGGAGGCCAGGACCTGACGGAAAGCAGCCATGTTTTGGCACACGTGCCTGGAGCTGGCTCGGTAGCACCGTAACAGATATACCTGCATCCAGTCTGGCAGTGTGGGTGGTTGTTGGTCAGCAATGCACGTGGAATGTGATACACAAGCTCTCTGCCACTGAAGTGAACTTAGTGGCATCAGTTTCCAACCATGCATCTCATTTGCAGATTAGTTTCCTCTTAATTCTTGGTTTCCCTGTCTCATCTTACTAGGCCTGTGTTCAGGTTACGTTTTAACTACCTTTGTATTTTCAACCGCTAAAATCCTTGCCAGGGGAGACAGTTTTGCAAGACCTTTCACTGCGCTGGTGAGCAGCCATGATTTTACCAGGTAGTGACTGTGTTTATTTAGCTGTTACACCCCACCCGTTCCTTTCCTAGCTCTGCTGTTAGGTGTCCTGAAAAACACATCATTTGGATGTGATCGAGCCACAGACTGTGATCTCTCATTTGGGTTCAGAAAAGACGTTTGCTCTATAGCAAAGGAAAATACAGATAAACTCAACAACTCTAAAATGGGTTCATTTGCAGCAGATTCAAAGATTCAGACAAAAGCGGAAACAGTGTTAATTACTGAGTCAAAAGTTTATAAAAAGTTCTTTTTAAAGTGTTTATTTTAGTGTTCTTCAACCTGTTATGCTACCATTTGATTTTATTTTTAATATAAAAGATCAGCATAAGATGTGTTAGGATTTTCCTGGTAGAATTTAAATCTAAAAGATGTCTTCACATCCTGGATGGAAAATAGTTAAATGCTGCTACACATATGCTTAGTATAAAAAACATTTAAAAAGTATATTTTCTATGGTACAGAAATTATATATTTGCATGTGTGAATTACCCAGTTATTGGTCTAACTGTAAGGAAGCACTCTATTGAGCTGACCAAAGCTGTTGTATTGAGCACCCTGTGCAGGGATGAGCCATGTAGGTGTGAGTTTACCTTGTGCCAGGCTCGTACTGCAATAGTGGTCTGGTCTCGCTCGGGTCCTCATAGTAAATGGAAACATCTTGAGTGCTATCTACTGCTCACAGGCGGTACTGCCTGCAAGTGCAGAGTGAAGATTTTATTTCCTCATGACGAATTGCATTATACAGCTGGGTGAAAAGACTGTTATGCAATTAGTTAGAATTAGGAAGACTAAATTCGGATGAAGTATTTAGATAAATCTTTTTTCAAATGGAAAGCTGTGCTCTATAAATTTAAGGAAGGTCGAATTTCTATAACTAGCTTTTAATGGAACAATGGTGTTTAAACTAAAATACTGTACTATCCTATTAAATACCAACAGACTCCATTTAAATGACATTAACTTTTTCACACAAGCTATAAGAAGATGGCCTTAAACCATACTTTTTCCAGAGAAACTATCAGGAAATATTTGTTAAGCACTTTGAAGATGAAAAGCACTGTGCACAATAAGTTATTATTGTTATTTGTATTACTTCCCAGAAGAGTGATCGTAGGGTTGGTTAAGAACAGAATGTAAGGCCTGAGCTTTGTGTTTCCCTGCTTTGGCACGTTAGCATGATCTTCAGACGTCATTTAAATGGGGAAGGAAAATTTTTCTGGTCTAATTTTAGGACATAGTAGCAAATAGTTGGTTCATTTCAGGAAATAACAGTTGTATATGGCAGGAAGTAATACTAATCTCTCTAGAAATGGATTCATGAGCCAGCTGTGGAAAAACTAAACTAAGAACTCGGGGTCCTACTAAATCATCTCTACTGCTGCAAGACAATGAAAAATATCTGATTAATAATGATCTCTGATGCTTGTGCATAAAGTTAATAGTAATTTTTATTCCTTTATCAAGGAATTCAGAAGCACAAAAAGTAAAACCTGTAGTTAGCATCAAACCCATCTGTCAGCCAACCTCAGTTTAATTTTTAAATCCCATTCCTCTGAGTTAACTTAAAACACTGACATCAACTTCTGCTTGTCTTAGTCCTAGGACTCTTCACTGTGTTTCCAAATATTAGAAGTGGTGGACTGGGAAGAGCAGCTGGTGTCACTCAGTCTATCTCTCTAGAGTGCAGGCAGTGAAGTGTTGGTTCTTTTTGGAAACTCTTCAGGATCTGTCTTTAAATTAGCTAGTCAGGAGTGGGGGGAATCCCACGCTGCATAAGGAAGCCGTTCCAAAAATTCACTCTTGGCATTTGAAAACCTTCTAAACTTCTAGTTTCCAGATTTACTGCATTTGATAGGTGGTTTTATACACTCTTGTTCTTTTATAGTCACTGCTTTATCTTGGTGAGCTCCTCTTCCTCCTTCTGACAACGTGTAGCCCCCAAAATTTAGAAGGTACAGATTCCGTCTCACATTTTATTAATTATGTGAACCAGGAGGCAGTGTGTCTTAGGCAATAGCTCTGCATTTCCTGTGTTAGTCTAGTAAAGCTTTTCTTTTATCTATTCCCATTAGAATTAATCTTTTTTGAATGTGGGTACATGTCCAAATTTAGATGTTAGTAGTCTTGTGGAACATCATGAATGCCTAATATATCTCTGTTGGAAATATGTTCTCTGGAACATGTTGTTATTGTATTTCCCTTTTCAAGAATATGTAACAATTATATTTTCTCTTTATTGTTCTGGTTGTTCCAACATGTTATCCAGATCCTTCACACTACCGACTGCCTACTGTGTGTGTGTCAGTAGCACATTTCAATAGCAAGGTCCTAAATTTATGCAGGAATTGTGAATTAATTTATTGAATAGTAGTGGTCCCAAGATCAGTCTTTGGTGAACTGTATTAGTTATTTCCTTCCAGACCCTAAGTGCAACCTGTTAAACCATACATTACCCTCTTCACAACCTTTTCCTAATCACCTTCTTCAGCCTATGTAATTTCTTCCCACATGACATCCAGTCATGTTTTGATTGAAGGCCTGCTAGATGACTCAATTTGCCTAGAAAATTAGCAACCTAATGAAAGGCAGGTAATGAAATATTCATTATCCTAGAAATAATCTGTACCTTTCTGTATTAAATAAACACACCAAAACGAGCCCAAACAAAAACCAAATAAATTGATCCCATTTCCTGTCTCAAACAGAGATTGCCTTCCCACTGGAATTTTCTATCAAATCGGTTAATTAGAGTTACACACAAAGTCTTTTCCTCAGTGCAGCTAGTGTTCTGGGTTTCTCCGTAGTGACTAGTCTAAACAGAGAATAATAGTCTGGTATTGCTGTTTACTACTGCTGCTTTAACTCCGGTAGTGAATCTGTGCTGTAGCACTGACAAACTTTAGTTCAGATCCTTAAAGAAGTTTGTTACAAATTTAGATTTAAACCTTGGTTTTAGAAGTCTATGAGGGACCACTGTATTATAGAATCATAGAATAGTTAGGGTTGGAAAGGACTTTAAGATCATCTAGTTCCAACCCCCCCCCCCCCCCCGTCATGGGTAGGGACGCCTCACACTAAACCATGCCACCTTTAATTGGATTTTTGATCTTGAAAACTATTTGAAAGAGAGATTAGTCACCAGTACTTACTAGCTCCTTTTGAGTTCCTAGAATTCAAATATATTCAGAAGTTTAAAAATCCAAGCAAGTGAAATATAACAGTGTACCAGATCTGTGAGTAGATACAAAGGAACATCCAGATCTAATTCTATGGACAAATACAACCTTTTGATAAAGCAAAATTTTTAGTAAACATGCTGGTGACCCTGAAAGAGGATTGGTGAGAGCAGGTCACTAATTACAAATGAGAGGTATGCAGTAGTGGTAACCAATACCTTTTAAATATTTTTATGAGTATGAATTAATAAAAAGTGACATTGGCAAATCAGCAATTATCAAAGTCTAATGCCAGGCATAATACTGAAGAAATTGATACAACAGGACCTAGAAAGTAATTTGGTGTCTGATGTTCCTGCTTTTACAAAGACTAGACCAAACTTAACAGCAGTGTTTGTTTGTTGAGGTTTTTTTATGATTGCATTTATTCCCAATAATATTTTATCATGGGAGGAAAAATTTGCACGATTCCAGCTGTAATAGTCACAAATAATGTATGTTGTGTGGTGTGTTTTTGCTTTAATTATGCAATTATTTATTTATTTTGTTTTGTGAATCAAATGGGTTTTTTTGATGATGAGTACTTCCCATTCAGTGAAGTGCTGCAGCCTGTATTGAAGTCCTTTTCAAGAAAGCATTTCAGCATCTGCCCAACTTCATTGACTTTAGTCATCTATAAACATCTTCAGTAGAGAAATTTTCTTAAACTGGACCCATATGAGTAACTGCATCAGATGAAGCAAGTTACCTACTTAATATGCTGTATTCCTCACAATATTTTTATGTTTCTATGTCAAAGTGTTGGGGATACTCTAGGCATAGATTAATTCTGATTTATGGTAGTGCTCTACACGTGGTAGAAAGGTAAACCTGCTTAAATCCTTAATGTTTTTTATTTTAAAATCTAGATGTATTATCATTTACTAGAATAGTTAAACTTCCAAAATTTAAAAACTATGGCTAGACATGTCAAAACAAGAACATGGAAAAGATTTTGGAAGATATAATGGGAAAAAAAGTAATGAGGAAAATTCTGCTTTGAAGGAGAATGAGTTATCTGTAACTGGATAACAAGAGCTATGAAATAAAATTTGGTTTAGAAGTCATACTAGCTAGAGTTATTGCAATGCTAAATATTTACATAAAGCAATCATAGCATTTAAGGGCAGAGTGTCCCTGAATTAATACTCTCAGGTGTTCTTTTTTCTCACCTTCAGAATTTTTAATACATTTTCCTCCTCATAGATGGATGTAGTATTTTATCAGTTAATTTCTTGCAAAGGAATAGTTTATCATTTAGAATGGACCCTTGTGTGAGATTCATTTATGCAGTGGCTACTCTGTTTACTTTAGCTCTAAGGTTCTAAGTTCTAAAATTGTTTTCTATTTGAAGAGTTTTTTGAGGGATTTTAATTTTTTTCCTGTTTCTCCCCTAGAATATGAATAAACCATATCAGCACACCTGTACCATGTGGATACTGTTTGATCCAGGAGACAAAAGAAGCAAATCTGCATTATGACAAAAATATTTCCTGTGTAATTCTGCTAAAAAAAAAAAATCCAACATAATAATATATACAAAAAAATGTCACAGTTGTGCTAAAATGATGACTGTGACTGGAGAGATTAGAATTTGTTATTGCATTCACTTAGTATTGGGGAAAAAAAATGTTCAGTGAGCGCTTCCAAATCCACTTCACTTTCATTTCTAAGTCATAATCTCTTATATAAGAAGGTGCAATTTTTTTACTGTCAACTTTTGCATGAGGAGTGATAAGAAAATATCTATATAGAACATTCACAATTACTAAGTATCAAGGTGAATTATGGCTAGTTCTAAATGAGAACACAAAAATAATACTTTTCATGTTTTTTAGAGTTTTGGCAAGTCAGGGATATACATAGCTGAAAGAGATAACATGCCCAAGTGAACTTTTTCAAAGATAGAGATAAACATATTTTTGTCTTCCTTAAAGAGGTCCCATGTGTTTTTTAAAAAGAGAATTTTTCTGACCAAATTGGCCAAATGGGTATCTCTTTATTTATAACGTTCTCCACCTAGGCAGTGACTTGACTCACTGATTAAGACATTGAGCTCTGTGTCTGTTTTCACATTGATTATCAGCAATTGTCAGATTGTATTACTCTTTTTTTTTCCTTCCTTTTTTTTTTTTTTTTTAATTTATTCTGAATCTACCGAGGCTAGGCTGTAGCACATGTCCCAGTGGCCTTTGGTACCTCATGAGATAAAGTTCTTCATAAAACAGCCAGAACATGCATTACATTATCAGAACAATTCTAGCAGATTGACAAATAATGCAAGCTCTTTGGCTAAGTACCCAATCAGTTGGTTTTGAAAATTAACACACATCCTTTGTTTCTTTTATCATCTTCTACAATGCCAAAGCAAATATCCACAAACCATTTTTATATCTGAGGGAAGCAGGGAATTTTTCAAGCTTTCCTCATGTCATGCTACTTGGAAAGAGTTTGTGCTTCCCTCTTCTATAAGCTTGTCATTAGACAGCTGAGGTGGAGAGTAAGCACAATTTCTTCCACTGATTTCCTATACTACGAGATCAAAGAATTGCAGCTTGTGAGCCCTGCTGTTGTTAAGTGTGATACAGTGGTGTAGACCATTGCAGCCTGTAGTTACTCATTCCCCTGTGAGTTCAAGCTCCTAAATGTATCTTCATCCTGCTTCATAAATGAAAAGTTTTCCTTTGACATTCAATATAAAATTTTGTGACTTAAATAAGGTAAAACCCCCTCCATTTAACATCCTAAACATCTAAAATCACATTTTTTTTTTCACTCTGAAGGTAATTGTGTATTTCAACACCTTTTCTCAGCACTGAAAACAGCATCCCTCTTTTTTTAGTTTTTCTTATAGTTTCTTTCCTGTGTTGTTTTAAATATCTACTTCTTTTTCAGGCACTATAGCCCTTGGATATATCAGCCTGCTCATTCAGAGGAGTGAATTACCTTGAGAAGGGTAGTTCAGAAACAGGGAAAATAGACCCAAACCTCTTATTTTTGTTTAGGATCTAGACCAGAACCACTGAGGAACTTTGGATGAAGTTATGTTTTGATGCTCTGGAGAAACAACTTCTCTCTACGGATAAAAAGAGAAAGAAAGGCAGACTTTGATTTCCAGCACAGTTATTTAGGAGAACTGGCAAAACCTGCTGCAAAGTTGCTCAGTTTGTTCAGCATTAGAATAAATCAGAGGGCCTAAGGAATCTCACTGAAACAAGGTAGTTTATTTAGTTTATTTTGTTGCTTTTTGTTTTTCATTTGTGGGATTTTGTTTGAAAAAAACTGTGACCTCTGGAGACCAGATGCTTGAAATTCAGACAAATGTGTGGAAAAAACTGGCCTCACTGGGAGAAACTGTTGGACTAGAAGTCCAGGGACACAGCCATGGGTTTACGATTGAGTTTGCCATATATTCCCATCAATGCTATTTAACTTTGTTCTGAAAAACCTGTCTCAGTAAGGGCAAGCTGTCTAAAAATCGTATATTGAGACCAGCTGACTTATATAAGGACAGCAGCAATGATTTATGAATGACCTATTAACATTTCCTATATAACGTCACATTGCAGTGTGTTGCATTGTGTTGGCCTCCGATTTTACTCTGCCATCCAGCTCAGGGTATAGATAACTGCATGAAAATTGAAATGTAGTAGTAAATGTTACAGTACCTGTGGGAGATCTGGAACAGACTAAGACTCCCCTGTTCAGGAAAGTCTGGAAGCAATTAGTCTACAATGCTTACAGAGGTCTAAAATTGCATCTTCTGATATCGTCAATATCATCTCATTGGATGCTGCTGGACTGAATAGGAGACATCATCCTTCTCACAGGGAGACAAAGCTGTAAACCGAGTGTGACCGGAAGATGAGGAATGGAGTGTTCCTGCTGGTGACTCAGAAGAGGTTCTCTTTCACTCACAGCAGAAAGAGGCATATATATGTCTTGTTACATTCATTTTTATCCACCAGGTCTTTGACAAAGCTATCAGTCTCATTTTTCTTGCTTGGAGAATTCTGACAATTTTTTTATGATTGTAAGACTAAGTTGAAAAGACCTATGAAAGCTTTTGCCATCTTTAGAAGTTGCAGAATTAGAGCAATAAAGATTTGACAGATTAATTTTTCTGAGAGTGGAATCAGGAGGAAGGAAGGAAAGAAAATGCCCAGATGGATGAGAAAAGCTGGATTTCTCAAGTCAGATGACATTCTTCAAAAGCATTACCAAAATTAAAACCCCTAACAGCCTTCTTTGATCTGATGATTAGTGGAGGCAAGTACTACTACTGTAACTTTTCAATCAGCAAATATAATCAATAAAGTAATGAATCAAGGGAAATATGCTTTGTAGGATTAAATATTTCATAAAAGATACCTAGGGATTTTGTGCAGTCATGTAGTTCCCTCTTTATTCTCAGATCACGTAAGGCATGTTGTAGCCAGACTCTGAATAAATGTAGTGAGTAGAAATCTTCAGTAGCCTGCTTGCTACTGAAAGGACTACAGCTCAACGTTCATTTTAGGATTTAGGAGTCAAACCCATTAGTGCTGCTTCCAGTCATTTCAAAGCAACAAAGGACATAAGTTTAGGCAGGTGGTATTTGACGTATATAGACTCCTTCAAAGTTACTACAGAGAGCTTTTAAATTACCAGAAATTTTTGTTTAGTGATTGTAATTTCCACATGCTTACAGCATTTGTAACAGTTTTCTAGAAACATACACCATAGCTTATTTTCTCGAACAGCCAATATGCAAGATTAAATTTATTGATACTGGTGCTTAATGCAATGTGTTTGGCAACTGTGAGGAGTGGAAAGACATTGGAAAGTGAGTTATAAGTGAGGAGGCTTATGTTTGCTGTATTTGCCATTTTTCCTTCTCTCCACAGCAGTTGGAGGGGATTTGAAGCTGCTTAACTACTTTTATTACAAGTTTCTGTTAGCAGCCCTGTGTGTGAGTGGGAATTGTCCAAGCGTGGACTCGTGCCTATGGCAAATGCTCTAGTTCAGCAGCTTCTGACCCATTGTCCTGAGGTTAATGTATTTCTTTTCAGGGATCAAGAAGAATAACTAAGAAAAACATGCCAATTGTAAGTTGGTTACGTGTTGGAATATTTGAACATTTTAATGGGCCTGCCAACTGAGAAAAGGAAGAAAACAGTGGTTTAGCTATTCAACTTAATAAAGCAGTTACCATGTGATTATGTGGTAAGATATGTAAATTTTTTCATCTCACAAGACAGAGTGCCACATGTAAGGCTGTTATATCTGTTATGCCTTTTTGTTTCTTCCTGTGTTTTTCCTGCAGTGTCACATCTGGCACATGTTGCATAGGCTGGTTATATGTAGCAGTCTTTCCTACGCTGATGCATTCCCAGAGAGTGCAGGTTCTTATCCATGAGGACTGACAATGGTTTATCCTGCAATTGCTCATCAGGACAGAGATTGCTAGCTAGTGCCTTTTTTCCTTCCGTTTGTGACTGCCTAATGAGACTCAAAATATGATCAGTCACTCTGTGGTATGTGTTCAGTATCAAAAGAAAATCACTGACTGTAGGGAGGAGGTCATTCAGCATTGCCACTAACAGCTTTTGATACTTCTGCATTAAAACCCAAACCAAACATTATAGGCACTGAACCATCTGCAGGCATAAGTGGGCTTATTGCTGCTTAACTTTTTGGCACAAACGAAGAGGTCTGTTATGTACTTCTGTCTGCTTTTGTGTGATCAGTGCTCCTAAACAATGAATCCTCTGCTGCTATCACCACTGTGTCAGAGTTGAATGAGATGCAAAGAGGTTCTTTGTTAAGTGTGTGTTGTTGCTCTCTGCTCCCTCACAGCAACATGATCTGACAATAAAAAGAGATGGCTCTTCATAAGATAATGTCAAGTTTTTTTGCAGAACAGCCTGTCAGACCTGTAACTCTCCTCCCAGCAGTTCAGCTGTCTGAGATCCAAGACCCAGCTTGCACACAGTGTGCTTGTGTAACCCCAGCTTAGACTTTGGAGAAACCTGCTAAAAACCTGGTAGAAACCTGGTAGAAAGAGCTGTAAAAGCCTACATAGAATAAAGTAATGCAAAACCAGGAAGGTGAAACTGCAGAGTTAAGTTTAGTGAGAAGGGCATAGTTGGCAGCTCAGGGATTCAAAAGATAAAACAAACGTGGAATCCTAAGGAGAAAACAAGGAGACTGAAGATGGCAACTCTGCAGCACTGAGGACTGGCCTGTCCCAAGGATGAATAAAGAAAAGCCTCCTCACATGATTTGCCTGGCGGGCGAATGTTGGTTGATGTCATCTCTGGAGCACTAAGCCTCTCGACCATTGGATTGGTAGCTTATTATTCCTATCTATTATTTTTGTGTATTGGACAATAACGAGTTGGTTTGTACTTTTACGTGGTGTGTACCCTGCTTCCAGAATCTTTGCATGTTAGAAGTTGCCTAAAGTGACCCAGGGTGGGAGCGTTGCATACCCAAGAATTTGCAGAGGAAACCACATCAGATCATGCCTTCGGTTTGCCTGATCATGGCTTATACTTAGCTGATCGTGTGCCCACATCTTTCTTTCTCCTTTCTAATTCCTGCTTCTCTTTCAGGATGTGCCCACGTTATTAAGAAATTCTTCAGACCTTTTGTACTAAAGTCTTTGAAGTTCAGCTATAGTTTCATCAGTCAGAGCTTCACTCACACATCATAGCTGGTTTCTGTCTGCCTCTTTGCAATCTAGCTCTGATTTTTGTGACTTTGCTTCATTCCCAACACATTGGTGCATGCAAAGAAAGAACAAAAGGGACAGATACTTTATTTGGAACTTTCCTGGCAGTGTCAGAAGTTATTTGATAAACAGTTAAGTGAAATAGTTTCATAGGTACAGGAATTTACATACAGACAAGGGCTGTCTAGAAAATACAACATGGAAGACTGAATGAAAATCAGAGACATTTTAGTTAACGGTAAAATTATGAAGGATTAAACAGAGAAGAGTGAATTATTTTTTCTTAATGTGGAGCAGCTCTAAACTTCTGTCTATGAAAATGTTGGTTATGTAGTACACAGCCTGCCACATAAACCCAATTTCCAACAATTTACCAAAGTTAATGGCCTGAGGCTTCTGTGTTTGTAACAGAGACTTCATCAGAACAGCACTCACTGTGGAATCTGGTTGGACTGATTAACCAAAGCCTACTTTATTGCCATAGTCTTCCACTGATGGTATTTGGCACAGCTGTGGAAGCTTGCTGAAGATGTGGTACGTAGTATATGTTGTTAACCTAGGCAAATTATAAAGACAGTGGAGCTAAGTGAGCAGTCCCATAACCTCTCTTGGGTGAAAAAAGCCCTAACAAAATACCAGCTTGCCTGAGAAGAATTTCTGAGAACTTTTTTACGATATAAAACTGCTTTTGCTGGAGGTCTGAAGACAGACTAGGAGATACAGGCACAGCAAGCTGCCAGAGAGCATTTTGTTCCAGATGGGTATCCAAGACAAGACTAAATCCTTCTCAGACACTGAGTCAATCAAGAAAAATGGTACATGTGGTAGCTTGGAAAAGCCAAAGGCTAACACTACAAGTTGCACATCCAGATGAGCATAGCCAAAATTAAGTATCCGTATTCTTTGTATTCACACACTTACCTAGAAATTAATTCTCTTTCTGATTTGCAGACCCTATTTTTACTTCCTAATAGTGGGGGCAGGGAGTGAGAATGTGGCTTCTCATAAATTTTGATCTGTTGTTTTCTAACTGCATTTAGCTGCCAATTAACCTAAACATCTTGAACTATCTAGATCAGATATTATTAGCTGCAACTTAATTGCAGTTCTGTTAGCTGAAAACAGCACAATTATCTCTTGGCTCTGCTAAATCGAGGCTTAATTTCTTGCATGTTTTTATGTTCAGAACTACTTCCCATGCATGACTCAAACCTAAGCCAAATTCCACTTATTTTTAATGGTAACATAGTTTATCTGTATTAAAAAAAATATGTATATTGTTACATATTTTTACATATACATAATCTTCCTATAAATATATATCTGTGAAGAATCTTCTGTTGTGCAAGCTCATCTGCTCTGCTTTAAAAAATACTATACTACTATTAAACTTCTGCTGTGTTAGCTTTCTATAACACTGAATGTAATCTTTACATTTTTAACTCTACAGAACAGCATGTTTCTGGAAGCAGGTAAATTAGACCTCCAGTTCTAGTGGAGCACATCTTACAATCTTTTTCTGTTGCGATATGTTACAACAGATGTTAAAGTGGTCTATAATGTGAGGGGACTGAAAGCTGGCTTGTACCTTTAGGGACAGCTGGTGAATTCTGGCATGCCTGCTCATGCCCTATCCACAGTATTTAAATATAGGTCCTGGTGCCCCTCTTTTAGTCTTATCTTTGTTAAATGCTACTTCAGAGAAGATTCCCCCCCCCCCCCCCCCCTTATGATACATCAAATTTATTAGATCCTGAAGATATAAGGAGGAAACACTTGGAAAGAGAAGTCATGGGGAAATATAGATTAATGCTAAGATAATAAAGAATAGAGAGGTCATAAAAAGAAATGGGTGAGAAGAGTATTTATCAAAGAGATACAGAATTGTTTCATCAGTTGTCATGCTGAATATAAATGTGTGCTCAGGACCTGAGAAACAATAGTTGCAAGTAGGATATATTAGGGCAGAGTTTGAGGCTGGAGAAGTGGAAATCTGCTTGCCTGTGTTTATAGTATTAAGTTTATGCAGACCTTTTAATGCTGTTAATCACTATAATTGTTACTATTTAAACTGTCATTACCTTGGGGGTCTTTAAATCCTATCATCATTTTACTTCGTTAATATACCTTGCAGTACAATGGAGTTTTTCATCTTCCTTTTCACTTCAACTCAAAGCACACTGAATTTCAAAGGCATATTGAATTTTGGACTTTTTGACATAGTCTTTTGCAATAATTGTGTGGTGATGGTCCCCATGTATAAGCATCTGGTTTCAACTTCTGCCCCTTGATTGATCGACTTTTAGAGACTAAGAAAACCCAAGGAGCTGCAAGAAGAAGCTCGGGGAAGCACATGCTCCTTCTGACAGGCACTAGAGTCCTGGAGCAGCACCCTAATCTGGGTGCCCAGACCTCGGAAGCTTAGAGTGCCCTGTGGTTCTAGCACATGAACCCACCAGGAGCATAGGCTTCACAGCCAGTGTTTCCATCAATGCTGCACAATCCAGCTATCAGACCTCTGGCATGGGAGCCATGCAAACTACCCATACAAGCTCAAACCAAATAGGCTTGCTGCTTTAAAGCAATCTATATGCTTTCACATATTAGAAGGCCCTCCTGAGGCCTTGCTTTATTAAGATCAATTGTGTGTGATATGTTGTAGCATAAAAGCACTATATTGTTTGACAGAATGGTTTTCTTTCACTACAGTGCTGAAGCAGCTACTACTTGCAATTTGTAAAAAGTGGAATTTTAGCTGCTTCTGAGGGACAGCAGGCTAACAAGAACATTTCAGGTAGGAAAAAAGCACTAACAATCCCAAATAGATTCTTGTTTCCTTAACATTTATTTTGAAATGGCCAAGTCATTCTGGCTGTAGCATCAACATGACACAGGGGATGCATGAGCCGGTTGTTGATTCTTTGCACTTCTATAAAATTATCAGTCAAATGTACTTTTAAACTGCTATATTGTCAGAAAGTGAAAAGGATATATCCAGGCTCTGTTAATAGGGGTAGGGGAGAGAAGGCTGCCTATACACTGTGAAAACTCTGCTTTAAGTATACCCTGAACTTCCTAACCTAAAAGAATCACATCACATGAATTGAAATAAACCTTGCATACAAGGGAGAGAAAAATACACTGTTGTTATGTTACCCACATAATCTAATGTAATTGCTTATTCTCAGGAGCAAACCACAGATTGCAAGTACAAATAACAAAGCTCATTATCTAAACTCCATTGTGTTTTTGAAAATGCAAAGTTTTAGGAATTTAGAAATTAGAATGACTGAAACCTATCTGCTACATATTTGGTGGATTTTTTTTTCCTGTTAAAATTACTGTATGGAAACCACTTAAGAGAGTAGTAAAGTTTTGGAATTCATCATTTTAAATTTAAGTGTATACTCACAGATACATTGCTACTGCCTTTTATACAGGTAGGAAAGGGAGAAATTGTTAGGTATGTGTGTGTGTTTTTTGATAATGGGAAAATATTTTGTGTGGTGAAGAATTTTGAAGAGGCAGAAATAGCTGGTTTTGTTGCTAGAAATGATACCTGAACTCCAGATGCAGGGCTGGAATTCCAAATTCACAAACCTTTCTGAGTATCTGTACTAAGCGACTTCATCCAGCTTATCTCTGCTTTCCAGAAATCTTTTAATTTCTGCAAATCGTTAGTTTGAAAAGAAACCCAAACCAAACCCCAACAGCAAGTCCTCACCAAACCAAACTGTTCCGCCAACAAAAAACAAACTACAAAAAACCCACAGCAAGAAACAAAACAAAGAATCAAGGAAAACTTCACTCTTTGATTCAGTCCCTGAAGGACTTCTAAGAGACATGACTACAGTAGTTTGCTGTGAGAGAATAGGAATAAGGGTTTACAAAGACCCGATTGTTTCTGTTTGAAAGTTTGTTTCCCCTGTAGGTATTTTCACAGAGCCGGTACCAGCTAAGCAGCCACATGCTGCCATCTGCTGGCAAAAGGCACAATAGGTACTCTAGAACAAAAATAGCAAATGATATCAAATTTATTTCATAACTTTTTCTTTAAATTGATAAGCAGCAGAAGACAACCCTGTAATTGAAGGACAGAGTTGAGAAAAAAGGTACTGTTCAAAATCAAAAAACTGCAATGACAGTAAATGAAACAAGTGCTATAGATTGCAATAGTGTGCAAATCATCAATATTCAGTATATTAAAATGGTATTTCACATTAGAGGGAGAACGTGGGAGAAAATAAACCATTTATTTGTGATTAAGTTTCATCTCTTTCCCAACATGCTGAAAACAAAAGAACTATGCAGCATTTCCCTCAAGTAAGATACTTGGGATTGAAATGGTTCTACAAATCTGAAAGCTAATGATTGTGCAGCCAAAGGGGAATGTTGTACGAACGTGTGTAGTAAACAGTACTTTGCGTGAAAGAGATTCAGTAGCAAAAATGGTATTTGTAATCCCTTCTGAACCCATCTCACTTAACATACTTGAATTAATATTCAAGCGTCACCACTTTTAACTCTCTCATGCAATCTCTTGGGACCAGGTTTGTAAAGGGTAAGGGCTTGTATATGTACAGTCAACACAGCATCTGGGGAGAATATATAAGCAACAAGGGTTCTTCAGTGCTTTTAATGAATTGTTCTGAAAACTGGTTTTCAATGCATGATCTGTTTTTGTTTCCCAGACTGCTATACAACATGCTGGGTGTGTGGGAGGGCATGGGAAGAGGACAAAAGGGTACTGTATTTTTGTGAAAGTTGCTTGCTAAAATTTCTTTAATGTTTTATATATGAATGAAGAAATATATGCAATTTTTCCTTCATTCCCATGAAAAAGGAACATACATAAAAATCATGACAACTTGGTCAGATGTCTGGTTGTTGATCAGAGAGTAAAATCATTCTATTTATGACCAAGCTTACCATCTGATATTAGTTAGTTGATGTATTTGCATTTGCAGAAGAGGTATCCCTCTCCAAACTGCAGAAACATCTAGAGTCTCTTAGCTTTTTGAAACAAGTATTGACTCTTATGGAGTGAAATGGCATCTGCAGTCCAAAGCATCTCATGTGAGTCGTTGTTTCCAGTGCTGGGAGCTTATCTATCTGATTGTGTACAGCCTGTGCCTCCACTTGTTTCCCATCATGTCTTCCCAAACATCCTCTTGTTCCCTAAGTAATCTTCTCCCATTTTATAGCTTTTCCAGATTCGTCCACCTTGTTGATGGTTGCTAAATGGCATTTTTGACAAATGTGAAACAAGTTCCTAAACCACTTTAAAATCTCTGTGTTCAGTTAAAACTTTGCCATCATGAAGTTCACATTCTTTCCTGTTTCCTGTTTATAGGATATAGCATTCTTTAGAGTCTTCCTTATGCATGTGTGAATGCATGTTTTTGAGTGAACGCATGTGGTGGTGCTGGGGATGAATTCTCGTACTATTTGAAATAGCAAGCTTATTTGCTAAAACTTAGAATTCTGGCCAAAAAAGAGAAAAAAAAATTGTCAAGCGCTTTCATGAGTAATCTTTAGCTTTCCTATCTCATTCAGAAATACCACCAGGGACACCAAGTGTATTTTAGAGAGCAATAAATCATACTTGAGTTTGGGTAGAGTTTATTCTTTGATGGAGAGGTAAAAGACTGACAGTAAGACTTGTAGGCTGATTTTTCCCTTGATGCAGTGTTGTGTCTCTTAATTTTTTTTATATTATTTTCCCATGCTGATAATGGGACTCTGTGAGACAAATTTACACCTGGGTGTTGATGCTGTCCAGTCTGTAGTCCAGTACCTGGGCAAAAGCTGGAGACTTGGAAACTGGTTGGAAACAAAGTTCAGCTGAGGAGAAGATGAGCAGAAACAGGAGTAGAATCTGCTTCTTTCCAAGGACATGGGTTGTTTGGTCTGGTGAAGTCTCAAGGGGGGATGTTATTTCTCTCTACAACTACCTGAAAGGAGGATGGAGCAAGGGAGTTACTGGTCTCCCAAGTAACAAGTGATAGGACGAGAGGAAATGGCCTCAAGCTGCGCCAGGGCAGGTTTACATTAGATATTAGAAAGAATTTCTTCACCAAAAGGGTGGTCAGATATTGGAACAGGCTGCCTAAGGAAGTGGTGAAATCATCATCCCTGGAAGTGCTCAGAAAACATGTGGATGAGGCCCTTAGTGATATGGTTTAGTGGCGGACATGGCAGTCCTTGGGGTAAAGGTTTGACTTAATGATCTTGAAGGTCTTTTCCAACCTAGTTGATTCTATGATTCTATGGAGCAGTTACCCAAGGCTGTGTCCTGAATCAGCTTGCGGAGAACAATTGCACAGGACATAGGCAGTGGTCAGCAAGCTAACCTGGCTACTATCCCTGTGGATTTCTTTCTATGTATTTCTGTTTGGAGGTTAAAGAATTCATCTTAGGGACGTCTTTCTAAATGGTGGCAACCTGTTGGCCTCAGACAGAGAGATGTGTAAACTGCTGTGGCAAACAACAGGCTCTTTTCCTTGTTCACCACTTTGACTCCTTCCTTTTCTTCCTACTAGAATTTGACTGTTGGGGTACCCTGGTTAAAGTTTGTTACTTTATTGAGGCTTTCAGGGTAAGGATAAGAGCATATGAGTATGCCTACTCCTTTGAATTTGGGTGAAATCCAAAATTGGATGGCACCTGTTTTCTAGATCTAGATGGGCTGTAGTTCAAGTTGATGAAAATGTCATGAACACCTGATCTTGAAGCAAGGACTGTCAAAACACTAGTGTTTTACAACCTTAAGCCCATTTTTAGCACCAAACAATGCTCTGATATATCAAGCAAAAGAAAACCTTGAGTTTTCTTTTTGTTTTTAGTCTGGAGATTTTGCTATGAAGTGTATCAAATACTGCTGCTTTCAAATTACAAAGATATGTTCTGGTACAGTCATAAATCAAGCCTTGACTCTGAACCTGCCCTACACATGAATCCAGATCTGATTATTGCCTCCTGAGGCTATTTCTAATGAACAAAAATGGTAGGAAGTGGGATATGAAAAAAATACAAGCTTGTTCTGAATTAACCTCTAATCAAATAATGTTCTGACAGAAGTTAAAACAAAAACCTTATAAGGTTATATACATATTTTATGAGTCTTCTGTATGGCAGGAGTTTTGTCAGTCTTGCCATAAGGTACAGATGAGCCAGGTACAGAAAGTTTTAATACTGTGCCCAGCCCTAAATAATTTCAACACAACTTTGTCCTGTATTAGAACCTGTGCTTTCTTACGCTAAATATTTCCTCGGTTTTTGTATGTGGCCTCAGGGAAAAGTATAGGACATGCAATAGTGGTGAAGATTTTATAAAAGTGTTTGTATGTTCGTATGTTCTGATTTTTGCAATTAGTTTCTTTGGATACTGGGTTGGTGGCCTACCTCTGGTAACAAAGCAAGTTCTTTCTAGCTTTTAATCAGGTTTTAAGCTGAGGGTTTGGCTAAATTTATGGGGCAGAATATTTTATTGATAGAAGAGCTTGCCAGACCTCTTTGGCAATGCTCTCTTTTCACTTAAAGACCTTGGTGTAAATCTTTTTAATGGTTCAGCTACAAAAAATTTGAAGAATCTTTCCCCACTTCTTACCATTGCACTATCATCTGTGTAAATCATCTTGCTTACTCATTCTCTTAGCTACTTTAGATTGTTAGTCTTAATGACAGGATTGCAGTAAAAGTGGAAAAGAAGTATTTTAAACTGTCATTAGTCCATAAAACTTTGATCATTTATAGTAAGTGGCAATTCATCTTGGACTTTTAAGGGAAGGGAGAGGTCAGTCAAACCATCCCTACTCAGTTGTGCGCCCATGTGATAAAGCACACCTCAAGGGAAGAGTAGAAGGTGGAAATCTAAGTATTAAATGTTTTAAGACTTGGGTAGAGCTACTCTTTAAGCTATAAAATATGATGTAATAATAGTAAGTACTGAGGGCTTTTTCCTTCAACCTGTCCTGTACTTCAGTGTTGCATTTTTTAGAGTAAGGGTTATTTTAACGGCACAGAGTTTGATTGCAGTAAATAATTCTGGAGTTACCATTGTCATCATTCAGCAGTTCCTGAAATGTAAATGTCATGCTTATTGTAGTACTGAAAAAGGACTTTTTGTTGTGTATTCTGTATTTGCATGCATTTTTAATAACTGTGACAGTGTGCAGGAAACTCTTCCAGGGTAAATGTGGGTCCAGTGCAGAGTCATTAACATTTTTCTTGTTAAACCTTTAAAAAAACTTCTAGTGAGACAGAAAGGCTTCCCTGGTACCTTGTGCTATATTAACATGAACTTCAACCACAGCCTCTGTTTGCCAAGCTTTATTGGTATTGATAAACTGGATTGCATGACCAGACCTTAAGATATTCTAAAACCAGGCTTTTGCTGTGAGTTTTAAGATACATCCTTTGACAGATTAAGAGTCGGCCTCTTGGAATGCCAATACTTTGTGTATGGATACTCTTTGAGATTAATTTTGGATTACCTAAAAATTAAGTACTGCTGAAGTATGCAGGTCTCATAAAGCAATTCAATTTTGCAAAGTGCAAAGCACTGTGTAAGAATATAGGAATTTTTCTCTGGAAATAGGTGTGTTCTGATCATTAGTGAATAGAAGTTGGTTTATGCGTGTTAAGTATTGTGCTAGTATGTGTGTTCTCTAGTTTTGTTTAATACGTGCATTTTATAGTACATCTGAAGATCCATTCCTGACATTCATCAAACATCATTTCAGTTCACTCAGTGACTTCCCTGCCCAGCTCTTTCCAAACTTATGCAAAGCCCATTTAGACTATTTTTGTTATGCTTAGTTTCAATAGAAACAGATAACTGTGACAATAATTTGACAAACATCTGATCAGTAGTATTTGAAAAATACACTGTTATGTTTGCTACATAGAATAGGCTGATTTTGGAATACTCTTGCACATATGTAGTTGGTGTATTTGTGAAGTGGTGCAGCATGCTGCCATGTTGGTCTGAACTTATGCTTTGGTTTTGCTGCTCCTCTTACATAAAAATCAGCAGCCTTTAAAAGAAGTAACCATCTATGCAAATGGGACACAATAGCACATGGACTATCTTCCTTAAACATCCATGCATCTTTTGGGCAAACGCAAACATTGTTTTGAGCAGAAACTGTACATGGTGCGTGCTATGCTAAGAGGTTTGCTATGTTTTCTCTTTCCCTGGTAATTAATATAAACTCAGGTTGCATAAAGGAAGAGTTAAACACTGAGTAAATATCTTCATTGAATTTCAACCTGGATTATGAATAATTATTTTGGAGACTTAGAACTCAACTTACAGTATATGCATTTCAAAGGCTTGCATAGTTCCTGGCTTGCTTTATTTAGCATCCTTGCAAATAGTTTCTCACTACTCATTTTTGTTGTTGTGTTTGCCTACAAGATTTGCTAGATGCACTGGAGGTGTCCTTTGTACAATTTCATTTTCTTTTATTGGTTCCCTTAGGACATCATTATCCTTTGAATAAGCACAGAAAACTGTGTTCTCATTTTCCTGTTTGGATTTCTTCCATGCTCTTTATTTCTATTTGAACAAGAAGATTGGTCAGGGAATTCAGAATTAAGACTCCATTTCATATTCTCTTCCTTGCCTAACTGTGTTGCAACTAATACTGTCCTAGGGGTATTTAATAAAATGAAACAGGAATGGACCCTGGCAAAACAGTAGAGCCACACTTAAGGGGCTGGAATGCACAAGTCAAAAATTATGTGAAAATGTTCTTAAACTCAAAAGAGCTGATATGAAGAAGTTTGCAGTCAGAATTACTTTATGAGGAGGAAATATATGTCAGAATTAGAGTATGATACCCACAAAGAAGTAGAAAAGTCTTTTGAAATTTATTCTTCTTGTGGATCTCTAACTTTTCTGTCCCATCTGTCTTTCTATATAGTCTCACTCCTACTTTCCATTTATCAAGAAAACCTCTTTAAAATGAAGTTATAATCTGGTGGTTCAAGCAATTCCACTTCAGTCATGGCAAAGAGAACATAAGAAGGTCCTCTCTCAGCTTGTTTATCCCAAAGGGATAGATGGTTTCTGCTATGGTTTCGGGAAAAAAGAGATGCTCTCAATGGCACATCTTCTACTGATACTAAGATTTCAAGGAATTAAAAAAAAAAAAGAAAAAGAAAAAAAAAGGAAAAAAGAGCACAAAATTCTCAAAAAGCTGAGCAAGGAGAATTTTTCCTCCTCATTTTATTTGTTCTCTAAAGCTTTGACAGCTGAAAAGGGGGGGGGGAACCCTAATTTCAGTTGGAGTAGGAATGAAAGAGAAAAGTGTCAGGCCTTTCAAAACAAACAAACAAACAAACAAACAAACAAAACAACAAACAAAACAAAACCCAAACCCAAACCCAAAGCAAGGTGAAAGGCATCCACTTGGTGCAGGGTGTAAGAGAGAAGTCCTGGCCTAATTGCAAGGATGCAAAACCCCAGAAAACTACAGAGCTGCTTGAAGTTGATGCATCACATAAAAGCAGAATCAAACTGTGCTGTTGCAAAGGGTCTTTGCTTTGCCTTTCATTTTATTGTTTTTTAATGTAAACCAGATCTACTTAGGTTTAATTGCAAGCTGCTAGTCTTGGTTTAAGTGATGAACTCTTCACTCTCCTAGAAGCTAGAATTTCCTAGAATTTTAGAAGATTTAAACGAAAAGCACTTTAAGTAAAACTATTCCTGTTCCTCTGCTTTGATATCATGTCAAACCCTTAATGTTTATTGCTTTATTATGCATTTGTGTTTGAGCAAGCAGCTTAGTGAGGCTCCATCTGCGCAGTTATGGTAGAGTCCAGGAGGATGTGAGGGATTCAGTTACAGTGTTTGAAGAGTAGTACATAACTCCAGTACCGTGGCCAACACTCCCTTCCCTCACTTCATAGCTCTGAAGATTAACTGGCATTAATGCAAGCATTCACAGCTGCACATGGAATATTACAGAAAATATGATGGCTCCATGTCTGCCTTGCATATGCTCATTTGCCTACAAATAGGTGCAGAGTCTTGTTCTGGTTTTCTTTTTTTTCCTTTTCTATTTTCTCTCTTGAGGTGGTGTACAAGCATGGCAAAAGCTATTTTGGTAGTGTGCAGTTTTGTTTGTTTTTTTGTTGTTGTTGTGTTTGTTTATTTTTAATTAAATAAAATCCTTCAAAGTGTTTTCCAAAGACTCATATACTATTAGGGTCAGACTGATGAATTAGTAGTCTCCAAGTTATTCCATCCCACCTTTTAAAACATACACAGTGTGTTTTCTCTTTTCAAGCCTGAATTTCTTAGATGTATTAGACAAAAAATTATATCAGACTTTCTTTATTAATGGTGACTATTAAACATATTCAATCTGAGAATATTAAGCTTTACTTTTACTTTGGGTTCAGTGATACCCATTCCTCAACCTCATTGCAGTTACCTGTCTCACCTGTACTGAAAGCTTCAGAGTTGTCAACTGGGTGAGCATTCACAGAGACTTGGGTGTCTTAATCTGGAAGCCTAAACTGCAAAAATAGCTGTCTTATTTGATGTACAGGCAGGAACTAATAGACAACCTAAATTCAATGTTTAGGATTTTTAGTCACAGGTAGATGAGTTTTAATTTATGCCTGACAACAGTTTATTGTATCCCTGATGCTTATTTTCCTGTTCTCTTACACATCGATGAAGAATAATTCTGTTCTAAATTTTGCTGCAGATTCTCATCCAGTGTGGTTTTTGATCATTTTCACCTTTTTTCTTCTGGATCTTGAGGTCTCATTTGATCCTGAAAAGGAAACAGTGCTCTTTGCTGAATGGTCTTTTTCTTTTTTTTTTTTTTCTTTTTTTTTTTAATCCCCTGTAGCCTCTGCATAGTTATAGCATCATTCTGGGCTGGTTTTAGCTCAGTGTGAAACTCTTTTTTACTAGCTTTTAATCTTTACTTTAAACACAAGTGCCAAGTGTATTTTGAATTTAAAAAACTTCTAAACTTAACAGCTGGTTTTGGCCCAGTAATGGCTTGTATTTTCAAAAGGTTAAGCTGGATGGAAAATGTGACAAGATGTACTTATAAAATTAGTGATAATTCAGCCTGTATAAATTAATTTTTTTGATGTACATTTTAAATATGACACATCATGCAATTTTAAATCAGTCTTCTATATTGGCATCTACGACTGGCATAGATGACAGGCAGCTGCTGAGTCCAGATCTTGTTTGTGATTCTGCAGCCTTGCAGAAATGTCATGGTGTTTGGTTCTTAACACTGATGTTAAATTTCAAAGAATTCTTCTTCCACTGAAAGGAGGCATAAAGGATATCTCGGAATAATGTTGATTTTACCACTTTGGACCAGGTCTGGACATAACTGGTACTGTGATATCTGCCTATCTGAAACATTTACTCTGAGCTGTGACCTGCATTACACAAACCCTGCAATATTGGGGTGTCCTGGTTGCTACTAACCCATAGATCCTCTACATGCTGCTTTTCTTCTATCAGTTTAATTCAGTTCTTCCCTGGTGAGAAGGAATACAGCCCTCTTGCTTCCCTCTCTGTTCCTGAAAGAGAGGCCCATCAGGCTGGCTGTCAAAGGGAATCACTGCCTTTTCTGGTAAGGCACTGTAGGTATTTTGAGTGCTGGCTTTAAGGGAGAAACAGAAATTCAAACAGCAGTTACCTGATTTAATCTTTTGGGTGGCTTGGTTTTGTCTGATAACGTAAGGAGAGCCAAAACAACTAGTGGTGGTGCACACTAGGACACAATCTAATTTTGCATGGGTTCTGTGTACAGCTGCAGGGAGCTACTGAATTGTTCTGCTATTGCTAATTATATTATTTTGCTTGAGGATGTGCTCAGATTCTGTTTAAACAATAATTAAGCTTCATTTGTAGGGGATGACTGAATGTATGGAAAGACAGATAAAATAATCAAGGACACAATTACTCACAAAATCAATAGAAATTCTAATAATCTTATGAAATACAACTTAATTTCTTTCAGAAAACTGCTTTGTTGTTCATATTTCATGTTTTTCTTATGTAGAGGTCAATTCAATTTTAGGTAATGAAATACACTTTTTCACTCTTATTTGCCTTCAAAGGCCTCTTTATATCACTAATTAATATAAACTACACTTACACAGTCTATTTTTAACATTCCATACTTGAACAAAATGCTTGGCTATTGACCTTTGCTGGGTCACACCTGTGTATATTACCAAGTAATAGCCAAGTTGCTGTTCCAATCTGTTATGTGCTCTACATGTTTGATCAAACCTACAACACAAATAATTTAAGTTAATTTTATTTAAAGACACAGAATTATTCTTGCTGTAAGATGAGGGAAGAAATCAGAATTTTTTGCTATGACTCACAAGTGCCTGACAATCTTTAGATGAAGTATCACTATTCTAATCTTTTGGGACTTTTTTAACACTGAACTTTATTTCAGAATTGTAACACCCCCATAACTATGAAAATATAAACCAGGGAAGCTCTTAAGTTAAAAATATTAAAACTCCATAGTTTCATTGCAGTAGAACGGATCAAAATTTGTCTTTATTAATGTGCTAATGGCACCTAATTATCAGATACCTGCTGATATTGTCTTCCTTCACTGAAAGTGAATGTCTAAATGTATTTTATAATATATAAATATTTTCAGGTAATCTGTTCATCTATGAGTTAATTTCTTTCCAAGGGTCTACTTGCCAGATGGAAACAGACACAAAAATAAAAGCATATATTGTGATGCTGCATTTTAATTCTATGTCCAATGACTTAGAGAAAGATGAACATACCCAAATGCATGTACATACTTAATGAGTTGCTAAATACCATCTTATTTAATGAACTGTTGGGGTGTGAAGATGAGCAGAACACATAGTCCAACTAAGGCAATAGACGATTGCACTTCTGTTACTGTCAGTCACAAGTTTAAAATACTCCTGATCACAAGCCTTTCTGTCAGCAGCCTTGAATTAAATCCTAATTAACACAGAAATGTACGGTAACCTCATGAAATTGGAGGTTTGATACTCTACAAGGGACTTGCTAAATCTTGCATTAATTTCATTTAGAGATGAGGACCTAAAATAATAGCTGCAATTTAGTGTCCATGTTATTATTATGCACATTATATTGCCTGCATTAAAATTATTTATTTTGCCAGTGTAAAGAACAAAACAAAACAAACCCAGACAAAACTGGGCACAATTTTTTTTCTTTGCTATATTACTAACAAGTATCCAAGAGTCATCTGTAGAGGGCTCAGGCACCTCACAATATTGAATGCTTCAATTTCCTCTGTGTTACTACATCACAGTGCTCAAGGCAACTGAAAGCAGCCTCACGACTACATGCCTTGGTCCTCATGGGGGATTTTAACTACCCTGATATTTGCTGGAAGACTTACACAGCCAGTCATTCACAGTCTAGGAGGTTCCTCCAGTGCATTGATGATAACTTCTTAATGCAAATGGTGGACGAACCAACTAGGAGAGGAGCACTGCTGGATCTGGTAGTCACCAACAAGGAGGGTCTGGTTGAAGCAGTGATGGTCAATGGCAGCCTTGGCTGCAGTGACCATGAGATGGAGTTTAGGATCTTGTGTGGGAGGAATAGAATACCTAGCAAGGCTACATTTCTGGATTTCCGAAGGGCAAACTTTGGCCTCTTCAATCAATTGCTAAGGGAAGTCTCATGGCAAAGGGTACTAGGTGGTAAAGGGGCTCAAGATAGCTGGTCAGCATTCAAGGACCACTTCTTCCAAGCTCAGGATCAGAGTGTCCCAATGAGTAGGAAGTCAAGTAGAGGAGCCAGGAGACCAGCATGGTTGAACAAGGAACTGCTGGGCAAACTCATGCGGAAAAAGAGAATCTATGGATTATGGAAGGAGGGGCTGGCCAGTTGGGAAGAATATAGGACAGCTGTTAGAGGATGTAGGGAAGCAATTAGGACAGCTAAGGCCTCCTTGGAACTTAATCTGGCAAGTCGGGTCAAGGACAATAGAAAGGGCTTCTTCAAATACATAGGGCATAAAACTAACACAAGAAGCAGTATAGGCCCACTGCTGAATGAGGTGGGTGCCCTGGAGACAGAGGATATAAAGAAGGCAGAGGTGTTGAATGCCTTCTTTGCCTCTGTCTTTACTCCTGCAGACTCTCCCCAGGGGACCCAGATTCCTATAGCCCCGGAAGGAGTCAGGATAAAGGAGGAGTTTGCTTTGGTGGATGAGGATTGGGTTAGGGATCAGTTAAGTAATCTGGACATCTATAAATCGATGGGTCCGGATGGAATACAACCGCGGGTGCTGAGGGAACTGGCGGAGGTCATTGCCGAGCCACTCTCCATCATCTTTGGTAAGTCATGGGAAACAGGAGAGGTGCCTGAGGATTGGAGGATGCAAATGTCACGCCAGTCTATAAGAAGGGCAAGAAGGAGGACCCGGGTAATTATAGACCGGTCAGCCTTACCTCCATCCCTGGAAAGGTGATGGAACAACTTATTCTTGACACCATCTCTAGACATATCAAGGATGAGGGGGTCATTAAGAGCAGCCAACATGGCTTTACCAAGGGGAAGTCATGTTTGACCAACCTTATAGCCTTCTATGAGCAAGTAACTAGGTGGATGGA
This sequence comes from Pezoporus flaviventris, assembly GCF_033815535.1. NCBI lineage: Eukaryota > Metazoa > Chordata > Aves > Psittaciformes > Psittacidae > Pezoporus > Pezoporus flaviventris. Next base: position 11,198,269 of record NW_026892549.1, read on the forward strand.
TGATGGTAGAGCAGTAGACATGGTTTTTCTTGATTCAGTAAGGTATTTGATACTGTCTCCCACAGCATCCTCATAGATAAGCTAAGGAAGTGTGGGCTTGATGATCAGGTAGTGAGGTGGATCAAGAACTGGTTGGAAGGAAGAAGGCAGAGAGTTGTGGTTAATGGGGCAGAATCTAGCTGGAGGTCTGTGAATAGTGGAGTCCCTCAGGGGTCGGTGCTGGGACCAGTGCTGTTTAATATTTTCATCAACCACCTTGATGAGGGAACTGAGTGTACCCTCAGCAAGTTTGCTGATGATAACTAAACTGGGAGGAGTGGCTGACACACCAGAGGGCTGTGTTGCCATTCAGCGAGACCTGGGCAGTCTGGAGAGTTGGGTGGGGAGAAACTTGATGAAATTCAACAAGGGCAAGTGTAGAGTCTTACATCTGGGGAAGAACACCCCCATGTACCAGTACAGGTTGGGGGTTGACCTGCTGGACAGTAGTGAAGGGGAAAGGGACCTGGGGGTCCTGGTGGATAGGAGGATGACCATGAGGCAGCAATGTGCCCTTGTGGCCAAGAAGGCCAACGGCATCCTAGGGTGCATTAGAAAGGGTGTGGTTAGTAGGTCAAGAGAGGTTCTCCTCCCCCTCTACTCTGCCTTGGTGAGGCTGCATCTGGAATATTGTGTCTATTTCTGGGCCCCTCAGTTCAAGAAGGACAGGGAATTGCTTGAAAGAGTCCAGCACAGAGCCACAAAGATGATTAAGGGAATGGAACATCTCTCTTATGAGGAGAGGCTGAGGGAGCTGGGTCTCTTTAGCTTGGAGAAGAGGAGACTGAGGTGTGACCTCATCAATGTTTACAAATATGTAAAGGGTGAGTGTCAGGATGATGGAGCAAGGTTTTTTTCAGTGATAGGACAAGGGGCAATGGGTGTAAACTGGAGCATAGGAGGTTCCATGTGAACATCAGGAAAAATTTCTTTACTGTGAGAGTGACAGATCACTGGAACAGGTTGCCCAGGGGCGTTGTGGAGTCTCCTACACTGGAGATATTCAAGGCCCGCCTGGACAAGTTCCTGTGTGATGTACTCTAGGTTACCCTGCTCTTGCAGGGGGGTTGGACTAGATGATCTTTTGAGGTCCCTTCCAACCCTTGGGATTCTGTGATTCTGTGATTCAGATTCAGTGCCTATTTGTCATACTTGCAAACACCTGAAATACGATTTTTCTTACCGTACAGCATACGCAAACACCAATATAGTAAGATCTATAATGTGATTTTAAAGTTTAGTGAACACAACACTTAATCAGTGCCACAGAATTTGTTTTAGCTATACTTTCAGAACAAGAAGTACTATTTTAATTTTCCAGGGTGGTGCAGAGTTATTAGAAATTGAAACCTACTCTTAAATGTTGAGGCAAACTGAGCTGTAGGCTTCATTTGTGCCTAAAATGGGTGTATAATAGAGTACCCATCCTTAGAAAAACTGGGATTTGTACTGTCTAGCAGAAGGGGTGCATGCCCATGGCAGGTTGAAGCTAGGTGATTTTTTAGGTCTTTCCAACCCAAACCATTCTATGATGCTCTGATTGTCTAATATTCCAGTCATGCATAGCAGATTGACTTGTCACAAGAAAGCTCAAACCATGTACCATATGTCATCAAATAGAAACACAGAAAGGGTTTTTGTTATTTTTCTCCCTTTTATTTCCAGGCCTATATATTGCTCAGCTGCTCTGCTGACATTTGGTTGTGGAGCAGCAATTGGGTGTTCAGGGACCCTCTCAGTAGAGACTGGAGAATGTGCTGTTTAGAGCTAAATTACTGAAATGTGTATTTCAGTTCTATGTCTTCGGCCTGTAAAAAGAAACAAACATATTGAGGAGAGCAGCTTGTTTTTTGACGACTCCTCTCTGTGCCCTGGCTGTGTGGCTTGTTGTGTTCAGCAGAGATGGAGTATACTTCCATTAGTATCTTAATGGAAGTAAGTTGGTTTCAACTGCATTGAGGCATAGAGGTCATACACTCTGTTCATCACTTCTTAGCTGATATTCACCCTTATAAATTATTCTGCATTAGTTTGATCATTTTCTCAATTTGGAATATATGAAGATGGTCTCTTGTGTTCCTGCTTATTTGAATACTGGTCAATTTGAGTGCAGTTCAAGTAATGGTTGGTCTAGAAGTACATGCACAGAAGCATCTTAGGATGTATGTAGGTGTTAAATGTTTATATGCATTATCATTTTAATAAGCATCAGAATACTGATATTTTCTTTTCATAAAACCTTAATTTCATTTTCAAAGATCCAAGTCTTGTTGAAATTCAAGTGAATTTGGATATTGACAGGCAAGTTCCATCAATTTCTGACTGTACAATTTTAGAAGCTGTTGCCTCATCAGTATGTCTTTTCTGTGAGAGAGTTAAGTGGCTAACAGAGCTGGCAAAAGTAACTGTATCTTTAACCACCAAAACTAAGAGTGTAATGTGTCCTTTGAAATGGCCATTGATCTAGTTTAAACTATTGTATCAGTCCAAGAACAGTGGTACCTCCAAGGTTTAATCTCTTTCTGCTGGTACAAAGAGTAACTTTCAGTGGTGGGCAACAGATTCCAAATGACTGGTGCAGGAATTGCCCAACCTTGTCTTTTTACAGCCTTCATTTTCTGCATTGCTTAAGCTCTTCATCTTTCTTCTGCCATTTTTTTTTTTTTTGGCAACTGTTAAACCACTTATGAAAGAGAACCAGATCTGGAGGGTAATGGGGTGAAATTATTAGCCTTTTAGAATCAGATGATAATTAAGCCAACATGAAAAGATCACTAACTGTAAACAATGCCAGTGAAAATAAATTTGCTAATTCTTATTACATTATGGCTACTTTTGGACTCCCTTATACTCTCTGAGGCCATAAGATCTTTAAAGTCTGTAATGGAAATGAGAATGGGCCTTTTAAATAGTTTTAATTAAACAGTTTAACCAGCTTAATTAAAACATCTCATGAGCAGTGGTGTTTTCCTAACAGTAGTGATTTGTTGTGTCATTTTTTTGTGTGTGTTTCCCATCCTGGGGAAAGCTGGGCCACATGAGTAAAGGCAAACATACCAAAATGGCAGCAGGAAATAGTTTCTGCACAGAAGAGGAGCTGCTCATTTGTTATATGTTAGTGATGGCTGAAATGTGCCAATCAGTGGATTGTCTCATGTAATGAAGTACACTGCAATGTTACAGCATTTGCTGGTATGTACAGCCACGCCATTACATGCATTTTATTTCTGCTTCATCTCATTACAGATGCTAAAATAAGCAGTATTATGTTTTATGTACCAGAAAAGTAGTCTGTGATTTTTATCCTGGGTCTGACTGGATCCAGCTATATTTTGTGTGGTGCAGGAATGTTGTGTATTGCTTTTGTTGGCTGTTTCTCTTTGGGTCTGTGTTGCTGGCCACTGCTGGTGGTTCAGTGGTCCTGACCTATGCTCGGCTAGCCCAGGGCTGGTGCTTAACTCCTAGCTGGTATAGATAGCATTCCAGAGACTGCCTCTTACATCAGCCAGAAACTCTCACACTGTTATCTTTCACAGCACCTGTTATTTAAGCCTGTCTTTTCCAGTTACATTTTCTTTGAGCAGTGTGGCAAATAAAAATAATCGGTTGTAATGGTAACAAACAGCCCACAGTAGGACCTTGCTACCCTGCAGCTTGGTTCCAGTTCCCATGTATATATCTTTAAGCAGTTTGTTATACCTCTTATTATGATGCTAAAAGTTCTGTCGTGTATTTCTTATACGCTAATTACTGAATATCCATGTATTTAGCTGTAGTCAGTAGCAACACCACATGTTCTTTAAATGTTACCCCTGAAAATTTCAGGGTCTCCTAACTGCTTTTCATACTACTGCTGGTGTCTTCAGTAGATGTTTATTAGTTAATAAGATACAGATATCCTGTGTCACTGTTACCTACTTTGTAATTCACAATCTCAAGTCCCTCTCCATCATTTCATTTGCACAGACACAGTAGCTAAGGCTATATCTTTCTCTACACACAGTATTCTTTTAAGTTATGATTTTAAACAGATTTTCCACCCAGCCAGACATTTCAGATAGAATTCAGGGAAGTTCTAATAATTATAGAAAATAGTGCCAGAAGAAATCTTGATGAAATATGCATCCTGTGCAAGGTTTACTTTTCTTGCAAAGGCTTGTTATATGTGATACCTCAGAAATTATCTTCTGCTTATATCCTCCATCATTTGTTTGTGTGGTGGATTATTCCTATTCATGTATAGTATACAACATACATTTCTATATTGAAATGCATCTTTTAAAGAACATTTCTCCTTTAATTTTTCTTTCTGAGTTCATCTCTAATTCTCAGCCTCTCGTCCAAAGCTATCACCTGTAAATTTAATTCTTAACCCATCAAAAACCAAATCATTAAAACTTATTTTACTAATTCAGGCCCAGGATAGACCTGAGAGATCCTCCTGATTGATAGAAACAGAGCCCTTCCTCTGACTGTTTCTCTTTTTGGAAATCTCCTTTATTGGCATGTTCAGCTACTCCTTTTTCCAGGAGTCTGTTTCACTCTTCTGTTGATATGCATACCTGGATGCCCCTCATTCTCATGTGCTATAATAGATCCTGACAGTGGCCAGAAGTATAGATTTTTCCATTAAGTCCTTGCATTTTTCAAGATTTTCTTATTATTGTTCTGTTCTACCTTTCCAGAGAACCATAAGCTCATCCTTTCATAGAATCCTAGAAAAAATTAGATTGAAAAGGACCTCTTGAGTTATGCAGTACATCTTCCATTTTCAAAGCAAGGCTGACTTCAAAGTTAGACCAGACTGCTCGGGGCCTTGCTCTGTCAAGTTATGTAACTCTCTAAGGAGGAGGCTTCCACAAGCCTCCCTGGACAACCCATTCCAGTGCTTAACCCTGTTTGTGGTGAGCAGCATTTTTCCTTAGGTAAAAAAAAAAATTAAAAAAAAAAAAAAGTTACCTTATTGCAACTTGAGATTACTGCTGCTTGTCCTTTCATCGTGTGTCTCTTAGAAAAGCCTAGCTCTACCTTTCCCTTCAGCTATTACAAGGCTACTGTTAAATTTCCACCTAGCTTACTTTCTGTTTTAACTACCCCTCTTCCATTGGCTGTCCTAGGTGTCATGTGTCCCAGCCTTTTCACAATCATCATGGCTCTTTATGATGGTTATTGTTGCTAAAGTCACACCTTACCTTTGATTCTAATCTAAAGGATTAATTTGTTTGAGAATATAAAGTGAAATGATCCTCCCACCCCTTAATTTTTACTGTTTGGTAAAGATGTTATCTTCCTCTTGTCCTACATTTTTTTCTCCTGATACAGGGTTAGTATTTTAGATAAAAATGAGCTCTGAGAGTTTTTGTTTTCTCTACTTATTTGTTTGGAGACTCCATGACATTTTGCTTCTTTTCATACCAAAGATGTTATTTCCCTAGGAAAACGTAACTTCATGACACCCTTTCAGGTTACAGCACAGCTGTCTGATCTTATCTGGGCCTGACAGATACCTACCACTTCTGCCAAGCTCAATTTTCTTCATGAAAGAATTACCTTTTTCTGTAATTTTTGTTTTTATAAATGATCTGCATACATATGCTTGGAGAGTAGGGTTTATTTTAATAATGTGAAGAAAAGACAATTGGATGTTAAAGAGACAAGTAGAATTACTGCTATCACTTATTTCATCACACATTTCAGTGTAATTGTCTTATATATATTGGCTTCTCCTTTGAAATTTCCTCCATAGCAATTTCCAAATGTTTAATTAAAACCTCAAAACACCTCTGTGATGTTAATGTAGTAAATGAATGAGAGAAGATAAGGCCTTTATAAAGCAACCAGTATCTTAAGTTACATGAACATTGTATCTAGCACAAAACCAGGGGACATAGTTCACTTGTATCAGCATGATTCTTTTGGGATTGTTTGTTTTGATTTTTTTTTGTGGAGGGTTGTTTGGTTGCTTAGTTGTTGTTTTACCATAAATGATTTACCTCATCCATCTTCAGAGAGGCTCAACAGAAAGTTCCAATGACACAACTGGTCAGGAAAGAGAAGCTGGAGGAAGGACTGCCTTAAATTTGCCTTCTGCTGGAGAAAATACATGCATCCTTCCACCCTGACTTTCAATTAGGTGTAATTTAGGTACATAATTGTAGCACAGCAATTCATGAGGACCCTTCCTGCTTGCCTAAATGATAAGTATATAAATATTCATTAAAACAAAACCAACGCCACCCCCCCACCCCCCTCCCAGCTTATGCTCATTTGCAGCATAGTTCTTGCAGATCTGAGATGCCTGCCTCTCACCAGAGGCTGCCTGGGAGTCTCAAAATAGACAGCAAGTATGCCTCACGTGTACTCCTGGCAGAAGAATGAGAAAGGGTTACAATGACTAGAGCATTTGTGAGGATAAGTGTTGACTTGGACTTGAGCTGGGATTTGTCTTGGCACCACAGAGAATACTTCCTTGGTAAGCTACTGGTTGCTCTTCTTTAACAGTGCTCCATCTTCCTCCTTCCACTCCTGAAGAAGCCTGTAGTCGTTACTGTACAGCTTCAGAAGTGGGGTGAATCTTCAAGGTTTCTGCAAATCTGTTACGCTGTAACAGCTAAAGGATTTAATTTGAAATAAGATGCTGGGCTGCCTGGCTCTCTATGTATATCCAGATTTTCAAAAAGTTTTTAAGAAATATGTTTAGAACAGCTAGTGCAGTTCTTCTCACTATTAAGTGATAGGTATTTTTCCCTTAGTTTTCACAATAGTATACAGTATTTTTTATCCTGGTAATAATTTTCTCTTCCTCCTCCACAATCCCCACGTTTATTCTTCAGAAACATTTCAACTTTCAAAGGATTTCTGCTATAGTATATCCCCCAGTCTTTTGACTTGGGATCATGCTGTCTGTATTAGCTAATTTTATATAAACCCTTCTTCTTCACCTTGTATTATCCACTAGCTCTTACTATCAATCAAGGTGTTACTACTTCCTGTTGAAAAGTGCTATTTAGACAGCCGACTTAGGTTTTATGTTTTTTGTTTGTTTGGGTTTTTTTTTGGTTTTTTTTTTTGTGAGATTCTCTCACCGTAGCGAGAAGTGGCTCATACTATCTCATATGGGGTGTATATGTAAGGGGGGAGTATGTGCCAATGTAAGATTGTGAAAGCGAATGTAAAGAAGGAGGAAATTCTTTCCTGCTAGGGTGGTGAGGCACTGGAATGGGCTGCCCAGGGATGCTCCATCCCTGGCAGTGTTCAAGACCAGGTTGGACGAGGCCTTGGGTGATATGATTTAGCGTGAGGTGTCCCTGCCCATGGCAGGGGGGTTGGAACTTGATGATCTTAAGGTCCTTTCCAACCCTAACTATTCTATGATTCTATGATTCTATGAATGTAAAGTATGATGATTAAAGATTTATTATTTAATATTTGCCTTCCAGAAAGGGCCACAGACATTTGCGACAGTTAGTGAGAATCATTCTGGTGACTAAAAGGTTTTTTCGAGGGGTAAATTTGGCAGAATTTTAGTGTAGTTACTTGACTGAGCAGATTTTCCTCTTGTGGTGATGTCCTGTTTGTTGCCTTAGGTACCATGAACTGTTTTGATCATAAACACATAGCAACCAAAGAAAGTCACTTATGGGGAAATGTGACTGCTCATACTGTGAACTTTTGCTCATGTACTGACTTGTTTAAACTGATGCTGGAAACAGCTGAACCTCCACTGGTAAATCAACCTCTTTCCTTCTTCTCCATCTTCTTTCCTACATTCTGTCTCTCCCTCCAACTCCTCCTGTATTTGACATGATGTCATTCAGGCCTTGAACAGAGGAACCCCCTTGTTTGTTTTTGTAAGCTTTCTATCCACTTTCCTTTTCTACTGCCAGTGTACACCAAGCAGCTGAGGAGAGATATGTAGCTTGCAAATCAAGCCCTGCCATTTCATGGGAACATGTAGGACACATCTTTAGAGCTGTATTAGAATCCTGAAACTCAATGTGCTGAGCTTTGGTCATGGGAGTAGATACAAGGGGTATAAGTGGCTTGTGTGTGGGCTGGCTAGCTCAACCTGAAGTACTAGTGTAGATGCTTGGTTTGACTTTCTCAGTGCTAAAGAGAGGGAGACCTTACAGGATCTAGCAGCCTTCCAGTATCTGAAGGGGGCCTACAAGGATGGTGGAGAGCGAGGCTTCATTAGGGACTGTAGTGATAGGACAAGGGGAAATGGGTTTAAACTTCATCAGGGGAAATTCATATTAGATATAAGGAAGAAGTTCTTTACTGTGAGAGTGATGAGGGACTGGAACAGGTTGCCCAAAGAAGTGGTAAATGCTCCATCCCTGGCAGTGTTCAAGGCCAGGTTGGCCAGAACCTTAGGCGACATGGTCTAGCGTAAGGCATTCCTGTCCATGGCAGGGGGGTTGGAACTGAATGATCTTAAGGTCCTTTCCAACCCGAACCATTCTATGATCAGAATGCTGCCCCCAAATGATTTAAAAGCTACTGGTCTTATGCAGCCATTCTGACAGACCTGTGGCGTGTGTGTAAGTACTATATACATATGTTTGCTGCTGAAATCTTGTTTAAAAATGTAAAGAAAGATTAAATGCTTTTATCTTAACTGAGATGGCTATAAGAGAGAACTACCACCTTACTGTTCATAGTTTAACAAAAACACTATTTATTTTTTTTTGCAAATATAAGCACATTTTTTGCAAACAAATACAGATTTTTGAAAAGAAGCTGATTTTCCAAGAAGGTGTTAGAAAGGAAACTTCCATTTTGTAGCACAGAACTGTAAATAGTAGCAAACAGTTGAAAGTACTTTGACTTAAATTATGATTAATTCATAAATAACCAAGAACTATGTTAAAAACCTTGTTTAAACTTAACCACTAAAATCAAACCCCATGATTTATTCATTTTGATCGATGATGGTTTTATGTTGTGATATAGCAGGCTAAGTACAATGATTTATGCAAAGTACTACACTTGGAATATTTTAACAATCATTTAAGAGGATCTAAGATCAAATGGTGTACATCTCACTGTTCCTGCTTTATTCATGCATAATGTACATTGAATAGCCAAGTGTTCACAGGAAAACAGAGACGGGATCAGTATTAGCCATGCCTCTGTTCATATGTACAGAACACACTTACAAATATGTCAAAAAAACATGGTCTTCACCAGAACAAGAGGGTGCTTGGCACCTCTGGAATACTTCACAGCACTCCAGTGCCTGCCCATCAAGTAAGGTACTTGCTCTTAGACAAAATTTTGGCATATAAATATGTACTTATGCATGCTGTGAAGAATTCCTCAACATGAAATGATGAAAAAAATAGAATTCATAAGACAAACTCATACAGTCAAAAATCAATAACATACCTAATTATGAGTGAGCTCTTTATGTATGAAATCTGAGCACTTGGTTCATCTGTGTCTTTAGAAATTAACTTATTTTTCTGTCAGTTTATAGAAACCCCACTACATAGTGACAGATCATTCCGGAATCTTTTTTTGCTTCTGGGGGTGGAGAAGTTTTACATTATAAATAAACTTCAGCAAAGGTAAGGATCTGTCCCCACTTGTTTCCATTTAAATACATAGTATTACATATACCTAAATGCAGGCTTGGGGTCTGTTCCTCTGAGAAATCACTGTCATAATTGCTTTGGATAGGTATTATCCGTTTATACCGTGAATATTTGGGCCACAGTGCTCTGGGGCCTAATTTCTGCCACCATCAATCAGTGCTACTGAAATTCCAGTATTATTTAGTAATTGAAATCCTGAGCATTATACCAAAATTTTTAAGCCCAGCTGAATTAAACAGTTTATGCTGAGTAAAGAGGGAAGAATTTAACGCTACACTGAGCTACATTAAATAGGAGACATGGCCAAGTCATAACAGCCAGCTCTTGCTTTTGTGTTCAGAAAGCATTTTATGAACATTATACAAAACCCAGAAGATAAAATCCCATTTAAAGTGAAAACACCAAATTCCTGTAGGGTTGTGCAAATTATTCATGAAACTTTCAGTCTGTGAGCTTTAAGCTAATACTGCGGTGCACAATGTGGGCCTTGCTTTCTTTATACTCATTTCCCTTAATAACCAAGTGTAGAGATATCCTGTTAAATCCAAATACACAGTTTTTGCAAAAAAAAAAAAACACTTAAAACTCTTAAAGCTGCAATACAATCACATTTTGAAAACCTGAAATAATTAATTTTGTCTTTCTTATGTACTGCAAAATACAGCACATACTCAATGCAGATTTTGGCTAAAACTGTTGGAAACCACATTATTTTTTGCCATTTTAGGGTATCATACTGAATGATGCAGCTAAATTAATAGATTAGTATTAATTGTCTGTAAAGCAGGTCAGATGCTTTGGTTTAAAGCATTCATAAGAACGTAGAGCTTCACTGCAACATGAGCTTTAATTATAAAGAAAACAACTTTTTTAAAGACAAACTTTTTCAAACTCATTTAAAAAAAAGCCAGGAGGATACGTTTGTAGAAATCTATACCCACATACACATGCCAACATAATACTCCTTTAATACATAAAATTAAAAAGCACTTTGTATAAATCTATAAAGAGTTCCAGCTTCAGGAATCAATGCCAAAACAAAACAAAGATCATAATCTGGCAGCAATTTAAAGTTTCCTATTAAAAAAGAAAATGATAGAAGCCTTCTAAAACCAAAATACTTTTTTCAATCCAGGAAAATACGTATTTTAATGAGTGAATAGACTGGTATGATGTCAAATTGCTGGAACTTTGCTTCTGTATTTTTCTTGATCAGGATTGATTGATTTATTGCAGGTTCTGTAGGCAAAAAAGATTTTTCTTCATCATGATGAAGGAAAGGTGGTCACTGTGTGGGGGGAGGGGAGAAGGAAAACTAAAACCATGAAGCATTGTGTGAGAGATATACCAAGATTTTCTTGCTAACTTCTTCATAATAAATGCCAGAATTTGCTTTTCACATAGTTAGAGGAAGAAGAGAAAATACTATGCAGAAAGTGAAGTGAGCAATGCAGTCTTGCTTCCACAGTCCTCACGTCTGGGTAAAGCAGCAAGGCTGGCTGGAGAACTGAACAGATGGCAGATGGGGAAGGAGAATAAGACAAGCCTTCTTTGCAGTCCTTCTCCAAGTGGTACAGTTAATCATAATCACAGTATCACAGAATGGTTTGGGTTGGAAGGGACATTAAACATCACCTATTTCCAACCCCCTGCCATGGGCAGGGACTCCTTCTGCTAGACCAGGTTGCTCAAAGCTCCATCCAACCTGGCTGTGAACACTGCCAGGGATGGGGCAGCCACAGCTTTTCTGGGCAACCTGTTCCAATGTGTCACCACCCTCACATGGAAGAATTTTTTGTAATATCTAATTAGTTACCAGTTAGCAAGCTTTGAAAGAATACATAGTGCTTCCCAGAGTAACAAGTTCAGATTAATTAAGGCTTAATTAAATATAAATAGCTTAATTTTGCAAAGTTTTTTATAGTTATCTGTATACTTTAAAAAAAAAAATAAAAATCCAGCATTACTAGGGTTTTAAGATTTTAGCCTGCTATTTCACTAATATCCCAAATGGAAAACATAACATGCATATTTGCCTTTTAGACTTCCTTCTAAAAGAAAAAAAACCAACCCATATGAGTTAATAAACTGAGGGAAGATAAATTACATCGATGTACAGGCACAGTTTGGGAATGACCTGGCTGATGGATAAATGTAGAGAGCCCTTGGGAAACCCTCCCTCCCCCATGCTTGCCAGGTTTAGGAATATCCCACGCTATTTGAAGGAGTGGCACGACTCTCACCACTGGTAAAAGAGCATCGCTTACGTAGTGCTTCTCCACTTTCCTGTCCTGGCTACGGCCCGGGTCCATGCACCACTGTGCCTATGTGTACAGCAGACAGGGGTGCTTTCACTGTAAGTTTTCCCATTTTCTGTGAACACCTTAAAATACTCTACCAGCATCGTTCAGACCTCTCGAGTGTGTCAGCTGTCGGTATCAGGCCTCAGCCCAAGAATTAATGTGCAGCTGGAGGAGTGGGTGGCAGCCTGGGCTGGGCTGGAGGTGGCCACCATGACACGTTTGTGACAGCTTCCCTGACAGCAGACACTGTGTGTTTGGAAGTTCAAGTTTCATCATGTGCCACAGGTTTAGGAGACATCAAGATCAGGGCTTGGCTGCTTAGGTTTAACATTTCTCGCACTAAAATAGCTGCTACACCAGGTGCAACTGTCTCAACAGTGTTCTGTTTCAGTGGCAAAACACCCTGAATAAACCTGTCACAATGTGAAACAAAGTGCATAGGCTTCAAAAGTAACTCTTTTAGGACCCTGTTATTCAAATGTAAACATACAGAACAAGTGCGGTGAGGTTACCCTGAGCAGTTGTACAGTCAGCGCGAGATGGGTGCAAGGTTCTCAGCCGATTCAATGTCCACTTATGGCTGGACCAGGAGGTGGCTTCTCTTCTTCTTGGTGCTGTGCCAGAGATGAAAAGCACAGGTTAGAGGACACCGAAGATGCCCTAAACCCTAGGCTGGGACAATCCCAAACCCACAGTGTAGACTGAGAGCCACCCTCCCAGAGCAGCACTCCCAAGAGTGGCATTGGCTGGGCCCTTACCCGCTTCCGCTGCTCGCTCAGGCAGAAGGTGCAGATGGGTCGCGGCGCGGTGGTGCCTGGCGGCATAGGCTGCGGACAGGGCTGGGCGGCCGCCGTGCCCTCGGCCTGCTGCAGCAGCAGCACGTTGGCCAGGTGCGCGATGTAGCTGGCGGCCAGGCGCAGCGTCTCCACCTTGGAGAGCCGGCGGTCTGCCGGCCGGGTGGGGATGAGCCGGCGGAGGGCGCCGAAGGCCGCGTTGACGCTGTGCGTGCGGTCCCTCTCCCGGGCGTTGGCCGCCGCCCGCCGCCCCCCGCCGCAGCCCCGGGCCCGCCGCCGCCGCCTCCCGCCGCCCGAACCCGCCGCCCCCCCGCCGGCCTTCATGGCGCCCTCCGCCGCCCCGCCGCCCCATGACTTTTATGCGCAGCAGGTGCCGCATCGCCCTTGCTCGCCGGGGCCCCGTGTCCCGCCGGCGGAGCGGCGGGTCGGGCTTGGCGCGGCTGCTGCTTTTAGCCGGGGGCCGCCGCCGCTGCCACCTGTCGCCGTGGCCGGCACCTGCTCCCCCGCTCCTCCACCTCCCGGGGGCTCCTCCGGCGGGCGGCCGGAGGGCGGTTTGTGCTCGTCCCGGAGACTTGTCCTGGCCGGCGCCCTCCGGCCGCGCTGGGGTGGGAGCCCCCGGGCTGGGAGGGTCTTACTGGCACCGCTGTCCACGTCCGCCAGCGTGAACGGCCCTTCTCCTGGCACAGGGTGCACGGACAAGCTCCTACGGGCTTCACCGTTTCTGCTCCAGCTGTGTACGTGTGTGTGTATGCGTATATGTACAATATATATGTACATGCATATGTGTATGTAGATCTATATGTACATGCAGATGTATGTGTATATCTGTATTAGTTGGAGAGGGCTGCTGGAACAAGCACAGGGGTGGACTTCATTACCTCCCCAGCAAACACTAGACGCACTTACAAATCCAGTTTCTCATTCTGTTCAGAAGCTGTGCCTGCCTCAACCATTTACTTATTAAAAGGTCATCACAAGCACTGGTTGATTACACCTCTTTTCTCCATAAATTTTGACAGCCTGTTGGCACTCAGAAACTCATGAAAGGTCAAAGTGCAGGTTTTCTCAAATGAATCATCTCTACCTGATCAGCCTTGACTGGCTGCGTTTTTTTTTATGGTCCCAGAAGCTTATCTCTGGTGGCGCTGTTGTGTAAATATTCATCCTTCTTCCCAGATCAGGGCTGGATTAGCAGAGTCATATCTCTTTAATCATGGGTGCACACACTTGGGGCAGACAGCTGCTTTGACATACTTGGCTGGGAGTCATGAACTCTGAAAATACAACTGGTACCCACAGGCAGGGCCACATCCCTCTATGCCCTATGTTCAGCTGCTGGAATGACCAAGGGCTGGTTTATGTTTGTTCCACTTTCTCTGTGGGCAGAGGTTGTAGGCAAAAATGGACAAGCAGCTCTCCATGTCAGCTGGTTGCAACTGTACCATACCTTGGCATAAAAGCAAAACTTTTTCAATGTGATCTTTATTTATATTACTTGGGAGAGAGAGGTTTTCAGATTTTTGATTTCCCATTGGACAGTGTTTTTTTGAGATTTTTGTGATTTCTGCAAGGAACTATCGATGCAATCAACTTAGCTCTAGGTTGAGGCAGTGTGATAGCAAAGGCTGCAGAAATCCAAGGCTGGATGGGCAGGTGTGTGCTGTGCCACTGATCCAATCCAAAAGAAGGATTTCCTTCTTTTGGAGTACAGAGCAGGATGCAGCCCTTCATCATCAGATGCTGGGGCAAGCAGTGTCCAAAATCATGCAAGTGATAGTTTTCCCTAGAGTATGTGAATATAACTGTATCCTACTTCCATAGTGCTAATAGCACTATCTTCTTTCTGCATAATCTTTTAATAAGTAAATGATCTAGAAAGTTCTGTAATCTAATTTCAACGCTTAGAAGTGCTGCTTTTAGTTTCCTGAGAAGTGGTGTTCTGAGGTGAGCTTGCACTGTTTCTTGTGTGGGTTTCTCCCGTTTAGTACATACAGTATTTCTACAGTAAAATTCTAGCGCAGTTGAAGTCAATGACAAAAATCCTGTTGACTTTAATGGAAGCAGGATTTCACCCTTGATATGTTCTGGTAGCTGAGCTGTGCAGATAATTGATTGTTTGTCAGACTCAGTCATTTGCTTACCAGTGTTTTCCTGTCCTTAGCATTTCAGTTTCTTTGGCTTTTTTATTACTGGAAGTAAAACAAAACACAACCAAACTCCCAAGACAAAAAGAATCCCAAGGCAAAACTACTACTAGTATTATCAAATTCAGGGTTTATGGGTTAGTGGTAAACTAGAAGAATGAGAAAAGGAATAAGCGATACTTGGGAAGAAAATGATGCTGTGTCTGCAGAGGAAAACAAACGGATTTTCACTGACATTACAGCAATAGCTAATTCAGGGGTAAAGGACAAAGGGGTGACTGAATCATTCTTGTTCTGTTTCCAAGGCAGTTTGAAAAAGTAGAGCAAGAAATGAAGGTGTTTTTTTTTTTCTATTTCAGATAAGGAGACTTATAAAAAAGCCAAAATGCTGGGGACTTTAATTACAAGGTTATTGATTCAGGTAACATTTATGCAAGTGCTAGGGGGAGCATACTCCTCAAGAAAGGTGCAATAACGCAAGATTGCTGTTATTTTACAATTTGCTGGATTGCTAATAAGAAGAAAGAATGAGGCTGCAAGCAGAAAAGCAGGCAGTATTTTGTGTGTAGCAGTAAGGTCTTGCCTGATACTTGCGTTTGTGCTACTCAGAAAGGTACCCAATGTCCATTGTAAGGAAGCATTTAATGATATTTAAAAGACTGGAAATATGAAGTGTCTGATTGATACAGTTGCTGTCTAGTAGCTAGTATTTTTTTAATTTGCCTTTATTTTTTGAAGAATGGTAGTAATAGGAAGTACATAAAAGAAAGAAGAATTTGGAAGAAGACAATTTTGAAAAGTTCTGCCTATGAAGAGACCAAGTTAATTAGAGGATAACGAAAGAAAGAAATCTAAAGAAGTGGCTCAGAATGTCTGTGGTCACAGCCAAAAAGGCTTCAAATTAATTTCCATTAAATAGAAATTATAACCCAAAATTACTGCACTTGTAAAAAAAAAAAAGAAAAGGCATTTAGAGACAAAAATGCCTTTAAAAAGCAGTACTTGAATGTTCAACTGCAGTTAGTTTCTCTTGTTTATTCAAGAGCGGAAATACAGCATAATTCTATAAACATTTTTTTTCTATTTTCCATAATTGTTCATAGAATCATAGAATAGAATCATAGAATAGTTAGGGTTGTAAAGGACCTTAAGGTCATGTAATTCCAACCCCCCTGCCATGGACATTGACACCTCACACTAAACCATCTCACCCAAGGCTTCGTCCAACCTGGTCTTGAACACTGCCAGGGATGGAGCATTCACAACTTCCCTGGGCAACCCATTCCAGTGCCTTGCCACCCTTACAGTAAAGAACTTTTGCCTTATATTCAATCTAAACTTCCCCTGTTTAAGTTTTAACCCGTTACCCCTTGTCCTATCACCACAGTCCCTAATGAAGAGTCTCTCCCCAGCATCCCTTTAGGCCCCCTTCAGATACTGGAAGGCTGCTATGAGGTCTCCACGGAGCCTTCTCTTCTCCAGACTGAGCAGCCCCAACTTTCTCAGCCTGTCTTCATATGGGAGGTGCTCCAGTCCCCTGATCATCCTCGTGGCCCTCCTCTGGATTTGTTCCAACAGTTCCATGTCCTTTGTATGTTGAGGACACCAGAACTGCACACAGTACTCCAGGTGAGGTCTCATGAGAACAGAGTAGAGTGGCAGGATCACCTCCTTTGACCTGCTGGTCACGCTCCTTTTGATGCAGCCCAGGATACGGTTGGCTTTCTGGGCTTCAAGCGCACACTGAAGCTGGCTCATGTTCATTTTCTCATCGACCAACACCCCCAAGTCCTTCTCCACAGGGCTACTCTGAATCTCTTCTCTGCCCAATCTGTAGCTGTGCCTGGCATTGCTCCGACCCAGGTGTATGTAGGAGCTTTCACTTGTCGTGGTTAAACTTCATGAGGTTGGCATGAGCCCACCTCACAAGCATGTTAAGGTCCCTCTGGATGGCATTCCTTCCCTCCAGCGTATCAACCGAACCACACAGCTTGGTGTCACTGGCAAACTTGCTGAGGGCGCACTCAATCCCACTGTCCATGTCAGCAACAAAGATGTTGAACAAGACCGGTCCCAACACCGATCCCTGAGGGACGCCACTCGTTACTGGCCTCCAGCTGGACATTGAGCCATTGACCACAACTCTTTACATGCGGCCATCCAGCCAGTTCTTTATCCACTGAGTGGTCCATCCATCAAATTGATGTCGCTCCAATTTAGAGACAAGGATGTCATGTGGGACAGTGTTGAACGCTTTGCACAAGTCCAGGTAGATGACGTCAACTGCTCTACTCCTGTCCATCAGTTCCGTAGCCCCATCATAGAAGGCCACCAAATTGGTCAGGCAGGATTTCCCCTTAGTGAAGCCATGCTGGCTGTCACCAAGCACCTTGTTGTTTTTCATGTGCCTTAGCATGCCTTCCAGGAGAATCTGCTCCAAGATTTTGCCAGGCACAGAGGTGAGACTGACTGCTCTGTAGTTCCCCGGGTCATCCATTTTCCCCTTCTTGAAAATGGGGGTTCTGTTTCCCTTTTTCCAGTCATCAGGAACTTCACCTGACTGCCATGATTTTTCAAATATGATGGCCAGTGGCTTAGCAGCTTCATTTGCCAGCTCCTTCAGGACCCATGGATGCATTTCATCAGGTGCCATATTCTTCAGCCTTACACCATGGTGCTCTTCTTGCCGTATGCCATGTTTTTGAAGGACTATGCTCTTCATTGTTTGTCTTCTCCATCAAAGCCATTAAACACACCCATTTATAGAGATGTATATTTCCTTATACAATGTTGCTTACATGTATGAGAGGGATGTATGTGTTGTAGGCAAAAGCAGCACAGGTTTGTATTATGGATATGAGACACTGACTCTGCATTAAGACCTACTGGTTTGTGATTTGGCTTTGGCAAATATTGCCATGGCCAGCATTCAAACCACTGATCAGCCATCCATGCCCAGAAGTACTTCAAGTGGCTACCATGCTCCTATCCTCACAAGGGAGAAATATTGACCAACCCTGAATTTTGGTGGTGTTATGAGTGCATGTGTGAGCTGTTCTGCCTCATGAAGAGGCAGCAGGCATGAAAGCTGTGCAAGCTCATCTGGAGTACCCCACAGCGCTCCTGTTCATGCATGTATATGTTAATATCCAGGATACTTCTTTTGGAGTGCTTACCTGATAAAGCAGGTTCATGGTATATTTCAGTCATATTTGACAGATTCAAGGGAGAGTCCAGAGGGATCTAACAAAGCAGAACAAACAGAGGACATGGATGGCTGGAAATGTTGACAACGTTGAGAATAATGCATTTGACAGAATGTTATTCATTATGTGTCTTTCTGGGACTTCGACTGTCTGTGACAACTACTTCTGTCCTTCACAAAAAACAGGATGATGCAATTGTCATTTTTATTGCAGTTCTTAATAAATGTGACTGCCATAAAATATATGTTGATCAAAGAATCTTTTAAATGGCATTTTACCCCTATACAGGTTTTCTAAGAGAATGTTTTTAAGGAGAGAGGATTGAGAAGTAGTCAAAATATGTAACAGTACAAGAGATTTTTTTTTTTTTTTTGAGAAGGAGGACTTGCACAGAGTGTGTTAAATGGGGAAAGGTTCAACATAAGGTGGATTTAAGGCTTCATGTGTTTAAGTCAAGTCAGGCAGGATGGTGAACCTTCTGGATTTTAATAATACAATGTCTTGGAATAATACAATGTCTTTAATAATACAATGTCTTGGAATAGTCACCCCTACAAATAAAATCAAAGAATTAGTAATAAAATACATGGCAACTTCAGAAGTGTTAGTCTTGATCCAAATGTAAATGACTGAACCAGGTCGAAAGTCAAAACCCTGCACTGCACCAGCTACCAAGAAGGAGAAACGTGACTGCTACTGCTGAACCCAGGACAATATCCCCCACACATTTTGAACTAGCAGTCTGCTACCACAGTGCAATTCCCTGGGTAGGGTAGAGCAGGACCAGCTCTGCCTTGGACTGCTGGAAGTTGATTAATGACGTGGGATCTTAGAAGTCCCTTCTTGATATTCTACCCACCCTGATTTAGCATGACACTTATCTCTTCACTTGCAATCTCTTCACTTACAATCTGTGTTCTTCATCTGAATTGATCTGTGCCGTGATTCTACTTTGTGTTAATGAGTTTTCTGTGTGGTGGAGTGCTAGAGGCCTTGTTAAACTGCAGAGGCATTTTGCCTACGGCATTTTATATATACACCCACTCTGTTACTCCTGACAAAAAGAAGCTGAGTTGTTTATCTTAAGTTTTTGTCAAAAAAATTGTCTTACAGTAATTTTCTCTTCTCTGGCTGCCCACGGAGGCAAATGCAAATATATTATTCACCTGTTATTTCAAAACCAGTTAAACTTGCCAAATTTAAGTGGTGTTTTACACGATTCTGCTGATACTCTCAAAGTTGTTATTAACTGTCTCAGAAGTAATTCTTGATCGTGGTTGCATTCAGCAGAAGGATGAAAAGGCATATTCATTTCTCTGTCAAATTTAAATGATATGAGGACAGTATACCTGCCCTCGGAAACAAAATGGTTTGCAAGCAGTATTTGTGCTGAGTCTTTCTTGTTCATTAAAGCTCTCCCCGCCTGCACCCTTATTTCATTGCTGATTAAATTTGTCCTAACCAAACTTCACTGGCAGTTGGGGTGATGTTGTCTGTAACATTCACCTGTGGTGTGTGGTTTTGGGGGCTGAGATCCTTTGCCAATCTGTTTGGAAATTCACATGTTGGTGGGAATCCAGGCCTCTGATGAAAGCTGTGTTTGCTTGTGCCTCTCCACATAGCTGGCTGTCTGGATAGTAGGGACCCTTCCACCATCCTGTGCTTTGCCGTGTGAATCTGTGCCTCAAACTCCCACTGCTGAGGTGTACTCTGATGGTTTTAAGGGCACTTGAAGAACCATCCAGCGTCATGGACTCTTCAGACTTTTTTTATGACAAAGTACCAACAGCTTGTGCTCTCTTTGTTTGTTTCCAGGTGCTGTGAGCGTGATGGTCAGCCTGTGTAATGCCTTACTATCCCACATTCCATAATCTTGCCACCTTTTCAGAGGCTAACGGTTTGATAGGTCTGTTTTGCAGTGTCTTACATTCCAGGCTCATCAGCTTGGCTCACTAATAGAGAACCTTGTTTTTCTGGCTTCCCTGCGGTTTTCTAAGTAACTGAGAAGTAGAAGAGTAAAATGTATGTTACTAAATAGGCATAGAATTGTTGTACAGACCGGTGCCATGCAGACCAGTATTGTTTGTGGTTTTTTAATATTTTCTTTTAATTGAACTAAAGCTACTGAAGAAATGCAGCTAAATTGGATAATTCAGTTATTAAAAATACTCAGCTGCTGTAGTAATGAACACGATCACGAGATGTAGAATCGTCCAGTTGTGTGGAACAGCTATTGCAAGCACTTCAAAAGTATTGTGATTTGATTTGGCTCATCTTCCCCTCCCCATGATTCCTAGATCTCACAAAGCAAGCTTTTTTTCATCCTCATAGTTTTAAAATAGCCTTTTATGAAGAGCACTACACTGCACAAGATTTTGTAGATACTTTAAAGAATGTATTTTCAACAGTTTTTTTCAAGTGCTTAGAGCTGACAAATACAAAGATATCCAAAACCCCATGAAAGAAATATAATTGACTGTATAATTACTGGAGCTTCTTCAATATAACTTCAACTGAAATTGTTTGTATGGTTTCTTTCCCTCTTCTAAGCTTCTTGAGTGTTCTCCATGAAGATACTCAAATTCTGACCTGTTTTAGATACTTCACTTTATTCTCCTTAGCACTTCAATTGAACACTTTCGGTTCTGTTAATGAAGACATCAGTGACCGTGATTCCATAGTTCAAGTTTGATTAGAGGACAGATTCAATTTCAGTCACTGAGGTTCAAGTCAGAACTGACTTCATTGTCACCAGTCGAATTAATCTGCCTCTGCACCAGTGTAGCTGGTAGCATAATCAGAATGATAATCAGTTGAACTGCAGGCAGCATTTTAAGGTTATTTCCTAATTGCTCAGTGTTGCAAAAGCAGAATGTAAGAGTTCATCCTCATAGTTTAGCAATCCCTTTGGTTCCAGACTGACATCATATGGAAGCCAGTGTCAAGCTGCTGTTGGAAATGTTACACTGATATTAGAAGGTACATGAAAGTAAATTCCTTTATATTCTAAATTTTTGAAAGAATTTGAAGTGGAATATATGTGTGTGTGTATAAAAACATAAAGGTATTTGAATTTCAAATGTGTGTTGTAAAGAAGACAGCCAAATTTTCAGTGTCATGTAAAGAAATAGGGGGAGTGGATCAATGTTTCCTGGTGCAGCCTGCCAGACATGTGAGCTGCTATCACACAGTTTCATGCCAAGGCATGGCCACAGTGAGCCACCAGTGTCACGCAGTGCCAGCATTGCCTGGTGCCAGTCTCCTCTGCTCCAGCAGAAGAAAAGGTGGTGGGTATTCCAGAACTGTTTTGTGAAATGGCTTCTGCTTACTGGGGCACTCTCTGGATAACACAAGGCCACTCGTATGCAAAAAAGTTCTATAAGATTCAGAACTAAACTTTTGAGACCTGCTTAAATCTTGTTCAACATTTGTAAAAAGCCTGAAAGATTCAAAAGAGATTTAAACAGATACTAGCAGGCTATACCAGTGAAGAGGTGGATGCATAGGCCATTTGTAGCATCTGGCCAAACACTATATTCATCTGATCTTCAGCAGGAGAGGACCTCCGTGGGGCTGTTTCAGTTTGAACAAATTAAATCAGCCTGTAGAGACCTCTGAGGTGTTTTAGGATCTGCTTTGATCCCAGTAGCGGAGTATGGGAAAGGCAGTTTAGAATAAAATCATCTGGTCCCTGTCCTTTTACTAATGTTTGAGGCAGGTTTTCTCTAAAAAATATGTTAAAGGACATTGAAAAGAGTGGCTTTGAAACCTAAATCTACGGCTGTTGGTAAATATGTCTGTTCAGTGGGTCTTTGGGGCTGGAGTAATACAGTTTAATAAAAAAAAAGGTGAATTATGGCAAATAAAGAGTTTACAGTCTGAAAGCTTAAAACAGCATTCTATGGTGCTGAACAAACATGGAATGATGGCAATGCGATTCTTTTAGTATGAATTTTTAGCTCTAGCAATATAGATAGGATCATGTAAAGTAAGTTTGACTAAGCTATCTAGATTAGCAGGCTCTGCAGACTATAACAATCTCATTTAAAGTACAGCTATAAGAAATATTTTTTTTGTGGTTTTATACCTATAGAATTTTTCTCTTGATTCTGTTATATGGTAAGTCTTTTACATATAGCACAGATTGCACACCAAAGATCAAGCTCAGACATACAAAACCCTCTACAAAGATGATTTGACCTTTCTTTGTGTGCCTATGGGGATATCACTTGGAAAAGATAAGTCACTCTCATTAAGATTCCTGCTGACAGTTAGCAGACCAGGTGGTCCTGCATAACACAAGTGCAAGGTCTCATATCCTGAGTCACTAAAGACTGTGCAGATATACAGAGTGGCTTACTGGTCCTCTGAATTAATCCAAACTGTTTTGATTTAGTTTAAACAAGTGCTGTTTGCCTTGTGTTTTCTGGATATGCCCTGCTTTCCATCTGGAATGTACCCCATTTACTATCTATCTACAGCACTTTTTTGAGTCTTGTAGATCTCTTTTTTTTTGTGCTTTTCTTTCTTTTAAAATAACTGGAGCTTCCAAGCTGCCTTAGGGGGTCGCTGTAGGCTGGAATGGCCCAGTGCTGCCCCACTACCCAGACTACTGCTCTTCCGTCCCAGTGGGTGCTGCTGAATCTTTCTTAGAGATATACAGCCTTTCAATAATGAACAATTGCTGATTAGCGCCAGTTTTTTTGTCTCACTTCAGACCATCGCTAACCGCTCTCTGTCCAAGACTTCTGCTTACCTGATGGGAGCGCTGTTTGAATTCACAAATACACTGAAACCATACCTTTGATATGTGCAAAGTAAGCTCTTCATCTTTATGAAAAAGTTGTCTAGCCGAGTGATTAAAATTGCTTTGCTAAAGCCCTTGCTGATTGGAATTTTTTGCAATTTTTAATCCTTTTGAAATGAATGAGCTTTAAATCCATATTATTCCTTTTGCCAATTCTACCTAAACCTCCACTGCAATCATTGCTGTTACATATATTGTTGGGAGAGAAAACAGTAGGCCAACATCTGTGTTTATATGGGTAGAGCACATATTTCTTAGTTTGTCTACTGTCAGTTTTCTTTTTTTCCAGTTGTACTTGCCTGTTCTTTAGGACATTTTGCTCTCTGTAGTAACCTGCTGCCAAATCTTATAAAACAACATTTCCTTTTATATTAAGAATAATACCAGAACCTTGTAAAAAGGAATTCTGTTCTTGTATCTGGCATTGAGAGTGTGGTGTTAAAGAAACTGCAGTTTGACATATCCAGCAACTGTATTGAAAAATCATTTCTTACAGGAAATAACGGCTTTCTCCTGAAATCATTAAAATTGAATTCTTGACTTGTCTTGGGATCTTTGAAGGTATGGAGAGGCAGACTTGCATAGTCCTGGGCCTGTTTAGGCTTATCTGCATTGTAGGCAGATCTGAGTAAGTTGCTTGCCTGAAGGGTGCTGTACAAAGGCTCATAACTCACTTTCCAGGCAGACAAAAACAGGTTCCTGTCTAGGAGACATCCTCTTGCTGATGACCTGTCTCCAAGGCAGAACTGTCTAGTTATCTTTTCTGTCTTTGAAGCAGCTCTGTACAGAGTTGTGTCCCTAGTAGACTGAGCTGCTGCCTGCCTGGGAGGTACTTGGTTTGATAAGCTTCCTTCTAGAAAATCCTGAGAAATTATTTATCCAAAACATCGTCTCTGAAAGGGATATTTAGAATGTGAACTTTAAAATGATGTTTTCAGTTCTGACTGATCAACTTGCCTGATATTCATTGTTAACGTCACATATATAAGAAATGTAACAAACATCCCTCTCTCATGTTTAGAAAAATAAAGAGGCCTGTCAAAAATTTCTACTAATATAGCACAGAGCTCACACATACTCCTGCTTGCTTCTGTGGCAGTAATCTAGCTGCCAAACCTGCTGAAGGGAAGGGAAGAAAGGGAGTGGGGACACTTTTTTAATTCGAAATTGCTATTCAGCGTTGAAGGACTAAAGGGAAGGCAGACACTATGTGTTTCAGTGTTCAGTCCTTAAAATTGCTTATGATCATTATGAGTCAGGGAGCAAGTTCTCAGTCAGTTATACACTATCATAAGTGACACATGCTTGTTTTTAATCAAAGAAATGCTTTATTTTACTTGAACAAAAACCCAATTAATAGTTAACGACAGAATACAATTTAGTTCCTTTCCTAGAAAAGTTGAGGTTGCAGGTCAGACATTAGACTTGAAAAAAAAGTGGCATATACATCCTTCAGGCCATAAACATGCAGCATTAGAGTCACCTGATAAGGGATAGATCAAATATTAAGTGGTTTTGGGTCTGGGGCAGGATTGTTGTATATCAGTGTAATTCTGCAGTAGCTTGGTTGCAGCCAGTGTATAGTTAGCTTTTATTTTAGTTCTTCATGTGTTTTGAAGAGGAAACAAGAGTCTTGCCATAGAATTATATAATCACAGAATGGTTTGGGTTGGAAGAAACCTTAAAGATCATCTAGTTTCACCCCTTTGCCACGGGCAGGGACAGCTGCCACTAGACCAGGTTGCCCAAAGCTTCATCCAGCCTGGGTCCTTTTAGGTCTTCTTTTAGATGTGCTTATCTTGCATGCAGTATGACAAATCACATGAGTTTGGGAAATGTTATTGTTAATTCAGGGAGTGCAGCTGTTAATGGCTGGTATTGCAGTACCTGTTGGTCCTACGCTGTTGCTTTCTGTAGTCTGAACCAGTTCACTAGTGGACTAATATCTCCTGTCATGGGTAATTTCTCCCTCTTTTAGTCACCCTAAATCTCTTAGCTGAGGCACTGTGTGTGAAGAGCACTTAGGGGTAGTAGACTTCCTCTGAGCAAGGGGGTGGCCATCCTCAGCCAGAATGCAGGAGCCCTTTATCATAGGACAGAAGTACTACAGTGTGAGCTGTGGCTGGCCCAGTATGTGTTTGCACTTGCATCACACTCCATGGATTCATAGACTGTGATTTCTGCCACAGAATTCTGCCCATGGGGCAGGGACTAAGGAAGATTTTCCACCTCTCCTTATGGGTACTCTGGGGCATCTGTATGATAGAAAAAACCCCATGATTAAAGAAGACAATCTTGTACTTGTAATGGAAAGTGGTGAAATTGATATTATTTCTATAGTTCTGACCTATGGTGGTCTGGAAAGGCTTTCTCTCTCTCTTCTGCCCAAATTAGTTGCATCCATCAAGTATGAGGAATAGAAATTAGGGGTCTGAAGTCTGCTGTCCTCTCCAGAAATACAGGTATGATCCCCCTTTGTTTTTTTGCTTATCTTTCTTCCCCTCAACCTCTTTCACCCCATCTTTATTCCAGAATATTTTGGCTAATTGTTATAGTAGAAGAAACTGAAGTCTGCTCATGGGTATTTCTCAAGCAGACTAAGTTTGTCAGCTAAATTATTCATTGTGAATTAGCTCCTTGGAGGCAACGACTATACTTAGTGACTGGACTGGTCCTCTGGTACTGCTGCAACAGTCAGATGTAGTGTTGACAGCGTTCACAGTTTCAGATGGGCACAAATGACAACCTAGGTTTCTCCAGCATGCATTAGCTGTGTGGAGCTAAAAAGCATGACCTGCTCAGGAGAGGGGAGTTTGTTGCTGACAGCGAGCAAATGCCCAGTTAGAAACAAGAAGTTGCAAGTGATAAAAAGTGTAGGGAAACTGTGTATAACATTTGGAACTGTAGGAGATTTATTAAAATACTGCTCGTGTGGGAAATAGCTGTCCCCCATCACTTCCCAAGCATGTTATTAATCAGGGTTGTTTTGTTGTTTGTAATCCAGACTGAGATTCTTGCAAGCCACCAGGTGGCTTGGTACTGTGTGTCACTAGCTGAAGTAGCTTTTGATCTGCAGAGCTGAAACCATGCTTACTTGAAGCCATGTTTTATTTTCTGCAAGACCTGGAAATGTTTCTAATAAAATTATGTGCTGTTACAAGTGTGTAAGTTGATAATATGTGTCAAGTTATTAGTCCTAATATGCTTAAATCATTCCTGAGAAGTGTTTGGAATAGTCCATTTTAAAACCCAAAGTATATTGAAAAAAATGTACTAACCTCATGTTATCATCAAAGGCTTTGTGAGGTTTTTATTTTTCATCGGTGTAGTGTCCTTTTCTAATCTCAGCATTGTGGAGCTTACCAAATGTGTTGCAGAAAAATCCTCTGATGCTCGTCCATGCGTATGTTGAGAAACAGTGGGCACTGAAGAGAAGACTAATGGATAGGGACGAAAAGAGTAACTGAAATCCAGAGACTGTGTTAGAGAACTGAATCAGCAGCAGACATGGGCAAAACCCCTCCAAACCTCTTGGAACCCATCAGCCTTCAATGAAGCTTCTGAACCCTCCAAGCTTTAATAATTTCAATAAAGAGTAACGTAGAGCTGAGCTCACCATAGTTTTTAGTTTGAATTACATGATACTGCAGTCCCTCCCAAGCTTTTGCCAATACTGTCTAGGTTCTTCATCTCTACCCTGCATAACAAAATATATCCTCACACAGTATGCCATGCTCTCCTAAATACAGTAAGAACGATTGCAATTACCAGCTGGGAGTGAGGTGGAAAAAACTCACCTTTTCTTCAGTTCATAACCCTTCACTGGATCAAATCAGATACTTAGGGCATTTTGGAAACTCATGCCAGCTTCTTATGCACCATGTCTTTTACACCTTGTTCAAGGTTACTTTGTGGGGTGTAAACACCCATTCTGGTGCACTGGGTATAGAGTAAATTGCCTGGAAGTGCTATTTTAGACATGAATGGAGTATATTTACTTCCACCCTTTACTCAGGACTTTTCACAGTCAGACTTTTTTCACAGGGTGAGCTATGAGATGTTTTTCACTTTACCTGGCTGTTTCTTTCAAATGATGGCTCTCTGCGACTTTCCAAATGTAATCTCACTGCCCATCCTGTTTTTAAATCAAATCAGCATTCCACCCCATCTCCTTTTTACCACCTGAGATATAATAATGTTTTGGAAAGGAAAACCAGCCACTAAATTTTGTGATAAGAGAGAAATGTGTTAGTCCTACAAAATGCAGAACTCCTAAAATCTGTTTCCCTATGGTTTTGTGCCTGTTTTGGAGCTCAGTTATAACAACTCTGATTCATGCTGCAGTATTTTTCTTGATGGGGGTGTGAAGTGCATCATCAGTGTCTAAGTGTTTGTATTGATAACCTGTATCAGGACTGCAGGGTCTTCAAACCTGCTACCTCTCTGCTGGGCTTGGTTAAACAAGCTGAAGGATTAAAAAGTGGACTGCCAGACACATACACACAAGCAGGATGCTCGCATACACTTGTTCTGAAAATTCATGCAAAAAGCTCAACACACCTGATCCCCCTTGAACTGTGCACTTTCAGTAGGACCTGTTTGTTCTAGCCATTGCTTTAAAACTAGAGGTAAGCTTACTTTACCATCTCTCCATCGATCTGACTGACATCAATCATCAGTCTGTCTTTTATCCACATAACCTGTGTCTGTCCTGGGGCCTCGAAACTGCTCCCAGCTGGGTTCTGCATCTTCAGCAGGTTGGTTTTGGACTTGCAGCAGCCTCCTCTCTGCTGCATCTTTTCATTAGGAATGAATGGCATGATGCATGGGTTCATTCTTCCTGTTTCCCTGCCTGTTAGCTTTTGCTGGATTTTAAGCCCGCAGCTCACAAACCCCTCCACAGCACAGTAGTAGGCAAACAAGCCAAGACATATTTTTCGGCAAAAGGATTAAAGTCTTCCCCACTTCTAACACAGCATGTAAGGAATCTATTTTCCACTTAACGTGTGCGGCTTGCATCTCTCAGAGTTACAGCATCTTCAAATCACGTGCTTTTCTTTTAGTTCACGTCCAGGAGTGTACCTTGCCCAAAGGCGAGATGGCAGCTTTTTGCTTGCTCTGAGTTTACTTTTAGACCAGAGAGCATGAGAAAAAATGTGCTACCAGCATGGCCAGCAGCTAAATGTCAAGATTTGGCTCTGAGACAATACTAGTTAAACTATTTCTCTAAGTAAGTGCTCCTTACACAAGGAGGTATTGAAGGATCAGACTCATAGCATTGTAAAATCACTCTCTTAGGAATTTTCAGAACTGCCTAGAACATTTTGAATCTAATTCTCCAACCCCTCAGGCAGCTTTGAATATCTCAGCTCTAATATATTGAAATAACAGGCACTGATTAAAAAAAAAAAGAGGGAGAGAATAGAGGGGGTGATACTGTTCTATCTCGGCAATTCCCAGCAGGGCTGACAGAGTAACCACAGGCTGTGCTGCAGATTTCTGTCAGCACTTCTGTGTTGATCAGGTCTGCACAGAGGAGTGACTCAATGGGCACCCTTGTGCCCACAGAAGCCCCGTGCCTAGGCATCTACCACAAAGCCTATGCTTTACTGTTAGAATGCTTTTTTTTTTTTTGGTTTTTTTTTTGGTGGCAGGTGGTACAGCAGCAGACAGGACAGCTTTCCCTGCCAAAACTGCCTCTGTGCTGGGACTGGTTTCTCTTTGCGCTACTGAGGTGCAAATCTCTCAGTATAGACACAGCCTTGGAGGCAGTGTAACTCAGAATTCCACCCTGGCATCTGTATTAGATGTATTTTTAAAGGTCTCTTATCTTGCTTGGTCAGATATAGTTCCTTAAGAAAATTTTTATCATTTCCGAAGATCCAGCGACTTGCTTTTTAACATGTGACTGCACATGCACAGAAAGATGAATTCTGTCAGCATTGGTGGTCCTGGGGCGGTGAGGCCGAGGTGGCAGATTCTGGAGTGTGTTTCATCCTGGATGCACAGACTCCTAGCACAGACTCCACGAGATGGCACTGTGCTCCTGCTCTTAAAAACAGCCTTAACTTTATTTTTACCTTGTTCTAAGTTAAGTATTTCATCAGAAGAATTTCTTCTGAACAAAGATTGTATTTTTCCTCAAAAAAAAAAAAAAAACCAAACAGGGAAGATTATTTTTATTGTCTTTTTAAAAATATAGGAGCAGTTAATAGTCTCCAGTAAACTTCAGGGTTTAAAGAGGCAACTTTCAGGGATCTTTTCCTTAGTGCATCACCCAGTTCAGCATCTCACGTCTCCCCAGCTGCAAATCTTGCAATTGACTAAGGGGACTGCTTATGCAAACATCAGAAGCTGGTCACTTGATTTATGTGCCAAATTCACATTTTTGTGATTGTGATTGTGATGAGTTGTTTCTTTTTTGGGACAAAAAAAAAAAAAAAAATCAAATAACGTTTTTCATCTAATGTCTTTTCCTGTTTCTTTTCTCCTTTTTTTTCCTTTTTTTTCTCCTAAGTCTGGAAATCTCCAAGTGGTGCAGTCAAGGCACTGATCAAGAACAAGGAGCTGGGAGGGCAGGGGGGACAGGATAAAAAAGTGAACTGTTTTCTTGTGCTGTCAGCTGAGGAACACCTTGGAATATTTGCAATCAGATTATTTTACAAATATTGTATTACAAGACCATAAACAAGACTAAAAAATTACTTTTTAAATACTTGTTTGTAAGAATTATGCTTTTAATTCCTCTACCTGAGAGTCTCTGAGGATAATACAGGAATAAATTTAATGTAAGCAGGACAAACTACCTATGCCATCAGTTTTCTCCAGTAGTTAATATTACATTTAAACTGGTAATGATGGAAATTATTTTTTAATAACTTGCTATTTGAGATATTTGTAGTTTTAAAAAATGACATTTTAATGTAATCTCTGCTGTCTTATATGAGCTTACATTATGCATGTTGTTATAACAAGAAAAATAAAAGAGAAAAAAAAACCTTGAAAACAGTTTCTATAAGGTAGACAGGTAGGTAAAATCTTAATTGAATTTGCAGACATTTTCTGGGACTCAGAAGGGAATAAATACATAAAGATAGCCTGTTCCAGTCTTTGTAGTACACGATAGTACTGTCGAGAGCTGTGAAGACTGTGACTCCTGCCCTTTTAGCCATTGGTGGCATAGTTCTCTACACAACAGAGTAGGAAATGCTTCTTTATTTCCAAAATGAATTCCAGTCAGAGGTAGGCTAAAAGCACCATTCATTTAGATTAAAGATCCTGAAACTATCATGTTTGCAACCATTTGTCACAGTTTAAGTAGTACTGCATAAATGTCATGCTGTTGGTTTACACTTTAATCTCTGCTGACAACAGCTCCATTTCTAAAGTTTCCTCAGCATCTTTTTTAATGGTTTACATTTCTTATAAACAGCATCTGCTTCTTATGCAGAAGTGGGAAGCCTTTGTGGGTCACCAGGCCTGAATCTCCCCCACATGGGGGATGGCAAATCATCAAGATGGCAAATCATCAAGAACAGCATATGTGGGAGCACTGCTCAAATAGTATTTGCATCTGGGGGCATGTACTTCTGACTAAATGTGTGGGTTTCCATTCTGCAGAAACACTGGATGGTTTTTGTTGCTTCAGGTCAGAACAAACTGGATAGGTTTGGTTTTGGTAACTCTTCGGTCTTCACCTCATCCTTGCGTTTTTCCTTTGTTATCTTTGGAATTATTAAATTTAAAAATATGAGCAAGTATTATGATTTCTCAAACACAAATCCTTAACTTCTAGTGGATGTCACTCTTACTGTACTCTTGGCAGAATGTTTATAGCTCTAGGCCTTTACTTTCCTTAAAGCATTGTCCCAGAGAGAATAGGTTATAAACCCTAGTGTCTCTTTCCAGTGATAATGTCCTTTATAAACCTCCTTGCTTTGTCTTCTGATCCTGTTTGTGCTTGAGACTATGCCCAGGCTGAAGCTGATGGACGAAAAAATGGTGAATTACATGCTGTTAAGAAGTTTTGATGAGCTGTTCCATTGCAACTAGCAGGAGGTTTATGGAAATTTATCTTAAATAGAGAAAATAAAGATGTTGCTACATGGAAGACTACACTGACAGTCAGAAACAGAAGTTGCAGAAGTCTCATTGCTTCATACTACCAAACAGAGATGTAAAAAGATGTTTGTAATCTAAGTGCATTTTTCCTAACCCAAAGTGAGAAGAGGTACATCTAAGTTCAGGATTTCCTGAGGTAACTGGAGGTCTGTTTTAGTGGGGTACTTTTGATACAACAGAAGGCGGCTCCTTAAGATCAGGGGTCATGTGCTTCTTACAAAGTTACTGATGAAAATGGTTCATATCAGCAGTTCAGAAAAACTCTCCAGTCAGTACTCACAGCAGAAGGAAAGTTTCAAGTATATGGAAACAGGATCAGTCTCAGCTAGCACATTTAAGCCCTGTCAGTGCTAAAAAACATTGTAGCTTCCTGAGCCTGTGGGAGAAGTGTGGTCTCTTGACCAAAGGTCAGGTTAGCTGAAAGATGCTGTGAATAAGTAGTGGCATCAGGTTCAGTAAGGGAACAGGACTGAGAGAAACGTACAAGTTGAGACTGGAATTTGGTTGTAGGAATTAGGAACTAGGCAGCAAGAAAGAGCGAAGAGATCAGGGGTTATTATATGCAAATATCTTTTCTGAAATGATATGAACTTTAATTTCCAGAAGCAAATATTATATGAAAGTCTTGATAATGAAAGCCGGTGCTACATCTGAATTCAGCTTGCAGTCTTCTAAAATATACTTCATGGAAGATAGCTGTCTTGTCAGATTATAAGAAGCCTGTGCTTCTCACCGGTGCTTTGAATCCTTTCTGGCTCATTTATCCATTCAGTTTATTTTGCAGCACTAGTTTTCACAGTATTGTAATGCTTTTACCTCTGCACTACCTCTGCCACATGACTAGAAATATTGGGCGATCTCAACCCCCATTGTGTAAACAGTATTTCTCTGTTTTCCCTTAATTTTCATTATGGATCTCTTTCCCTGGCACCAGAGTAAGTCCTCTTTGCCCTTTGCCTTTGCACAGCTGACATTTCCCTACTCCATGCTTCTGGGAAAGCCCTCACCACCTCCCCATTAACCCCGCTAGTGCTGGCACAAGTCAGCCATCCTTCCCCCAAGCCTGAGAAGGGCCAGCACCCTACTTCATGGGTTATTTAACATAGAGGAAAAGACATTCAGAGAAGAGTCAGATCCTGGTGGCAAGGAAAAGGCTAGATTAAACATTTAAGAGATCAGTTTTTGTCCAAAAAGAACCTCTGGACCAAATAGTTTGAGAATCCCTGTTCTCTACTTTCTTGTACAAAGCTAATACAGTAACCCTATCTTAGCTCCTTTCCCTCGGCCCCACTGTTCTTTAACCACTGCCAGGTTGTAGTCACAGTGATTTTGCATGGTATTTCAATTGACATACTTTTTTCCCAGTTATCTTTTCCTCCTGTGAATGAAGTCAAGATCCTAGAATCTTCGTAAAGGGTTTGGGAATGAGTGAGAAGAGCTGAAGTCTGGAGCATGCAGTAAACTCATGGTGGACTTCAAGAAATCTTATTTTCCCTTCAAAAACTTACCCTTTTTAAAATTTGAAACTTTTATTTCTTCAAGGTCATTTCAGATTTAATTTACCAATTTCATATACGTGAAGAGTTAATTTAATAATCTAATATTTCATTTTTTTAAATTGCCTGACAAGTATATTGTAAGTATGATCACATCTCTCTGAAATGAAAATCAAGACCACTCAATGTCCTTTTGTCAAACTGATTGTATCTAATTAAAAAAGAAAGAAATCCCAGTGATGCAGCTTTTCTTCGCATTAACATGCACTGCACAGGTTACTACCTAATTTAATACAGAATGTTGTCTTGCATTGCTCCGTCCCTGATGAAATGGTTCTATTTAGATGAAGTTAAGGGAAATTCTAAGTTAGAAAAAGAAACAGCAGTCCCCACCCTAATACATAATGATATATAATTTGACCATTTGTTTCCTTTCGTTAATAAGTGCATCCAACTATGGAAGCAGATGTACTAGCCCTTGGCCTCATACCAGTGCTAGCCTGACACTCTGATTTCTTGGTAAGTAGATAAACATGCCTTTAAGATTAAGTGACAAATTCACATCAGCACCCAAATCTCTTTGATCAATACCACTAATCCATTAAAGATTACTACAAAGAATCTTATGTTTCTGTCCCTTTACTCTGGTATTAAATGCAGACTGAAAAATAACAGACTAAAAGCTTTCTAAAATTAAACGAAAAAAAGAAAATTACCCTTTGCACATTTTAAAGATAAAGAACCCTCATTAGTGCATCTGCTGGCCTGGGCAGACTGCCTTTGAAAGCAATTTAAGTATAACAAAGTAATTTCCAAATTAAGAAAGGAGCTGCAGGTGTATAAAATACAGCCGATCCCATCTATCTCTTGAATCTGACAACAGATAATTTGACCAAATGGCTACTGCACCTGAAGGAGAGGGGGCAACAGGTGAATTAAAGCCAAGGCAAATGCCTACTGAGAACTTAGTGTAGGATTCAAAGTCCATCGAATTTGGTGGGAATTTTTCTGTTGACTTCAATTGCCCAAACCTGACATTCATTGCTTTGAATTAATGAGAGTTTATGATGCAGTGTATCCTCTTTCCTGGTCGAAAGAGCTCCTGTGAGAAGCTTCATTGTTGTGAATTACAATGAATTACAAGCCAACAGGACTTTCCTGTAGTTTATTTACATGCATGCAAATATGCTTGAAAAGTGAGGTTTTGCAATGATGAAATTGGAAAGGATGCTTGCTAACATAATGCTAAGGTGACCTGAGTAAGTGTCCCATTCTATCTGTGACCTGTAAATAGTTTTGAAAATGCACCTGACTATTGAAAGAGGTTTGCTTATTGCTTTTGACTTGATTTCCTTTTGTGTTCTTATTTTTGTGTTCTTATTTTGTGTTCTTATTTTTGTTTTCCCTCTCTTCTCTGCCATAGTCTTTTGCTTGTTATAATTGAAAACAGGTAAGACAAATGTAACTTTAAATAAACATTCTCTGTGAAATAACATTTAAAATGCAGTACTCGATGAGCCTTTGAGCAGACTACTGGGGCTGTTAGATCAAGGTCATAATGAGTTTGCTTACTATAATATATAGGAGCCTAATGGCAGCTGCAATCATTTGCTTTCACTCCCTGGCTCTTTGAGAGTTATTTGCTTGGTTACATGAGGTGTCAACAATAATGCAGATGGGGGTGAAACCTGGAGAAATTAACATAAATAGTGTCAACATCCTGTCTTCTGAAGTAGTGCTAGTATCTTTAGAATTTCATTTTATTGCTATTAATATTTACTTCTGGTCGTCACTACTGCAACATAATTTCAACACTGAAAATTAATTTCATCTAAATCTACTGTCCTGTTCATTCAGCAATGGAGGGTTCATCCAGTCATCCCTCCTTCCCGCTTTTTCCCACCTACTATGCTATCTGCTGTTTACAGCTCACTCTGTAGATTTCACACTCCCAATATTTGATGAAGACAGAAAAATGCTGTGGTATTTCATTTAGTCTGTGTGAACTCCACTCCCCTGGGTTGTGAGAAAGTGAAAATTTCTTTGTAAGAGAAGACTTGGCTAACATAAAATATCACTAAATGCTGAATCTGAAAATCAAAGTAGACAAGGTGTGTTCAAAACTGTCTTTCCTTTGATGATCTTTAAGCATATTGTTTCACAAGCAGTAGCTCTTTAACAATGCTGCATGTCTCGGGTTTTTACTGCTTTCCTTTTTCACCTTTGTTGAACGTTTACAATACAGTTACAGGTTTGTGGTAGAGAGAATGGCACTTTTATAGGGTTCCTATGGGAAGTTACACAAGGGTGAAGGATAAGATTGATGTCTTCTCTTAAAAGATATATTTTAATCTAGTTTCTGAGAGGAATTCTGTATCCTGGAAAGAAAAAAAGAAGAGAACAGCTCAAAACAGGTAATAAAGTCATAAGTTCTAGGTACAGAGGCAGGAGGGATGAAAACAATCCTGGTCTCAGTGCAGGGGCTGCACAGTTACTGGGATTTGCTTGCATCCCTTGCCTGGGACTGCATATGCATTCAAGCTCCTCTCTCTGCCCAGTATGTCCATTCCTCTGTCTCTGAACCATTTTTCATGATTATAGTGTCTGTCTGGTTCATTGGAGTGAGATCCATCATGTGAAGTAAAATATGGAGGAGAGAGATAGTGGAACAGTGAAGAAAAAAAAAACCAAACAGGCAAGAAATGTAAAATAAGGGGCTATAAAAAGGGCACTCCAGAAATACTTGAACAGAGTGGTTGTATTTATATCTGCAAGCTGCAGCTGCAGAGTCCTAATAGTAGCAGCAAGGCTGTCTTGCTAAGAAAGAGCAGGAGGAGATCGATAGGCACTGATCTGGTAGAAGACTGGACTGCTGTAAGCTGGTGGAGAGAGGAATAGGCAGCTGCCACCAGCTGCTAGAGGTTGATTGAGGGCCAAGGGTTGAGACAGCTGTAACAAGGTACCTAAGAGAGCAGTATGTGTCAAGGTTAAATCACATCTACCTGGAGCCTGGAGGTGATGCCAAGCAGTAAATGCCTTGGTCTCTGCTATTTTAAGTCAATTTGTCTGAGTGTTGTATACCTTTAGACAAAATACATCATACTTTGTGTTGAAGAATGTGTTTTTTACATCATGGCCTTTTAGTAGTGCCTCTCATCTTCCACAAGAAAAGCTCTGTTGAAGTCAAGTCTGGCACACCACAGCAGCAATTATCAGCCAAGGGGATATGATTTAGAGGCCCGTATCAGAGGGGTCCTGGCATCATATGCCAAACAGGATGCTTCAGGCAGGTAGCTAAGAGAAATATGATCAAGGGTCTGTCTAAGAATCTGAGAAGGGGCAGGTGCCTGTGACTGCAAACACAGGAATTTCCTCCCTCCTGTTGATACCTAGCAGAACAGGGAGGATTCAGTTGTGTTATCACTAGTCTGTATTATAATGAGCGGACTGCTAATCCAGGCAGCCCCAGGATGATTGTGCACCTAAAATGGGATGTGGGTAGAGCTTGGATATCTGTCTTCAAGAAACTTAATGCTCACATATCCATCTGCAAAACACTGCAGGATATTTAAATTCATTTGGATTCTGTGTTTGTGTTTTGAATGGCAGCCGCTGGGTATTCCTCAGCTGGATGTATTCTGCAGACTTTCTCAGTGTCTGGGGATGCTTAGAGAAACGTTACCCACCAAGGAAACCTCAAACCTTTTTCTGCAAATTTTTTCACCCTGAAACATAGATTCTGAATATTTTCCTCTTAATTTCCAGAAGTAGTAATGTATTATTTCTGAGTGATACTGATAGTTAGACTGTTTGCTGATAGAATAGAAATAACAAAGAAAATGGAGCTGGTAAAAGCATATATGCTGTTGCCCTTCGTATGTTTTTTGCCTGTGGGAGCAGGTGACTTTAACATCATGGGTTTGAGCATTTCTCTGTCTAGATTGACAGGGGCAGTCATTATGTTCCCTCCAGACAGATTTGCTTCTATATCAATTTAGCATACCTTTAATTACAACAAGGAACCCTTTAAATTTCATCTGTGTTGTAGGGGATTTTCTACATTCTAGTCTGAATTCCACCCAGTAGCATTAAATTAGTCTAATTTGCACAAAACTGACCTTGCCCAAACCTATATTAATATATATATATATAAAAAAGCTAAGAGTACAAAGTCAAGCAAGTCAAGCACTTAGAAGTCCCAGGATCCAAGTCATCTACGAAACTTTAAATCATCCCTTTCCTAGTTCCAGATGGCCTTTGCTTAGTGCAGCATACAGTGTTCCTAATGAATAAGTAGTGGGTCAGTATTTATTCTAGTCATTGTTCTTCTCTTATTTACTGAGTGCTACTGAAACCTTGCATCAACAGATTAAAAAAAATAGACTGTAGTACTTTTTTGTGGTGCTTTTGACATTGTATCTTGCTGATTTGCAATTGTTTGTGAATTAATTATCATGGCACCCCTGCAAGATGAGGCAGCATTGGCCCCTGTGTGAATATGAAGTAGAACATAGAACATAGAATAAAAGTTCTAATATTGTGAATCCAGTTTGAAATGATTGATATGTAGTCTTCCAAAGTAATGTGTCTTCTGTAGCATGCTATATGTTCAAACTGTGTTTTCTGTTATCTTGATTATGGACGTGAGTGTTCAGCTTGTCTGCAAATCAAACCCCAGGTGTCTACGCTTGAATTCATGACCTTATCTTCTGAATGAGGTGGAATTCTTTTCTTTCAAAATTAATGCATTCATGTACAGAGAAGTTGTATCAGAAACTGTATGTCTAAGGGAGCTAAACTAAGCTTCTATGAGTTGTCACTTTGCCATTTAATTTTTGGAGAATTTGATTTTTCCTAACAATTTCTTTCGAGATAGTGCCGTGTAATGGAATTCTCAAAGGTATTTATATATATGGCTGTATATATGTGTTTGTACAGTATATATAAAATGGACAGGGTGGAAACACTAATTGTAGAGAAGAGGTAGACTGACTGCTTGCCATCCAACTGTGTGATGCTTATTGACATGAGTATTTGTCTTCTCAAAGGAACAGCTGTGTGGAAGAATGTGTCAAGTTCTTACTGCATTGAGATGGCCATCAGGGCCATCAGGGTTTGCTCAAGAGTGGTCAAGATACTCTGTGGATCAGACACATACAAAGTCCTCTCAGGCTGAAGGAGCTATGAGGATATGAGGCATAGAGCTGAGAAATTAGCTATGAAATTCTGGTCGGTTTCTAACTGAGAAAATACTTTAAGAGACTGAAAATGTAGCCAGATCTGAGCAGTTGAATGTGATGGCAACAGGATTTTCCTTCTGTGCTGTTTGTCCCTCTGCTAAAAATTCAGGTCTCTGCTTCTGAGCATGAAATGGCTAGAGAAGACTGTCCCAAATGTTAACATGCACAAAACATATTTTCATCAGACCTCATTCCAAAAAAAATAGGCCAGCTGCTTTATTCAAGACCAAAAAAAAAAGAAAAAAGATTTATTTGCGAGACAAAAATGGAAAACTCTAAATATGCTGAACTACAAAAATCAGTAATTATGAACCCAACATGAAGACCTTCCTCTGGGTCAGATACAATTTTTTTATGTCATTTTTGAATACTTTAGGAACATTCAAAGATTGCAAACGTCCCAGATTTCCTCCTCCTTTTCTCAGTACATAAAAGATTTCCAGTTATCTGTCCTGCAAACTTCTGAGAGATTCTATTTCCTCTTGAATTTAGCTTGGATTAAAGCTTCTCAGCACAGCAGTGAATCATGCCAGAAGATAGCCTGTAGTTCTTACTGGTGTGCTGGAGTTCCCACACCATGTTCATAATTCTGCTGGCATCAGGCTGGTCAGGCCACCGTTTTCAACCTTAGCTTCTCCAAACATTTCTGTGTTGAAGCATGACCTTTTCTTTGCCTTTTTCCTCTGATCTCGTACAACTCTTCCTCAGCCATCCAAATCTGTTCTCTTTGGAGGGAGTACTAAAGATAATTTGCTTTTGTGGCATACCTGCATCTCCAGTTAGAAATCTAAATTAACATTAGTTAAATAATTGTTTTTACATTCTCCCTCTATTTCACTTTTGGGGGGGTTTCCTCCCTTTTAACTGGGAATATGGCATAAAGGGCTAATTCTGTAAAGTCTTGCACTTCCTAGTTCTCATTTATTTATCTAGTGTATAACACTTTGCAGGACTGTCACTCAGGTCTGGATCTACCCATTAGATTACTGATTATTCTTCAAGAAAGAACTGCAAAAATCTCATTACTTCAAACTCTTTTGAATGTGGCAGTAGGAAATATAACCCATGAAGCAATTGTGCATTATTATTTAATTGTCCTAAGATAGATCCTTTTTATCCATAATAGCATCTTTGACCTCCCTTCCTCCTGTCATCAAGCCACAAAAATCTACATTTTGCAGGAAACATTTGTACATGGCGCTGTGTTTTGGTTATTTCTTTTCAAGTGAAAACCACTTTCCTCCTCTTTCTTCCTCTCACCTTCTATTTTCTTTAATTTTCTTCTTCAATTATCTTTAAAATTGAGCTTCTAGAAACTTAATGTGCAAACTTCCTGGTTACATCTTGCAAAACTGAGATTGCTTAATGGAACCAAAAAAGGAAGGTTTTTTTTTTAGTTTTTTTTTTAATTATTTTTTAATTATGGTCAAACTTTAGGAATTTTACATAGTCATTTGTGGTCTAGTGAATGCCAGGAACAAATCCAGAGTAAATGCCAGAAGCAACAATTACAGGTCCATTTTTCCTAATTGAATTCCTTGATGATTTTCATAATTGAATTCAGAAACTCAGATACTCAGTCTCCAAAATTCAGATACTTGGGACATTAAAATAACGAACTTGTATAAATTTTACAAGTATATTTACAATAGTCATGCCAAATGAATAATGTCACATGCTATATAGTTGATTTGTTCCTTTAGAAAAATATGGAAACAGTAGACCTGGGATTTTTAATTTTATTGTCTGTCCCTCTCTCCTCCCCTCTAAATTTGTGAATGGTAAACATAGTCCTATTAGGGGAAAGAATAGCAAACTTCTGTCATTTTGGTGGATTTTTGAAAAATTATGTGTGAATGAAATATTTCCCACTTTGTCGGAAAATCTTTCTGCAATCTTACCCATACTGTTTCCACCTTCACTAGGTACAAAATAATTAGTTCATAGAAAAATTCGATGGGAATTTTTTTTTAAGTTAGATGATTGGTGTTTGGCACCAAACAGAATATTAAGCTTCAGTAACTCACAGAAAGCTACTGTATGCATTGCAGAGAATACAGGGAGTGCTGGAATGTGTACAGCATAACTGTATGGTGTTTTCAGCTGGCTTGTAGTGGAAGACTGCAGTGTGTAAACACTGAAGTCTGATACAAATGCAGTCTGTGTTCCCAGTATAAAGAGCACTTCAACTTGATGACGCCAACCAACCTGCCTGCTGTACCAGATATGGGAACATAGGGTGTCTGAAACGAAGCTGAGGAAACAGCCCAGAGAGACTGCATTTTCTTGCTAGTTTCAATTAGCCATTCTCCTCTCTCTGTTCTTATGCAGGATTTCCATCCTTCAAATATATTTTAAAAATTCATAATGTTTACTGCTTGTTCAGATTGAAGGCCATTTGGGTGTTTTGTTTGTTTTTTTTTTTTAATCTCATATTTTTATAGTCTTGCTAGAAAAAAAGAGATATTCTGTCTTAAATCCCTTACTGCCTCAGTGTTAGTCATTGCTTGGTCATTTGTTATATATGTCATAAGGGCTCACACATCCTTTGTAGCATTTTCCTTCTCTACTCCCTGTAGAACTTCTTTATGCCTCAAAGAGTGTGCTACTTTATTTCTTAAAGAATATCAACCTTATGTCTCTGCTAAATCACTAGGCTACTCAATTCAGTGAATGACTTGTTTTCCCTGTGTTTTGCCTTCTCTCTTTCTATACATTCTTTGTATAAAAATGTGGCAGTTCAGATTTGTGAATATTAAAAAATAAGGATTCTTCTGCTAAAATTATCTTAAAAAGGGAAATTGCATAACATGTCTTGACAATTCTTTTTCAGCTTTAAAAATCTGTCTCTGTATTCTTAATGAAATCATGCTAGCTTATATTACCTGAAGCCAAAGGGGTTTTAATTTAGGTGTAGAATTTTCTCTAATATTTTTTTTGAGCTTCCACATCAGCTGTTGTTGCTCATTGACTTACACCTGACTTGTTTCAGCTCCCTGAAGGTATGCTGATAGTAATGACAGTTAAAATTTCTTACCCACTTCACTTGAATTTCTGGGCAGATTGTGTTACAGCCCTCCATGTCTTGTATGTGTGCCTGCCTGTGCATGATGTGGTTGTTCATAGTTTCGTGAAACATATCTTTGTGTTTCTGAGCACTATTTTTCATTATATTATTTTGAGGCATGACAAACCTTTTGTTCCTCTAGTTCTTAAGAACTGCTGTAGTGCACTAATAACTACAGACCTAGGCTGAGGGTGAGACTGCACTGTGCTCGACGCTGTATAAGCTTATACCAAGAGTTAGTCATCTTAGGTTGCAAATTCTTTGAGATTAAGAACTCAGATGTAGAAGAGGCTGTATTTAATGGAATATTATCATTCTCTTGTTATGAATAAGGGGAACTGTAGCATTCAGAGAAGCAAGTGACTTGAAAGGTCAAAAAAAGAACTGGAGCTGCCACCTCATCTCTCTAGCTGCAGTTCCAGCTACCTAAATGAATGCTCATCCTTCATGTGAGTTCTCAAGCATGGTTCTTTAGTGCTTTGGGCATTCTTCCTAAATAATAATTTTGTGGAATATATTTTTAATTTTTTTTTTCTCCTCTCAGTTTATTTTGGAGAAGTAAATACACAATAAAATTAAAGTAAGAAGATGCAATGAAAATGTTTTCCATAAAATGAGTGTGGTAGAAACAGATGGAGGTATAAAAACATTGTGGCTTTGATTTCATGATGATCTATAACCTCTTTCTGTAAGAGTTTTAGAATATTACAAAATTGAAGCACAGAAAAAAGAATATCAAATTCTGCAGTTAGAAAGGACTGAAGTTTTGCTAATTTCAGAAGATGCAGTTTTGCAAAAGGAAAATACCTGAGGACATATTTTTGAAAAGGACTTTCATTTCTCAGATTTTCTTTTTTCATAGTCATATGACACCCGTGAGGTGGGCAAAGCAGGCCCTTTTCTGCTCTAACATTTCCATATTGGTGGACAGTGTGAATAAGAATTTGAGTCGGTGCCTTTGGTCCTCCAGCCTTTCTTCTTTTCTATCTTCTCCCCCCCATTTTGTCTTCTTTTAATGCCTTTTTTTTTTTTCATATTATAAAGGAGTGATCTGGGAGGATTTTACAGTTTCAGTTTATGATTCACTGTTACAGCTAATTTGAGTAAAGGATGCAATGAATGTGTTGTACGTGAGTAGCAATGGCCTTTTAGTACCAATGTAAGGAATTATCCTTATAATTGATCTATCAGTAAATTCATCACCAATAGGCTATCAACTAATTAACTGTATTTATTTTGCCAGACTATTGTTATTAATTTCCAATACACAAGATCACATAGGAAACATCAGTCACTGTCTGTGGAAAGCCACACTAAGATCCAGCTGGTGCAATTACATACACTACAGATGCTGTATTCCTCTAGCTCTAGCACGAGACATGGCATAGTTAGGCATTTCCTAAC
Source organism: Pezoporus flaviventris (assembly GCF_033815535.1). Lineage (NCBI taxonomy): Eukaryota > Metazoa > Chordata > Aves > Psittaciformes > Psittacidae > Pezoporus > Pezoporus flaviventris. The sequence goes on from NW_026892549.1 coordinate 11,240,489, forward strand.
TAAGCCTCTTGATTGTTCCTGAAGGTTTATTAAATCTGGAAATTTTATATCTTTGTGTGGGGGTATCTGAAAAGGAGGTGCTAACCTTGCCATGGCATAAAACGGGCAGAAGAACAAATAATGTATGTGGAGGCTATAATGGTTTTGCTGGTGGTTGGGACTTACAAAAGTGATTTTAGCCTTGCTGATGACCTCCTGTTCAATTGTTCCTGTTATGACCCTGATCGCCAACCATAAGTAGGTCTGCACTGATTTCCTGTACTTACTGAGTCTTGAGCCAGTACAGCGCACCATTTCTTGTGTTAGATCTCCTAATCATGAGCAAAACTACAGCAACCTGTGAACTGCTCCATGTGATCAGACTCTTTGCTCACAACCAATGAATTAGAGGTCCATTGGTTACCTTGTGCTATTGAGGCATCTGTGATATTGTTACAGGCACCCCATTTTAGCCTTTCCATGCTATAGTTTCATTTAAATACCTTGATAGTAAGAAATCATAGAATGGTTTGGGTTGGAAGAGACCTTAAAACTCATCTAGCTCCAAAACCCCTGCCATGGGCAGGGACACCTTCCACTAGACCAGGTTGCTGAAAGCCCCATGGCCTTGAACAATTCCAGTCATGGGGCATCCACAGCTCCTCTGGGCAGCCTGTGCCAGTGCCTCACCACCCTTATAGTGAAGAATTTTTCCCTGATGTCTAATCTAAATCTCTTCACTGTCAGCTTACAGCCATTTCCCCCTGTCCTATCCCTACATGCCCTTGTAAAAAGTCTCTCTCCAGCTTTCTTGTTGGCATGTTTAGGTACTGGAAGGGTTCTCTAAGGTGTCCTGAGAGCCTTCTCTTCTCCAGGCTAAACAATCCCAACTCTCTCAGTCTGTCTCCATAGAAAAATCAATCTACAAACTGTTCCTTTTAATGTGGGTTGTTTTGTTTTTGTTTTTTTTTCCTCCCTGTGTTCCAATTAGTTTGTAAATTAAAGTCTCTTGTTACTGCTAAATTTCTCATGTAATCTTTTAAATTTCTGTTATAATTTCTGGATATTTTGAAGGAATCAGACAGTTTAGAGTTATTCATATTAGCCACACAATGTACTTTTTCACCTAAAAAAATCAACCTTAAAATAATTAGCTCTCTAAAAGTTACTTAAAAGTGTAATTGAGATAAGTGCTTGATTCTGATCCAGTTAAATTCAATAAACAACTATTTATGCAAATATGCATGAGCCTTACAGTGCAGGCATTCAATTAATAACAAGATTAAGATGTGAAAAATTCACTTGTGTAATCATTAGATTTCAGAACGCCTTATAGGGAGGGCTGTGACATATTTCCTTTTTATAGATGGGAAAGAGGTTTGCAAGGCATAGGTGATCTACTGATTAAATTAAACTGTGAGCCACTGGCAGAAGTGAGAGTCGGCATATCATGAACCTTGCCAAACTCCATCAATGCCTCTGATAGTGAAAACAAGCTGACTTTACCTGAAGTCTTACCTCAAATAATTACTTATGTGATGCAAGGAATACTCCAGCCAGTTATATCATAGAATCATAGAATGGTTTGGGTTGGAAGAGACCTTAAAGCTCATTTGGTTTCAACCCCCTGCCATGGGCATGGACACCTTCCTCTAGGCCAGGTTGCTCAAATCCCTGTCCAACCTGGCCTTGAACACTGCCAGGGATGCGGCAGCTGCAACTTCTCTGGGCAACCTCTTCCAGCTCCTCACCACCCTCACAGGAAAAAACTTCTTCCTAATGTTGGATCTAAATCTATCTAAAATTATATGCAATTTAATATAATGCTTATATAATATGTAATGTTGTATGTGTAGTTCTATCTCTTACGAGGTGGAATTCCTCATTCTTTATGTTATGAAAAGGTATATATAGCATGTGGGTTATAACTAAGGATATGTTTTGAATATAGGATATGAGGGTATTTATGCTTTTACTTTAATAATTTATAGATATATATTTTAATCTTAAAAATTATTATTTTGAGGGTGTAAAGAAATCCTCTGTGGGAAAAATACTCATAAGAGTTCTTTATCTCAAAACTTCTGACAGAATCAGGAGACTTAGCTTGTGGAGCAAGCTTAGGTGTCAGAGTGTCAAACTGCAGTTTCCACTAAATTATAGAGAAACTGTAAGTGCACTATAAATGAAGTAAGAACTGGGTGAGAAAATATGGTTTCATCAGAAATCAAGTGATATTTTAGGTGAAACAAAAAATAAATGTATAAGCAGAATAAGATAATTGAGTCACGTTCAAAAATAATAAAAAGCTTCAAAGTGAATAATTGTTTCCTCTTGTGAGTTCCTTTCCAGCATTAAGAGAACACTTGTAATATGGAGGTATTGTACCAGTCAACTGGAATGCTCCTTACTGCTGGAGTAAAAAGTCACTTTAACATTTTTGAAGGTTTCCCTGCATTGTGAGAACTATCGTGGGAACTTACTACGTTCATTAGAATACCGAAGAAATGTTAACAGTAGTTCTAAGTGCCTTTTTCTGCCAAAACAACTTTTGTTATTTTGCGAAGAACAACACAGGCAGCAAGCACTGGAAAGAGACTCATACTGGGTGAAATGAGGAAGAAATAAAAGTAGTCACTATTGCTGTTTACAGCTGTGAAACCTTTCAGGAAGCTTTGAGTTTAGGGAATCTGTGTGTTTTTACTCTTAAAAGTTTCATTTTTTTTCTCATCATATGAAGAAGTATCTAGCAAGAGATAAAACTCTAAAATAAAGTTCTGGTAACAAGATGAAGCTTTAAAATATCTAAGCAGAGAAAATGTTGTGGTGTCTAGGGCACATGTTGATCTGACAAGTTGTATTACATACAAACAAAATACATACCTTAAAGAACTATGTATCTCTTTTCCACTAAGAGAACTGTCTGATGTTGATGCCTCTCATCTTTACACAATGGCAGTGTGAAGAGTTACGCTGGGCCAGAGCACCATTTTATTTTATTCATCAGCCGAGACCCAAGATGAAAGCCTGATCATGTGGATGCACAAGAAAGCCTTCAGATAAGAGAAAGGATTTCGTAGAATCAGCCTGGATGTGAGACGCCAGAGTAAAGTTTGAGTCAAAGGTAACACGTGGTGAACATGTGAGGATATTGCTAGTATCTGTACTGGAAGTGAGGATCCTGTAGGACTGATTTGAAAGCTTCTTTGTCTGTGGCTGACTGCTTGCAATGTAGGGGATACCAGAGAGAGAGCGCCTAGGTAGGCCTATCTGAGCAGAGAAGTAGCTCTGTGAAACAGCCTGAAGGTGATTATGCTTTTGATGGTATTATCCAAATAGATAGTGACCTAGCAGCAAAAATGGTGATAATGGATGCAACTTTGTGGAACCACCTAGGAAATTGGAAGAGGAGCAAAAAGGCTCATTTAGAAAGTGAAGAAGGAAAAGGGATGAAAATTGGGAGGTGACAGGGTCACAGGGGAATCAAAGGCAGATAAAAATTCAAGTGAAAGGCTGGTTGTGGGAGGGAGTCATTCACAAATGAAGCAGTAGAGGAATGGAAACTGATTCAAGTTTTAGAGACTACATTAAGACTTTTAATGGCAGCTAAAAGCTAGATTGAACTGGGTCGTTTGAGAATGGAAAAAGCCCCAGCTCTAATCAGCTGTTGTAGACAAGAAGTTCAACAAACTGAGAAAGAAAAATGATCAACTGAGAAGTAATGGGGCTAGGAGAAACTAAACCCTCACAGGTTTGTACAGAGGAGAAGGAACTACTGCATGGTAATGGCTTGAGGGGAAGAATAAAGAAGGAAATGCAGACAATATGAGGGAAATCCGAAGCTGGGATGGACAAGCAGATGAGTTAGAAGAGTAACGCATTTTTTCTTATTCTTTTATTTCTTTGTCTGCAGAACGGCACAGAACAAATTGAAAGATGCTTTTCACTGTAAGACATTCTGTTCTTTGATTTCAGCTTTGATTTTCTTCAAACATGCAGCATTAGCACCTTCATTTAGATGTTCTCAGTATGAACAGAAAATAGATGAATTCAGAAGGCTCCTATGAAAGGAGACAGTGCCATGTGAGAGAAGGGTGGTTTCATTATTTATTCTCAGTTTTGTTGTTGTTTTTTTTTTGTGGTCATTTTCGTTTGTTTCCTTTTCGTTTTGTTTTTTTTTTTTTGCATTGTGCCTCTTGTGAGAAGATATAAACCAGGCTAAGATCTGTCCTATTGTGCCTAACTAGAAAAGAAACCTTTCTCATCCAGTCATCCTTTACATAAGTGTTTTGAGTCCTTGTCAGAATGATGTATTCCCAAATGGCACCAGTACTAATGTAGATATTGAATTCTGGATAGATTTTTGACACCTATATCAGACTTCTGAAGATCACTGGGGAAAGTATTTCTACAGACTGCAATTTGATAAAAAGCATACAATGCCCAAAATAGCAGTTGATTTCAGATGTGGTTGCAGTTACAGGTATTAGAAAAAAACAAACAGGTAAAGCAAAATGTTTTCTTTGTTTCATGGGTATATGCTAGTTCCACTGTAAAAATTAAATAATACTGATTGTCCCTCTATGTAATAGTTTCAGAAATAAAAAATAATAATTATCCTTTGGAAACCTCTAATATAATAATTGATTTTGGCTGACTATAGAAGAATCTTGGAGCAGTTATGACAGTAGATTTACAAGTCTCTGTGATGCAGGGTTAAAACAAAGCCTTATTGATAGTGCAGAGGCTTTTATTTCTTTGTCTACAAAATGGCACAGAACAAATTGAAAGATGCTTTCACAGTAAGACATTTTGTTCTTTGATTTCAGCTTTGATTCTCTTCAAACATGCAGCGTTAGCACCTTCATTTAGATGTTCTCAGTATGAACAGAAAACACATGAATTCATAGGGCTCCTGAAAGAAGACAGTGCCATGTGAAAGAAGGATGGTTTCATTACTTATTTTCAGTTTGGCTTATTGAACATTGAAATACTAGTGTTCATGAAAGACAAGTTCCTCTAGTTGAAATTAGTGTAAAAATTACATAGTGTAGACTAATGGAACATAATCTTGGGATGCATTAATTGAAGAAGCTTCTGTTTGTAAAAGGCAGTAAGTTCTCTGGGTGGACTTGTTCTCTATCGTCTCTGTGCCTCAGTTTTCTTATCTGTAAAATGGCAATCCCATACATTATCTGCTTTTGGGGATTCTTGAGTAATGTGCTATAAAAATGCAAATTTTTTTTTTTAGTTATGGTTTTAAAAATTCATTAAAGCAATCATAACTATAACCATTTTAATTTCCCTTTGACTTTTAATTTGAAACAAAATAGTCATTCAAAAGAGGGTAGTTTATGAGGTCAGTTAAGTTTTCTCTATAGTCTGCATAATTCATTTCTAGAATAGCTGAGTCAACCATCTATAATAGTCTTTAAAGTTCTTGGTAATAAGCCAGAAAACCAGTCTTCAGAAAGGTCAAGAAGACCAAAATATGATTTTTCTCTGAGTAGTAGCTGCTCTTGATAAATCTCTTTTCATTTGTAATTTATTGTTTGCACTCAGTGTGCTTCTACATTTCCTAGGCTTCTCATTTGCTCAGAATACGTTGGTTTTTTCCTTAAGTTTAGACTGTCAACTCAAGTGCCAATGTTATATGCAAGTAATAAAGGAAAGGGGAAATCTTAGCTTGATCACACTAATAACATGATTATTTGCAGAACAAGTAAGGTGTCACCACTAGATCTGTCTGTAATGATAAATAAGTGATAGGCAACATCATTTAGCTTGATTCTTGTATTTGGGGTACTGGGCTTGACAGATAGCAGCCTCTGATGTTCCACTATCAAAGCTGACTTGCACTGTCAGTTGCCATGCACATATTTAAGAAAACATAGCAAAACCCATATGGTGCCATGCTAATATAGAATATAGACTACAGAATAGTGCTGTGAAGCTCTTGTTTATGTGGTACATTTTTATTTGTTTTTAAATTTACCTAATACACTGACAGCACATAACAAATAATAGCAAAGTAATACTGCAGAGATACTATTTTTTGTTAGTATAAATTAATGCATTCAATCAGGCATAGTAGTTTCATTTATTTGAGAGGCTGAGATTTATTACTTTTATATTTTTGGTCATTTAAGCAAATAAGTAATATTCTGCGTGGTTCATAACCTTCTATGAAACGCTTCTTTATTTTCTTTCATTCTAGCAATTCATAAACACATTAAGTGAAATTCCATATTTAAATAACATTAAAATGGTGACACAAATTGAAGTCATAAGAGTGTGAAAAAAGTACAGCCTGGCAAGATAAATTTGAATGTCCTAATTTTGATTATATGTGTTGCAATCTAAACATAGAATTTATTTTAGTAATGAATGTGTTTGTAAATTTCCAATGGGATTTAATTTTTTTAAATTACAGAGTTACTGGGAAAAGAAAATATACTATGACTACAATTTTCTTGCTTCTCTGTTGTCACAAGAAGCTACATAAACTTTAAAACTATGTTATTTTATCAGAACGCATTTAAGCAATGAAACACAATGGGTGGTGATGTTATGGTAAAATAATCACCCTCCGACGTGTACTGAGACACAGTGTAGCTGATTACTTCTAATCCTGTTGGGATGTAATTATTTCATAGTAATGGTATTCTTGGAACTGCCTTATTGCTGTTATCAAATTTCTTTTAGCTTTATATCTAAATACATTAAACAATGACTTTCTCAACTTTGAGGTCCATTGAGATTAACCTGTCTTCAGGATGTTTAATTGGCAGTTGAAATATTTTTTCAAGTCTGGTTTTTAATGTCCTTGTAATATTCCAGCGGAATTGCAAGTAGGACAATAGAAGATTCTGATCCACTTGAAGCACAAAAAGCACAAAAAAGTTATTTAATGTGTTAAAATTATAACATTCTGGTTGGCTACCAGGGATTCCAAGAAAATTAAGTTGCATCAGGTCTGAAAGCCTTTTCTTTTCAGTACAGGGTAAGATAGATGATTGAGTCTAAACGATGGAAGCTCACCAGGAAAGGCAGCCTGAAGGTCCTAGCAAGGCCTTGATGGCTCCATGCAGGCTAATTTATCTTGCTCTTTCATGGATTTTGCAGTCTGTACTGAGCTTTTTACGAAACAAGCTGTCTTACAAGACAGCTAGAAGAAAGCTGGCTTGTGTGCCTTGGCTGTGATGTCGACTTGGCTCCTCTTTTTATGAACACTTGCTAGGTGTTCAGACATGTGTAGCTGCTTGATCAAATCTGAGGTGTTGAAGCTTTTCCACTTTCCTTCACATCTGTTCCCCAGGTCAGCACAGTGTCACACATAGAGGCAGTGCAGAAGGACGGGAAAACATTGCAGTCTGAATGGTGATACCTACTTCTGCAGTGTTTATTTTTTATGACTCATGAAGGCAGTTATGATCTCTTCAGCCAAACTGGTTACCTGGAGGGAAGCCACTCAAATAGTGGGTGCTTACGGACCAGTTCCCTAAAATTAAACTGGGAGAAGTGACACTTAGTAGAAATTCAGAGTTAAACTTGCTATTTTCAGTCTTCATCTTATCAAATCAATATATTAATTCAAAGAATATTTGATGTTCAGTCTAATTTATGTGGTCAGAAGGTATAATTGGACCACAGGACAGACATTTAATGGTCATTCTCTGTTGCTTGAAAGCTTGCAAGAGCATGCAATAGCTCTCTTCCAGCATATGTGCCTGGCTGTCCTGCTTAGAAAAGTCAAGCCACAGGAAGAGGAGGGTTCTAACCACAAAGCTGAACTGAGAACTGGAAGCATTCTGTTTTGCATCTCAGCCAAAGTTTTCTCGCTAATTTTTAAAACTGAAACATGGATCTACTAGTTAAAATGGGTTGAGCTGAATTTTGCATTTTGGTTTAAGAGAGGGAGGAGAGCAAGAAATTTGTCAGTGGATAAAAGCGTATTGTTAAATTGTCATATTTTGAAACTATTGAGCACTTCCTGGAAACGAAGACTTATTCTGCTAAATCCTCTGAGCCTATTAACTTGAGCAAGGATAAAGAGCTGAAAAGTCCTTTGAGGCATAAGAGATTATAGAATGGAATGGAAAGATCCCAAAGCAAAAACCCCTTAGAAACAGTTATGGGGGAAAGACTTAGGGTAAGATCCATTCTTTTTGTTGCATAAATTTATGAAAGAAAGACTCCAGGAACCTGAAAAAGTTAGACCACTGTCTATATACTTCATCCAAAGCAGAGCAGATTTTTTCTAAAGCATAATAGCAAAAATTCAGATGATTTATTTTTTATTCTAATTAGTGAATATGTGAATGTTGGTTTATAGTAATGATCTTATTATAAAGAAAAGAGGAAAGGATGAGCAAGATGTAATACTTTCTGGACCTCTACCCATTCTGCAAATTGCATTCTCCTCCAGGCTTTCTCAGCAGAACATCTTTGTTTTCTACTGTATGGTGTTCTCAAAGATGAGTTGCATTAATTTATTTTCTAAAGTAGGGCTTGTTTGCAGTCTATTTGGAATAGATTTGTGTCTTATTATACTAATGCACGCTCAGTCCTAATCTAATAATCTGATCTGGATTACTAAATGCTAACAGAGCTGTTATCTGTCACAATCGAGTTTATCTCAGTGAAGGCAACAATTTCCAAAGGGAATAAGCAAGATTTCAGAGTATGTATGTGAATAATAAATTAAGATAGAGGTAGCACATTTTAGTAATGAGGAGGTAAAATGGTAATTGCGTGGCTCAGAGTGGCTGTGATTTAAAGCAGATTTTAATTGGCAGAGATTTGCAAAGTACGTGACCATTGTGCAAGATAACAATGTTGAACTAAGAGGACAGAATACTATTAAAAATTATTTTGCAGGAGAGGAGGTGTCACTTTAAATGAATTCAACTCAAGTTCCATTCTGCCTGTCTGAATTCTCTTTGGAGTTTAACTGTAATATTTTTATTAATACTTACATACAACTGGTACATAAAATTGTTGAATTTCTGATCTGAGTCATTGCAGATGGCTTTTGCAGCATATTCTAGCCTTGATAAAAGCAATTTTCATGACAAATTAATTATGAATTATTCAAAGGCACATGCATCAAGTCCAAAATCACAAGTCTTGTTGGTAACAATAGGACTTTTGCAGATTAAATTGTTGACCTTTGGTTTTGGAGATGGCTTTCATTTGTGTCACTAAGATAGCAGGTCTCCTATGACCAAATTTAGGAGTTCAGTTTTCAGATATGAGACCTTGATCTAGTATTTGAGTTTTACTCTAGTATTTGAGTCTTACTTTAGTGAGTTTGCCAAGTTACTGAAGAAAGAGACTGATCAGGTTTGAATGCTAAAGCAGCAGCAAACATTTGAGTAATAAATATAGAATAATTAATAGGAATATTCTTATCAGGAGTTAAAGTTCCAGTAAGGACCGTATCATTTCAGTGATGAGAAAGGAGAATGATCAGGTTTTGTGGCTACTATGGGATAAAGTGTGATTGCTGCCTGCCTTGAAGGGAGAGGTGACTTTTTTTTGCCTGAAATGTAAGTTCGTACATCTAATGGAGGAGATGATTTATAATTCTGACATTGATGATTGTTTCCAAGCACCACAGTCACTAAGGATTTCTTGGATCCACAGATGTCATCCATATAAAAGCTGATCCTATAGAAGTGGGGTGAGGAATGAAATCAAGGAGAAAATAAATTAGGAGGGGAGAAAGGAAATGTGATGACTAAAAATGTATCAGTTTCAGAAGCAGAAGGATCTGAAGGCTGCCTTCATAGCTGAAAATAGCAAGTTGCACTAGGGTTTAGAAAAGAGGTTGTGTTCTGCAGGCTGCAGAAAGGAGCACAGAAAGTATATTCAAGGAACAAGGTGGAGGACAAACACATAAATGAACAAGACCACAAGGCAGCAGAAAACACTTTCAGTAGGGATTAGGCCTGTTGAGAACTGCAGTTCACCAAACACAATTACAGGGATTTGTGAAGGGAATAAAGGGAAATACCTATTGTCCTGGGTTCAGCAGTAGCAGTCATTTTTCTCCTTCTTAGTAGCTGGTGCAGTGCTGTGGTTTTGAATTTCAGCCTGGGAACAGCACTGATAACACCGATGTTTTTAGTTGTTGTAATGTTTACTCTGACCAAGGACTTTCTCAGTCTCATGCTCTGCCAGGGAGGAGGGAAAGCCAGGAGGAAGCAGAGACAGGACACCTGACTCAAACTGACCAAAGAAGTATTCCATACCATGGCACGTCTGACCAGGATGTAACTGAGTTACCCAGAAGGGCATGCTCTGCTCTGTCGGGCTTGTTTCGGCAGGTGGTATTATATTCTCTTCCCTTGTTATTTCCCTTATCATTATCATTGGTGGTAGCAGCAGTGGTTTGTGTTATACCTTAGTTACCGGACTGTTCTTATCTCAACCCGTGGGAGTTATTCTTTCGATTCTCCTCCCCATCCCTCTGGGAGGGGGGGGGGGAGGGAAGGGGGGGAAGGAAAGAAAGAGGAGGGGGGAGTAGAAACCACGTGGCTGACTTGCCAACAGGGCTTAAACCATGACACCTATACTGATAATTTTCTCAAAACCCTTTCTGTCTTCACTCTTGGAAGAACTCTGAGAATTGCAACCCTCCTATTATTTCTCTCGATCCTGAACGACAAGAACATAGGGCTTAGGAGAGTATTCACAATCTCTGAATTTTAAAAAGCTGAATGAAGGCTGTACCTCTTGCAAACAAAGAGGAAGAATTATAAATTGGCAAAACCAAAATCTCTTTTCTTCAGAAGTTAGGAATGCAAACATCTAAACACATAGAGTTACTATTTCCTTGCTTTTCTAGCAGCAAAGTCTGGGATTTTGCTGGTGACCCCAATGACTGGTTTTTAGGCTAATACCTCATTTGGCCTACCTGAAAAGCAAAGGCTTTTCATTTCTAACTGTTACTTATGATGGAGATGCCCAGCTGAAACCTTGGCCTAGGTAGGCTAAAATCCATTTCCTTTTTGTTCAATAAATGCAATTTTACTTATAAAATGGACAAAATCTAATGTCTGAATGATTTAATATAGATTCTTAATGAGTCATTTGGAGCATTAGTCTTAACACAGGAAGAGAGAGTATCTGATTTGGAGAGTTTATTACATTTGAGGAAGAGTGTTTCTGTGATTTAAATCCTATCAGGACTGAATCCCTGTTCAAACCCTGTCTCTACAACTTTCCTATTAAACATATGCCTCAGAGTGTCTTAAAAAGAAAAATTGTCTATTTTACAAGTGAGTTGAGCAGATGCATATTTAATGAAGTACACTGGTGATACAGGTACCCTGAAGACCAATGTGGTTTTTTTTGGAGATGGCTTTCATTTGTGTCGGTAAGATAGCATGTCTCCTATGACCAAATTTAGGAGTTCAGTTTTGAGATATGAGACCTTGTGTGAGCAGTACTGGAGCTGCCTGCCAAGGGTGTTGTGTGATACCTGCAGGAAAGTGATGGCTTAGTGGATCCTGGGCAGCCTGGTGCATGAGAGGAGGAAAGAAATGAGCTAGCAGGAACTGCTGGGCTTGACTTTACTTGACTGCCCTTGGATTTAGCAGCAGAGCAAGCTTCCCTGTAGGCCAGCCAGCAGTGGAGCCCTTTGGAGAATTCTTGTCATCTGCTATCTGTAATTCATTAGCTTTTTTTTTTTTTTTTCTCACCTTTGGTACATATGGCTGGCATGTTGTGGTTATCATCCTGTGAAAATTTTCAGGGAGCAGACTACTTGTACTTTGACAGTGTGAGGTGGAGATAAAGGATGAGTTAGAAAGGCACAATTTTACCTGTGTCTTGCATACATTTCCACTGGGTTGTCATAATAATTCTTAGATAACCATCAGTCATCTGATTGATACAACTTCTGTGTGTGCAGTACTTCGCATCTAGAAAGAACCTGAACTTCACAAGTTGGACCTTTGAATCTGTATCTTGATGAGCAGACCTTAAATCTTCAACCATCTTGCTGATGTCCAAATAAGCTACTACTGATGGTGGCTGAAAAGAATATGGACTATATGCACTGCAGAAAGAGTGTTTTCCTGCTGGCCTTTAGTTTTAGCTGCTGTAGAGCTTTCAAGGTGGAGGGCATTGTACATGCTCATATCAAAGTGATCTGCTGCACAGATAGCCAGTCAAGCAAGGGATAATTAAGAGTTAGGTAACTGAAATATAATTCCCAAATGCACCTTCTTAATTTTACAGTAGTTTTATAAAGGACCCCAACTGAACTACAAGCTGTTTAGTTGAGTTGGCTACTGGCTTTAATTTATTAACAAGTTAGATGTGGACTCATTATTTACCTCTTCTTACTCTTAATCTCTTTCTTCTTCAAAGCAAAAATCTCTTAAACCAAAGTGAGAGTGCAGTCTTTAAAATGTTCTCCTCTTCCAATCTCTAATGCCCTTTAATTCTTTCCAAGGTAATTTTCACTCCTGTAGCTCACCCGACTCAACACTGTCCTTGCCCCTTTATATCTTTGTGCTATTTTCACACTTCATTTTCTATTCTTTCATTCCTTTTTTTTTTGGTTTTTTTGCTTTCCCATAAGCTTCTGATATCTTTTCCCCAATTCCTTCTTTAACCGTTTCTCACAGGACTGGCTCCTTAATCGGTTGTGCCATACTAGGCTTGCACTGTGTCCCGCCTTGTGCTGCGGAGGCACAGGGGTCTGTACTGCAGATCAATTGACCACGCAGAGGATGCTGGATGCTCCTTTTTTTCCCCTTCACCCTGTCCTCTGGCTGAGGTGATACTTAAGAAACTGAATCTCACAGCACAAAACAAATAAGATTGCTTTCATTAGCCCAGGAAGACCTCAGCAGTGAGACTTACTCATATCAGATATGAACTAAGAACAAAATCCTTTGGTGCAGTAAACCAAAATACTGCTCTGATCATAGAATCATAGAATCAACTAAGTTGGAAAAAAACCTTTAAGATAATCGAGTCCAACCTTTACTGGGAGGGAGATTAACTGATTCACTGCATCAGCAGATGTGGACTGCTGTGGTCTATGTTCAGTTTTGGCTGATACCTTTCCAGGTACCTGCCAATGCCAATGTTGTATTACTTAAAGAGAGAACACTAGGAAAGTACACCAATAAACCCTTACTACCATATTGAAAATTAAATGTATAAAGCCACTATAAGAAAAATGAGTAGCAGAGCAAAAGTGCTGCAAAAAGATTGTCAATGATATACGATTAAAAAGAGGGACTGAGTCATTAAAAGAACATCTGTACCCGGAACAGTAATTGTAGAAACATTTTTGATCCTTACAACAGTTACAATAAATAGCTACATTCCTGTAGCATATGTAAGAGACAAAAATTATTTTATTTCTGTTCATTTTTGGATTGGGCAGAAATGTAAACTGTACTTTCTTTAGAGACTGAACTGAGTGCCTTCTCCTGTCAGGAACCGTCTAATTCTGTCCACATGGAGGAAACAAAATAACTTTTAATTCATGTACAATATTCTTAGCTGAATTCTTTGGATTTTTTTTCCCGTGTGGAACTGTAATATTTCTTCTGCTACTGCTATTTGCAAAGTATTTCTTTATGAGAAAAATGTGATGAAGCGCTTGGTTAGGCTATCTTTGTAGATTAACCATCTGCAGGTAGGATTCTGGACTGTAAGGGGTGCATCTCACATTTTTTATTTTTATTAATTTGAATAACTCTCTTCTAGAGATGGAAAAGTTGCAAAGGTATTGCAGGTACTGAAATCCTCAATAATTGGAAGCCCAAGGAAGAAAACACCAGTTTTGAACTGCTTTTTGGGTGAGTCAGTAGGGGTGCTGGCAAGGGAGCAACAGGCACCATTTGCATGTGTGCCTTTTTGTATGCTGGTGTGTCCCAGCGGAGAAGCCAGAGAAGGTAGCACAGACTATGAGTCTTCAGCCCCCAGGGTTGCCAATTACTTATTTTAGGGCACTGTTGTGATCAAATCAGTTCAAAGCATTGTTAGAAATCCAGGGTTCGTGTATGGTTTTGAATTTTCTCAGGTAAAGGAACGTGTGCCCCAAATATCTGGGGCGATTCTAAAAACATCTTCTTTGAATAAATGCTCTGAGGACACAGGCCGTTGCCGGTATGGTAGCTGACAATATGTATTTTCTTGCCTTTTACAATAATGATAACTGAAAATGTCACTGGTATTACATAGTACATTTTCTGCCATTTGTTTAATGCCCTTAAGCATCCTGTCCTGCTAAACAAAACTGCAGATTACTGGACCTAAGTAATCTGCCCTCAGTGGCTTGATATTTGTGATTTTAATTGTCAAACCAATTACAGGGCTTTCTACTAGAGATGCTAATATTTTTTGTGCTTAGCCAGAGGGAAAATACTGGCTATCTTCTAGGAAATCATATTTTGAAATACAGGAATCTGAAAATACATATTAAAAAATCAGGGCAAAATGTAAAAAAAAATATAACTTTTATTTGGGAACTCTTGAGTACTTTATTCATAACAGAATTAATACTGTTGATTTCTGGAAATCTCAGCTCAAGCAGGGAATTCAGATTGGTAATGGAATGCTATGAAGGAACTTATAAAGGCTTTGATAAACCTAACAGCCTGTGTTGAAAATGATTCTTGAGTTTCTATAAATGGGGTCAATGTAGGTTTACAGTGTCAATGTGATGTCTTTTGTGCTGGGCTATGAAGTCTTTCCCTCAGACTTAAACTGATTCTCAAGGCTATGTGCTGTTTTAAAGAGTCACTGTAGATGTGAGCGTTTATACTGATTACAAAGACATGCCTCTGATGACAAATCTAACCTCTTCAAACGAGTGAAGAGACAGGGGTGTGGAAAGGCAGCAGTTGGGGAATGTGAGACAATTCTTTAAATCAGAACTACATGGTGGTACCCCCATCACCACCTCCATGAAGCTTAAATGACTTCATAGGCCAGAAACATTCTCTGGAAAATGTTACTGCATTGTCTTGTATCCAAAAAGGAAAGCTGCATTCTTCCTTCATTAATGTGCTATTTTTCTGTTAAAGTATTGCATTCTTCCTTCATTAATGTGCTATTTTTCTGTTAAAGTATGCAGAAACATTTTCTTTATCAATCAGTGTTTTCAGTTGGTATATACAAAGGGGAAGTAATGGTCTGGACTCTCCTGGAATAACTGTTTAGTGTGAATTAATTGTCTCTGTCTAATCATGTGTATTCTGACCAGAGAATGAAAAATGATGATCATAGTGAGAAGCGAATTACAATGGAGCCTAGCCATGATTTGGACATTTAGAGGTTTTTTTCAGGCGAGCCATAATACTTTCTGGTACAGAGAGCAGTCTGCGGCTATGTGAGTACCCATCTCAGATGTGATAGGCTTCTTAACTCAGAAATGGAACATATATATACACATACATATTCACTGGGAAATCTATTCACCTGTACAAAACTGTTTTGCAAAACTAGATTTTATCTACTTCCTCAGCACACACATCTTTTTTTTTTGGGTGAGTGCTTTTACAGATACACAAGAAGTTCTGTGCAGCTTTAACAGCGAGTCTGCTATGTGCGTACTTGCACGTATAGATGCACAGGACTGTATATTTGTACATATGTGTGTATAGCTATGTATATATATAGATATGTATGCATGTGTATTTTTGAACTCAAACAGTATTGTTCATAAATAATAGATTCTACCTGGATACTTCACTCGGTATTTTAAATTGACAATATGAGTGTACATTTCTTGATAAATCACTGTGTTTTCCTGCTGATAGCTCTGTCCTGATCATCTTTATTTGTGGTGTCCTTTATCAGCTCTTTGCCAGCTGAAGTCTGCAGAAATACTGGATGAATGTGTATGGGTGACCCCTAGACTGACTTCCCTTAGAGCCACTCAGGTGTGTAGCTGTTGTTTGCATCCAACATTCCCCCTGCAGGCAGACTGATGCCACCACAACTGAGCAGAAGCCTGTTTCTCCAGGTGGCCTCTCAAGCCCAGAGAGCTGTGACATGCCAACAGGCAAGCTGGTTCTGAAGGCACTGGAGCAGTTTGATTAAAATGATGGGTTATGGGATGTCTCCACTTTTCCCATGAGGAAGCTCAGGTCCCTTTTCTTTGAACGGACAGAGAGTTTGAATGAGATCAACCTCATGATCCTATTGCTCAGACTGTGACTTTTGTTCTGGGTGAATGGTACTGGCCAGGAGAAGATGGCACACTGATTTGCATCCTGGATCCACTTCTGGTTCTGTACAAACTAGGCAAACTGGGGGCACAAGGCCAAAGCAAGCAGTGCAATCAGTTAAAGCAATGGCCATTTGATTTCATTCTTGCTGTTTGTGCCCCAGCTTTCCTGAGAAAGGGAAGGGTGACTGTCTGCTAATAGGAGATTGATTGTTCTTGATTTGATTTTGTAGTTTTTCTCCCTTACAACAGAAAAATGTAAATTTTCATTTTCCACAGCTATAACAGTTGCAATGAGGTGAAAATCATCATCCCTCTTTTTTTATTTTTTTTTCTTTTAGTAAATGTATTTTTTTCAGTAGTTTCTTTTTTTTTGTGGGGTTTTGTGTGTGGTGGTTTGTTTTGGTTTGGTTTGGTTTTTTTTTAATTGGAAAACTCCAAATCCAGGGGTCTGATTCAGTTTTATTTGAATCAGTTTCATATTAACTCACCACCTGGACAACGGAAAAGATCAAGTAATTGGTAGACAGGTTCTGCAATAAAGCATGGGGGGCACATGCTGGTGTGGAGGCCCATGCAAGTAAAAATAAATGTCGGAACAGAAGAAAAATTAACACTAAGTGATCCTGAGTACTGAGATGAGAGAATTTTGCCCACCTTTGTAGTATTCAAGGTGGGATGTCGTGTGTTTTTATGCCCTTGTGGTGAAATGTAATTAGAGGATGATACAATGCAGATAGAGAATGTATGGTTGAACATTATTTTTAGTCTCATAGGAGGGTAGATGTTTCAGAACAGCTTGCAAACTGATTAGTTTGAAATCCCTTAATATAAATAGTTTCTATTTTAAAAAAAGAAACCTGCTGGAGAAATCCACCAGGAATAGAGTGCTGCTTCTTCACAGGAGTACTTTTGTGGTGAGACCCATTTTGAATACTGTCCTGCAAAAGTGTTTCATACCTTTGGAATCTTTTAATATATTTTTAGTTGAAAGCTTTAGTGTATGTTTTTTAAAAGCATATCCTACTAAATGAACCTTCTGAAGTTCAGTGCACACGCTAACTGAACTGAGCAACAAACTTAAGCATGCCTGTGGCAAAAAGAAGATTGCTTCCTTCCCCCCAGCATTTCAGCTGTACTGTATTTCTGGAAAGACAGTGGTTCAAATTCATCTGTGATATAAGTAAGTCTGCTGTCATTGATGAAGCTGCATTAGGAACAAATTTGGCTCACTGTGTCAGAAACCATCACACCCTGAATCCTATGTGCCTTTGGCATAAGAAACGGCATCATGTTCTCAGCTTGCAGGACCCCAGCCCCCTTGTGTTGCAGTTATTCACCAGTTCCTTGCTCGGTCAGTGCAAGTTTTTCGCAAAAACAGTTTACTGCCCAGCCCTGCATTGTTCACTCTGCTTTTGAGCACCAGGAGTCCAGTACTAAGCTTCTATGGGCAACCCTGTTGGGGCTTTGCCTCCAGTGAGTGTTTTTTGTTCATCATGTGCATGACTGAAAGAAATGTCACTGTGGCTCTTTCTGTGCTTGCCATATTCTCTCCTGCTGCACAGGAGATACTAATTTGCATACAGCGGTGGTATGAGTAATATTGTTTCTCTCACCTTATCCCCACCTATACATGTTGACCCTTTCTTATTTTCAAAACCTTAAGCAAATACTTAAATAAAAGCCTTTCTTCATCATTTTGGACACAAAAGTATTCATTCAAACTGTGGCCGCTAAAACAGGTCCTGTGGAATCTGAGAGGACCAGCCGTGAAGAATCTTTATCTTTTCTTCTCGCTCCTCCCTCCCTTTTTCACTTCTCCCATTTCCCCCTTCTTTTTAAAAAAAAAAAGCAAACTTTTTCCTTTTCTGTTCTCTCTGAACTCAAATAACATATTTTTTCCAGCTAGTACTTTGTTTCTGGTTGTGGTACACAATGTTCAGGTCATCCTAGTCCATCAAAAAATATAATTTATGTAACTATAGATTATTAGGGAAAGCTCTTTTCCTAGACCCTTTCCTGTAGAGATAACTACCTGAATGAAGATTATTTTAAGTGCCAAGCTCTTTTCTCGTATTTGCTTTCGCAGATACCCTAGAATTTATGCATCATCTTTTAAGAACTGGACTCTGGTAAAATGACAAAACTCTCGGAGACCGAAATACTTCTTCAAATTATGTATTTTTTTCTCAGTTTCCATGCTTGAGATCCTCTTTGTGAGTCATTTTCCTCAAGACTCCTTACCATTCCTGTGTGACAGCACCTTTTAGCAAACTGTATCCCTCTTAATGTTTATTGGCCAGTGGCAGTATCTGCCTGCTGGTTCTTGCTCTCCAGTATTCAGTTGCATAGATCAACAGGGCAGGTAAGAACTTGCTCCTCAGTTCAAAGCTGTTTTTCACATATCAGAAACAGTTTAAAGCTTGTCCAGTATTTTTCTATCATTTATGAAAAGTCCTGTCAAACTGTCAGGAAGTGTGAATGTACAACTGTACCTGTAAGCTCCAGTAAGGACTCAGATGTGATTCTGTGAGGTGGCATGTACTTGCACTGTATATAATCTGTCCCTCCAGGAATTACGACACTTCCAGCTTTTTGATGTACTACCACTCATCTTAATCCTAATGGTGCGTGTGATAATAATAGCATGATCTTTATGACTTTTCTCCATTTTCATTGCTATCAGGTGTCATGAACTTGAAATTTATTCAACTACTGGTACCACAGTAGCAAAAATGAATCTTAACTACTTTTTATTCCATGTTCCTTGTTCCTCAGCTGGAGAAAAGACAGCTCATGTTACTGTGGACTCTCAGCTTCATGTATATCAAAGGATATACATATAAAATCTCATTACGTATTTTCTTACCCAATCCTAAAATGCAAAAAAGAACCTCTGCAAAAATGAGTGATTTTGAAACAGTGTATGACTGTTGCATAGGAGTCAGAACAGACAACTGACCTGCAGCTGTCATCATACATCATATTGAGATTAAAGAAGCTTGTGTCTTAATATACTTACATAAAATGTAAGCTTGCTTAAAGGCCACCATAAAAACCAAGTATGTGTTCACTCTCAGCTCTATGAGAAATGTTTTAATGATGAACTTGCATGCAATTTATTCATAGCCACTCAAAAATGAAGCAGAAATGCCTTGTTTTGGCTGCTTAGGGAGGCTGGGGCTTACACCACAGAGCCACTGGCCTCACAATGGCAGAGCTGGGCTCTGCAGAACCCAGGCTCTGGTCTAAACCCCAGTGGATGGAATTATAAATCAGACCGGGGAGTTGTCCAGCCCATGTTGATTAGACAAAAAGCCAGTTGATTGATGTGGTGAACTTTGCCTTGACTGGGTTACTTGCCTCTAGATAATCCTCTCTGATGGACAGTCATCTCCAGAGTAATTTAGCCACAACCCTGTTCCCACTACTCACAGTCTTGAGGATCTTGGTGCTTGGAGAGGGAAAAGACAATTCGGATGTGTTGCTGCCTCATGTCCTCCAGTCATGCCAAAGACATAGAATAAATGTGGAGCATGCTTGTTCAAAGGATGCAGAAATAAAGTAAGAACAAAGAGAAAAACTACATTTCTACAGTCTGCAAGTCAATGTGAATTATGTAAAATGTTCCTAATTAATCAAATTGCACCTGCATTTAATTCAATTTCATCAGAGACATAAGGTAAATATATCCACAGGCATAATAATCTCAAAACCTAGCTTTTCTCCCACGTAATGTACTTCCAATTACATTTTTGACAAAATGCTAGAAGACAATAATTCATATATAATGTCCTGCTGTATATCACCATCAGATATATCTTCCAAATTAGGAATTTGGAAGGCATTAAAACTCACTAGAGAAATAGCTGAATTTTTATTTTATTTTATTTTACTTTATTTTTTTTTGCCATGAATGTCATCTGGAATTTGCAAGTGGATTCACTTTGACAATACACCCCCTTTTTAGAGTTTTATGTCCTGCCACCATCTGAGCAACTGATTTTTAGTATTATGATCAGCAACAGAAAAATAAGCCCAAGTGTTTAAATCAGCATGGATACATTTTATATAAGATATGACAGCTTGCATGCAGACAGGCTTTAAAAACCCCATTGACAGCACTCTACAAAAGACATTAAAATGAGCAAGGTACGGATCTTGTCACACACCTTGCAACTTGTGCTTAAAAGCAAATGATTATTGAAGAATAAATTCAAACTTGTGGCTAGTGGAGGTCCTTCAGGATCCGAGCTTTGCAGGACATCTTTGCGTACATGCAAGTGTAATTCTTTCAGCACATCCCAAATATACCCGATTCACTACAATGATATTGTAACGTATCAGAGCAGCCTTTGGGATGCTGCTTCTCAATAATGGGGAGCTTTAGTTAATAGGTGAAAAGCTCATGAAACTGTGTCACAGCATGATGCAAGCTTGCAGGCACTTCTGCTGTTCTATTACTTGGCAGCCAAACTCTTTGTCACTGCTCACAAATGTTTGAATGGCTCCAGGTCTAGTTTGACTTATTCTTGCTGAGGAGCCTCACTTAATTCTCCAGTTATGGTTTGGATTAATTTACCAGCTGTCTTTGTGGTCTGAATTACTGTTTCTGTTTGTAGAAGGAAAATTTCAGAATAAACAAGTAGTTTCCAGTTCCAATTTTATCTTAATGATATCTTGAGTTCAGGAGATAATTATTGCACTGCCTGCCATGTGTGAAAATACCATGAATTCCAATAAATTTATCTTATATTTTCCTTGCCTGGAGTTCAAGGACTCTAAATCCCTTACTTGAGCCAAAAGGAAGATGTGCAGAACAGAGAAAGCACATAGTGAAACCAAAAATGAAACTCTAAAATTCTGCTCAAGCAGGAGATGCAGTAAAAATACAGCACTGTTTGCTTCATCAAGATTTGAGTTGCCAGAACCTATGTTTTTGCTTTGTAATTTCGCAAATCTCCTTTCCACAGCATCAGTGCTCCCAGGTATGTGTGCTTCCACCCTCCAGTTAAAAACTTAACCCTCTGCATTTGCAGAGTATGAGATTTCTAAGGAAGGGAATATTGTCCCAGAAAGTTTGTATTAATACGTAGCTGTGGTAACAGATCTCTGAAAAAACAGCATGCGTTGCATCTTTCGTGTTGCAGGATATTGTGATGTAGAAAGAGGATAATGTCAATAGGAAAGAGGATTTTATCTGAATTGAAAAAGGACATTTTGTTTGCAAGGTAATATTAGAAAGCTACGTGCCTACAGCTGTCAACACACTTGCTAGAATTCAATAGAATTGTAGAAATCAAACCAGAATTTAAAGATGGAGTTTCAAAGGAAAATGGAAAATGTTGGGGAAAAAAAACCTGTCTGGAACTAGATAATCCCCTACAAAAACCTATACTGTAAATTTAGAACAATATATATTTGGATAAAATTAGATGGAAAATTAAACAAAGGTGAGATTTCTTAAAATTATTTAGCTCAAAGTAAGAGTTAGTGGAAGAAATGATGCAAGATATGACCCAGTGCCAGCAGACTTGTAATTTCTTCCCTGGTGAAGTGCAACATTTTGCTCCTAATACGGTCTACTCTGCCCAAATGAATCAGTGACTGTCCTGGGTGAATTGTTCTTGATTTATTGGGAAAGGATCTTCTGTCTGGGTATAACTGCTCCTGAGTCAGTAGGTGTTTGGCCTTCTCTGCAGAAGCTTAGAAGTTTGATCTTAGGTTAAATATGGTTTGAATTTATTGCAATAGATGGATACACTACAAGTAGATATAACAGGTCAATACTTAACCTGAACCTAAGTACAGGCCACCGACATCTCATGCTGGTTTTAAGACCGAGAGTGGTATAAATTTCACAGGTTACGAAACCACTTTTTATCACCTGCTCTACAGCTCTTGTCTTAAGGGCCAGCAACTTGAAGTGAGCATGTGATGAATTGCTAGTAAAAGATAGGTAGAGGAAGGACTGAAATTCATCTTCCCTGCCATAACTCTGACAGGTGGCATCATACAGGGTCCATTTAATTGCCTGATCATAATGATTCCTTCTGGAGGGAGTGTACGATCTGTATTCGAAGTGTTCCTACAGCTCTGTTAAAGACATGCTTGTGCCTGATGCTTTTGTGGCTCTGCAGCATTCAACCCTCAAGGTCTGTTTTCATAAGGCTTAATCAGATCGGCCTATGCAGCTGAGAACCTCAAATGGCAGCAACAAACTATAGGGGTGCGAGAAGAAGTATGAAGGTTACAGTAATAATGCAGGAACTTATTTAGGGTGATATGTCATGGGTAGCTTATTGGGTTACATGCGCCACAGCCACTAAGTCATATGAACATAACCAATTACATCCAAAGTAATTCCAGGCCTGACAAAGAGCAGTGGTTGTTCACATTCAGTGTAAAGTTTCTAATGAGCACTATTCTTGGAAAACACCCAAAACAGTCTCGTCAAAGTGAAAATGGTATTTTATCTTTCAAATTAGGGTTAGAGAATTTCATTGCCCTTAATACTCAGCACTTTTCACATCCCAGTTCTGCTTATTGATCATGCACGAATTAAATTCAGTCTTTGCCATTTGCAATTCTCTTCACTTTGAAGGTCAGCGAATGTGGCAAGGCTGCCTTTTAGTTTAAAAGCCGAGTAAACACCTCCCTAGCCTGCTGCTACCTAACAACCCAGGGAGCACCATTGTACATCTGCTAGGACTGAAGTGCAGTCCACAGCAAATTAGCTGGCTTTGAGAAAATAAAAACCCTATCTGTGAATCCTTTGAACGTGATGTGCCAGTGTGATTAGCATTAGGAGACTGCAATATGAACTCTCCACATGGCTGCCACAATGATGGAGAGAATGGGAATGGCAGGGCTTTCAGTGTCCTGACTGTTTACATTCCTATCTTTCTTGCTTTCAGATTTACTTCACCAATGTTTTCCTTCCCTTTCCACCCCAGTTCTTCTTATCTTTATTGCAGTGAGGTTAACCAGCACAAAAAGCATTTCCTGGCAATTATGATGTTTTGGGCTTAGAACATTGTACTAAACTCAATTACAATTGTTATAAATAGCAACTGCTATTAATGCATAGTTGCATACACACCTGAAGTGCTGGGTGACATATGGCACTGCAAGATAATAAAAGACTTGATTGAAAGCTAAGGAATTGAAATATATGAGGTTAAATATAAGGTACACATATTTTATGTTGCATGTACCTTTGCCTAAAGACAAAGGCAACAGCCTTCCCTGTTATTTTTGGTTATTTTTTTGCATCTTTATAGAAGGCAGAGACAACCAAACCCTCACAATATTTCTTAAAGAATCAGTAAATGTAATAAATAGCCCATACTTCCACATTTGTATGAAACCATGCTTCCTCTGCACTATCTCAATCTAATTCAGTGCCAACCACAAAAATCCTTTTTTTTTTGGTGAAAACCTTCCACTGAAATGGAATAAGATTCCATAAAATTAATTGGAGGTCTGCTTGGGAAAAAAACCCTATAGGCACAGCATTCAAAAAATTACCTAGACAATTCAGCCATGTAAGTACTGGAATTACAAATCATGTCCAGTTTTGTCCCATTAACAAAAGGGTAAAACATAATTAGGGGTAAAAATTCTGAAAAGCAAAAGTTCACAGGCATATGTCAATAGACTTTATATATGCATTAAATGTGCATTTAATTGACAGCATATGGTAATATATGCAGAGTGACATGTTTCTTAGGGGATTATAGAATATTTTTATTTTAATACCACTGTATTTTACAGAAATACTATTTTCCTTCTTTGTAGACAAAATAAAAACTTAAACTCCTTTTTGCTCAAACCCCAAATCCCACAGCAGGTTAAAGATACGATTCATTTTAATCATGCTTAAGTCTTACTGAGGTCAAAGATGGATTCTCAAGTGCTTAAAACTAAGCACGAGTTAAGTGCTTTGCTGGAGTGAGTCAGAATGAACAGCACTTTGCTGGATCAAGGCCTTACAGATTCACGGTGGGATTAGTTGTGTGATTACAAGTAGCTTTTTGTGTTTTAAGTGTTTATTAAGTTAGAATCCAGGGAACATGCTGCAGAAGCTCTCCAGAAAGAGCTTTGGATAGTCTTCTCTAAAGATTTTTTTTTTTTACCTACTTTGATTTTTAAGGCATCCTGATGATTATGCATTCTTTCCATGTATATTCTTATTGTTGCTCTTTGCCCTTTGGATTTATTGTTGCTTTTCTCCCTTTGTGCATACTAGAAAGTTAAATAGTAAACCAGGATAAACAAGCAGGTATTATGTGATAATTGAACTCTTAATGTCTGTGTTATGATGCAAATAATGCAACTCAAGGTCTCTTATCCTTCGGTAGCTAGACAGTAATTGCCTGATGATCATCATGATAACTACATTCCCTGGAGTTACTTTACTGCTGTTGAGAAATATCTTCTGGATCTTTTACATGAGCATGATGAAACCCCCCAGATTCAATTATTCTACTGCAAGCTGAATGATTATGATGCATGTTCGCTGATACGGTGATTTACACAAATAGAAGGTTTATTCTGCAAGGAGAGATAATATTTTAAAATCAAAATGATTGAATCCAATGTGGAAACTTCATTCATTGCTGAATGCAGGGTCTTCTCATTTGCAGAGCAAGCATTTTATTACCTGTGCAATACCTACATTACATCCCACAGGAAGTGGGGATGTAACGATAAATGTTTATATTAAAGGGTGATTTGGAAAAATATGGTTGCAAGAAGTAATCAGTTCAGGTCTAGAATGAGGGGTGAATAGAGATTACATCCTGTTAATTGTTTTGTCAAGTCTGTCATTCTTGTGTGAACCACAGTGCAGCTACAGTCAATCTACAGCTCCCTTGTACAGCCCTGGGTGGACTTACTTTTGTCAGGACCGACTGTTCTTCTAATAGCTTAGAACACCTAAACCAGGGACAGTTATTATGATGTTTTGAATATTATTTTACTATGAAAAATAACCTTTTCACAATGGGTATCACAGTGGATTGTGGATAATAGAATTTTGTTTCTCACACAAATTACCAGAATCATTTATATCTTGGAAATGGGCAGGAATATGCTGAGGTGTTTTTCACTTGCTTCCTTGGCAGGTGAAGGGTATTGGAATACGGATTATGGAAGGTCTAGGTAATGCTGCCTTTTGCAGGAGACTCAGGGGGTTTTTCTGTGGCTGTTGCACAGCTTTATTGCACTGCAGTATACAGGGTAAACTTTTGGGATGATGTACTGGATGCAGTGATGGCAATGGCAGAATACCTGATGACTTTGTGGGGCAGGATTTCACTTGTCCTCCTTTGATAACAGCATAAAAACTGCTGGACTGAAGTGGACCTCTGTTTTCAGCAATTTCCAGTAACAGATGCTTACTAAAATAAATAGGAGGAACATAAGGTAAACATGCTCTTGGCATATTTGCTCAGTTCAGACAAGAGGCAGTTTAGGGCCTTACTAAGGAATGGTTACATTTGCACTGTGCGTGCCAACCCTGATTAATCTGCCTAATAGCTTTTAAAAACAATTTATTTTTTTTGGTTTCCACAAATTTATTTGGTAATGAGCTCTCTGATGAGAATGTATTACCTAAAAAAGTACTCTATGTGTCGCTGTAGTCCATAGGTGATCTCTGTTCTAAAGAAATTGTCTTATTGCCTATAATCAAATTATGTGTGTGTATAAAGAAGATTGTCCAACAACCTCTTGTCCCCTAATAGCCATTCTCCCTGCTTCTGATACTCATCATACTTCCACTGCTCCTTCCCAAGGTGCAGGTTAGACAAAGACATATTTTCCAAACTGCAGATCTTTGGAAAAGGTGCGAATGTCTTAGATTAAGTTCCTCAAACTACTATTTCCCCTTGATTTAAAACTTGTTTCCTGCTTATGTGTTCCTCCTAGTGCTTCTCCTTTGAAAAATAATGAATAATTATGCTTCTCTGTGCTATTCATGTTTTTATAGTGTCTATGTTAACCACTCTGATGACTCCTTGCCTATTTAGTCCCTTCTCGTATGGGAGCTGCTGCAAACCCCAATCAGTTCAGCCATGTGTAAAACATGGATAATAGATTATTTACCTTGTAGGCTGTTATGAAGCTAAGTGACTTGCTACTTTAAAAAACTCTTGGAAATCTTTGAATACACCTATTTACTCTCTTAGATTAATGCAGAAAAACAATGATATACAAGCCAGCTTCTTGTTCAGGATGTCAGAATTGCCTGATTTGAATTTTTCATGGATTTTGAGTCTTATTTTCATCTGAACAATCTCATCCAAGACTTAACAATAACCTTAGTAACAATTTGCTGAGGGGTGTCCCGAAAAAATGGGATCCCCCCAGGACCTGCCCTGGGGGTCCCCCAAGATGCTCTGGGACCCTGAATCCACTGGTGGGACCCCAACATTGCTTTGGGTTCAGTAGTGAATTCAGTGAGCCAGAGGGGGTGGATCCCCCCAAAAGGGCACACCAATAAAGGGGCACCCCAAAACCACGCTGCCCCCAAAAGGGTCCTGGAGGCACCCAAAGCAATTGTAGTACCTCCCAGAATCCGGGGGTACCCCAAATCTCCCTGAAGCAGCATAAGAGCAGGCATGACCCCCAACTGGGGGGCCTGGGGCAGCCAAAAGTCACTCACACCCCTCCATCACCCCAGCCACCCCACAGATGAACCCAGGGACCCAAAATCCTGGAAGGACCCCACCAAACACCCCCACCCCAAATGGGGATGCCCCAAAAAAGCTGCTCTCCCCTCCAATGCCACCCAGCCCAAAATTGCTACTTGTTGCCCCCAAACCACACCCCATGGGGCACCCCAACTCCCCCCATCTCTGGTATCAGGGAGTCGGGGGGGGGCAGCCCCAGAGTGGGGGTTGCTTAATTTGGAGTGTCCCACCAAAAGACCAAGGAGGTCTTGTGGGGGGATGAGCAGGAGCACCTGTGACAGAGACTGGGAGCAATGGAAGGGAGTGGGAAGGACTGAGAGGTACTGGGAGCACCTGCAGCAGATAGTGGGAGCAGTGGGAGGGATTGGGAGATTGAGCACGGCTGCAAGCGGGAAGACCTGCAGCAAGGACTGGGAGCACTGGGATATTGAAACCCCATTAGTATCTGGGGCCATAGTGGCCTATATTGGTCTGTACTGGTGCAAACTAGTCTGTACTACTCCATACTGGGATGTGTAAATTTGCAGATGACACCAAATCGGGTGGGAGTGTTGATCTGCTGGAGGGTAGGAAGCTCTGCAGAGGGATCTGGACAGGCTGGACCTATGGGCTGTGGCCAATGGGATGAGGTTCAAGAAGGCAAAGTGCTGGGTCCTGCACTTGAGCCACAACAACCCCCTGCAATGCTCCAGGCTTGGGGAATTGCAGCTGGAATCTGCTCATTGGAAAGGAGCTGGGGGTGCTGATTGATGGAGCTGAACATGATCAGCTTGTGCCCAGGCAGCCAGGACACCACCAGCATCTTGGCCTGTATCAGCACCAGTGTGGCAGCAGGGCCAGGGCAGTGATTGTGCCCCTGCACTGGGCACTGGTGAGGCCACAGCTTGAATCCTGTGTTCAGCTCTGGGCCCCTCACTACAAGAGAGACATTTAACTCCGCTTTTGTAAGACCCCTCCTGAAGTACTGTGTCCAGCTCTGGGTCCCCCACCCAGATGAAGGATGTGGACCTCTTGGAGCAAGTCCAGATGAGGACTATGAATACTCTCAGAGGGCTGGAGCACCTCTCTGACAAAGACAGAGAGTTGGGCCTTGTTCAGCCTGGAGAAGATAAGGCTCCGAGGAGACCTTAGAGCAGCTTTCCACTGCCTAAAAGGGCCAACAAGAAGGCTGGAGAGGGACTTTTTTATAAGGGCATGTAGAGACAGGACAAGAGAGAATGGCTTTAAACTGTCAGAGGGTAGATTTAAATTATGTATTAGGAGGAAATTCTTCCCTGTGAGGGTGGTGAGGCACTGGCACAGGCTGTCCAGAAAATCTGTGGATGCTCCATCCCTGGAAGTGTTCAAGGCCAGGTTGGACAGGGCTTTGAGCAACCTCATCTAGTGGAAGGTGTCCCTGCTCATGGCAGGGGGGTTGTAACCGGATGATCTTTAAGGTCCTTTCCAACCCAAACCATTCTATGATTAATCCATTAATCAATAATGCACAAATCCAGCAGAACTGGGGGAATTTTTTTACCAACTGGCAGCAGCTTTCTCCAGGAGTTGAAGCATGCATGAAGTGTTGCGCACCACTACTCCCTTTTGTGTTACTAACTGATTGTGTCAGTTTCTGAGCAGCTAAACAAGCTGAACTAAATTCTTCATGCCCTGACAGTGATGATATACTGGTACATCTGGAAAAGTTTCACTGATTTCAGTGGAATTTCTCCAAGTTCCAGCAGGCTTTTTTTTATTGTGCTTTTCTTAAACGCAATGTAATCAGAAAGGTGGGTATTTCTATATAACAAGATTAAAAAAGAAAACAAAAGTTTACATTCTAAAGCATATTAAAACAATAGCTAAAAAGTACATGTTTTCCAATGACTGCAAAAGTTATTCAGCAATTTGGGAAGCCCTCATCTTCTCTGAAGTTGATGATGGTTCCAAAGGAGGACTAGGCAGTTGTAAATCTGAAGGGTGCACTTCTTTTGAAGTCTAAGGCAGCCTAGAATATTTGAGCCCACATCTTCACTGCAAATGGAAAATGCATTTTTAAGGCATGTCAATGAAGATGTCCTGGATATGAAAAATAACTCCTGCAAGTCGTCCCTGTTTTCTCCCTCTTTCAGTTTCTTTTTTAAAGCCAGTCATATAGAACTATGCTAATTATTTTAAATAGACCTCAAGCTAATGCCACTGTTTTAAATGTGTAACAACACCATGAAAGATGTGAGCACGCTGTTTAATCTATTTGCAAGAGATCAGTGTTTCTCATATTTGCTTCTTTTTTTTTAAAATAAGAAAGATTTAATCCATAAGAGAGCAGCAGACCTAGAATTCTGCTCAAGGATCCATGTCCCCCTCCTGCGTGGGGAGCACTGAGAGGATGAGGAACACACTAATAATATTTTTCTACCGTAGCCATCTCCATTTTCTTCTTCAGACGCTTTGTTTCCTGGACTAATATTCTGGTTCTCTTGACATAATGAATGAGCTTGGGGACTTGCAGGAGTTTCAGTACCATTTGTTTTCTATCCTAGAGGAAAATACAAACCCCTCTGCCAGGTAGGACTCTGCATAAAAATAAGAGCTTTCTGTAATACAGAAGTTGAAGGTGACCTATGGTAATAACTGATGCAAGCATTTTTTAGCTGAAAGCATCCTTCCCTAGATTTTATTTGTTCTAGCTAACATTTCCTCTCATGATTTAGGTACTGCATGGTATTTAAAGCATACGGTGTTTAAATGGAAATAGATAATTGAACATCTTAATGGACTTTCTTTTATTTATCAAGTATTGTTTGCTGATTTACTTGGTGAGAAAATGAAATTGAGCTTGGATAAAAATGGATTTTCTCATTTGACTTTTAAAATTTGAGAATGAAAGCAAGTATTTTTTTCCAAATGAAAAGCTGTTAAAATGTTTGTCTAGGTCAAAAAAGATGTTTATGGTTTTCATCCTAATAAAGGAAAGTACAGAGGAGGAACTATTAAAGAAATAATTTAAAATGAGAACAGAATCAAGAGATTATATTTAAAAGGTAAGAAGCCTGCCTGTTTGTCCTGTTTCTTACATTTTTTCTTCTATTTCTTAATTCCACATTAGCTATCACCAATTTTTTTAAGTTTTGATGTAAATTTCTTTGCTTAGCTGTACTTCTCTATGAGAAAGAACATTTATGTTAATATTACCCTGTGCTATTGATCAATATTTATGCTTATTAACCAAGCAGTTATAAACCAACTTGCATGTTCCAACACCTAAGTAAAATATTTCTTCCTTTTTTCTATAAATTGTTGCTTTGCATCTCCACTTTATTGAGAGAATAAGTCACTTTATTTCTTCAGTAATAGAAGTCAGCCCCACAACTGAAAATCTTTGGGGAATCGATAGCAGTTGAGGCTCAAAGAAGTGACAGAAATGCTCTGAGCAAAGACCAGAAAGGGTGATTTTATTCTCCTTCCTATCCAGAGATGTCACAGTTGGACTAGGGACTACCTGGTCCCTTGAATCAGAATTTTCCCTCAGTTTCCATAAAGGCAGGACCGAGGCCCATAAGCACACAAAGCTCTTAACAAGCTAATTAATATTCAGAAAAGTGAGCCAAGAATTGGAAAGATGAACTAATGAGAAATGATTGAGAGTTAAATATGCATGGCATGGCTTAACAACTGTTAAAGCAAAGGACAGAGTAGTTGACTGGAAATACAGAATGAAAATAGAAGGGGCAGAGGAATTAGTGAGGTTGGTTCTGAAACTAATGAAATAATATGCAGTAAAGTTGTTGTCTTTTTGGTTATTAAACTTTCCCTTAAGCCCTAATGCAATAGGTGTTACTGGAAAGAAAAATAAGAAGGAAATTAAGGAAATTTTGCGATAGCAGGATAAAACTGACCCCCCCCCCCCCCCCCCCCCGAAAAAAATACCCAAACAACCAAACATCCAGGCCCTGGCCACAATAGTAGAAATTAAAGACACTTTCTGCATCTGAAATCATTAAAGAATGGAAGAAGGGGGACCTAGGAAGTTATAGGGCTGTCAGTCTCAGCCCAGTGCCTGAGTAAGTCATGGAGGAAGTCTCCGTTCATGTGATATGTATCCAGACACACCAAGGATAGGGAAATTATGGGAGTAGCCAGCACTGGTTTGCAAGAAGTTGTGCTTGGCTAATGTGACTGCCATCCTGGTGGGAGGAATCCCTCTATGAACTGGGTGACAGCCACAAGTGTGTTAAGCTCAATATTAGCACAGCCATCAAGGCAAACCCCACCAAATCCCAGTAGCCAAACTGAGGCAGTTGGGGCTACATAGGTGTGTAAGGGGAAGGAAAGACCTCAGAGGGGTCTTAACAGACTGGAGAGACTGGCCATTGGGAACCTCCCAGAACCCAGCAAAAGCCAGTCTGAAGTCCAGCAGCTGGGATGGGGAGACCGCATGCCACAGCTGGGGTTGGGGATTCACTCCTAGGGTAACGGCTGAGAAGTACCTGAGGTGCTGGTGATCAACATGTTGACATGTGGCTTTACAGCAATGCAGGCTAACTGCAGGCTGGCCTGCATTAGCAGGAGAAGGGATGAGGTTGCTCCTTCCAGGGGAGGCAGCATCCACAATACTGTGTCTAGGTTCAGAAGACATACGGACCTGTAAGAAGAGCCTGGAGTACTGACTTTGCCTAGCTTGGAAAAGAGACGGGTGGGATGGGGTGGACTGAACCTAATAGCAGTCTTCCCCAGATCTTTTCAGAGAGGCACAGAGAAAGGACAAGGGACAAAAATAATCTATTGCAACAAGGGAGGTAAAGAAAAAAATTGGCACAGTAGACATGGTTACAACAGGAGCCCAGAGAGGCTGTTTTTACCAAACTCAACCAGACACATCCCTGGGCACCCTGACCTCACTGGGAAGTTGGCCCTGCTTCTAGCAGGAGGCTGGACTGGGTGACCTCCAGCCTGCGTTTTTCTGTGGCTTTGTACAATGGCCTGAGTATCTGATTCCAGCTGCCTCTCTACTTCAGGAGGGTGTTCTGATAGGCAGGGTGAGCTGGAAAGGAGCGAACAATCCTATGAATTAATCATATGTAAGGATTTCTGAGTGGAGTGGAGAAGAGGCTTGTAGTCAAAGATTGCACATATTGCAGTCAAATTCCAATGTAGAAGAGGTTTGGGGAACTCCATAGAAAACTTGCCACAAACTAAGTTGTCCTTACGAGGAGCCCAGTGCTCTTTGTCTGGGCATGGAGAGGTCTATGCCCTGCCCTGTGATCAGAAGCCAGTTATGGGAGATTTTGTGTTGGTAATTGTTTTCTGTGTTAAGCCAGATTTAAAATGTAGGTCTATTCCAAGAGTTTTTTGATATTCATTATTCTAATTTAGTTGACAAATTGTTGCTACTATAAAGCCAATGTTCTGTTAAATCTAGTTTGCTTGAAACAATACTTTACAGGTGAAACACTAGAATAATTAAAGTGTGCATGCCTATTATGCTGTTTAAAGTGATTCACCTGTCTTTGCATGCATTCATCAAGACTTACTTTAATACCCAGTGTCATACAACAGAGCATTGCTGAGGTGAGTAGACTGAGAGAGGACGCTTGCAACAGCGGAGTTGAGCGGGACGAGATCAGCGTCCAGGAGCCTCAACTCAGAGCCACAAAGGCCGTTGAGGAGGGAGCCTCAAGTCCTCAACAGCACTCGCCCAGGGCCAGGCAGCTCAGCTCTCGCGAGCAGGGACTCACCGGGGGCGGAGCCAGCGGGCTCGGCGGCAGCTGCGGGCGGTTAAAAACCTGCTCGGGGATCGCGGTGAGGCGGCGAACAGAGCGGGTCGGGGCAGTTCGGGCGGGCGGGCGGGCGGGCGGGCGGGCGGGCGGGCGGGCAGGCAGGCAGGCAGGCAGGCAGGCAGGCAGGCAGGCAGGCAGGCAGGCAGGCAGGCGAGCGGGGTGACTGCCTGATCTGATCAAGAGGAGTCTCCTGGAGCGCAGGAGGAGGAAGGACTGCTTGTTGTGCGGAGAGACGTACACGGACCGATTGACCAGAGGGATCATGGTCACCACTCGATCAAAACCTGTAGTGAGGAATAACGTGGGTACCCAGGCTGAGCCTTCCTGCAGACATGCGGCCGTGCAGGTCTCTGCTGAAGTGAATGCCTGAGCCCGGCACTTGTACTGGAGAGAGCCAGTGACACCGCTTGTGTGCGGTGTGAGCGAATAAATGATCTGCTAAAGCAGGTGGTTGAACTGAGGGTGGAGGTAGAAATGTTGAGAGCTATCAGAGAGTGTGAAAGTGAAATTGATTGGTGGAGCCACAGCCTAAGGCAGGGGCAGAGGGAAGTGGTTGAACAAGTGATAGATCCCCTTCCCTCCTACCATCAGACAGAAGGAGTGAACTTAAGGGACAAGGAAATATGGAGGGAGGTCCTTCCTCGGAGAGGTAAGCGAAAACCCTCACAATCCTTTCCTTCCTTCCAGTTGCCCTTGAGTAACAGGTATGAGGTCTTGGAACTACAGGGCCAGGTAGATGGAGATGGAGGGGTAGATCCATCTAGTGAGTCACCTAGGGCTTGTCACTCACCCCCATGCCTTAGAACTTCCTCAAAGAAGAAGAAAAGAAGAGTAATTGTGGTGGGTGACTCCTTTCTGAGGGGAACAGAAGGGCCCATTTGTGGACCTGATCCATCCCACAGGGAAGTCTGCTGCCTACCTGGGGCTTGGATTGGAGATGTCAAAAGGAAACTCTCTGATCTGGTGCAGCCCTCTGACTACTATCTACTGCTGGTTTTTCAGGTTGGCAGTGATGAAATTATTACAAGCAGGGCAAGGGCAATGAAGAGAGACTTCAGGGCCCTAGGACGGCTGGTTAGAGGGTCTGGAGAGCAAGTGGTGTTTGCCTCCATACTTGTTACAAGCAAGGGTGAAGAGGTAAATAGGAAGAGACTGCAGATTAATGTATGGCTATGGGACTGGTGCCAAAGGCAGGGGTTTGGGTTTTTCAATCATAGGCTGCTATATGAGACACCTGGTTTGCTGGTGGCAGGTGGGATACATCAGTCCCAGAGGGGGAGAAGGCTTCTGGGGCAGGAGTTAGCAGGGCTCATTGACAGGGCTTTAAACTAGATATGAAGGGGGAAGGGGAGATAACTGGGCCTGTTAGGGAAAAGCCCAAGAGAAACATGCTAGGGCTTGAAGGATGGCGGACTAGGGAGGACTCTCAATATATTGTTTCATTTGAGGGAAAGGGTAGTTGTTTAAACCCTGTCCCACAGGGGAAAAAGGGTACCAGGGCAAGAGTTAGTAGAGCTCACTCACAGAGCTCTAGGTTAGATTCAAAGTGTGAGGGGGTTGTAGCTGGGTTTGAACTAGTGGGACAATGTTCTAGTATGAATGAAGACCAGAAAGCCTCCCGCCTCCCAAGGGTGCCACTCGCGTGCTCGGCTTGCTCCCTGAAATGCCTGTGCACCAATGCACGCAGCATGGGGAATAAACAGGAGGAGTTAGAAGTCTGTGTGCGGTCTAAAGGTTATGATCTGGTGGCAATTACAGAGATATGGTGGGACAGCTCACATGACTGGACTGTGGTTATGGATGGCTATGTCCTTTTTAGGAAAGATAGATCAGCAAAGCAAGGTGGTGGAGTCGCTCTTTATGTGAGAGAGAGACTAGAATGTATTGAGTTCTGTCCAGGGGCAGATGAGGACCAAGTGGAAAGTCTGTGGGTGTGAATTAAGGGACAGGCTGGTATGGGTGGCACAGTTGTGGGGGTTTATTATAGACCTCCTGATCAGGACGAAGGAGTTGGTGAGGCTTTCTACAGGCAACTGAAAGCAGCCTCACGACTACATGCCTTGATCCTCATGGGGGATTTTAACTACCCCGATATTTGCTGGAAGACTTACACAGCCAGTCATTCACAGTCTAGGAGGTTCCTCCAGTGCATTGATGATAACTTCTTAATGCAAATGGTGGACAAACCAACTAGGAGAGGAGCGCTGCTGGATCTAGTACTCACCAACAAGGAGGGTCTGGTTGAAGCAGTGATGGTCAATGGCAGCCTTGGCTGCAGTGACCATGAGATGGTGGAGTTTAGGATCCTGTGTGGGAGGAATAGAATACCTAGCAAGGCCACATTTCTGGATTTCCGAAGGGCAAACTTTGGCCTCTTCAATCAATTGCTAAGGGAAGTCTCATAGCAAAGGGTACTAGGTGGTAAAGGGGCTCAAGATAGCTGGTCAGCATTCAAGGACCACTTCTTCAAAGCTCAGGATCAGAGTGTCCCAATGAGTAGGAAGTCAAGTAGAGGAGCCAGGAGACCAGCATGGTTGAACAAGGAACTGCTGGGCAAACTCATGCGGAAAAAGAGAATCTATGGATTATGGAAGGAGGGGCTGGCCACTTGGGAGGAATATAGGACAGCTGTTAGAGGATGTAGGGAAGCAATTAGGACAGCTAAGGCCTCCTTGGAACTTAATCTGGCAAGTCGGGTCAAGGACAATAGAAAGGGCTTCTTCAAATACATAGCGCATAAAACTAACACAAGAAGCAGTATAGGCCCACTGCTGAATGAGGTGGGTGCCCTGGAGACAGAGGATATAAAGAAGGCAGAGGTGTTGAATGCCTTCTTTGCCTCTGTCTTTACTCCTGCAGACTCTCCCCAGGGGACCCAGATTCCTATAGCCCTGGAAGGAGTCAGGATAAAGGAGGAGTTTGCTTTGGTAGATGAGGATTGGGTTAGGGATCAATTAAGTAATCTGGACATCTATAAATCGATGGGTCCGGATGGAATACACCCACGGGTGCTGAGGGAACTGGTGGAGGTCATTGCCGAGCCACTCTCCATCATCTTTGGTAAGTCATGGGAAACAGGAGAGGTGCCTGAGGATTGGAGGATGCAAATGTCATGCCAGTCTATAAGAAGGGCAAGAAGGAGGACCCGGGTAATTATAGACCGGTCAGCCTTACCTCCATCCCTGGAAAGGTGATGGAACAACTTATTCTTGACACCATCTCTAGACATATCAAGGATGAGGGGGTCATTAAGAGCAGCCAACATGGTTTTACCAAGGGGAAGTCATGTTTGACCAACCTTATAGCCTTCTATGAGCAAGTAACTAGGTGGCTGGATGATGGTAGAGCGGTAGATGTGTTTTTTTCTTGATTTCAGTAAGGCGTTTGATACTGTCTCCCACAGCATCCTTATAGATAAGCTAAGGAAGTGTCTGCTTGATGATCAGGTAGTGAGGTGGGTCGAGAACTGGTTGGAAGGAAGAAGGCAGAGAGTTGTGATTAATGGGGCAGAATCTAGCTGGAGGTCTGTGACTAGTGGAGTCCCTCAGGGTTGGTGCTAGGACCAGTGCTGTTTAATATTTTCATCAACCACCTCGATGAGGGAACTGAGTGTACCTTCAGCAAGTTTGCCAATGATAACTAAACTGGGAGGAGTGGCTGACACACCAGAGGGCTGTGTTGCCATTCAGCGAGACCTGGACAGGCTGGAGAGTTGGGTGGAGAGGAACTTGATGAAATTAAACAAGGGCAAGTGTAGAGTCTTGCATATGGGGAAGAACAACCCCATGTACCAGTACAGGTTGGGGGTTGACCTGCTGGACAGTAGTGAAGGGGAAAGGGACCTGGGGGTCCTGGTGGATAGGAGGATGACCATGAGGCAGCAATGTGCCCTTGTGGCCAAGAAGGCCAATGGCATCCTAGGGTGCATTAGAAAGTGTGTGGTTAGTAGGTCAAGAGAGGTTCTCCTCCCCCTCTACTCTGCCTTGGTGAGGCTGCATCTGGATTATTGTGTCCATTTCTGGGCCCCTCAGTTCAAGAAGGACAGGGAATTGCTTGAAAGAGTCCAGCGCAGAGCTACAAAGATGATTAAGGGAATGGAACGTCTCTCTTATGAGGAGAGGCTGAGGAAGCGGGGTCTCTTTAGCTTGGAGGAGATTGAGGGGTGACCTCATCAATGTTTACAAATATGTAAAGGGTGAGTGTCAGGATGATGGAGCTAGGTTTTTTCAGTGATGTCCAGTGATAGGACAAGGGGCAATGGGTGTAAACTGGAGCATAGGAGGTTCTATGCGAACATCAGGAAAAATTTCTTTACTGTGAGAGTGACAGATCACTGGAACAGGTTGCCCAGGGGGATTGTGGAGTCTCCTACGTTGGAGATATTCAAGGCCCGCCTGGACGAGTTCCTGTGTGATGTACTCTAGGTTATCCTGCTCTTGCAGGAGGGTTGGACTAGATGATCTTTTGAGGTCCCTTCCAACCCTTAGGATTCTGTGATTTCATAACAATCTGCATATTTAAAATGCTGTAATACAGTTAGCAAGTCAACTAAACGAAGTACTAGCCAACAGGATGAAAGTGTGTGCTTTCAAAGCCTGATGACTATAAAACACAGTTCTGAAGCCCAGTTCATTGGTGGGGTAGGGGCTTTGCTGTGGCCTGGAGATATTGGCAAGGTTCAGAGGTGCAATGTAAGCCCTGAAATTTGATTCCCGAAAGCATTTATACATACACTTACTCAGAAGTGTAATTAGAAATATACTTAAAATCCTGATGTAGATTTGCTGAGATAATGGATTTCTGTCATCTCTAGAATATATTTAATTTTAAAATCTCACTATACTCCCCAGGTAGCCTTACTTGTGAGGATGTGATGG
Source organism: Pezoporus flaviventris (assembly GCF_033815535.1). NCBI lineage: Eukaryota > Metazoa > Chordata > Aves > Psittaciformes > Psittacidae > Pezoporus > Pezoporus flaviventris. Next base: position 11,278,005 of record NW_026892549.1, read on the forward strand.
AAACAGGATGAAAAACTGAAGATTTAAATCTAGCTATTGATTGATATTGGTGATTTATCTTGGCAGTGGTGATTTCTGTGCTTATAACTAGGGTTCTTTTAAATCTGTATCCTACTGTAACAATATTAGGTCAGAAAGCATCAGCCTCATTGAGGTTAAAAAAAACCCTTTTGTGCCTTTCTTACAAGAAATAGTATTATTTCAAACTTGAAGTATGGAAAAACCCATTATTGCCTCCAAGGTGGTATGCCATCTTAATAAGACTTATCTCCAAGACAAGAAAAAAAGTACGTTTCAAATCCCATGCGTTATAAACCACCACTTACAAAACCTTTGTTCTGAAGTGCTGGCAATTTTACCTGGGGCATGTATTTCACTGCATTTAAAAATTCTCCACAGGATACTAGTAAATCTAAGGTGAGCCTTGAGGACCTATTAATACAATGAAATTTAAAGTTTTTGCTTTTTCAAATTTTTGTTGTTTTTATTCTTTTAATTTTTATTTTTTTTTAAACTCAGTTGTTAAACTTAGTTGTTCTTGCATTTCCTTCCTTATAGTATAATCATAGTTTATACCTACCATCATATTTGAAAAGAGTAATAACTAGTAAAAAGAATAAATTCATGTTTTTTCAAGAAATATTCAGTCAGCTGATCGGAGCTAGCCTAGCTAGAGCCACAGCCGGCACGCTTCAGCGACGCGAGGGTCAATGGAGATTAGGAAAATCAGAGGGGATAGCGCAGAGACATCGCGATTCCCGACATCTCCCGATCCCCGAAGCCCCAGCAGCCCTTGCGAGAGAGAGGCTGACGTGGAGGGGGGCGTTCCCACGGTGACGGCGACCACTCCCCTGCTGCTTGCCTTGAAAAAGCCTTTGAGAGGGCAGCGACAGGTCGCTGCCCACCGGGCACAGGGAGGAACAAGCAGGTCGTGTTGCTGGTGTCTCAGACTGCGCACCAATATGGTTGCTTCCAGAAAGAGAGCTTGCAGTAAGGTGACTACAGCAACTCAGACAGAGACCCCGTCCCAGACCGTGGCTGTTCAGGTCTCTGGGTGCAGGGAGTGCCAGAGCCTGCTGCTGCCGGGGGAGGGAGGACAGCATTCCACCTGCGTGAGGTGTGAGCAGGTAGAAGATCTGCTTAGCCTGGTGGCAAGACTTAAGGAGGAGGTTGAGACACTGAGGACCATCAGGGAGTGTGAAAGGGAGATCGACTGGTGGAGTAACTCCCTGGCAGGCCAGTCGAAACGGTTCCAGGGAGATACCCCCCAAAAGGGGAAGGACCCCCTGCCTTCTCACACAGAGGGGGATGGCCTGAGGCAGCCCCTGCCCTGTAGCTGTTGCGCAGAGGTAGGGGACCAAAAAGACGACGAGGGTTGGAAGCGAGTTCCGGGTCGACGTCGTGGGAAACCCTCCCCCCTTCCTGCCCTGCTTCCCCAGGTGTCCCTCCGTAATAGGTTCGAGGCCCTGGATCTTGAAGGAGAGGTAGGTGAGAATGTGGGGCAAGGCCAGCCCACAAGGCCACATAGGAAAAGGGAGTCGACTTTGCACCTCAAGACTGCCTCTGTTAAGAAAGAAAGAAGGGTCATTGTAGTAGGGGATTCCCTTCTGAGAGGAACAGAGGGCCCGATATGCAGAGTTGACCCTCATCATAGGGAAGTGTGTAGTCTGCCTGGAGCCCGGATCAGGGATATCACCAGGGCGCTCCCCAACCTGGTGCACCCGACAGACTATTACCCGCTGCTGGTCTTCCAGACAGGTGGGGAGGAAGCTGCTTCCCGCAATCTGAGGGGGATGAAGAAAGACTACAGGGCCTTGGGGCGGATGGTGAAAGAGTCTGGGGCTCAAGTGATCTTCTCCTCTCTCCTTCCATCTTCCACTGATGATGTGGGAAGGAATGGGAAGATTCAGTTCATGAACAATTGGCTTCGAGACTGGTGCTACAGGCAGGGCTTTGGATTCTTTGATAACGGCTGGTTTTATAGGGCACCAGTCTGGACAATGACAAGTGAGAAAGGTTTGTCTCACAGAGGGAAAAGGATGCTGGGGCACGAATTAGCAGGGCTCATTTGGAGAGCTTTAAACTAGATTCGAAGGGGGATGGGGTTGTAGCTGGGCTTGCCCCAGTGGGGCAGCGCTCCAGAATTAATGAAGACTGGGAGGCCTCCTACAATCCTAGGGTGAAATCGGTGTGCTCAGCTCGCTCCCTGAAATGCCTGTACACCAATGCGCGCAGCATGGGAAATAAGCAGGAGGAGTTGGAAACCTGTGTTAAGTCAGGAGATTATGATCTGGTGGCAATTACAGAGACGTGGTGGGACAGCTCACATGACTGGAATATAGTCACGGAAGGCTATGTCCTTTTCAGGAAAGACAGGCCAGCCAGGCGGGGTGGTGGGGTTGCTCTTTATGTGCGGGAGGAACTACAGTGCACCGAGTTCTGTCCAGGGACAGATGATGAGCAAGTTGAGAGTCTGTGGGTGAGAATTAAGGGGCAGGCTGGCAGGGGGGATACTGTTGTAGGTGTCTGTTACAGACCACCGGATCAGGGTGAGGAAGTTGACGAGGCCTTCTACAGGCAGCTGAGAGCGGCCTCACAGTCACAGGCCGTGGTCGTCGTGGGGGATTTTAACTTCCCTGATGTTTGCTGGAAGGACCACTCGGCAACCCAGCCGCAGTCCAGGAGGTTCCTCCAGTGTATGGATGATAACTTCCTCCTGCAAATGGTGGATGAGCCGACCAGGAGAGGAGCGCTGCTGGATCTCATCCTCACTAACAAGGAGGATCTGGTCGAAGCAGTAAGGGTTGAGGGCTGCCTTGGTTGCAGCGACCACGAGATGGTGGAGTTCAGGATCTTGTGTGGCAGGACTAGTAGAATACCAAGTAGAATTGCAACCCTGGACTTTAGCAGGGCAAACTTTGGCCTTTTCAAGCAATTGCTAGGGGAAATCCCATGGGCAGGGCTGCTTGAAGGTAAAGGGGCCCAAGATAGTTGGTTGACATTCAAGGACTACTTTTTCCGTGCTCAAGATCGGAGCATCCCGACACGTAGGAAGTCAAGGAAGAGGGCCAAGAGACCTGCGTGGCTAAATAGGGAATTGCTGGGTATGCTCAAGTGGAAGAGGAGAGTTTACAGGTCATGGAAGGAGGGGCTGGCCACTTGGGAGGAATATAAGGCTGCTGCTAGAGGATGTAGGAAGGCAGCTAGGAGGACTAAGGCATCCTTAGAATTAAACCTGGCAAGAAGGGTCAAGGACAGCAAAAAGAGCTTTTTTTAAATACATGGCAGACAAAACTAACACCAGAGGCAATGTAGGCCCACTGATGAACGGGATGGGTGCCCTGGTGACAGAAGATAAAGAGATGGCAGAGTTACTGAATGCCTTCTTTGTCTCTGTCTACTCTGCTGCGGGCAGTCCTGAAGAGCCCTGTACCCCTGAGACCTTAGATGAAGTCAGGTCGACGGAGCGGTTTGCCTTAGTCGATGAGGAATGGGTTAGAGACCAGTTGAGCAATCTGGACATCCATAAATCCATGGGTCCAGATGGGATGCACCCGCGGGTGCTGAGGGAACTGGCGGAAGTCATTGCTAGACCACTCTCCATCATCTTTACCAAGTCTTGGGAAACGGGAGAGGTGCCTGAGGACTGGAGGAAAGCAAATGTCACTCCAGTCTTCAAAAAGGGCAAGAAGGAGGACCCGGGTAACTATAGGCCGGTCAGCCTCACCTCCATCCCTGGGAAAGTGATGGAACACCTTATCCTTGGTACCATCTTAAGGCATATCAAGGATAAGAAGGTTATGAGGGGCAGTCAACATGGCTTCACCAGGGGGAAATCATGTTTGACCAATCTCTTAGCCTTTTATGAGGAAATAACACGGTGGATGGATGATGGCAGAGCGGTGGATGTGGTCTACCTTGACTTCAGCAAAGCATTTGACACAGTCTCCCACAGCATCCTCACGGCTAAAATGAGGAAGTGTGGACTGGATGATCAGGTAGTGAGGTGGACTGCGAACTGGCTGAAGGAGAGAAGCCAGAGAGTTGTAGTCTATGGGGCTGAGTCTAGTTGGAGGCCTGTAACTAGTGGAGTGCCTCAAGGGTCAGTACTGGGACCGGTATTATTTAATATATTCATCAATGATTTAGATGAGGGAATTGAGTGTACTATCAGCAAGTTTGCTGATGACACTAAGCTGGGAGGAGTGGCTGATACGCCAGAAGGCTGTGCTGCCATCCAGCGAGACCTGGATAGGCTGGAGAGTTGGGCAGGGAGTAACTTGATGAAATATAACAAGGGAAAGTGTAGAGTCCTGCATCTGGGCAGGAACAACCCCAGGTTCCAGTATAGGTTGGGGAATGACCTGTTAGAGAGCAGTGTAGGGGAGAGGGACCTGGGGGTCCTAGTGGACAACAGGATGACCATGAGCCAACACTGTGCCCTTGTGGCTAAGAAGGCCAATGGCATCCTGGGGTGTATTAGAAGGGCGGTGGTTAGTAGGTCGAGAGAGGTCCTCCTTCCCCTCTACTCTGCCCTGGTGAGACCGCATCTGGAGTATTGTGTCCAGTTCTGGGCCCCTCAGTTCAAGAAGGACAGGGAGCTGCTGGAGAGAGTCCAGCGCAGGGCAACTAAGATGATTAAGGGAGTGGAGCATCTCCCTTATGAGGAAAGACTGAGGGAGCTGGGTCTCTATAGTTTGGAGAAGAGGAGACTGAGGGGTGACCTTATCAGTGTCTATAAATACATAAAGGGGGAGTGTCAGGATGACGGAGCCAGGCTCTACTCAGTGGCAAACAATGATAGGACAAGGGGTAATGGGTACAAACTGGAACACAAGAGGTTCCACTTAAACTTGAGAAGAAACTTCTTCTCAGTGAGGGTGACGGAACACTGGAACAGGCTGCCCAGGGAGGTTGTGGAGTCTCCTTCCCTGGAGACATTCAAAACCCGCCTGGACGCATTCCTGTGTAACATTATCTAGGTGTTCCTGCTCCGGCAGGGGGATTGGACTAGATGATCTTTCGAGGTCCCTTCCAATTTCTAACATACTGTGATACTGTGATATCACTAGAAAACATAGCACTGTGACAATTAAAGCAAATAGGCATTTGAAGTAAACTAATAGCATAACCAGCAATCTATTTGGGCCATGGTCCAGAAAAAGCCATCTGGCATTCCCAGTGATAGCATGACCAAGAGCTGCCACCTTTTATTGTGTATTGATAAGGTCTGGTAACTACTGGATTGCTCCACCTGAATGCAAAATTGCAATGTAATGGGTAACACTGGATCGCAAGTGGCAGTTAATGCCATAGAAGAATAACAGTACTGGGCACAGGGCCTTTCCAGTTAGGATCGGTCTGCTTTGCTCCAAAGACCTGGAAATTGAAATTCTGCAATGAAATTGTTTATCTGAGATAAAATAAAAAATAAAGGGACTGTTTATGCAAAACCAAATTCAGTTCCTGAGATGTATGACTGACTGGCAGGCCTGTCCCACAAACTATGCCTCCACAGCAGCATGGCAATTGTATTTCATTATTAGCATTTTCATAGGTTTAATGCAAAGTTTAATGCTTGCAAAAAGCAGGCATAACATAGCAGGCTAGGCATGAGTGTGTTTTTGTTGCACCAGTAACAAATCCAGCCTGTGAGGAGTCTGCAAGTTATACCCTACACCTCCAGCAACCTGGATTTTAAATAGTGCAAAGCCTGAGTGAGAGGATTTTTTTGTGAACATGTGAACAGTTGAAGAGAACACCTGGAAAATGAGAGTTTATGATTGGGTTCTTCTTTAACTGAATTCACAAACTCCTGTTAGGGTAACATTAATTTTGCCTTTACTGGAATTTTACATGTAATTGGCAAATGCCAATCTTTTTCCTTGTGAAAACAAGACCTAACTTGGGAATTACAATCCCATAACTAAAATTGCACCGTCACTCTTAAAAACATTAGAAATATCCACAAAGCTTTGTTAGCGTTGAGTGCCATCAGTGTAGTGACTGGAAGAGATAATTTTAATACCAGGTAAAAAAAAAAAAAAAAGAGAAGATGGTACCAGAGAGGTTTCCTCTTCTTCATCACCAGTCATTTTCCTGGTGTGTGTTTGAATGTCTCTCAGCCTTTTATACCTAGGATAGAGGTTATAATAATGGCTTTAAATGTGTAATCTTATGCAATAAAACCTCTGCCATTAATGCAGGGTTAAGTATCTAGTATTTAAACCCATGAAGGTCAGGGAAGTAAGGAGAAAAAATTACTAGTGCAATTTAGCTTGGAAATTTAATGTATTAAACAAAGTTTACAACTGCACACTGTAGTGGAGGGGCATCTATCCCCAGTAGTATGAAAAACATGTTTATAATGACTTAACTGGTTCTCTGATCAGTAAGCAGAGAAATCAATACCGAGCTGAGGCAGAACCATACAGCGTGGCATCTGCAGTTCCTTGGGGCCAGGCAATCGTCAGTCCTGTTCCCTTGCCACTTGCCTTCCCAGGAGTGAGAGTTTTATAAGACTCCACTGCAAAATGGAATATATATGGCTGGACACTGGCTCCATTATCTAGACAGAGAAGAAAAAGTCCCCTTCAATCAATGAATTATTTTTTAGATTCAGGCCTTAGGCTCTTGTTTTATGGTGGGATTTCTTGTACCATCCTAGGCAAAAGGCTGAAATAGCAACTGGAGAATGCTTGCATAACATGGACCAGTTATTTTTGGAAGGTGACAGCCTGTCTTGTCCAATGATTTTACAGAAACTATAATAAAAGCAGGAAGAAAAAAGTCTTTTCTCCCTTTCTTTGTACCTTTATAAAATCATAGAATCATAGAATAGTTAGGGTTGGAAAGGACCTTAAGATCATCTAGTTCCAACCCCCATGCCATGGGCAGGGACACCTCACACTAAACCATCTCACCCAAGGCTTCGTCCGACCTGGTCTTGAACACTGCCAGGGATGGAGCATTTACAACTTCCCTGGGCAACCCATTCCAGTGCCTTGCCACTCTTACAGTAAAGAACTTTTGCCTTATATTCAATCTAAACTTCCCCTGTTTAAGTTTTAACCCGTTACCCCTTGTCCTATCACCACAGTCCCTAATGAAGAGTCCATCCGCAGCATCCCTTTAGGTCCCCTTCAGATACTGGAAGGCTGCTATGAGGTCTCCACGCAGTCTTCTCTTCTCCAGGCTGAACAGCCCCAACTTTCTCAGTCTGTCTTCATAAGGGAGGTGCTCCAGTCCCCTGATCATCCTCGTGGCCCTCCTCTGGATTTGTTCCAACAGTTCCATGTCCTTTTTATGTTGAGGACACCAGAACTGCACACAGTACTCCATGTGAGGTCTCATGAGAACAGAGTAGAGTGGCAGGATCACCTCCTTTGATCTGCTGGTCACGCTCCTTTTGATGCAGCCCAGGATACGGTTGGCTTTCTGGGCTGCAAGCGCACACTGAAGCCAGCTCATGTTCAGTTTCTTATCGACCAACACCCCCAAGTCCTTCTCTGCAGAGCTGCTCTGAATCTCTTCTCTGCCCAACCTGTAGCTGTGCGTGGGATTGCTCCGACCCAGGTGTCGGACCTTGCATTTGGCATAGTTAAATGAAGTCCATGTTAAATTCTCATGAAGTCCAGTTAAATTCTTCAGTCTCAGAATCCTCCCTGAAGATTTAGCCGTATTGAATTAATTTGGTTTTTGAACTTGATCTTGGAAAGCGTCATGATTCCTACCTGATATTCTCTTATGTGATGGATTTTGTGTATTAAAGCTGTGAAACATTCTGTTGTAATTCCATACAAAAGAAGTTTCAAAAAAAGTTTTACAGCTACTTTTCTTGCAGTGAGTCCTGCTACAGCAGCATTTTAAAACAGAACTAGATGAACATCTCTCAAAGGATTCAGTGCAGTGATGTTAACTTACTTTTAATTAAGCTTTCTCCTTTATCCCTTGAAGTCCCTTAGCATCCTCTGAGGCTTGGCACATGCTTTGGAAATATTCACCAAAATTCACATCAGCTCAGTGAAAACTGCCTCAAGGCCCAAATAACAGCCAACCTTCCAGGAGCTCATGGTTTATCTATTATGGGTACCAGTTGTTTGAAATGGGTCAAAATTCAGTATAGATTTAGTCTCAGTCACACTTGAATTTTAGTTCTATTGAGCTAATATCCCTAAAAAGAGCACGGGTAATGGTGTGCTAATTTGATGTGTATTGACTGGATGTGAGCTTTTGAGGAAGCTCATCCAAGGACTCAGTTTATGAGAGGAGGAAAGCTGCAATTATGTAGAAATAATTTCATGTCTCTTGAGTGATCTTTGGAACTGCTGCTTTTCCTCGTTTTTCACTTCCCTCCCCATCCTGACATCACCAGAATCAACTTCCCCTTTCCTATCCCTTTTCCCTTTCCGTACTCACACCTCTGGTTTTATATGTTCACCCTTTCATCCTTATCACTGCAGGTGATAGGGAGATGGGTGAAGCCATAAGGATTCTTCTTGCCCACATCATATTCATACCAGAGCTTTTGTTTGCTGGCTACCTCATGGTAGCTCACATATTGGTAAACAATAATTTGGATAATTTCAAAAAAATTATTCTAGGGTACAGATGTTAGTTGTTTCCCTGGAAGACTCTCAAAAATAGCAGGGAATAGAACTGTTGCCAGACTGGATTTTTGTGTGCCAGGAATGAATTTTCATTCATAGCAAAACTTAAATTCAGATCAAAATCAAGATTCTACCTAAAAGCAAAGGTGTTCACAGGTGTTTCATTCAAGAGTCATGATACATCACTTGAGACATGGACGATCCAAACATACCCTGTGATGGTGAAGAATGTATAAGGAAATAGAGAAATACAGGAAGGCAGACTTGTTCATAATTTGCCTGGTTTCTTACACGTGTGATGCTTCTGGAGGTACTGTTGCAGTTGCCAGTGATGAGATATGTCTAGAGGACTGGTGGACCATAAGGGATTTATTCTCCATTAATCCTTTTTATGAGGTTATCCTTTTAAGGAAAAGATTTTCAAACCAAGGAAAGGTCTTTATTTATCTTAATAATGGAGGTTATTGAAGTATAGAACATTTTAATGCCTTTGTTGAAGGTCTATGGCAAATTTGTGGCAGATTTAGGATTTAAATGGATGTTTTTTCCTCCCTCGTCCTAAACTCAGTCTTGCAGAGTCCTAACATAGTCTGTCTGAGTAAGCGCTGTGGAAACAGGATACTGGCACAGTCTTCCAAGGTGGTGAAAATGGGAGACTGACAAGGTCTTCTAAGGTGGTGTGGACTGATAACTCATTCATACAACATGTTTTGCTCCATCCTGTGGTAAACGAGACCTAGCCTTGTATATTGGAAAATGGAAGAAATCGGAAACCTGGCATGAGAATAACTTGTGTGTCAATAGATTGACCACTTTCTGTCTCTTGGTGCAAGCAAGATGTCAGAAGATTACTGCTGCATACAAATGTCTTCATAGAAGTCCAAGTTGAAGAATGCATCACACTTAAAGGGTGTTTCATAAGAGGTGGCTTCCTTCAGCTGAGCCTTGAGCCTGAGCTCTCAAAAGTAAATACTCAGCCACACAGAATATTACTTAGCTTGTTGCATGAGAAGACTGAAAAGATGTTACTAGTAAAGCTAGTGGAGGCAGTAAGAAGGAAATTAATGTAATAGCTGGAAAGATATGATAGTTTATGGAAAACCCATTTATAACCTTAAGGGTCTTGCTTATAATTGTTATTGCTTTCCCCCGAACAGTTGGAGAATGTGTCATAACCTACATTTTTTTTAAAGTGCAATAGCTACAGTGTATTTTCATAGCCTGTTTATCTTTAAAAAAGCCTTAGATTTCGTAATAAAATAAGACAATCTTGGTAAAGCTTAGTTCCATTTGTTTGTTTATTTATCTGAAGTTAGAACATTTATGTTTGTCGTGGTTTAAACCCAGTCAGGTAACTTGTTCACTCACTCCCAGTGAGTGGTGCCAAGCTGACAACAATCAAGGTCCGTGTTCGTCTCCCCCCCCCTCCCTGCACCGGGGCTCTCCCCTTCCCCGCTCCCGGAGGAACGGGGAGGAGGATCGAGAGAGTGCAACTCCTACGGGTTGAGACAAGAACAGTCCAGCAACAAATCACCACCGCTACTATCAGCTAAAACAATGATAAGGGAAAATAACAAGGGAAGAGAATACGATACCACCGGCCAAGAAAACGAGTTCCACCCGGAAGCCCGTGTCCTTCCGGGTAACTCCCAGTTACCCCCCACCCCGGGCATGACGTGCTGTGGTATGGAATACCTCCCCGGCTAGCCCGGGTCAGGTGCCCCGTCTCTGCTTCCTCACAGCTTCCCCTCCTCCCTGGCAGAGCACGAGCCCCACAGAGTCCTTGGTCAGGGCAAACATCACTTAGCAACAACCGAAAACATCGGCTTCACCAACGCTGTTCTCAAAACTAGAAGTCAAAACACAGCACTGCACCAGTTAACACAAAGGAAAAAACATGACTGCTACTGCTGAACCCAGGACATTATCCACCCCTTATTCCATACCATTCACGTCGTGCTCAGATCCCACATTTTCAATACACCATCGCTCTCCCACATATATACATCCATATACATACAGACCAAGAGGAAAAAAAAATCATTTTCTTAGTGCATGGACCAATCCCTATAATGCTGCCGAGTCCATTCGGTCCATGATGTTCCAAGTTCATTCTCTGTTGGGATGATGGCTGGAGGGAAGTCAGGGCCAGTCGCTGGTGACCTGGAGACATCTAATTGATGGGCTATAAAAGCATTACACAGCAGGCAACAGCATACAATTGAGTTCACTGGCTGTTTTCCCCTAAAATCAAATCCCCTTGAGGTATACATCGGACTTCCCCATCTTCCCGCATTACCCACCAAGTATATCCAGGTCCCTGAGCAAAAACAATCCCACGAGTGGGTTTGCCTTTACCTGAAGCAGGAATAACCCAGACTGTCTTCCCCAGCAAATTCTTCATATGCACCACGGGAACTTTGTCCCCCTCTACAATATGTAAAAGTTCTGACTGGGCTGGGCCGGCCCTGTTGGCAGATCCTCTGGTGTTGACCAACCAGGTGGCCTTTGGTAAATGTGTATCCCAATGCTTGAAAGTTCCCCCACCCATCGCTCTCAGTGTAGTTTTTAACAGCCCATTGTACCGTTCGATTTTCCCAGAGGCTGGTGCATGGTAGGGGATGTGATATACCCACTCAATGCCATGCTCTTTGGCCCAAATATCTATAAGGTTATTCCGGAAATGAGTCCCATTGTCTGACTCAATTCTCTCTGGGGTGCCGTGTCGCCACAAAATCTGTTTCTCAAGGCCCAGGATGGTGTTCCGGGCAGTGGCATGGGGCACAGCGTATGTTTCCAGCCACCCGGTGGTTGCTTCCACCATGGTAAGCACATGGCGCTTGCCTTGGCGGGTTGGTGGCAGTGTGATATAGTCAATCTGCCAGGCCTCCCCATATTTATACTTCAACCATCGTCCTCCATACCAAAGAGGCTTTAACCGCTTGGCTTGTTTAATTGCAGCACATGTTTCACACTCATGAATAACCTGGGCAATAGTGTCCATTGTTAAGTCCACCCCTCGGTCACGGGCCCATCTATATGTTGCATCTCTGCCTTGATGGCCTGAAGTGTCATGGGCCCACCGGGCCAAAAATAATTCACCTTTATGTTGCCAATCTAAGTCCATCTGAGCCACTTCAATCTTAGCCGCTTTATCCACTTGTTGGTTGTTCTGGTGTTCCTCAGTGGCCCGACTCTTGGGTACATGGGCATCTACATGACGTACCTTCACCACCAGGTTCTGCACCCGGGCAGCAATATCTTTCCACAGTGCAGCAGCCCAGATGGGTTTACCTCTGCGTTGCCAGTTGCTCTGCTTCCATTGCTTCAACCACCCCCACAGGGCATTTGCCACCATCCATGAGTCAGTATAGAGATAAAGTACTGGCCACTTTTCTCGTTCAGCAATGTCCAGGGCCAGCTGGATGGCTTTCACCTCGGCAAATTGACTCGATTCACCCTCTCCTTCAGCAGTTTCTGCAACTTGTCGTCCAGGACTCCATACAGCTGCCTTCCATCTCCGATGCTTTCCCACAATACGGCAAGAGCCATCAGTAAACAAGGCATACTGCTTTTCACTTTCTGACAGTTTATTATATGGTGGGGCCTCTTCAGCACGCACCACCTCCTCCTCTGGTGACATTCCGAAATCTTTGCCCTCCGGCCAGTCCATGATGACTTCTAGAATGCCTGGACGACTGGGATTTCCTATTCGAGTTCGTTGTGTAATTAGTGCAGCCCATTTACTCCATGTAGCATCAGTTGCATGATGTGTAGAGGAGACCCTGCCTTTGAACATCCAGCCCAGCACGGGCAGCCGGGGTGCCAGGAGGAGCTGTGCTTCAGTGCCAATCACTTCCGAAGCAGCTCGAACCCCTTCATAGGCTGCCAGTATCTCTTTCTCAGTTGGGGTATAGCTGGCCTCAGATCCTTTGTATCCCCGACTCCAAAAGCCGAGGGGTCGACCTCGAGTCTCCCCTGGAGCTTTCTGCCAGAGGCTCCAGGTAGGACCGTTCTCCCCAGCTGCAGTGTACAGCACATTTTTTACATCTGGTCCGGTTCGGACTGGTCCAAGGGCTACTGCATGAACTATCTCGCGTTTAATTTGCTCAAAGGCTTGTTGCTGCTCAGGGCCCCATTTAAAATCATTCTTCTTCCGGGTCACATGATAGAGAGGGCTTACAATCGAACTGTAATTTGGGATGTGCATTCTCCAGAACCCCACTGCACCCAAGAAAGCTTGCGTTTCTTTCTTATTAGTTGGTGGAGACATTGCTGTTATCTTGTTGATCACATCTGTGGGGATCTGTCTACGTCCATCTTGCCATTTTATTCCCAAAAATTGTATCTCCTGTGCAGGTCCCTTGACCTTACTCCGTTTTATGGCAAAACCGGCTTTCAGCAGGATTTGGATTATTTTCCTCCCTTTCTCAAAGACTTCTTCCGCTGTATCGCCCCACACAATAATGTCATCAATGTATTGCAGGTGTTCTGGAGCTTGCCCCTGTTCCAGTGCAGTCTGGATCAGTCCATGGCAAATGGTAGGGCTGTGTTTCCACCCCTGGGGCAGTCGGTTCCAAGTGAACTGGACACCCCTCCAAGTAAAAGCAAACTGTGGCCTGCACTCTGCTGCCAAAGGAATGGAGAAAAATGCATTGGCAATATCAATCGTGGCATACCACTTGGCTGCTTTTGACTCTAGCTCATACTGAAGTTCTAGCATGTCCGGTACGGCAGCACTCAATGGTGGTGTGACTTCATTCAGGCCACGATAGTCTACTGTTAGTCTCCATTCTCCATTAGACTTTCGCACTGGCCATATGGGGCTATTGAAGGGTGAGCGGGTCCTGCTGATCACCCCCTGACTCTCCAGTCTACGGATCAGCTGATGGATGGGAATCAGGGAGTCTCGGTTGGTGCGATATTGCCGCCGGTGCACTGTTGTGGTCGCAATTGGCACTTGTTGTTCTTCAACTTTCAGCAACCCCACAGCAGAGGGATCTTCTGAGAGACCAGGCAAGGTGGACAGCTGCTCAATTTCCTCAGTCTCCAAAGCAGCAATACCAAAAGCCCACCGGTACCCTTTTGGGTCTTTGAAGTACCCTCTCTTGAGGTAGTCTATGCCGAGGATGCATGGAGCCTCTGGACCAGTCACAATAGGGTGCTTTTGCCACTCCCTCCCAGTCAGGCTGATTTCAGCCTCCAGCACAGTCAACTCTTGGGATCCTCCTGTTACTCCAGAAATATAGATGGGTTCCACCCCTTGACAGCTTGATGGCATCAGGGTACACTGTGCACCGGTATCTACTAGAGCCTTATACTTCTGTGGGACTGATGTGCCAGGCCATCTGATCCACACAGTCCAGTAAATCCGATTGTCCCCTACCTCCACCTGGCTGGAGGCAGGGCCCCTCTAATGGTCGTCACAGCATTGGACACTTAAGTCGTGTTGAAAGGGATTATTCTTCGTTATCACAGGAGCTGGAGTAAAATCAGCTCTTCCACTCCATCTGGGAAACTGCTCACCAGAAACTGAAGCCATAGCTCTCATGGGACGATCAGTCTTGGCCCTTGCTCCCCTCTTCAGTTCACTCACCCGTTCCTCCAAAGCTGAAGTAGGTTTTCCATCCCACTTTGTCATGTCTTCTCCGTGATCCAGCAGGTAAAACCATAGGGTACCCCGTGGCGTATACCTTCTGTATCTCCTCTCTTGAACAATAGGACGTCTTTTGTTAATAGCTGAGACGCGTGTTGGTACACGTGAGGAGCTGGATAAATCAGATACATCGTCCCTCAATTTGTCGAGGTCCTGGGACAGTTTTTTCACAGCTGAGATGATGGAAGGAGTGAGATTGTCTTCGAACTCTCGGAGTTTATGAACCATTTCATCCACTGTTAGTGGTACTATGTCATTCCAGGTCACTGTTGCCAATGAATGGGCATATGATGACGGTGCATTCCGTGTAAGTTTTCGCCACATGGGTCGTGTACATTCAACTTCATCTGGATCTATAGGTGTATCCCCGTTATTCGGCTTGATGTGATAGATCATCTCTACGATGGCCGATTCCCTCAGAGACTGGATGCCTTTGTCTATAGTAGTCCACTTGGCCGAACGACTCGTAACATCGTCCTTGTACGGAAACCTTTCTTTCACAGCTGCCAAGAGCCTCCTCCAAAGGCTGAGGGACTTTTTCTCTCTTGCAATTGCTTTGTCAATTCCCCCTTCTCTAGCAAGTGATCCCAGCTGCTTGGCTTCTGTACCTTCTAGTTCGTGACCATCGGCCCCATTGTCCCAGCATCGGAGTAACCAGGTGATGATGTGCTCCCCTGGTTGACGGGTAAAATCTTTTCGCATATTCCGCAGCTCGGTTGAGGTCCGAGGTCGAGAAGTTACCTCTTCTTCTTCTTCTTCGTCATGTGAGGATGACTCCTGATCAGATTCTGGACCGGGTGGTGAATTCATTGGTTCTTCATCTTGCTTCACCCTTTTTGCCTCCTTTTTGCTTGTTCTCTTGCGTACAGGGGCAACCGATATTGGTACGAATTGGTCCTCTGGTTTGGCTGCAGTGATTATCACTGTGGTTTAAGTAGCGACTGTACTTGTTGCTGGGGGTGGTGTAGCTACCGTGCTTGGAGCTGGGGTAACCGCGCTGTCTGTTGCAGTTGAAGTTTGAGCAGCTGCTGTACTTGCCACTGGGGTAGCTGCGCAGTTCATTGCAGCCAAAGTTTGAGTAGCGACTGTCGCTTTGCCCTCAAATCCGCCGACATTCTTTTCCTTTTGAAGGTGCTGGATAGTGTTGAACAAGGCCCTGTAAGCATAGGCCAAGCCCCAGCACGTTGCCGTGATTTGTCCATCTCTGGTATGGCCAGAATGACCACACACCTCATTTAAGTGTTTTACTAATTCTTCTGGATTTTGCAGTTGTTCGGTAGTGAAATTCCAAAATACTGGGGGGGCCCACTGATCTAGATACTTGCCCATACTATCCCACACACCCTGCCACTCATGGCTGTCCAGCCTCTGGGAAAATCTCTCGGTCCTCCTACATCGTCGTTTGACCCCAGACAAGACCCAAACCTGAATCTGCTTAACTCTTGAAATCAGTAGTGGGCAAAACACACTCTGTATGCGTGTTAGCATGGTGATTCCCATCACCATCAGCAAACAAGTCTCAAGAGCATTAAAAGGCCATTTAAAAAATTCGAAACTCTCAAATGTAAATGGTCTGGGGGGACGACTAGGAGGGTAAAAGGATGTCTCCTTCACAGGTTGAGCACCTGAGAAGGAGAAAAAAAATGTGTAATTGCTAAGCACCTCCATCATATACCTCCCAAAGTATAAAGGTGGTGACCACACTGGGAACATAAGCCAGATCAGTTTCATGATCAATGATTCTATTGTATTACAAGTCATTACCATAAAGTACAATGGGATAAAAACCTTAGCCCAAGCCCCACACTTGAAAAACACTAATACAGCCAATACCGGATGGACGTAAGATATGGTATACTGAAACTGTGAGATCAAGAGGAAAAACCTTGAGAGCCAATAAATCAGCATTGTGACGAGTGACTATCAATCCAGTCAGATCTGTTCTTATCTCAACCCCTCGTGCCCCACGTTGGGCGCCAAAAAAGAACTGTCGTGGTTTAAACCCAGTCAGGTAACTTGTTCACTCACTCCCAGTGAGTGGTGCCAAGCTGACAACAATCAAGGTCCGTGTTCGTTTCCCCCCCCCTCCCTGCACCGGGGCTCTCCCCTTCCCCGCTCCCGGAGGAACGGGGAGGAGGATCGAGAGAGTGCAACTCCTACGGGTTGAGACAAGAACAGTCCAGCAACAAATCACCACCGCTACTATCAGCTAAAACAATGATAAGGGAAAATAACAAGGGAAGAGAATACGATACCACCGGCCAAGAAAACGAGTTCCACCCGGAAGCCCGTGTCCTTCCGGGTAACTCCCAGTTACCCCCCACCCCGGGCATGACGTGCTGTGGTATGGAATACCTCCCCGGCTAGCCCGGGTCAGGCGCCCCGTCTCTGCTTCCTCACAGCTTCCCCTCCTCCCTGGCAGAGCACGAGCCCCACAGAGTCCTTGGTCAGGGCAAACATCACTTAGCAACAACCGAAAACATCGGCTTCACCAACGCTGTTCTCAAAACTAGAAGTCAAAACACAGCACTGCACCAGTTAACACAAAGGAAAAAACATGACTGCTACTGCTGAACCCAGGACAATGTTAAAATCAGAGAGGCAGCGATAAATGCGCATGCATCTTATAGCTGGGGTGTATAATAATGGCAATGCAAACAGATTCCATAATTCTTTTTAACACATTTTTGCCCAAATTGTTGGTCATAAGCCCCTACCTGTGTTTAACGTGTGTTGGTTCTGTTTGTTAAACACATAGTTTCAGAATTGAGTGATAAGTCCTGTATGATAATGGACAGAGAGTTTCAGAAAAGGAGAAACTGAACATTATGCATTTTATTGGAGCTTTGTGAAGTTGCAGTTGAATTTGCTGCAAACCAGTGGAGCTAAACAAGTGTTCATAAAGATGGGAAATTTTAGAGAAATAAACCTAACTTTTTTTTCTCCTGCCGCTTGCTCTGAGGTTAAAACTCTATAATACTTTGTGCTAACAGTATTACATGGACTATGCAGTATTTCAGACTATTACTGCATTATACTGTTTCAGTGTTGATGCTAGATGCCAGCTTCCAGGTGAAGAAGTCATGAATTTTACATCTCAGTGGTGTCTTCTTTTTCTGTTCATAGGTTGCATTAGACATAAACCCACGAAGCTAAAATGAGCTCAAGGTTTATTGATAACTCTTTCCTTCAGCTCAGGTAGAAAGCAAGTGTGCTAACCACTTTAATAAGTTAAAAGATCTATTATCTCATTATCTTTGCAAATGCCACCTAAAGTAGAATTAAAAATGTAGAATAAAAAATCTTTCAGTCATTTGAAACAAAATAAAATTATGAGGAAAAAAGCACTGGTAATGCTTTTTGGTAGGCCACCACCTGGAATATCAGGTATTTAGACCATTCTCCTTAACATTAAATTCTTGCTTTTAAGCTTGGAATCAGTGGTTTGTTACAAGTCAACTTTGGATTTACTAATGATAAAAATTTAAAATAGATTGTATAACTGAGCGTGAATTATTTAGAAATAAGAGTAAGTATTTTAATGTGAATATAATCCATAAATTGAACAATTATTCTTTATTGTGACATGCATGTCACACAAGATGGTAGAATGTTATTCTACCATGTTAACAGTGACGATAGAGTTTACTTTCAATATAATTTTTATTTTTAAAATAATGAGGTTGTCCAACTACTAGAAAATAATCAGATTTTAAGTAGCATAGCTCTAGAAATTAAATCAAATATGCTTTCTCTGTCTACCTATATTTAACTTTTTTCACATACCATAGTAGCTGTTCAGTTAATGAAAATTATGTACTAATCTGGTAAAATGTCACCTCACTTTTAAAGCTTTTCTTGTTTGTAAAATTGACTTTTAAAAGGAAAAAACTTCTATTAGGTATCCCAACTAATTGGAAAACTGTACTTGCGGTATAATGTGATAGAAAATAGTCAAGACAGAAGAAGGTCTCCAAGAAATGTTAAAAAATAACAAGCCTTGCTTGTGTGGAGCCAACAGCTGCACTTAAAATTCAAAAGATTAGTAGATAATACTTTATTACTCTGTTCTGATTGTCAGAACTCTACATTTTATTTATATATTTTTAAGTGAAGCCTGCAAGCACTGAATTTTGTGATATTCCTCACTTTCTCATTTACTTCTTTATCTGCATCTCACTCTCATCTCCAGCAGAGGTTATTTCCACAATCTTTTTTCATCTTGCAGGCAGAGTTAGTACTATTTTTTTTTTTTAGCTATTAAAATTTAATCAGGGAAGGTGGCTGAGTGAAGAAAAGGAAATCTGCTCTGTGCTTAGAGGTGAGAAATGTCAGATTAATTGCAGACTGCGTGCAGTCTGACTCTGGTCTCTTCCTATGTCCATAGCACACCAGTTGAAGCAGGTATCCTATGAAAAACTGTGTTCTTGTAATTAAAGCCCATATCACTCCATTGATGAGGATATTGTTTAAAGAAAAATGTCCTTTATAATGCCCAAACCAGGACAGATAAGTATCAGTCTAGCATTATCTGACACCGAGCCTGACTTGGAAACTTTAAAAGATAAATGGCCTGTTTTAGGAGAAAAACAATCTGTAAACATCATCTCAGTAGATGTTGTTAAAAACTATTGCACTTATAATCCTGCTTCTCCTGTTGCCATTGCAGAAGTGATTATGTTATCTGGCAGCCCTATGACATCAGTGACCATGGTGGGGAGGAAAAGCTTGTGAGACCTGCTGCCCACAGGGCTTTTCCCTGGCATCCAGGGTGCCTTTGTGGACATGGCTTTTACCCGTGTGGAAAAGCCTGGGACAAAATAACTCTTGTGAGGTTATTCCTGCTATGAAGAGAAGTCTGAGCGATCTCTCTTACACAACACTATGGTCCATCCTGCATCCCAACCCTTGGCAGGCAGTTTGCCTTTCCAGTTCCTGCAACTGTGTCCTGGGATCTTGAGGGGCTCCAGTGTTTTGGGAAGCTGGGGACAAACCTAAAGGCATTTCTGCTCCTGTGAGCCCTGATCTCATCAGCCAAGGGCCTGCAGGGCGCAGTGAAGTGCTCCTCTGTCTGCTCCCCTTAAGCGCATCAGACATTTCCGATTAGGCCTCCTGTAGAGTCGCATTAGCACAAACCAGGGTTTCCATGGAAAATAATGTCCTACAGCCAAATTAAGTTGTGCTGCAATGACTTAATGAACCTGCATAACTGAATGTTCCATGCCTGTTTCTGTTCCCCCGGTGTGCTTTCTACTGTATGGAAACACCAAGAAGACACGATACTTTGCTCAAAATAAGACTTGACAGTTTTAAAAATGTCAGTGTTGGGTGGGATAGCAAAAAATTCCCAATACAGCTTACTAACAGCTGGGTTTTGTGTGAATGCTTCTGTCCACAGCATTCACTAGCCATGAAAATGAGACTACTCAGACTCTTCATTAATATCCAATGAGCTATAATGTCTTCAGTCTTCAAAAAAATAAAATATTAAACACTGTAAATGGTATTTGACCTCTATTACAATGTCTGGAGGATTAAAAATGCTCCAATTTCAAGCTGTGTGCTGTCCCACATGCCTCAAGCCTGTGATGTGTGTTTGTGTCTTGAGCCTGTGGCATGAGAACACTTGGATGGAGGGCAGCCCAAGCGAGCACTGCTTTTTGTCCAGCACCTGACATCAGTGCTGTGAGCACAGCACTATTCTGTGCTTTCAGTTGTGTTTTAGAAATCACACTGGAAATACAGTAAATGTACTACTGTGACATCTCCAGACATTTTCAGCAATAAGGTATCAAATGTATTCCGGCAGCTTTGCTGTCAGTTTTTCAGAGATAATGTTTTTGCAAGACTATTTTTAAAATCTATACTTGCAGTTCCCTTCTGAGCATTGATAACATATCTTTCAAAACAAGGATGAATTTGCCATGGAGAACTGCCATATGTTTTCTTTAACAGCCAATGAATAATGTTTTATGTTGCTGAATGTCTGAAGCTGAACTGGTGCCTTAAGTTATTTGAGAACACATGATTATTATGGACTAATGTGTCTAGTCTCTTTTCTATCAGAATATCCATCATACTTACATTTTGAAATTAAAGATAAGAAGCAAAGAATGTAATCTGGCTTTAGGGCTTTGATTTGCATTAGGATCTTCTTAAAGAAAGGAAGGGAAAAAGGAGGAGCAGGTGGTTGAGAGAGTTTTGTCTCTACAGGTATGTAGACCAATTACTAACAAGGAAATGAGTAATAGCCAACATGAATTTATTAAGAAAAAATCACATCAAGCCAGACCTTTTCTATGGAAAGCTGTATGTGTCTTAACCTCATTGTCTTTTGGAGTTTTGTCAGAACTATTCATAAGAAAGCTGAGGAAACGTGGTCTGGGTACATTTGCTGTGGGGAGAGGAGGGAGCAAATCTGAGGAGTTACTAATGGGTTACAGTATCTTTGTGAACATATTTTGCTAGTGAGGCTCCATTGGGTTTGCCCTGTGTTTGGTCACAGCCTGTTTTTGTAGTGACTGGCAAGGCAGAACAAAGATCCTGCCTACAAAATGTGCGGGTAATACACAGGGATAGTGGGCTGCAAGTAAATGGAAGGCAGGGTTAGGATTCAAAATGAGTTTAATAAATTGGAGCAGCTGTCTGAAAAAAAACAGGGTGCTGTTCCACCATGGAAATACAACGCACTGCACTCGGCAGGGGTAATTAGCAGCCTGAGTACCACTTGGATAGATGGCTTTTTTTGTAAAACATATAGAGGATTATGGTGGATCACAGACAAAATATGAGTAAACGGTGTCCTGCTACAGAGCAGAAATAAAAACTCATTCAGGGATATATAAAGAAAAGTACTGCATTAGTACTAATGTTGTCTGGCATCAAGAGGCCTCAGCTTCTTCCCTGCACTCAGGCAGGGAAACAACCTCAGGAAAGGTCTTGACTGTAACAGAAACGCAAAAGAGAGCAGTGAGAATGATCAGCAGTATGAAAACAAAAGGGAGGGAGGAAACCGTGGGAGAAACAGAGCCTGAAGAAGGGAAGATCTGATATGTCTTAAAATGGATGAGAAAGGCTGGTGCAAGTTGAGAGACTTTTCTGGTATAATGCCTCATGTGGTTATGAAGTGTTGGTAAACTCCAGTTTTAATTGTTAATTCCCTCTTTAGCTCAAACTCAGACTTTTACTTATTATCTGCTCACATGAGCAGTGTTTCCAAAGGAGGAGATAGGAACTAAGGTGTATTTACTGATAATAAAAATATTAACAAAATAGGAAATGAGTCCTTTTACTGCATTTTGAAGTATCATATTGACTAGAAAAATCATCTATTTTCTCTCATTTTGAAGATGGATTATATACTTATTTTTTTCCCCCTTTTCCTTCTGTATTTTGATCCAAATCCATTCAAGTTTTGGTTCCCTGAGCTGGCGTATTTTCTCCACTAGAAATTATTTACATGATTAGAAAGATAAAATGTAAGTATTTCCATTGTCTTGGTGGTAATTTTTAAATATAATGATAAACCATATAATAACATTAAACTAATTATTGGAAAATCTAAAGGCCAAAGTCGGTATGATTCTGTCTCTCTGAGTTATATATTATTTTACCTATAAAGTATTAATTAAACAGTAAGTGCATTGTGCCCAATAAATGTCCAGTTGGATGTGTGTTCTCCAGGAGTTACTTCTATCAAAGAGAAGTAGACAATCACTTCACTATTTTTAATGGAATAATTTTCAATAATGTTTTAGCTTTTGTCTTTGATAATTCTTGCTGTAATTATGTTAGCATTATCTCTGCTTAGTTGTATGGCATATTCAATAATGACACTATGCTTTTCAATAAAAATACACCTGCTGCTGACTTCAGAACTCAAGCTTGCTAGACATCTTTCTGATTTGCAAATAACTTCTAGGTTTTTTTGTTTTGCTATTACAGACTGATAAATCCACAGAACTCAGTTACAAGCTCTTCTTCAAACTTCAGTTCTGTGCCTTTATAAAAAATCATAACCTTTTCATACCAAAGAAATTTTGTGAGGGCTTACTTGTTTGTTAGTTCACTTAAAACCTTTAGTTGGTGTGCTGAATAGTTCCTGTTACCTGCGTGCTGGCTCTCTAGGGAGCCCAAGGAGGAAATGCAGATGTTTTTTTAGGCAGGTCAGCACACTGAATGTTTACTTGACGTGACACACATGACTATGGAATATATAGGCAAGAGTATCTGTAACTGAAACTCCATCATAAATAAGATGGTGTTGAAAAGCATGTGGAGGGGCTATAGGGACTATAGGGACCTGCAGGAAAGCAAGGAGCTGGATGTGCTTTTGGCCTGGCTTCAATAGGGCAGGCAAAGCGTAAGCTTCTCCGTACAGCTGTGGAGTCAGAGGGATTCTGCTTTCCTTCAGGCTTTGTGTGTATAAGGGCTGTGAGACTTATCTTTAGAAAGTTTGAGCTCAAAATTAGACAGAAAATTCTCTGAACTCCTGCTTAATTTGTTTTGCTGTTAAGTTTCACACACACACATTTCTGTTGGTAATTCTGTACAAACTTTGCCCATATAGGAGCTACTTCAGCAGCATACTATGAATCTGTGAGCAGACCTAACTTGCATAAAATTGAGTGTATTGCAGGTGCCCTTTCTTAACTAGGAAAATTTAAAGCTACTGACTACAAATCCAAGCATGAAATGATCCAAAGTGGAACTCTGTGTCTCATGTGGCCTTTTCTCCTTCATCTAAATTTAGCCCTTAAGTATACAGATGAGTCTTGCTGTGCCCTTGCACCCAAGGACAGGACTTAGCCTACAGCATCTAAACAGAATACTCTCCAGCTCTTTCAGTCAGTAATAGATTGCAGTACTGTAGTTGTCAGTACAGTATTAAAATTGCAGATTAAGATTTCTTTTCGTGGACACAAAACACCACACGTACATTAGAAGCAGTGTGTGATGCCAGGCTGCTGGCACAAAACTTTTCTCTTTAAGCACAGGGGCAATTTTTCACGCGTGTGCAATTTTTATTAGTTCTCAGATTGGTCAGTAACTGGGATGAGTGGACAAGTGCATTTAGGTTAATAATATAAGCAAGGTATTAAAATGGCTTTCAAATAGCTTGAACTTTGCTTTCTAAAATTTGCTTCAGTTGAACTGTGGACTAAACTATGGCAGTGTGGCACTTGCCTTGATTTTGGTTTGCCTGAGTTTTAACTTGCCCTTGTGGTGCCATGTGACCTTAAACCAGTCATGTAGTGCTTGAAAGAGTGAAGACTGAGTAGTGTTCAATATTAATTATTTTATATAATTAGCTTTTTTTTCCTTTTTTAGCATAGCAAGACCAGTGACTTTAGAAAGGAAAAATGGCATTATTGTCAGAGCATTGGTCTGGGATCTCAGGGGCTTGTATTCAGCTCTTGGTCCAAGGGTTGTGTTAGAAGAGAATTTGTCTGGCTTGGTAGAACCAGCTGCTAAGAAAACCACAGCCTCCAGAAAGCTGTGTGAGCACAGCCACTGCTGCTTCTGCTGTTCTCTTGGCCTCACAGGAAATTGGTTCTCTTCCTCCTGCCCATTCAAGCCATGGAGGCCTACTGGTCTGCCCTCTCCTTGGTCTCTTGTTACATCCATCTTGTCAGCCCGCTGCCACTGGCGGTGTAGACATGGCTGGATGTAGCAGAAGCATTTTGTCATACCTATGGAAGGTCGTTTGCCTTGTTGCATCTGATTTCTTCATTTCACAGGTGTACTTCATTTGTTCAGTTCTTGTATATAGATTGTAAGAAACTGGCTGTTCATATATACACAGCTCACGACTTGGACTTAGAAAACTAGAGTTCAACCTCCTGTTCAAATCCCATCACTTTCTGTTGTGGTGGCTGCCTTGTCAAGACTCAGTAGAAAATTTATTTTCCTTATTCTATTACCTTCTTTTTTTTTGTGAATAGTTTCGGGAATGTTTGAGGTAGAAAATGATTAACATCTCTTCGGGGCCCTTTTCAGTATTAGTTTATTTTTGTGTTGAAATGTTGGTTTATCCAAGTGCTGTTCTCTTCTGCCTAACCTGAAGCATTTCCAGAAGTAAAGACATGAAAAAAAAAAAATTGTTAGAATCTAAAGATCAATTATAACAAGTTAACTTATACGATTTGAGCCATATTCTCTAAATTATTTAAAAACACAATAGGTACCATGAATATCCAGATTTCATAAGAATTTCCACTGAGATTCCTTCAGTTTAAGATCAGAGTATATGCAGCCCGTTCATGGTCAATGTTTTAACCTTTTAAAGAGATTTCATAGAACCACAGAATCATGGAATACCAGGTTGGAAGGGACTTCAAGAATCATCTGGCATCTTCTTGGCCAAAGACTGGTCTAGAAAAGATGTCCCAGTACCCTGTTTCTTAAAAGTGTCCAAATGTTGGAAAATCCAGCACTTCCCTGGGGAGATTATTCCAATGGCTGATTGTTGTCATTGGGAAAAAGTTTCCTTTTGTGTCCAGTCAGTATCTCCCCAGGAGTAACTTATGCCCATTGCCCCTTGTCTTTTGCATGTGACTCCTTGTAAAAAGGGTGTCTTCCATCTTACCTCTTATTAGTTACAAAAATAGTTGTTGTATGAAGAAATATACAATAAAGGCAGATTTGAATTTTGTTTTGTATGTGAATTTTTATCTCCTGCAGGAAATCTCTGCTGCTTGCCTTCATGAGCCTTCAGTCTTCTTCAGTAATTTGGTCTTGTAAAGTGATGGTAGGTCACAGTTGTCGAGGGAAAAATGATTGCTTGGTTTACAAGGGCATAAGCTTTTAAAAGCATTTTAATAGCAGGAGAAAGATTTTGAAATGGTCTCTGTATTAAAGGGCAAATGAATGTATTAGGTTGATAGTGGCTTGTGGTATTAAACAGATAGGATGCTTCATTTTGTGCTCATTGAAAATTTTTTTCAGTACCCCTGACTTTGTTAAAATGTGAAATAAACAGGCTCAATGATCACAATTGCTTGCCTATTCTTTCTGTCAGACATCTATATTAGTAACAAATTATTTGTTGACTACCAGAAGCTTGGCAGAGTATAGGAAAGGCGTGTGGCTATTGAATGGTGTAATCTAGGTTTGCTACACCTTTATGACAGATCTGTTTTATACCTGACATGGACTCTGACAGCACTAACAATCTAATAAATCAGTCATGGGTAATGCATACTAAAAGCTGCTTTAGGGAAAAAAGGAAAGGGAAAATGGGAGAATTTAGAGCAGACCAGGAGTATGTTTCTTTCTTCCTGTGCTATAAAGCAAACTGATCAAAGGCCTCTGTATTCTCTCAGTAGACTTGCCACAAGTTATTCCCATCTTCCTGTTCTAGTGCAAATGCCGGCAAGTTACATGTCTAGATCAAAATTGCCTCTAAGCCGGGAACAAAGACTAAACCAGGTGTCAAAGAAATCAGCTGGGAAATTGGCTGATCCCATCAGGAACACTGTCGTGACAGAAGAGTAAAATTTCAAGAGTAAAGATAGTACAAAATTTTTTACAAAATTATGATTGTTAGAATAAAAGTTCTTTCTGGTTCAGACTGAGAACTAGTCTAGTTAGAGTTATTTCCTTGGAAGCACTTTCCATTTTCTGATCAGTTTTAATAGAGGGACTTCTCTAAACCAGGTTAGCTGCAGAGTTTGAATTATTATCAAATGGGAAGGTTAAAACTGGCTGTAGCACAGGAGGGAGAGGGAAGGATGTTAAGTCATGAACTCTGAAGAGGTCAACTACCATGTCTAACTTGGAACTGAGTTGCCTGTGACTTGGGCAAAGACAGAAAAGAAAGGTATCTCTGGATGATTTGTGTCTTAGTTTAGGAGCACAGAGATAGAACACACATCCTCTTGGATAAGGTCTTGACAGTCACCAAAAGAAGACAGGAGCGGGCTTTGCCACAGGAGCCTTACTTCACCTCTGCAGGAAGAGCTCCTTTGCAGCCACTTACCTGCCTCTGTTCACAGTGCAGGGCTTGGAGCTCATGTAAATAAACTGTGTAGTGCATCCATTTGTTCCTCTTCCCAGGGGAGACTGGCTAATGTCAAGTCTCCCAGTTCTCACCTGGTACAAATAGGAAGCAATATAGAAGAGAGAGTTTGTCAGTGTCCTGTGAGGCAGAGACCACCTTTCTTTCCAAATGTGCCTTGCAGGTGCCTAGGGATCGATCCAGAACTACAGCTCTCAAGCACAACAAAAACTTGTTCTGAATAATGAATGTTAATTTGGATGTGGCAGCAGCTATCCAGAGCTCCTAAGTGTGAATTAGTTTGCTGAAGTATAAACAGTAATCTTAGAGGTACATATTGTTATGCATACCATGTATATTCTGGTATGTCCTGCTCCTTTTCCAACTGTTATCAATGTTAAAAAATTCAGTGAGCATAAAGATGTAGTATTAGGCTCACAAAGCATGTCTTGCTCTACAGCTTTTGTAGATAAATAATTTAAAGTGAAAATAATTTTATGCATGTTTATTTATGTATATGGGGTATTGTAAAGTCTTTTTCATTTGGGACAGGATACATGAATTGTTACCATGTGTTGTTACTAGAAACAAATCTCAAAAGATGCTAATTTCAATCCATCATCCTCTGTTTTTTTTTCAGTGGCCTCAGCAGAAGGCTTTTTTTGGCAAGAAGACTGAGGGTTAAATACACATAGAGACCAGACCAGCACTGTCCCCCTTGTGTGGTGTCCCTAGGACAGAACTGTGGCTTCTGCTGTTGAGCTGCTGCTGTACTTATTTATGGATAAACCAAGGAATGACATCTTCAGGCCACCAAAAGTGGTACATTTCTGGAACAAAACTCCGCTCATTCTAAAAGGAGTTAAACCATGTTCTGCAGGGAGTTCATGCACTTCTTTCAACTTACATTATACTTCCTAACAGGAGAGAAAAAGCCCTTTTTTACATGAAAATAAAATGGCATATGACCTTTTGGAATACCAGATAGCATGGCTGTTTTGCCATTAAAAAAATGTTCTTTATAACAATTTGTAGGAGGTTTTAAGCTAATATACTGTGGAGATACTCGTATGTATGCATACATATATATGTTCACTAAAGAATATAGCATGTCCCATCTTTCTGGCAAAAGTTAATAATGGTACAGAGTAGGCACAAAAATGAACTCCTGTTTATAGCAGTCTCCTACTTTCTAGGTGGAAGTGTTAGTGTTACTTTTTCTCTTTAAAGCAGCACAAACCTATTCAAAAATAATAGAGCCAGGGACTTAATGTTTAAACATCCACATGAATGAATATTACAAGGCACAGATGAGTTAAATCTGCCAGTGACTGTGCTCTTAAAAAGGTTTATGTTAAGCAAACCCCTCAAACACTCTCCCTTCTGTCTAATGGTTCTGTTTGCTATGCCCATAACAAGAGATCATGATTTACTGTGCCCTATTTATTTTAGCTTTTAGTAGGATTTTGCAATAAGTCTGTAGCAAACAAAGAGTATTGGAAGTCATAATGAGAATTAGAAGTTAGAATTAAGTAACTTAGAACTTCAGCTACACTGAGCTGGTACAATATTTTTTTGATAGAGTGCAATTAGTAAGACTGACTCCTGCCTTAAGCACCTAGCAGTTTTTTTGTCACACAAGAAGTAGTGACATAGAAAACAAGGTTTATAAAAATGAGACCCTGTATGTGCAAGAAAGTGTCCAATTTGGGTATTTTTTAAAAAGATGTAAAAGACCTATGGAGTTATTGCATATGTTGTTTAAAACACAAGCTGGGAATATAGTCATCACCATATCTAGTGACTTTTTAGCAAGGTATTTTGAGCAATCAAGGGAGGAAAATCAGTTAAGTGCTGAAGTGGCTGGGAGAAAAGGAGCAGTGTCAAACTCATCCTCCAGATGACGCAATCTGTGAACCTACAGTAACTGTAGGTTACATCTATTTTGATATCAGGTACTAGAACCTGTGTGTTGCTGTTTATTACAAATGTTTTCTGTTTTATAAGCACACACAAACTATCCTCAGTGATGCAAAACAACTTCCTAATTTTCTAAAAATACACAGAGATGTATATTGTCTCAAACAATCACTTCTAGAAATGTAGTGAGAAGCTGCAAGGTGATGAAAACTGGTTTAGGTTTTCAAATCTAATCTTGGCAAGGGGTTTTGGTCATTAGCACTGTCTCTTGTAGACATTATGGAGGCCAGGTAATAGAAATCTTTTTTATTGATTGGGGCTGTACTTCAAGAAAAGTGTAATTGCCACCCTAAATTCAATCTTGTAGATATTCAGCTGGTGCCAATGCTCTGTTTTAGTATTAATGTCTTCCTGGAACAGTTAAAGTGAATACTAAAAGCTTAATTTCATCTTAGCATTGTCACCTGTGATCTAGATCAGTGTGTATTAGTAAAATATAGCAAGTATTTTTGAAGTGTGGTCCTTTATCTAAATGTTTGTAGGAAACTTGCAAGGAGTGGCAAGTTTAATTTGTTTGTTTTAATCTTTTGCATTTGAGATACTATTTACACTGGAGCAGTTCATAGCATAAAATGAAAGGTGAAACTTCAGAAATGGAGAATAGAGAATCATTTATTGGAAAACATAATGGGTACATTTAAAAACATTTTGCGGTAGTACTTAGACATGGGGAAAAATGCTGTTGTTGGGAGGAGGAATATTTCTGTGAGTTATAATGCAAACTATTTTTCCAAGCTTTTCTAAACATTTAACTTGCAGTATTCAGAGGTCTCACAGTCACTATTTTTCATTCTTATAAATTGACAGTAAGGGTCAGATAAAATCTTACATCCACTTACTGTTGCAACCCTGAAGGTTCAATCAAAAAATTCCTTACTTGTTTCATTGTTCCTCTAAGTTGCTTCTAGAAGAGTGAGGGGAATGTTAGAACTTCTCTGTTCCTCCATGAAAACACTGAGATTTTGGTCTCTATAGTTGCTCTGAATCTTCCAGTTATACAAATGAGAGTGTGGCTGCCCAGAGCATGGTTTGGGGTTTACTTTACTGAACCTGAGTTGTCCAAGGTGACAGTTTAAAACTTTTTTTCCAAGTCCATTTATAATTGCTGCCCTTATTCCCTTTCTTGCACTCCTTCCTCCTCCCCTCAAGGTTTCCTGGTACTGCTCCTTCCCATCCTAAGTCATTACCAGTGCCTGTGATGAGACATGCGTCTCATCTTTTGGCCACTGATAGGTGAGCTAGTGGTAAATTTCTGTAAATCTGAATTTTCAGATTAAGATGCAAATTTCTGAGACACCTAGATTTTCCAGTATTTCATCAAGCCCCTATTGTATGCTTAGAAAGCTAGTCTTCTAAAATGCTCCCAGGGAGATCCCAGGCTATATGGCTACATGGGGGTCTTGTGTATCTTTGGCATGACAACGATTAACTAGCCCAGGAGCAATGCATAGCCATTACAGAGGGCAAAGGATAACTTGGGTGCAGAGGCAACTAAAAGACAATATTTCATCAGGTTTTGCATTGATACTGCCACAAATACATGCTGACACATTAAGAGCTTAGAAAACTAAAGCATTTGCCTTTAGCAGTTACTCAGTGGAAGGACACTACAGGCAGGACCTTGTGTTAGTTAAACATTATTCAGTCTTTCCCTTAAGTAGTAACTGAAATTTCTCACTAGAAGCAGGACATTACTTATTCATTTTTCTCTAGAATGTGGCTAGACATACCTGATAGAAAAAAAAACCAAGAAGGGGAGAAGTGAGGAAATTTATGTGGGCCTTTAAATTCTAATGAAAGCAGATTAATATTGCCTTAAGAATTTTTATACAATGGTCTGTACCATTTTAAAATCTCATTGTCAGGAGCAGTTGTTGTGATGGTGTCACTATAGCACAAATCACAAATTTGAGTGTTGCCATAGGCTCATTGAAAATAAATGTAGGTTTATTAACATATGAGAAGTTTGGTTTTGGGGGGATTTTTATCATTCTATGTGATTATATAAGGGTAGATGGGAAAGAATTTCACACTATATCTTCCCAAATGAAAAACATGCTCAGTGCCAGATTATCAATACCCAAATGATTGTCTTCAGTGTCCTGTTGTTATCTTCATCCTACTGGGAGCTGCAAAAAAGAAATGAGAATTCAGCTGCTTGACTGACTGTAGAAGAAACAGCCTCATGCATGTGCTGTCATGTAAGAAATATTATGTTTGAATGACTCTTTGTAATTAGTTTATTTTCTTTGGCATTTTTATGTAATTATAGCAAAATCACAATCTGCATTTTTTCACAATTTTGACTTCGGTAACCAAAATTTTTAATAACCAGGGAATGAAGAATATGTTTTGAAAGGGATTAAGCAGTGAAATGATGAATGGAACTGTTTCCAAAGCATGCACATAAAGTGATATCATCTAGCTATGGCTGATTTCTGCTCCATCACTTCAACAGGAAAATAGCTATACTGCTGAAATGATTCTGCTTAGGCTCTATTATTTGTGGTGGCGCTTGACAGTTATGGAGTTGGAATTCAATTTCTTTCATCTAAAGCAGGTGTGCCTTGAGAAAATCATTCTGCCACTTCTGTATAACGCATGGGGATTGCTGGCTTCTTGCCTGAAAGTGTTTCAGTGCACTTATCCCATTTTCATACAGCAGAAGTTGTCCGTGAATATCATCCTGATTTGAATACATGAGTGAATTTTCTTTATTCGAAAACCAGATAATTGATGATATGACATGCTTTATTTTATTTTAAGAACCCATTTTGAAGGGCAGTTTTATAAAAATCTATATTACAAAGCATATAAACATGTTGACATTAATTTATTATTCAGGGCTAGGAGAAAGGTGCTTCTTAATCTTGATGTATCTGTATTTGATATGACAGGTTAACCTTGATATTAGCATCATGTATCCAAATTTTACTTTCCTGTTTGACTCCAAAATACCTTACCCTAGTTTCTGATAGTGATGTATCCAGGTAGCAGTTGTTTATTTGTGAATAGCACATGGCACATTTATTTTACATGAAAAGAGAGTATAATTCTAGAAGTGCTTACTGAGATCTAGACAGATGAGGTTTGGTTAGAGTAAGGATTTGAATTTACGTGGAAAAAATGTGTGTAAGATCTGGAAGAGTGATACATGTTTACTGAGGTCAGATAAAAACGTATGTGCATTTCTGTGTCATATTACATATTTCCATATATCTATATACACGTTTATACTAAAATATACATGTGGATTTTAGATGTGTATATATATCTATATTTTAGGTGTAAATATATCTACATTCTAAGTCTAGAAAGAACCCTTAAGATCATAGAGTCCAACTGCTAACCCAGGACTGCCAAGTCCATCAACTAAACCATGTCCTCAAGTGCCACATCTACAAGTCTTTTAAATCCCTCTGGGGATGGCGATTCCACCACTTCCCTGGGCAACTGTTCCAGTGTTTGACAACCCTTTAAGGGAAGAAATGTTTCCTAATATTCAATGTAAACTTCCCCTGGCACAAATTGGGGCCATTTCCTCTCGTCCTATCGCTTCTTATTTGTGGGAGGAGACCACCCTCCCATGTTACAACCAGCTTTCAGGTAGCTGTAGAGAGTGATAACATCTCCTCTCCTCAGCCTCTTTTTCTCCAGGTTTAGCAACCCCAGTTGCTGCAGTGTGTCAAGATGCTTCTGAATACAGTCTGAGTATACGATCAAGTTTATGTGTTGAAGGTATTCAGTGATATGATTAGGAAGTCACAGCAATTTTTCTTGCTTAAATAGCACTAACTAGTCTTACATTCTGTTGTAATACGCAAATAAATAGTCTGACTGACACACGTGTAGCTCAATACTGCTTATATTTTTAATTCCCTTTTTTATCTCATATTACTTCCATTTATTCATCAAATAGTATATGAATAGGCATGCCATCTTTTCCTAAAACTCCACAGATGATGAGTTTGTATATTCGCAGTCACTGAATACAACTTGTGTAACTTGGGCACCATGATTTGTGGTTTAGTTTCTGTTAATGTATAAATGAACAAAGTAATAGTGATGTTAAAGTCACTAGCTGCAGCAAAGGGTTGCCTAGTATGAGAAATTGTTTATTAAAAACATTTTGTATTTTCAGTCTTACTGAAATCAATAGTATGTTTGATCTCTGGAAGGTAGTCAATGGGTTCATTCATAGGGAATGAATGACCTGTTGCTGTTTGATTTACTGGAAATTCCAGTGTCAATATCTGCTATAACATTTGTCTTTTGTTAATTATTATTTTGTGTAACAGGCTGCACTTCACAGTACCTTTATGCCTTAGAATAAATATTCGACAAGCAAGTTTAGTGCATTAATATTTAAACTGTTATTGGGAAAATGCACCATCATGATAGCTTATAGTGTAATATTACGTAGCATTTGTATCTAAATAGATAACATTGTTTAGTTTAAATGAATTCTGTTGGCTTAATTAATGCTATTACTTTAATCCATTTAGGAAGGAAAAAAACCAAAACCAAAACCCAAGGAAAGCATGGTGGTATCAGATAGGACAACAGATACAATACAAATTTCAACTTTCTGAAAAATTTCCCATTGTACAAATGGTGCAGTGGTTGTCTCAGTCTCTTTTGGGACTCATGCCGAAGTTTTAAACTGTGGTTCCACTGGAAAAGAGGTCTGTTTAGCGTGTTTTGTTTGGGTCACCCCTTCCAGCCCTGAACAAATGTGGTTTAATGGCTGTTTTGAGTGTAAAAGTCAGGAGCAGCCTTTGTCTTCATGTCTGCCATGAAACTTGCTAAATTACCTGGATCTCTCAAAGAGTCAATACAAATTAAAAATACAAAAAAGGTTTCTAAAAGAGTGATTGCTATTCTAGCAAGTTCATTAGCCTTCTGAGGAATGCTGTTGGCAGGCTGTGTTTAGCAGAAGTCCAAAACAAAGTAAACCAAAAATGTCAGAAAATGAATCGGAGATCACTTGACAATAAAAATGTGAGAACTAGGATGTAGATGATGAATAATTTGGGAAAATATATATTGCTCCTTCAGGAATCTTAACTGCACAAAGGGGAACTATATTGAAGATTACAGCAGAGAAAGGGGAATAACTTGTTTAAGCGAATATGTGCCATCCAGCTTTTCTAAATGCACTGGCACAACCAGACTCCAGACACTATTTAGTTCATGAAAAAAGAAAAGGAGTTCTGCAGTGACGCCTTTATTACTCAGCTCCCTGTATCAGTCTCCTTAGCATTTTTGGTCTATAATCTATTTTCTCACTCTAATTTTGTAAGACAAAGTTGAAGACCAGAAGTGAAGTTTAAAGGCGGAAATCAGTCTCCTAAACTCGGTAAGTGACAATTACCTTGCATCTCCTTTAGGAAGTGGAGGTTGGCACGATGCAGTTAGCTGTGGGTGCAGTCACCTAGAGCATCCCTTGTCAGCTGCTTCTGAGAGGAGGGAAGAGGCTGCTCCTCTTCAAGTTAATTCATTTTTTTTTGACAAATTTTACATGCCATTGCTACTGTATTGTTCCGTTATCTGAAGATTCATAACAGAAACAGAACGAAGCAGGAGTTTTAACTCTTATAGGATAACATAGCAGTAACTCTAACAGGAAGGAGAGAAGATTGCAGATGACACTGGCAAGGCTAATGAGCTCAATGCCTTTTCTTCAGTCTTCATGGAAAGGTTAATTGTGACAAAAGGTTTAGCATGATCAGAATTAACAAGGGAGAGTAGAGAAGGAACTGAGTACTTAGATTCAGAAAAGTCAGATTTAAGGCCTGTTTACAAGGTCAAATAACTATGCAATAAACTGGGATTTGAATTTATGGTATGCTATCTATTGTGCATTAACTCCGCATATGGAAGGTCTTAGTAAATAAAAGGGTCTACAGGAAGCAGCTTTTCTAGGTTGACAGGGTCTCTTAGAGTTTACCCCAGCATATTTAAAGATGCGGTTTCAAAACCAGCAGTGATGTGCTTTGAGTACTCCCGAAGGATATGAATAGTCCTAATAAGCATATTACATATATTTAAGTGAGAAAAAAAAAAAAAGGAAAATCAAGGAAATGTCAGCCAACAATTCAAATTAAGTTGGTATCTGGAAAGATACTAAATCAGATTATTAAATAATCAACTTACAAGCCCCTTAAACTTAGTAAGGGAGGTAGCCACTTTACCCACCAAGAGCAGACATGTTTTTCACATTAGAGAGACTTCTGATATGTCTCAGATAATCAGGCCAGTAAGAGTATGATTCAGATGAAATAAGCAAGAAGCAAGGCTTGTTTGAGAAAGTATTATCAAGAATTAATTTTGCCAATAGTCTGTAGACCCTGATTTTTCTACTAATTACTCCTTTTATTAAAATCTTAGACAATGAAATGTTACATTTTTGAACAATGTCACACTTGGAGGCTATGCAAGCAGGCTTAGAATTAAATATCTTTTTGATATATGGGTGAAATAACTTGAAATCCATAAGCCAAAATTAAGTAAAGACAATACAGATGGTGCTTACAGAGGAAAAGTCAACTGCACAAATGCCAAATGGGAAATGTGATAAGGTATCATCAGCGCCGTTGAGAAGACTGAGCAGGTTGCAGTGCTGTCACAGAACAAATAGAAATCTCATGCTGTAAACGTATTGGAGGCTGGGGAGCCACACAGGGAGGCAGTTTCTAGGCTCTAGGCTGTGCTGGAGCTCAGTTACGTGTCAGGAAGGATGTAGAGAAACCAGAGGGAGTTTAGACAAAAGCAACTGGGAACAGGGTTTGAAACTTACTTAGTTGAGGTTAAAAATTCAGGCAGCAGAGACTCTTTCTTCAAGTGTGTATACGTTGTTCTGTGATAACTTTTCTCTATACCCACTAAAGTTACCATAAAAAGTATCT
This sequence comes from Pezoporus flaviventris, assembly GCF_033815535.1. NCBI lineage: Eukaryota > Metazoa > Chordata > Aves > Psittaciformes > Psittacidae > Pezoporus > Pezoporus flaviventris. Next base: position 11,313,156 of record NW_026892549.1, read on the forward strand.
ATTTTACTTGCAACAGGTTGGGTTTATGTTCAGTGTTTGGAAAAAACAAAACTGTGCTCTAATAATGTAGTTAAATGCTTGAACAATTACTTAGACAAACTGATATTTCCACGACTGGCAGTTTGGAGAAGTTGATTAAATCCCGTTCAGATTGTTTACTTATTCCTGATCCAGTCTAATTAATTCTTGGGGGGGCTGTCATATCAACTTTTCTATGGCAGTATTGGTATGAATTCCTATGTTTACAATTTACTATAATCTATGCTATTAAATGAGCTTTGTATTTTAATATCTCAACTAAATTTGATTTTTTCGATGGGTAGCTCATTTGCTTTCGCATAGTGTATGCCATGTAATTTAAACTACATACCATTAAATCCATAATTTTTATAACTAACTTTGATTCTAGCTTTCAGCAGGGCTCATGGATTGAATAAAACTTGTTAATTCTCTTTTATTCAGAACATTTCCTTCTTCACATCAAAGCAATGCATGTTTGTATCAGTGCAGCCAATCGGTATTTCTGTGGAATGAGCCATGAAACTGAAGAGTGCTACAGTCTTAAAAAATATGAAATAAATCATTGCTAGAGAGGCTCATGTGTTTACATGTATCATTGATGGCTTGGCATCTTGGACATACATAATACGCAAAGTCTTTTTCTACTTTCCTTTTCTTTCAGGACTGATTTACTGTGTAATATTTTATCCATGTGAAAAAGGAAGCCTGTTTTTTTTTTTGTTGGCTTTTTTTTTATTTATTTAATGTTTTCTCTAAGCGCAGCAAAGATCCACTTCCTTTATGAAATGACAACTATCATAATTCACACTGTCAGAACTAGAATAATGCTCTAAAGCATTCCTGGTAATCTTGGTCTGCTTTATCAAAAAAAGGCAACTCTTGACCCATCAAGGGAAAGTCTTCTGGGTATAAATATCTGCAGGCAATAACTCCAGTTTATCTTGGCACATCCCTGCTTCCATTTGTACTCCTGTTAATTTTTTGAGAAAATGTGCGCCGTATTTTTGTAGGCTACAGCCAGCCTGTATAATAGATTTTTACATTTAGAAAATTACAGCACTTACTCATTTTATCTACATCAGCTGCATTTCAGTATTGCTATAGGAGCTGTACTTTAGTATGAGAATGTACTTGTTAAAAAAATCCATACAGAACTTTAATTGTGACATTAAAATCTAATTATCATTAACAGAATAAAGCAACTATTGGAATAGATTTTCATGCTTTCTCTTAATGCATTATGTAATTGAAACAAAAATACATTGATTTTTGCCCTTAGCCTTTCAAAACAGATAAATGATAGGTCAACCTGCCTTTACAAAAGTTCCAGATTGGGTCAGTCAGGTCGGCTGAGTGGAATAGTGTTTGAGTTTGAATTTGGAAAATGTCTGTGGCTTAAAAATGTGGCCCTCAACACTAAAATAGAATAGAATCATTTAGATTGGAAAAGACCATTAAGATTGTAGGGTCCAACTGTTAACGCAGTCATGCCAAGTCCAGCACTAAACCATGTCCTTAATGCCACATCTACAAGTCTTTTAAATTCCCCTGGGGATGGTGACTCCACCCCTTCCTTGGGCAGCTATTCCAGTGCTTGACAACTCTTTCAGGGAAGAAGTTTTTCCTAATATCCAATGTAAACCTCCCCTGGCACAACTTGAGGCCATTTCCTCTTGTTGTGTTGCTTCTTGCTTGGGAGAAGATATCAACCCCCACCTCACTAGAACTTCCTTTCAGGTAGCTGCAGAGTCTTCTCCAGTGTCCTGGCTTCAGCAGTAGCAGTCATTTTTCTCCTTCTTGGTAACTGGTGCAGTGCTGTGTTTTGACTTTCAGCTCGGGAACAGAGCTGATAACAAGGATGTTTTGGTTTGGCCAAGGACTTTGTGAGCCTCATGCTCTGCCAGGGGGGAGGGGAAGCCAGGAGGAAGCAGTGACAGGACACCTGACCCAAACTGGCCAAAGAGGTATTCCATACCACAGCACGTCATGCCCAGGATGTAACTGGGAGTTAGCCGGAAGGGCTGGGAGACTGCAGGGTTGGAGGAGGTATCGGTTGGAGCTTGATCGGGCTTGGGGGGCGAGTTATCGGTCAGCTGGTGCTGAGGTGTTGTATTCTCTTCCCTTGTTATTTCCTTTATAATTATTATCATTGGTGGTAGCAGTAGTGATTTGTGTTATACCTTAGTTACTAAACTGTTCTTATCTCAACCCGTGGGAGTTGCATTCGATTCTCCTCTCTGTCCCTCCGAGAGCAGGGGGAGGGCAAGAAAGGGGGGGAAGTGAGCGAACGAGTTACCTGACTGGGTTTAAACCACGACATCCAGGCAAAACAACCCCAGTTCCCTCAGCTGTTCCTTGTAAGACTTGTGCTCTTTACCAGCTTCCACGATCCAGCACCTCAGTGTCTTTCTTGTAGTGAGGGGTCTGAACTGGATGCAGTATTCGAGGTTCAGCCTCACCAGTGCTGAGTACAGAGGGATGATCACTGCCCTGGTTCTGCTGGCTGCACTATTGCTAGTACCAGCCAGGATGCCATTGGTCCTCTTGGCCACCTGGGCACAGTGCTGGTTCATATTTAGCTGGCTGTTGACCAACACCCCCAGGTCTCTTTCTGCAAGGCAGCCTTCCAAGCTTTCCATCCACTTTTAGGGTAAGGTTAGTATTTGCCCAACTCAATGATTCACAAATTCATGGGGAAAAAAAAACAACAAAACCCAAGAAGATTTGCATGAACTAGACTTCAGTTTGCTCAGGTTAGTGCCAGGAAGAAATAAACCATTGTTTCTTATGAGGGAACAGCTATCACAGAAAGAAGATACAGAGCAGGACAAGTGTCACCTCTTTTGGATGTCATTCACCTAGGAAGGGCACAGAAAATTTAGTCCCATCAGCTCTGTCTGAGCATATGCAGAAGCACTTATTTAGTAATGGAGTAGGAAGTGCTAACAAGTGGTGGGAGAAATCATCTTGGAAAAGAGCATCTATCAGAGTTCCTTAGGTAAGTGAGGTGGATCCTTCTCTGACCATGAGAATTGGCAAATTGGCAAACACAAAAATGTTTTGCCACTTTTGGATAGGTCTGTAGTAGACATGTAATGTAGAGTTTGAGGTCAAGCTCAGCAAGAAGTTGGTTGGTTGGTTGTGAAAACTGGTGTAGAAAAAGAATGAACAGGAGTAATTGCTGCTTTCAGACCTCCTGGGTGCAAGGCATGTGATTTCACATTGCAAACAAGAGGCAAAGTTAGGAAGGCAGGGATGTGAAAAGCAAGTGGAGTGGTGTTCACTGGGGAGGAGAAGTATTTGAAGCATTAAATTGTTCCTTAAGGGAAAATTTTGCATAGAACTTGGATACAGGGTTAATTTGCAACGGAGCAGTCATTGAATTTCCTTTTAAGATATTATATAACCCTATTTATATCTTTCACAAGGTTAATAGGACTTTAATCCATTTTCTTGCAAACTATTTCAGTTACATTTGGTTATTTTTGTTCTTACAATAAGAATCAGTGGTTTTGGACCTTACCTTCTTTTCACATGCTGAACCAGTATAGCCACTTCTGCAATGCATAAGACAGTTGGTCTTATGCATCTGCTTCCAAATAGACATATTTGCTCACAAAGTGCTACAAATGAAAGATAAAGTTGTTTAGAGATACACTTATTCTAAGTCTCATAATTAGAAAGGGAATATTTAGATGCTTTTGAAAATATATTTACTTTTGAAAGGAGATATATTTGACAAAATATATTATGACTCTGTAGTTTCATATGATGGAGGAAAGGACAATAAATAAAAAAAAATAAATGGAAGCATTAAAGACGGTTTGCCATAGGCTTTTTCATGCCTATGTGTCTGTTATGTTTACAATTGCCTTTATTTTTCCTTTTCTCTGCAGTGATGGGGAAAGAGAAGACTGTGCTAAAATAGTCACCTTAGCTCAGTCTAAAATGGATCAGTGCAAGGCCTAATTTTGAAAGCGAAGATACATTCTGGGCATTGAGGTTTGGGTCAGATTTATGCCAAATTTTATTTTTGTTTCAATTGAAATAAAATAACGGCTGTTAAAAGGTCTGTTCTTGAATTGATATGAAATGATATGTTAAATATATACTTCCAAATATTACAAATAAATAAAAGGGAGAATTTGGTGAACTGCACACTTTACACCTCTGGAAACTAGGGCATTAGAATGTGTCATTTCATGGCCCCACAGAATCAGTAATGATTTCCTAAGGAAAAATAATTAGAAACCCTCTTCCATCCTGGGTACCAGTGTACTTACTGAGGCACATCCACTTGAAGATATTCTGTTATTAAAAGAATCACTGGGTTTTTTTTAAGAGAGAAAAAAAAATAATAATTTGAACTAGTCAAATTTCAGCCAGTTTTTCATCCTCATTAGCTATTTGTATTGTTATGACATTGTTTTGGCATAGAGGAAAGAGAACAGCCAATTCATAGGGCACTGATTCAGGAAGAACACACATGTCAAAGTATTTTAATTAGATCTCATGAGTTAAGCCTATAAATATTGCCAGACTTTGCATCCTAATTACAGGCAGTCAAACTAAATGCCTTCAAAACTGGTCAGATGTGAATCAACAAGTGGCTTTTATATTTTCTTGTGTGTCAGAGGCATAAAGGAGGCAGCAAACCATGTCCCATTTAAGACAGATCTGAAAACATAGATGTATATCTTAAGATCAAATATCATCTCCTTTATCATGGAGCAAAGTGTTCCATCCAGAAATTCCACAGAGTTTAAACTCTGTGAGTTGTTTTGGGTTTTGTTTTTTGTTTTCTTTTGGGGGGGGTGTGGGGGTGTTTTTTTGGTTTGTTTTTTTTTTTTCCAGAAAATCAGCTTCAACAAGTTCAGGGGCTGAAGGAGCAAATTCCAGAATTTTGTTAGACTTAGATTCTGTTTTTGACGCAGATTTAAGCTCATGCAAATTCTTTGTGTTATGATATAAAGTCTCAGGGATAGACCAGGCTAGTGAAATTTCTTTAGAAAATACATCATGGGGTCCTTTGCCATCCAAATGTGATTCTCAGTTATAGTAATTGCTATAGGGACCTTAAAAGGCCAGGACAAGCTGTTTAACAATACCTGGAATGTGTATTGGTTTTGTTCTACCATGTGTTATCATGGCTGCTAACACTCAGTGAGGAGGTTGAGATTTTGGCAGAATAGAGGATATTAAAATCTAAATATGTAGACTGAACTTCGGACCTAACAGCTGCAGGACAGAGGAGTGAAGAACCAGACTTACTGCCACTCTACACATCTGAAAAAGAGAGGCTGTAAACAGCTTGGCAAACAGCTGCTCTTTTGTGTAAAGGCAGGTAGTGAGGGTTCATATTGTGTCAGAACTACTGACCTGTATCATGTCCAGCACAAGAACACGGATGGACCTAGACATGCACCTCTGGGTGCTCCTTTTTAAAAAGCCAGCTGTGTCAGGTTGTTATCTGCTGTTGGACTCAGTCACCTGGAACCAGCAACTTGCCTCCTAGTAGATGAGCTAGTTGATATGTTTCTGCTACTTTGAAAAGTTGAAAGTGCAGTTTTGTTGACACAACAGTTTAAAAGCAAATTTGGTCTTATTATGTGTCTGTTGCAAAGCACTCCTTAAGACCCAAAATGGGCAGCTGCAAACTTCTGAGTTTCTCCTTCTTCTGTGATTGGGAGTCCCAGGTTTGAATCCTGGGTTTGGATGGGGCAGAGGATGAATGAAATTATGCTCAAGCTAGAACAGCATGCCCAACATTTGTCGACTTGCTACTTCAGCTCCTCCATGAACTTATAAACTCAGGTTTATAACTGGAAAAATCTCAGGTTAAACTCAGGTTTATAACTAGAAAAATCTGAGAGTTTCATTCACTGGAACAGAAATTGTGCATTGCCAGCAGAAGGGGCTCCTTGTGCCCACATCAGTTTTGTTCCATTTTTTAGTGAGCTAGAAGACGATACTGCTATTTCAGAGCGCTGTGTATGACATTAATATTATTCATTTGATATGAACTTGGGCTGGGGAAAAATGGAAGTTAATTCTCCTTTCATCTTGGTAGCGGATAAAATAAGGACAGGAAAGGCAAAGAGAGATGGATTCTTCTGGAGACCCCTATAGCAGCTGGGGAAAATCTGGTATGCATGGGCAGAAGAACAGGCATTGGATATGGCTTTTTCTGTCTGATTATCAGGTGATGCGAACTAAGGAAAAAAGGGGGAAATATTTCCTCCTTTTTTATCCGTTGCTACCTGCCTATCTCTCCATCTCCATCCATTGCTTCTTGCTTTGACGCTCAGAAAAACAAGAGCTCAGTTAGGAGAAAAGTTTAAAACATTTTGGAAGAAAATTGGAATTGAAATCACAGAGGATAATAGCATACTGAAGTTCAAATGAATATTTCATAAATGTATTTACAAGGGATGCTAAGCTTCTAAACACTAAAAATGATAGAAGTTATGTATGCTTCATCCTGTACAGATTCAACAAAGAAAGTAATTTAATAAGCTAAGCTTATGTTAAAATTATAATCAATAAATGGCCATTACAAAAAGAGATTTATCCCTGGGTATTAAAAGAACAGAGCTGTAATTTGCATGCAAACTACATTCTTTGTTAATATTTTTCTCTTTTTAAGTTTTGAAAGGGTTACATAGGAAACCTAGAAGAAAGCATCTCTGAGATGTTGTTCGAGGCAGAGAAAGAGAACTAGGAAGAATGTTGAGGAAATTATAAGGCTTTAAGCTTGACACTTATAACATGCAAATAAAGAGAAGATATTCTGAAGGGCAGTGAGGAGCCAGTATGGGTTCAAAAATGTTAGAACAGAAGATAGCAGCATGAATTTTAATGATGAAGATCCTTCACAAATATAACCTTTTTATACTTAATAATTAATTATTAGAATTATACCTTGATCCTGCATTCAGGGCCTTAAACAACAGACTTATGTGCCTGGCTAGAAGCCTTCTGACTTTACTGGGTTATGTTTTGGCTATATCTGTCAGGATAATCAGACTATACTGTCAGGTCTTCACTCCTTTGGTCTAATGTTTCTTTCCTAGATCAAGAAAAAGAGCGATGTGAGTTAGAACTGTAGGATACAAGGGGAAGCCACAGGCATGGAGGTTTAGACTGGATAGCTAATATGGAATGATTGCATCTCCAAAACATAGCAGACCTCTTCCAAATTAGATAGAAGATCCTTAACATGTGGTGACTTCTTCTGACAACACAGTCTGGTCTTACTCTCTGAGACATTGATGATTGATCAGTCTGAGAGATTGATGCCCTTTTTTCCTGGAGTTGTGGCCATGCTCTGCCCCAGGGCCCTGATGCAGGTGATGAGCCAGACCAACACCAGTGGTGTCCAGAGTATGCTCCTCCTGAACAACGAGGGGTCCCTGCTTGCCTGCTCGGGCTATGGGGATACTGATGCCAGGGTCACCGTGGCCATCGTCAGCAACGTCTGGATGGCCTAGGACAAGAATGGGCACCATGCATTCAATTCGAGTTCATCCTCATGGACTGCATGGAGGGGCGAGTGGCCATCATGTGGGTGGCAAACCTGCTGCTCTACATGTATACGAAGGAGGCAGTTGGATTTGGGATGCTGAAGGTCAAGATGCAGGCGCTGGTTCAGTACCTGGAGGAGACACTCAAGCAAGTGGCCACATCCTGACTGCAGGAGCAGAGCTCGGAGGTGCCACCACTTGAAGGCTGGTGCCTTCAAAACCGTCATCGATCCCAGACCTTGGGGTATCTTTACAAATAAGGTGTGGGGAGCAAAATATCAATGGGAGGAATAAAAGTGTCTTTGATGCTATTTTTTTTTTTTATTTTTTCAATGGTTTAGTGTCCGGCTGGAGACCAGTAACGAGTGGTGTCCCTCAGGGATCGGTGTTGGGACTGGTCTTGTTCAACATCTTTGTCAGTGACATGGACAGCGGGATTGAGTGCGCCCTCAGCAAGTTTGCCAATGAAACCAAGCTGTGCGGTTTGGTTGGTATGCTGGAGAGAAGGAATGACATCCAGAGGGACCTTGACACGCTTGTGTGGTGGGCTGATGCCAACCTCATGAAGTTTAACCATGCCAAGTGCAAGGTCCTACACCTGGGTCAGAGCAATCCCAGGCACAGCTACAGGTTGGGCAGAGAAGAGATTCAGAGCAGCCCTGCAGAGAAGGACTTGGGGGCGTTGGTCAATGAGAAAATGAACATGAGCTGGCTTCAGTGTGTGCTCGCAGCCTAGAAAGCCAACCGTATCCCAGGCTGCATAAAAAGGAGCGTGACCATCGGGTCGAAGGAGGTGATCCTGCCCCTCTACTCTCCCCTTGTGATACTTCACCTGGAGTATTGTGTGCAGTTCTGGGGTCCTGAACATACAAAGGACATGGAAGTGTTGGAACAAGTCCAGAGGAGGGCCATGAGGATGATCAGGGGACTGGAGCACCTCCCTATGAAGACAGGCTGTTCAGCCTGGAGAAGAGAAGACTGCGTGGAGACCTCATAGCAGCCTTCCAGTATCTGAAGGGGGCCTAAAGGGATGCTGTGGAGGGACTATTCATGATGGACTGTAGTGACAGGACAAGGGGTAATGGGTTGAAACTTAAACAGGGGAAGTTTAGATTGGATATAAGACAGAAGTTCTTTACTGTAAGAGTGGTGAGGCACTGGAATGCGTTGCCCAGGGAAGCTGTGAATGCTCCATCCCTGGCAGTGTTCAAGACCAGGTTGGACAGAGCCTTGGGTGACATGGTTTAGTGTGAGGTGTCCCTGCCCATGGCAGGGGGGTTGGAACTAGATGATCTTAAGGTCTCTTCCAACCTGAACCATTCTATGATTCTATGACATTTTCAAATTATTCAACCTTAGACATTGCCAATCTTCATTGCAGCAGAACTGAAAATCTGTTTTAAGTTACTGTCAGTGGTGGTATCTGCTGAAAGATTGAAGCATTTTGAACTATCACTTGTAATAGAGATTGATGCCCTTGTTCCTGGTGAAAGTTGGCAGAAAAATCTGACGCGTTGGTATTTGCACTTTTAAGTATTTAAATTAATTGTTTGGGACCTAAAAGTAGAGAATGTCTTGCTCTGCTTTTTCTGGTCTTATAGAAGACCAAAGAGAGAAGATCTAGAAAAGATTTTAATTGTGGCAGCTATATCTGCTTCTCCCTCCAAACAGCTTGAACTGTCCATGTAGGGTTAGGCCTTTGTGAGTTAGAAACTGCACTGATGAAGGTGATCTGTGGCTTCCTATTAAAGATAAATCAAAAGTAGATATTCAAGATAAATTTTCAGTATTTTCCATTTTCTCTTTTATTGGCTTAATTGGCTACTCTGGCTAGCTGCCTCAGTACAGAGGACTGAAACAATTTTTTGCATCTGAGAAATATCCAGAAAATGGTAGTGGACATCTCTTAGATCCTTTGCTTTAGTCACCCGCTGGATGTGTGTTAGGAAGTTAATGAGGAAAAGATGAGGTGGAAGAGGTAGATAAACCTATATCTGCATTTCCATTGCTGCCATGCCAATAAAGGCAGCTGCATGAATTCACAGGCTGAAAACAAAGAATGAAACTGGGTTAGCAAACCTCCTCCTCCCCTTGAAAGAGCGCCCGAGAAACAATCCAGCCCTAATTGCCTCTGGACAGTGGAGAAGGTCCAGAAGGTGATTGCTGAGAAAAGTTATCATCTGGATTGTTCATTGTGAAGTGAGATGGAATTTTTGCATTATGAAATAAAAAATGTTTAGATTAATATTGCAAAATATATATAAATTAATAGAAAATATAAATAAGCACATTCACATATAGTACATATGTAAAATTTTAATATAATATGTAATAGGATAAATTAATAGTGAATATCAATATTTGTAGATAATGAATAGTATGTTTCTTATAATGTGATTGTTTCACCGTTGTTGAGTTTAACAGCTGAAGTCTGTAGTTAAAGTGGTGCAAATCAAGGCCATATTCAGCCTTGTTGATACAATAGCGATGCACAGAATTTGGGCATACACATCCAAGCAAGAAGAGGGTGTTGAGCACAGGAAAAGCTCAGGAGCTTAAATTTGATAAGGCAATTTTGCACAGAAATTTATCACGAAACAAATGTCTGCTTGCCAGAAACATACTTTTTCTGGCAGAGTGTACGGATATGGCCCACTGTTTTTGTGCTGCTGGGAGATGGGAAAGAGGACAAAGTAATGTGAAAGCAACGAAAAGATGTAACCAGAGGTTGTTTATAGTCTCCTTTGTGCTGCTAGCAGCCTGCTCCTCCGGGCCAGAGCTGAGGCGAAAGTAAGTACTTGTTTTAGCAAGGGAGGCACTCAGAAGGCTCTTTGTGTTTAGACAGACAAACACTTTTTTTTTTTTCCACTAAGTTCTGGATTTTGGTGAATAACTTCCCATCAAAACCCAAAACCAGACTTGCTTTCAGGGATTACACTTCTATGCAAAACTTTATACCTAACATCTGTGACGATGAAGATGTTTCTTGTTCCCCTGCTCCCCCCCCGCCTCACTGGAATACCCTGGAGCAATATCATAAGACCTCGCCATCTGCTCTGTGACAATAGTCCTCTCTCTTTTCAGCTAAAAAACCCAGTAATTCCAACCAGTTGGTGATTATCTGGGTTTGCTGTGGGACCTAGGAATTTCAGCCAGTGCTTTTGTACAAAAAAGCTGATTTAACTTCCTATTACAGTGAAAACATGGGAAGAAATAGCAAAAATAGAGTAAGTGAACAGATTTGAAGCAAAGTTTCAAATGTTAGATATATATAAAATTGCCTAGTCTTGTGTGCCTGCATAGGATAGCAGAAATTGTTAATGATAGTAACCCTTGCCTTTTACAGGAACAGGCACGATTTGTTTATTTGTTTAATAAACTGAGTCAGGAATATGTCATCAACTAATAAATAACTTTAAACACTGCCATGTTTGAACTAGAAGACAGCTGGCTCAAAGAAACAATTACACAGCCACTGGGATTTAACTGACAAAAGATCTCCATAAGTAATTATGCTCTGCGAGTGTGAGAGGAAAGAAATATTGCCCTTGAAGGGAGATAATGCCTTGATATTTTCCTCATGCCCTTTTGCTGTAAAGCTAATAACATACACAAACTGAAGCGACCCTGTATGTAACAGGCAGCAATGGGTCTCTTCCTCTTCCAGGTCTTCCATCCCCTCTGCATGCAGGTACTTCCAGACATCTTGGTGGTCAGTCTAAGCAGGTAGTGATTACAACATCAGGCTCCTATGTTATAAGATAAATAGAATTTCTTTCTGTGTTTAATGACACAGAAAGGGCTACTCCATTTCCTCCTGTCCTCAACCCCTCTTTTTTACCTTATATTTAAAATTATTTTATTTAAAGACAACAAATTTTGTCTGACAGTTTGAGCTCAGCATCCACATAAGGAAAAGATGAGTCAGGTCTTTGTCTCATACTGATGTTGAATACAGAAATATCTTTGAAAGTAATAGTTTTATTGGCAGCATAAGACAGTTCTGACATAGTAGGCAGAATTTAGGTGCTAATCATGTTACAGTGGACTTTCACATAATAAAATCATAGAATCATTTAGGTTGGAAAAGACCTTGAAGATCTAACTTATTTTCATGCCTGTATAAGTGAAAACCAAAATTCATATAACTTCTTTGTAAGGATGTTACCCAGAGAAGCTGCGGATGCCCCGTCTCTGGCAGTGTTCAAGGCCAGGTTGGATGGGACTTTGAGCAACATGGTCTAGTGGAAGGTGTCCCTGCCCATGGGGGCTGGAACTGAATGAGCTTTAAGGTCCCTTCGAACCTAGACCATTCTATAATTCGATGATCATTGAGTCCAACCACAAACCTAATACAATATACACATAGTAGAAAATTTACTGTATAAAGATCTAGAGCACAACATGTGTGATTACAAAACTGTAGTAATTGAAGCAGCAGTTACGGGTTTGGCACAGCATTCCTACCCATCCTCCAGAGCACTCACAGATCTTTGGACCTATACATTCTCCAACGTTCAAACACTTCTGAAGGCAAACAGCTGAACAGATTGACATGAAACAAGAGAGAAGATGTACATGAGATATCTGGATGTTCAAGATTCTGTCTGAAAGGTGACCTGCTAGGTTTTATTCCGTATGGCTAACTTCTTTAGAAGTGTATGCTTTCGCTCCATTCGATAATCACGGTTCAGGATTCTTTGATACTTGAAGTTTATCTTTGATGACTACCTACTGGGAGTTTTGCTATTTCTAATGCTCAGCTTACCATCAACTAAGAATACTTCCCATATAATATATTCATATGTTATATGCAAACTGTGTGTTCCATGTCATAAATAAATAGATTCTCATACTAAAGTTTGATATGTTTAATGCATATATTATTTCTTCAGCTATGCTGAAGGAGCTAATGCATGTTTTGGTGTATATGTGTGAGAGACGCCTCTTTCCTTCAGCATTTTTGAAGAAATTATTAATATTTAAATTTCAAAACAGTGGTTCTGAAATAATATTTACGACCAAGACCCAAAGGGTAAAAAGCCAATATTTTAATCCGGTTTACATACAGTATGTCACCCTGATTATAAATTTATTCAGTTTATCTGTCAACATCATGGTAATAAATAACCATGTAAGGAAAAATATTCCTTGGAAATATTTTAGGGTGAGAAAGTTTTTTTAATGACATTTTTATGTAACTGTAGTCAGATCTGGTAGAGTTACAGAGTAAGAACACATAATTCTCCAAATTATGCACCAAAATGTATCTGGTGACCTTGAGAGTATATCAGTTTGGAAAGCTTTATAGCAGGCTTTAAATAGTTCTGTATTTTGAAATACATGGCAGTTCTCAGTAAAATATAACAAAATATGTGAAGCAAACATAAAATCAATGCTTCAAGTTTAATACTGTAAAAATGAATTTCTGTAAAAAGATGTATAACAGACAGCTGCATGAAGCAGAACCAGGCTTCCCCTACACAGCTTTTTTTTAGCTTTGCAAACATAAAATGATTATAGCATTTTATATTACCTGTACTTAAAAATTTTTTCTTCAAACTGCTGAAGTAGCAAAACAGATTCTGTTTACTACATTGTTTTTTAATATTAAAAGAAGATTACAATTTTTGTTGACTGGCCTAAGTAATAATAATCTGTTTTGTGGGCAGTAGAGGTGCTTACATTTATTACAGTGCCCAACCAGATGGGCAGTCGCAGACATTTGGGCGTACACATTTCCCCCTGTTCATGCACATGGGATCACAGACACCTGCAGATACATACCAAAGGGAGAACATGGTAACTGGGAAATGAGGGAAGACTTCACTAGAAACTTACTTGCTTCCCTTCAGAAGGTTGAATTGCTTGTAACTAAAACATGGAAAAGTAATTTGGATTTAAGAATCTGAGGCAGAGAGGCTTGATAGTTCCCATAAATCCTTCTGGAAAATGCTGCACCTTGTGTGGAAGCTCTTCCGGGGAAGCTCCAGTAAGAGGTACCTCACCAGAAAAAACAGATTATCATTAATTACAATGATTCTAAGAAAAGCAAGTAAAAAATTTTCCGTGGTAGCTGTGGACAGATCAAATACTTGTTAGAGCATTTGCTTCCTGACTGGAAATGTGTTCTCAGATGTTCATTTGGATAAGAAAAGACTTTAAGAGGATAGATTGGTTTCACAGAATTCTGGGAATGTTTTTAAATTCAACCAATCATTAAGACTGAACAGATCTATTCCTCCATCAGCTTTTTGCACCATTATTTGTTAGAGTACTTACCTCTGTATTTATTTTTTTTGTTAAATTTCACTAGAAATCTAATTGCTAATTTTTGTGTCTCAGAATAAGGCCTGTATTTATCAATGTAGTTGCTTTACAACAACCGACAGTAAATTCCCACTGTTATGGCAAGTCAAACATCTGCAGTCCCAGCCTGATTGGATAGAGGTAGATGCCACAGACAGATACACAAATTCCTCATCTCCTGTTTCCCCCTGCCTAAGTGTAGGAGGACCCATCAGAAACAGTGTAGTTTAGAAACATGGCAGTGCTAGTATGATGGGAATGGAAATTATTTGCCTTTTACATGGAAAAAAGCATTTGATAACAAAGCAAACATCTGATAATGTGGGTGGAAGACAAGAATGGGTTCCTCCATGTTTAAAGCTTTATAGGCACAATGGGATTTTCTAGTGACTCATTACCAATACCGGTAATTGGCATGAGTCCTACTTGCTTGCGGAGCTGGGTGGCTGCAGAAAAACCAGCTCTTCCTCAGCAGGCAGCAGGCTCCTTGTCTCTGCAGGCACCGAGAGGGCTGACAACTAAAATGTAGCATTACAGTGCATTCACGAGCCTGAAGGTTGTGATGTCTTTTAGCAGTTAACATCAGCAGTTAACAGCAGATCTAATGCTACAGTAACTCTGGTTTTCAAGTCATCACTACCTACAAGACTGAAACTACCGCAGCCTCCACCCCCCCCCCCCCCCCCGACCTTTACTGTAGAAGGTGGAATCGTGTAGAGAGTCTCAAAACAGGAATGATCAAAAAATAGCATGCAAAAATACGGCAGCTGTGTTTGGTGGGAGAATAGCCTGTTTCTCTCTTAAGTATGATCAGGCATTTTTACATAGGTTGATATAGATTCTCTAATTATTCCTCTGATGTACTGAAATACTGCTTTTGTGGAGCTTTGTGTCTTCGGTTACTCCTTCAATGTAGATGCTGAACAGGCAGCTTTTAGCACTGTTGCTTCTCTTGGTTGGCTGCTACACTTGCGTTTTGTTCTGTGCCAAGCCTCCTGGATCCCTCAGCATAGTGACCTGCCCTCAGGCAGGTCAGACTTATCCCCACTTATAAAGGCTGCTTGGAAAGTTTCAGCAGCCCTGAAACTGTCATCCTCCTTTTTCCTTCATTCTCCACCTCTCCTGGTCCATGCTGTGATCTTGGCCTCTGCTTACTAAGGCTAAAAGGGATCTACAGTTCTTGCTGAATTATCAAAAAGTGCTGCAACCACTAGTTAAAACCTAGGTGAGTTCAAAGTATCACAGTATAACTGAAATAATTTAATCTTTATTTTCCCTCTTCCTTTTTCTCTCCCTTTTGATCTCATGTCTCCAGTAATGGACTCCTGACCTACAATCTTGTGTTGTATTTGATTCCCTGTTTTAAATCTCAGATATTCAGAATTTAGAAAAGACGACCCCAAAGCATAGAATTTGTTTATAGATTTCAAATGACCCCAGTGCTAACCTTCTGTCCCCAAATCAGTTGAAAATCTAGAGATTTGATTTTGAGATCATATGAAATTTGGACAATGGCTTCCCCTGCTCCTTAAAACATAAAGCCAAGAAAAAGTAACTAGAAGCACAGTAGCACTTGTTCAAATGGAGGTTTCTCCTTTTTTTAATTTTTTTTTTAACCGTTATATTTTCTGTGAATTTTAAACCTTGTACAAACAATTACATTTTAAGATGTTCCTCTTTGTTTTGTACTGGTGGATATTTTAAACTGTAGAACAACCGACTCTTCCTTCAATTACAGGGAGTCAAACTAGTCTGCTTTTTCATTAACTTTTCATTTTCAGTTTGTGTATAACTGAACTTGTACCAGCTCAATTTATATAGTAGTTCAGCAAAACTTTGAGCAGTAGGTGCAGTCCAGTCTTGGTTTGAGTAAAACATATCAGTTCGAACTGACTTTCAATTTGGGATCTATTTCTCTCTTTGTTCAGCTGCCTACAAAAAAGTAACTGAAAATATAGCATGAACTTCCTTTACATTGTTTATTGGTCATGGCATCTCTTACTTTGGTGATAAACCCACAGGAGTTCAATTCAGAATGAACAAAGGGAAGTATCAAACCTGTTCTGAACTGGAGGGAGCACTTCTGCCTGCCTGCCCTCCAGGGCAGTTACTTTCTCTTCCTGCTAGGGAATTCAAGAGCACCTTTATGTAACTGAATGCAGTGTTATCTCTCCTCTTTTTCTCTCTGATATCTCCATCTTCTTCTCTCTTTCTTTAACTTTCTTAAATACAATTCCATCTCAATACCCATCAGACACACTTCAGCGTTTGTTAATGATAACTAGTTTGGATCCTTTCTAGTCCCACTCCTTGGCCTCTGTGGAGGAGCTCCAATTTCAAAATAGCAAACAAAAATGTTACTGGGTCTCACAGGAAAACTAAATAAATTATCCGACACAAGGAGAGCAAATCGAATTATTGTAATCCTCCCAGGCACTGGCATGACTTTGAAAAGACTCACATTTGTTTTTTCCCCCTCCTCTTAAAATAGGCCTGGCATTTTGACCCAAAGACAACAGTGGTCTGCTGGGTTTTCCACCTGTCTTGGGGGCTAGACCTAATGATAGGGATATGGACACATTTGTGTCATCTCTTTGTTGTAATTTGGTAGGGTGTACCACTGGGCATGGAGAGAGTCCGGTACTATCAATACATCTTGGATGCAAGCTTTCTAGCAGTCAATATCACTAAAGCCTTAATCCCATTCCCCTTGATGTCAGTGGTGACATTTCTATGCTTGTCAGTAAGAACTGATGAATAGAATTTCATATACAATAGAGTTACTCAATTCTGTAGCGTGCCACAATTCTTTAAGGCCACCTCTTAAGACTAGAAAGGACTTCCATGATCTTACGCTTTCCAAAATTCGTAAGTTAGATAAGGTGAGCCTATGTTGAAGGTGATAAAGCAGGTTAAAGAAAAAGTATGATTATGCGTTGTATTTCAGATGAGGAGTGATTTTGATAAGGTAGCAAGTAGCTGCAGGTGTTAAGATAAAACACAGGTGTTGCACGGAACATCATGCAAAATGTACACAATTCTTCTGTGCACTGAAAGGCATTCACAAGTTGCTAAGTTTTCTATTTTATGAAGCAGCTATTTCTCTTTGATGGCATTAATGCAGTTTGACCTTACAATCGCTTAGAGTTTCCTGTGACCCTTTTCATAGCTTGTCTTCTCTAGGCTGACTTAGCCCAGTGAAGTGCTTCTTGCAACTCTTTTTTATCAACTTCCATGGAGCTCTATAGTTCAACTTTTCAGCCTTAACATCTGTAAGGTACTCAGAATTCTTGCTTTGGAAGGAAGACTTTTCCTGCAAAATAAATATTTCCAGAGATTACCAAAAATCTAAGAAAAAAAAAAAAAACAAACCCAAAAAAACCCACGAATCAATCAACACCTTAAATGTGGTATGTAAAGCCAAGTAGGCCCTCCCGGTGTAGGAGGAACATGTCGGAGATGGACACCTACAGTTCCAGTATCTTCCTTTGCCTGCCTTTACCATCGATTTACAGTAACAGTTCCCCTAAAAAATGCACAGTATTAGGCAAAATATCCCTGCTATACAAAGCTAAAAGGGAACAAAGTTAGGCACTGGGCATGCTTTTCTGTACTGCACAAACTGAGGAACTGAGAGTAATCTCTTGTTCTAAGAAACAGCGGCAGTATTAGCCAGCAGTACCTGCTGATCAGTTTACAGTGATAAAAGAAGCCAGACAGTTCTTTCAGACTCCCACTGCTTCTGTGAATTAGCAAACAAAAACTTTTCAAGTTGAACATAAGTCACTTTTTGATGCAAATACCCCATAACACCTTTTCTCACTTGAAGTAGATAATAATAAGTAGTGAAAAACTTGCAATTTTCGTGAAATGAGGCAGTCTACATCCACCCTCATAAATTCAAAACAGAGAGAATATTAAGGGATCCTTTGCAGTGCTTCAGGAATATGCAGCTGAACATTCATGTCCTTTCCTCACCAGACTACACAGGTCTGCCTTTTTCTGAATCAAAAATTACCTGTCATCACGTACCCTGAGCCATGCTGCTGATGAGGAGACAGAGCATCACGCTGACTACTGATTAGAAGATGAAGATGTAGTTTTCAAGACTTTTTTTTTTTTTTATCTGTTCTGTAGAAGCTTGAGAAAATTGACTTACTTCTGGATGCCTTCTGCCTTTGGATGGAAGAGGGAAAATAGCCTCAAGCAGTAACATCTGTGTGGGCCAGCTAAGGTAGTGCAAAAGGCAATAGCTTACTGACAAAGAATACAGGAATGTGGCCAGAACACCTATGCTTCAATGTATCCTTTAACTCAACATCCCTATGCTGTCAGTTACACGTGGTTCACAGGCATTGCTTTTATTTTTGGCTGCTGTTGGTTTTGGACTGACTTCTTTGTGGGTCTAGTGCCTATTTCAACTTGCTCTCGCTATTGGTCTTTAGAGGAATGGGAACTTGGTCAGTTGCAGTTTGGGCTTTTTTTATGTGTTCATGTTGTTTTAGTGTTTGTTTTCTCCTTTCTGCTTAGTGGTTATCTTGATTTGCTATGACATTCTCAAAAACAAAAAGCTGTAGCTGGGGAGATATGACACCGTAAGGACACAGAGCATGGGACAGATTTAAAAATAACACCGACTGATCTTGTCAGGAAATTACAGATGACAGAACTCAAGCTGAGAACAAAAATGAAACCAATAGATGTGAAAGCAGTGGGTTTTGTGTTAAAACTGACCCTTCTAGTTGTTTTTGAATGTTTATAAGTCATATATATCACCTACTGATGAAACACAAAAACTGGGTAGCTCTGTGCCAGGAATGACACAATCATGAGACCACAGCCTTAAAATGTCGGGATGTTGCTAATCTTTTTCACAGGACAAGAACTGGAAGGTCAGATAAGCAGCTTCACAAAATAGCATGATTCAATTGATTGACTGGAAAGAAGGTTCCCCATCTCTCTGGATGCATTATGCATCCCAGCAGCACAGCTTGAATGAAACATTATCCTGACTGCAGTAAAGAAACAATTGGTTGAATGCTTCTAGGCTCCAAATAAAGATTTCATCTTGCTGAATGATCTTTAATTCTTAGAAAATAAATTAATCACAAAGTGGGTGTGTTCTGGCCAAAAGGGGTGTTTCTAACAAAGGTCACCATTGTTTGGATTCTACTGCCCTGATGCTAGAAGAAACTAGTCAACATAAAAAATGTCATTCTCTCCTTTAGAGGGTATAACTGATGCTCAACAGATCATTAGCGAGATGGATGTACCAATATATCTGCTGCTGTGAAGGTCTCAGATGCACACAGCTCTGAAAAACATGTTATGGATTTGGGACACCAGCAATTTCTAGTCCCCTTTTTTCTGCTTCCAAGGGCAGGAAGGAAATAGTTCTGCCCTTGTTGCATTTTATGCATGTATATTTTTCCAGAGCTTGATTTTCTCTATAATTCCTCATCTACGTTGGTTTGGATTTGTAAATAAAGAAATAACTTTCTTGCTAAGCTCTGTAAGAGTAACATCGAACGTGTGATCCATGTAATTATAGCCACAGATTAAATTTTGAGAAAACACTTGTAATACATGTAATAAAACTGTTTGCAATTTTTGTGCAAGGTTCTTCTAAAATTTGGATCCTTATCCATAACAAGCTACCAATCATTTTGAGGCTTTCTCATCCCTATTTCTCACTTCATGTGTCTCTGTCAGAGATGCAAAGCACTTCTTTAATAAATTACCTTTCTAAGTAGTAAAAATAATCTGGTAGAAACCGCTGAGGGGTGCATTGCAGGAGAACCAATTACTACAAGACACAGAGGGAGCTGTAAATGTAATTGTGATGGGTGTGGTGACAGTTTGGATTTATAATATATTCCCTTTACCACATGGCTCTAGCAATATGGGTTAGTTTGCATGACTTAGCACACATTCCAGAAGAAAAAATGGTCTGAAAAATTGTACACCATATAGACAACAGTGCAATGTCAGTGCTTTGTCTAATTGTGTCTAGTCTTTATTCTGATGTGGACTGTCATATACCTATGGGGCGTTTTAGAGCTATTAAAGCAAGAAATAAATCTAATTCAGGTATTAGTTCAGGAAAAATGGGAAAACTAATACTGTATGGCAAAAATACTGAGATGTTAGACTAAACTCTTGAGTGTCGATGTGTAATGTACTGCATTCCTGTTTGCTGTCATGTCATTCTCATCAGATGATAACATTTTCTACCAGTTAAAGAGGACCTTGATCTCTCCAACTGTACCTCAAAAAGATTGCCTGGTAGTGCGTGGTACGCAAGGCTCTTCAGCCTCAGAAAGCTGTGGAAGCCAGTGAGGGATTGTCACTCCAGTGCAGACAGGAAATTCTCCACTCTCCTTGGGCTGAAATGTTTCTCCCTATAGGTCTCCTGATGTTCATTTTGCCCATTATGTCTTGTCAGGTGAAACTCTTTTTAAGAGAAACAAGAGTATGAAGTTTGGGTAGCTGCAGAATATTTCAGCATCTTTCAGAATGAAAGCCACTATAAACAAAATAAGCATGTGTGTGTGTATATATATATATATATAAATATATACACACATATATATATTCTTCCGGGAATTGTCAGATTTTATCTGACAATAATATCAAGATATTATTAGCAAAACCTTTTTCTTCTTTACTGATTGCAACTGTTAATTTGAAAGGGACTACAGCTGTACTTTATTCTCATCTTTGCAACTCCTAGCATATAATTAATGTGGGGAATTGCAAAGTATACTCCCAGCACAGCTTATATTCTTGTCTTGTTAGGGTCCTGGGTTTCTCTTCATTGAAGAATGCTTTGTATTTTATTAGGTCAGTGAACCATTGCAGCACGTGTATAAATTGTTCTGTTGAGCTGATTTCTTGTCATGCCTGAATAAGAAGTGAAAGAGCATTCTCATGTTTTTCTCTGTTGATTGGTTTTGCAGTATCTGTGCTTCTAGTGTTACCTGCCATTTAGGTACATTTTCATTGTGCTGTGTAGGCTATGACGTTGCCTGTGCTTGATGCAATTTAGTTTATTTTCATCTATACTAAAGAAAAGGGAGATTCAGGAAGAGTAACCAAAGAGAACTGCAGTGATATGGGAGGCATACATAGTCTCAAACAAAGGAGACCAGCCACAGGCCACTGTGGTCTGGCTAATAACCCAGCCAGAGTGGGAGTCCAGTCAGGGTGTTCAGGACTGTTGTCACTGTTGTCTGCACTGGCACTGCACTAATCTGTTAATGATCCTGTTATTATCTGTGTTAGAAGGTAAGCTAAGGCTTACTTGGGAATGATGCTGGAGAGGATTGTCTCTCTTTTTGTGGGTAAGCAATGTTAATCACAAGAACAGTCTGTCTCTGGGCTTTTGAGTAGGAGGTGCTATGCCCCTTTTAAGAGGTGCACCCTTTAAGAGATGGATTAAACATTTTAATTAAAAATAGACACCCCCCCAAAATACTGTTTCTTAAATCAATTAGTTGAAAAAGCACTCACCTTCACACAGAAGCCCACCACAAAGAGAAATACATTAATTAAAATCCCTGCGCTTTGACTTTGTTGTTTACATATAGCATCAGATCTTAACAGAGCTAACAGTTCTTCAGTGCCTTTAAGATACATGTAAAGAAATAGTGGTTCAAAACATAGATTTTCAAATACAGTAAAATTCATACTGTAGTCTGTGAGTGTTTTGCTTAGGGAATGAATAAAAATTTAATAAGGCTTTTGGGCTTATTTAGGACATATATTCAGTTCTTACCCAGATGTATTCTTGTTCTCTTCCTGCAAAATAAATTTAGACAACTGCATGTGCTCAAAACTTTATTAAAATAAATGCATGAACTGCATATATATGAAGAAAACATAGCTTTTAAGAAAGGCCAACTAGTGGTTTTGTCACAAATCCTTCCTTTTAGTAAGTAAATGAGCACTGCTCTGAAAGCAGATCACAAACCAGGTTGTAACTTGGGTCACTGTTTTAATGTTTGTCTCTCTCCCTTTCTATGGGATGTCAGCTCTCGCAGTTCCCCCCAGGCAAAATGCATGGATCATGTGTTCAGCTGTATGGGAAAGACAGCAGTAGCCCTGATTTATTTCCCCTTCATCTTCTGTTGTATTTCCTGCCCAAGGAAGGAAGAGGACATCTAACATGAACCTGTTGTGTTACATGGGATGGACCATTGTTTGCTTTCCATGTGTCTCCAGACTGTTCACCAGCTACTCAGCCTGACAACCTTTCTACTTCTGTTGCAAAACTAATGCTTTTTGCAGTAAATTACAAGTCTCTCTGAAGTGAGCAGCTGTTTATTCTGCTGAACACCCACTGTCTAAGGATATCTGCCATCCAGAATTCTTGGACAAATAGCTGTTGCCTTTAAACACATCCTTGACATATGCAAAGCAGGTCTACCACAAATGATTTCTCCATCCATTTAGATGGATTGTTCCCTGCTCAGTTGTGTGGGAGGGTATGCTGGACCTCTGATTTGCAACCTGATTTATTTTAGATAGCCTAAGTTAATCTGTCTACTCAGTAAAGATATTCCAGAGAATATATCAGTCACCTGTTGTCAAGATGACAACTTGGTAGAAGCGTGATTTGTTGAGGAGTAAAACTTCCTGCTTATGCAGCTGGTAAGGCAGTGATCTACAGAAACATTACATGGGAAGGCTGGAATATGGAAAATCAGTGACTTTCACAATATGACATTGCTTAGCAAAAAGCTGCCTTTGAAACCCAGTGTTCACATTTCCAATTAGTTTGCTCCTAGCTCTCATGCAAATAAAGTCCTCACGGTACTGGGAAGGAAAAAGAAAGGGGAAGGGAAGAGCAAGTGGAGCTGGAAGAATAAGCATGAGTTATATTGTGCAGTATGTGTTGGCTGTAAATCCTGCCTGCAGGAATTACTGAAATGGAGAAATAGTTATCTACTAACTTTGAGATCCAGTTTGCAAAGTCCCAGTGTCAGTGTGGTGATTTATGTGACACAGAGTCGGCAGGATTCAGCCTGATGCAATAAAGTAGGTGCATGCAGGAAGATGGTCTCTGTTTTAAAACATATGTAAACTGCTAGCTGGCTATGAAACGAGTGACAAGATGGTATGCTGGCGGAAGAGGCCCTGAGGTCAGGCTGGAAGTCTGCTTGGTATTCTGGAGAAGGGAGGAGAAGGATGTTCAGCCTGTTCTCCTGTGACCTTTGCTTGCTGATGAGCTCCAGAGGGAGCTGTGGCTTGCCTTTTTGCTCAGAGATAAACTCACTAGAAGCAGATAGCCGCAAAGAGGGGATAAACATGTTTCAAAGTGGACCCATGAATCGCTTCTTTTCTCTGCTTCTCTTTGCTCTAATGCTTCATAAGAAAGGCCAGCTTTTATTAGCTTTCCATTTGTAAGAGATATTTGTAAAGCAGTGTAAATACGTGTAATATATAAATAAAACCTAATCTATTTTCTCTGTTTATAATTTTTGTAAGATTATAGTAGGAATCAGCGTGAACACTGCTTTAAAGCCGTATGAACAGGAGTGATATCCCACGATTGTTACAGCTGTGCATTATTTTCAAAAGGGAATTTAAAACCACATGCAATTAGCTTTTCTTTAGTATTAACTCCAAGTATGTTCGTTTGATGCAAAGTTGATCCAGAAATAGATTTTATTTTGAGGTACTACCAGCACCTGCCTTTTTCCACTCAACAAGACAGATTATACTGAAAACAATGCATAGCAAGTGAGGATACAAGGTTGTACAATTGCTGAGGCATAACCATACATTTCACTGTCAGCTCTGACACCCGCTCATCCTGGGTGTGGATGTCTGGTTGGCATTATCACCAGTCAGTTATTTATCAATAAATACACCAGGCAGTCTTGTATTTCTTCTGGCAGCCAATCATACCTTGTTGATTTACACATTTTTTTTTGAGACGATGTTTACTTATATACAAAACAAAGACAAACTTTCAGGCTGAATGCCTTTCTCTGTACTCTAAGGAAGCAAAGAAGTGTAAGCCCCAGTGGCAAAGATGTGGTGCTGCCACTCTGTCCTACATTGGTTTGGCTCTACAGTATTAAAAATGCCAAACTGTACAGGGATGGAAATGAATGTCCTGAGGCATATTGCTATATATTTAATATAAATCAGTAGTGTATTTGGGTTCAGTTTAGAAACAACCTGTCTTGATTGGCTGCCATGGCTTTTAGTTTCAGTTATGTCCTTCAATTGAGAATCTGAAGCTGACAAAAAGAAACAGATGCTTTTGCTTCTCTGTCCATGAAGGTGAGATTTCAAGAAGGAAAAAGATATGTGTAAAAGAAGTGGAAACAATGACAAAATATCCAAGGAGTAAGTGACCAAACACCTCATTTGACTTATTTTTGTCTTGCCTCTGAACACTGTTCCTACCTAAAATATCTTCATAAAGTTGGTATTGTGACAAATATGCAGCTTGTTTAGTGCCTGTTACTAATTCCTTATTCTGATGTAACTTATGAACATTAATTACTGGAGAAACAGACTCACACAACTGTTACTATTATTACTTTATTGACTCATCACAAGGACCCACTTAACTACTGATACATCTGACTTGCAAGACACTTGGGTTCATGCATTAGGAACAACTCTAATGTGCAAATTATCTCCAGCATGGGCATCCAAGTGTTTGTGGCTTCCCTGATTTCATGCAGGTCCATCAAAGGGGTCATCCAGAAATGTGTTATGGTATCATGAGCATGAAAACAAGCACCCCTGTGGTGATCAGGGCTGTGCATGGCAGAGAATATCCCCTTGCTCTAACTTTGTGTTAGAGCATGTTAAAGCTGAAATCTAAGGGCTTACTGAGGCAATTCCCATCATTATGAATAGGTATCAGAGATGTGCGAAAAAACTGTGTCCTGCTGTATAAACAAAGATAAAATAGAAGACTGTCAATCCCAAGCATTCACCGCACCTTAAGAAAGGTAATATTTTTGTTCAGATTACTGTTTCTGAAAGGACTACTCAGTTTTTATGGTTTCTGGGAAATTTCCCAGACCCACAAATGTTTTCCTAAGCTAAGGATCAAGAATGTGAGTGCTCTGCATGTAACACATGGCTGAGAACCTTCCTCAGACTTGTCTTTCTTAATCTTAAGTTTACTCACTCTATCTAGATAGATTTTATTAGGCAGGTAATAAATCCACCTGAAATTTCTAAGATTAGAGACTCAGAATAAGTACATAGTAAAGCTGAATTGCTGTCAAGAGGTTTTAGAAACTGTACTAGAAGTGTTAAAGGACTTAAGGACACTGCAAATTCATATTCAGAGAACAAAATATAATTAAAATAATTATAAAATCCCTCATAAGGAATTGTTTTTCTCAGAATTGTCACATTCTGAGAAATGGCTAAGAATTTTGGCTAAGCTAGCTGTACATTTCACAGTGTGGGTTAACTTGGCAGCAACAGGTTAGACACCACCAAGCTATGATTTGGGCCACAGGTTTACCTCTGGCGTTTCCTCTGAAAATGTGGCACATTGTCCTGGTGATTTACAAATGGGAGCTGTTACAATATTAAACTTATGGTAAATTTTGTATCTATTAACAGTTTTGCTGTTATGAACTTCTTTTCCTTCCTTAAAAACTCAGGGCACAGCTTGGTTTCATGGGGTCTTCAAAGGCAAATGGAAAAGATGCTCAAATCCAGAGAAAACCTGCTGTAAAGTAGAAATCTACTGGTTATTGTTCTGATTCTTTCTTGCCATACACCTTGCAGGAAGGTTAGCAGAAGCACTACACAGATCATCTCCCAGCTGGGTTTCTGACCACTCAGGCACACAGCTCATAGGGCTGATCTCACCTCAAGCAGCTGCAAGTTTATCAAAATTAATGTGATAGATGTATAAGGACTTATATATATACTGCTAGTGACACTGCAAATGAGACAGAATGAGCTATATGATAGATTAGCTCTTTCTGGAATGTCAAATGGATACTGTGGTTCCTTTTATTTGAGAAAAAGGGGTAGAGTAGTGGAACGTCTTCATGCTAAGAATTTATTTTCCACTTTTTCATTTGTCTGTGTGTAAATGAGTTAGGAATGCATATCTGTGTACATACTTCTAGCCTTTAAGTGTTTGCCACATACGTCAGCTTATCCACCAATTAGGTCAATGCCTGATCAAAAATGATGTAAAATTATGCCTAAAAAAAGGTATAAAATTCCTTTGGTATTTTAGCTCTGACAGGTATTGGACTGGGAGCAGCCTCCAGCTGATGGGAGAAATAGTTTTCTCCATTTTGTTCTTGGGGGAAGGTTTGCGAAGGTCAGCTGAGACATCTGCCATCTGCCCTACAGTCTTTTGCTCCACGGAAGTGGAGACTTCTGTATCCTCTGGTAGGGGAGAGAGCAGCTATTTCATATGGCAACAATGCTAAGACATACAGCTCTAATAGCAACTGCTTGTTATTAAAAGCTTGTCAATAATGTACTTTCTGTTGAATTTAAGCAATAAAACAGAAACATTATGCAAAATTTTTTACCTAGTAGCAGTCAGTGACCAGTAAGAGTAGGCAAACAATAGTAGTTGCCTTTACTGAGTCATGTTTCTCTTCATTCATCACAAACACAGGTCCTTTAAGTTTTTATAACACTAGTCTAAATAAAACAGACTATATAGTGGTTATTGAAGTAGAATGGAGGCTTAGACTCTACAGAACAAAAATATTTTCATCATATCAGAGAGCTTTTTTACAAAGATTATACCAAGATGGGCCACAAAATCTCATAAACATTTTGAAAATGGAAAGAAAGACTCTGTATTGGGAGCAGTTAGAGAATTTAGGTGAGTGCTTTGCTAGGCTGCAGTCATGATCACCTCTTTTTCCTTTGATCTATCTGGAGATGTGGTAGTATGTTTAAAGCTGGAAACAGCACTTTTCTAATGTTCTCTAACCTCAAAAACAAGATGCCAAACATAAGGGTTGTTTTTCTTCTTTCTTCCCTCCAGCTTGTTTCTGCCAGAGCAGACTATTCAATTGTGTACTTTGCAGCCAGGCAGAATTGTGTCGTGATTCTCCCTGTTGAAGGCAGGGAGAGCTGTAGTGTGGGGATTGAGAGGGCTTTTGTTGCTGGAAGGGATTTTTTACTAGCTTTTTTTCTCTGTGTGTGAGAGACATAAAGTGTTCTGGAAACATACAGATTCTTCCTGCCAAGGATAGTTGTTTTCACAGCTCCCCTTTTGCCAATTTCAAACTGGTTAAGAAATAATAAAAAAAAAAAAAAAAAGTTTTCACATACATATCCTAAACTCCCCGGGTAACAGATATTGTTGAGCAATAGAGTCTGTAAAAATGCCAAAATAACCTATTTCCCCAGAAGAATCGAAGAATTGAATATGAATACCAATGTTAAGGTGAAGGAGTTTTCAGTGACAAGAACAAAGGCAAGGCTGAAGCATTACTATCTAACTGTCTTAATTAATCTAGAAGTATGATGTTCTCATATTTTTAAGGATTTCAGTTAGCACCTCTGCCCTTGGCTTTACTTTTACCTCAAGAAAATCTTTAATGCTGTCGTGGTTTAAGCCCAGCTGGCAACTCACAACCATGCAGCCTCTCACTCACCCCCCGCTTCTTTCTCCCCCGGCTCCCAGAGGGATGGGGAGGAGAACTGAAAGAATGTAACTCTCACGGGTTGGGATAAGAGCAGTCCAGTAACTAAGGTATAACACAAACCACTGCTGCTACCACCAATAATAATAATGATAAGGGAAATAACAAGGGGAGAGAATACAACCGCTCACCACCCACCAACTGATACCCAGCCTGACCCGAGCAGTGATCTAGCCCTTCTGGGTAACTGCCCCCAGTTTATATAGTGGGCTGTGCTGTGGTATGGAATACGCCTTTGATCAGTTTGGGTCAGGTGTCCTGTCTCTGCTTCCTCCCAGCTTCCCCTCCTCCCTGGCAGAGCATGAGACTCAGAAAGTCCTTGGTCAGAGTAAACATTACTGAGCAATAACTAAAAACATCAGTGTTATCAGTGCTGTTCCCAGGCTGAAAGTCAAAAACACAGCACTGTACCAGCTACTAAGAAGGAGAAAAATGGCTGCTACTGCTGAACCCAGGACAAACTCAAATAATTAATTCATCTCCAAACACAAATGTTACCCATTCTGAATGCATGATATACTTAGTGAGGGTTCTAGCAAAATGTTCTACTCCCAACATTGACTTGAGTTAGTGCTATTCTAATTAACAAGTTGGTTTTAGACATAGTGTAGTGCTCTGATAGGACTATAGGAAGTCATGACATAAATCCAGACTAAATATTCTGTTGAACATTTATGAAAAGGATAAAAACTGTTTATGAGTCAGAAAACATTGGAAAGAAAAGGGAAGTTTGTAACTTACTTTTTTGACATCTTTTTCCAGTGTAGCCCTGGATACAGGAGCATACATTGGTTTATACCCAGTGACCACCATTCTTACAAGGAGGAATGCAAACAGCTAGGGAAAGGAAAGCAAAAGTTTTGTGCACCAAAATCACACAGGGGATCAACATTGCCTAAATACAGGCTCCCTATATAGATGTCTGTGTTGGGAGACCAGTCTGCAGGGTTTTTTTACTTCTGCTGGATAGAGAAGGTGTCTGTCCAAAGGGTGATTCAGGGAGATTCCTAGCTGGAGATTATGATTCTCTCTTGTTTGTGGAAATAATGTGGGACATGACTCTTAGCAGCCAAAGGTCTCTTAGGTACCTGCAGTTAAGTGGTTGTAATATTCCTGAGAATCTCTTAGGTTTTTACTCTTTAGCTAATGGCCTTCATCAAGGGATTGTGCCCTTGAAATATAGATTGGTGATTGATACCTGCTAGCTTGGCTTTGGTGTTATTTCTTTCCCCTTTCTAATGAAACAGAAGGAAGGATGCTTTTTAATTCAGCATCCAGCCACTATCTCCCTGTATCACTTCCATAGCCCACAAATGTGGATTTTTATTTTCAAGTTTTAGTTCTGTCTAAACCATGACACTTAATGATAAAAATTCCAAATCACCTAGATGTTTAAAATCACCTTCCATGTTAAACCTCAAAAGAAAGATCATCAAATTACAGAGTCTGTATCATTTTCACTCTCCTTCAACCCCCACATCACAGAAACAAAGAGCTTCCAGCAGGCTCCATTTGCAATTAGATTTATGTGTGTGAGTCATTCACTTGCAAAAATATGCATTGGGATTGCATTCATCTAGGAACTCCAGGGAAACAAAAGAGTGAGAGAAAGAGAAAAGAACTTTTAATATTGAAATAGTTCAGGTTTGGTAATAAGAGTGTATTTATACTTCCAGATTCAGGAGGGGCTATTAGAGCTATGCTCAAAAAATTGAAAAACAGTAGTATAATCACAGCTATTTGAGCCCGAAACATAAATTTGCCTCTCTCGTGTATCCTGCCTGAGCAAATGGGTAGCTAAAGTATTCATTATTTTGACTTCTGCAGCACAAAGTGAGCAAGAAAACCAAAAACAGAGATTCAAAATCAGGTCCTTGCTCTATGTCAGGCAGAGCAATATTTGATCAGATCATTGAGAAAGGGTCTGAAGTTCTACACAAGTCTCCTATCCACTACAGTCAAGGGGGGTCATGTAGATAGTACATTTGAAGATAAATTATCATCTGGCTCTGAACACAGTATAGTACACATTGTAGAGTATGCAAAATTAATAAAGTAGAGCCATGCTTTAACATTTAATTGAACAGTTGTTAATTAGTGATATCACTAACTTCAGACAGTTTTAGAATAATTATTTAGTTATCATTAATGCCATCATAAATAAGAGCTTATTCCTTCAGAATACCATTAAGAACAACATAATGTGGATTTGTGACAGACTATAACATCAAATGTACACAAAGGGAGTTATGACAAGAAAAGTCTCTGGATATACTTCATGTGGGAGCAGGTAATGATATAGGCTGCTGTTTATATTTTAAGCTTGGATCCTTTGTCAAGATGATAAATAGAACTTTCTTACCTCTCTGGCACTGTGGCCCATAGAAACCGTAAGGACACTTACACATATTTGGCCGTACACAGATTCCTCCATTCAAGCATACAGGATTGCACACAGCTGTATGTGAATACAAGATGATAGTTTTGTGAATCTCATAGGATTTTGAATTTTTTAAAGTAGGCACGCTTTTGCTTTTGCACATGACATTAGAATAAACATTTGTAATAATATTGTGATAAATTTCACACAATCTTTGCTGGTCAGTTGTGCTGCGGCATTTATTCATTGTCAGCACAGTGGGAGCATTTCAGTAGTGTTTTAGCATAGCTTTGGGGATGAAAAATAGCATAATAGTTTATTTCTGATATCTTACTTTGATTTGCACACTTCATTTGCTTCCACTCTAGTATCCTCACCAAACATGATTCCAAGGTAGTAAAATGTAGCCAGATTGCATACAGCCTGGATAAGGTGGAGATGAGCTATTAACCATTTGCTGCTTTGCCTGAATTCAGCAGAGCACCGTGGCATTTCCGTGAAGTTTAATAGGTATGCCCGGCAAAGACTCTGTTTGTTCTGCCTCATTGAAATACCAGTTCCCCAGCATATTGGCTCATGCATCACCAACAAAGCCACTGACTGAGCTTCCTTTGCCTCTTTATTTATCTGTTATTGCTGGAGAAGATATAACAGGCATTAGGAATTAAAAGCTGCCTTGCATATTTCTATGCAGCAAGTACCTGCCTGTTGAAATAAAGAAGTATTAGAATTGTAAATTAGTTTAGTTGGAAAGTCAGTGTGTGAAGAATAAAGAATCTGATTATGTTTTCATTTTAAAGCAGAGTGACACTTTAAAACAGTCTTTTTCCCTCTATTCCCTTTGTCTTTCAGTATCTGACAGAATAGCCCATTAAATAAGTTAAATACATTTAAGATTAAATAAATTAAGGGTCACTAAAATGTTTTATATGAACTAAAACAGAAATAAAATGTCAATTTTGAAAGAAAAAAGTGAAATTGTAGTCTAAATGAGAGGCTTTTCTGACTAAGCAGCAATCACTTATGAAGTCAAAATTGACTTCATGCATTGCTAATGGTGAATTTGGATTAGTTGCCTCATTGTCCTAGCTAGTTCACAGATATCCATACTCTGCCAGTTTTCATGTTTCCATTGGTAAGGTCCCCTAAGTTCCTTTTTCTATTATTTTTTTTGTTACTATATATGTTCATCCAGAGACTCCTATCTTAACATTGAGGCAGAAAACCTCAACAGTATCCGCAAAATATTCTGTGTAGTGCACACAAAACTGTGTCAGAGAGGTGAGCCTGATAGTCTTTCACCTAAGGTACTGCCAGGCAGACAAATCCTGCTGCTGTTATTCTGGGTTGGAAATTACTGCTTTACTGCTTCTGCTGCTCTTGCTTGTCCTGCTCTTGGAATAATCCTGTTTAGAACCACTCCAAAATAAATTTGCAGAACTCAAGGAAAGTAGTGTAATCTCCATAAGGAAAAAGAGGTGGTGGGAGCCAGAATAGCTAGTGGCAATACCAGTCATTTATCATGGATCTTAAGTTAATTTATGTGTCCTCAATAGGTCTGTCATTTCAACATCTACATGAAGAGCATGAAGGTTAAAATGACATCTCTTACCTTCCAGGAAAGGTAATGTAGGCTGAAGATGTCTTAGTCATTTAATATTCGCTATGGCAGAGGCAGAGTGCCTCTGTAGCCTTGAGGTTTGAAACTGATTAAGCTCATTCTTGCTTCTTTTAGTATTTCACTATTTTGCTTGCCTTATCCCAGGTGATTGCTGAAGTTACTGTGCCTTTGGAAGAAAAATATGTGCTCCACTGTTTACCACTTAGACCTTGTGAGGAAGGTTTGAGCAGTATCTATTCAAAATAGGGTTCAAAAATTTGAGTCCTGACTAGAAATAGGTGCCTAGATCCAATCCTTATCTTGACATTTTGTACTGATGTGTGAAGGAGGCTGTTCTCTGAGCACACACACTTCTGTGGATGCCTTTTGTAGGCACTCTACAAGTATGAGAAACAGGCAGGAGAAGCAGTGTGAACTCTGGTGGCAGCAGAATGTTTGAGATTAGGGGTGAATGGTTACTTCTCTTTTCAAACTGGCTTTTGTTCTGTCTTGTACAGTCACAAGCCATCTTCTAGAATGGCAAAAATAAATCCAAGAACTGGACCACAACAATCACTGTATTCAGTCTCAGTTTCTAACAGTCCATTTCTAGGTTCACTTCTCTTCCTTTGACTATGCAGAGTTAGAACTGCATATGTAGTTGCTAACTTAGCAGCAGAAGTCATGTTTGCTTCCTTATATTCTTGTCCAATTTTAAACTGGTCTCCTTATGTCTTAATTCTTTAAACAATTCCCAATCTGACCACTGAATTGTGGGAATCATGTGGATTTCAGGGGCAAAGTACATGAGAGACCAGTCATTTCTAAGGACTTGCCTGTTTCACAAGAAGGGCTGCTCCATCCGTTTCTGCATTTGCACTCATCTGGTGACACACAGACCCCACCGTTGTGACAGTGTCTGTTACACACCACTGAAAAATACACAAAGGATCAAAATCTCTTATCAGTAACACCAGTGCAGATCCTCAAGTTGTTCTGCTACAGCAAATACCTGATTGTATTTGTCCAACCTGAGGGATGAATCTGTCCTTTTCCTTGGTTTTCTTTCTTTAATAGAAATCTTGCATCTAAAATTCTTTACTTTTTAAGTATTCCAGATGCTCTGATTCAGAGATAAAATTATATTCCTGTCAAGGGCAACCCGATATTTAAATAAGCAGCGAGGACTGCAATAATGAAACTGCTTATGTTTCAACATTCAGCTACTATAGAAGGATCTGAAGGATTCCCCCCCCAGATCTTCTATATATTAAGTCTCTCTTGCAACTTGTATTGCACAATAATGTGACTCCCAATAGGTATGGTTGTCTTTTTGTGTTCTCAAAATTAGTATTACTGCATTCACTCACACAACCTTGAATTTCATAAATGTTACTTTAAATAACATGGACATTTTTGATTGTTTGTTTGTTTTTCCAGAAGCATTTTTCCTGTAGAAAATGTTGATATAGATGTGCATATTTTTACATAATCCAACTATGCTGCTGGTAAATATATACTCTGAAATATTTTAGGTACTGCATTACTTCAACATATTATACTTTTATTGTCTTGTTGTATGCAATCACCATTTTAAGGGAAATATAGAAAAATAAAAAGGCTTTCTTTGTCTTCTAATTTTCTGCAGATTCAAACATGTAATGAGGAGAAAAGCCTGAATGAGTTTATACATACTTGTTTCACATCGAGGACCAACAAATCCATAAGCACAAGAACAAGTATTTTGGGATACACAAGTTCCTCGATTCTCACATGGTGGATCACACTGCAATGCAAGAATAAAAGATGAGAAAGAAGATACAGTTGAAATATTACATTTTGTGTGGTTATGAACACAGCACTTGTTATTACTTTTCACATACCATTTTATTAATCCAACAAGTAATGTGGCTACTGAGGAAAACACTGCAGGATAAAAGTATTATACTAGTAATGCAGCCCTAATGAGCAGGTATATAATGTCTGCAAGGGAATGACTTTAACATAACCATATTTCACTTCTGAGCATGCACATTTTTAAGTATGTATTTTTGAAGTCTAAGAATGGATCAAGTACAAATGTAGTCAATAATAAAACCTTGATCCATCCTCTCTGCAAATTCGCCATGTGGATGTTCAGTAAAGCTTAACAGGTGTTAGAAGTCACTAAAGCAGAGATGAAGTGTTTATTCTGTATAGAAAAGAATTGCATGGGAATTTTTCAGCAAAATGACAAACGTTTAAGTAATGATTTTAATGTTTAATAAGTAGTGTGAGACCTGCAGACAAAGCATCAAGTTAGGTAATGATTTCTTGACATACTGCAATGTGCAACATCATTCTGTAGAAGAAAGAGGATGAGCAGGTGTACTGCATAAAGCTGGAAAGTACTGCAAATCCTGAAACAGGCTATTTACTGAAGACACTGATTTGTTTCTTAAATGTTGATCATTATGAGCCTAATGGAGTTATTGTGCAAGGGGCCTGGACGGTTCAGCCAGATAAACCTAACATCTAAGGTAGCTACCTGACATCTGGTGTCATGAACGTTTCTTTTTGTAGCCCTTTAATAAGAAGTAGTTTTGTGTGCCAAATGGAGGAGAAGGCCACTCGAGGTAGAATATGGCCACTGACACTTGAAGAAGTGCTGTGTGCAGGAGCAGAGCAAGTCATGTGTGTCAGCTGGCTCTCATGCTTTTGTAAAAAAAAGCCACCTCACATAATAGAATGAAAAATGTCTTTCCTTGCTCTTGGGAAGTGAATACAGTGAAAAATCTTGTACTTTGGCACACTTCACTGGCAGGGTTTTGTTTTCTATAATGGATATGAAGCTAAGCAAGGTTATTCCAAGGAAAATACAAATGAAGCTAAGGAAGTCTGAAACAAAGCATCTTTCAAGTATTGTTACTGTGGAAAAAAAAAAAAACACAACAAAACCTAGTGTACCACATTTTGTTCTTAAAACTGGAAAATGGACTGTGTAATTGGAAGGCTACATGAAGGACAAATACGTGTAGCATCACATAATTTAAATGAACATTATGTGTTGAAGGCCTCCTTGTTATTATCACTAAGCTTCAGATAAAGTCATTGAATATAAACTTTGCCATCCAAAAAAAGTAATGTAAGTCACCACACATTATCCAATTGCAGTTGAAAAGACAAGCTTCAAGAAGGTAATTGAAAATAAATCATTTTGACGCAAATAACATTAAAGAAAAATATTTAGTATTAGATCTGCTCTTCAGATACCTCAGTATTTACATTTCCTATTACCATACAGTTTTAACTGTGAAATTTTCAATGTTGCATTAAAATATCTTTAGGATTTGTCATGCTTGAGAACAGAAAACTCACTAGATATAGTTTAGATCCATAATATACATGCTGAGAATGTCATTAAGCTAAATTTAGTTTTGATTTGGTGGGCAAGGAGGTTTAGACATTTGAAGTTCAGCATAGGTTTAGCTGAAATTTGAAGTGTACATCTGTGAGAAAATAGAATTAAAAAGAATGACATTGTCTGTACAACTAAGTAAGTTTGATTTAGATCCATTTAAGTAGTTAGAGTTAAACTTCCCTGAAGTTTTTCTAATTCAGCCACTGGTAGCAGCTGTTGGAGCAGGTCAGAGGCTCAGGTAGCTTGGAGCCTTGTGCCATTAGGGCAAAGAGTAGGTAGCAGTCTGTAATGAAATGGAAAGTGGAAGAAAAGGAAAGAAATTGATGCTGTTTTCAATACATTTGTTATTTCTTTAAAATTGCAGTACTACATTTATAAGCCACCACTCACATTCAGGGGTTTGTCATAAATCTCACTGAAGTCAGTGACTGGTTGAAGGCTTTGAAAGGAGGATGCCGACCTGTCTGCTCACATATGTCCATCTGAAACATCTCCATTCTGCTGGGCTTGCATAAGCCCAGGGCTTGTTTATAAAGAGATTTCTTTGCAATTAAAAATAAATGGTAGGTAGACTTGGTTAATATTCTCTGCATGGAGACAGGGAAACACAAAACCTGTGAAAAATGTAATGCTCTTTTTAAAGTATGTGAAATGTGATTGCATTTCCTGTAGGATGATGGTTGCATAAAGCCTCCAGGTGCCTAAGTGCTATGCCAAGCCCAGTGACATTCAAACATAGTATGCTTTATTTCAGCATGTTTTGTACGTAGCACTTAAAGCGAATATGTTCATTTGAATAGAATACTTTCCATCTGGCCTTTACACATTTTGAGATGCATCTGAACTGTCAGAAAAGAACATGGTATTTTGGATATTAAAACATTTAGCTCCTATGGTGACATTTAATAGTAAAGTGTTTAAAACTATTGTATTACTGGTGAATAGCAAAAGATAAAAACAACACTGACTGCAGTGTGAGAGCAAGAGCAATATTCACCTAAAATATATTTCCCTCCCTGATAGAAAGATACTGTTTGCATCAAATTCCTTTCCAAAACTTCTATCTTTCATCTTCTGGAATAAATATTTTTTTTTCCATAAACATTTGCTAAATTGTGCAAAGGTATTGCAGTGTTTTTATACTAAGCGGTTTTGGATGGTATAAAATAACAGTAAAGAGGAAACCATTGCTGCAAATGGTCAATCTTGCTGTCAAATATATGTATTTTTATGTTTATAATTTAAAATCTGGAGGTGAAAATGGAGAAGTCCATTACTGTTTTCTTTGAAAGGGCTTTTTGGGAAATATCCCAGAATTTCTTTTTTTCCATTAAAATGAGATCATGCACATTTTGTAAGTTTCTGTACAGTTTGTAAGTTTTTCTATGATAACTTTGGGAGTACTCAGCAATAGAAGACGCTATGTTGTTTCTTCCATTTTTGATAGCCTAATCAGCAAATGTCATCCACAACAGAGCTATTGCTTAGCATTTCCAACAGTTGAGTAAACTTGCTGTGCCGTCTGGCAGTTGAAGTCCTGGGTGTACTAAAGCAAGGCTAAGAGGCGTGAGAGCATAACTTCTGAAAACCAGTCAGGTCAGGACAGACTTAACTGGAAGTAGCATAGTGTACCTTGTTTCATGCAATCAGTGTACGTTATTTATTTTCTTTCAAAGATGTTTTAATCTAATTTCCTAAATGTATAGAAGAAGCTTGAACATGTACAGTGTAAGGGAGGGGAAAAATGGAAAAGAAAGTTACCGCATTATTGGTTTATGTAAGATACACAGATAAAGGAAATAAAGCATAGGGTTAAAGCATGTATTAGTGCAATTAAAGTAACTTGTATGTGCATTTAAATAGTCCATTAGTTTGGAGCCCACTTGTGAAATAAATGTCCAAACGCTCATAGAATCACAGAACAGCTTGGGTTGGAAAGGACCTTAAAGATCATCCAGTTCCACCCCCCTGCCACAAGTGGGGACACCTTCCACCAGACCAGGTTGCTCAAAGCCCCATCCAACCTGGCCTTGAACACTGCCAGGTATGGGGCACCCACAGTTTTTCTGGGCGACCTGTGCCAGTGCCTCACCACCCCCACAGGAAAGAACTTCTTCCTAATATCTAATCTAAATCTACTCTCTCTAAGCTTAAAGCCACTACCCCTTGTCCTGTACTACACGTTGTCCTGGGTTCAGCAGTAGCAGTCATGTTTTTCCTTCTTGGTAGCTGGTGCAGTGCAGTGTTTTGACTTTCAGCTTGGGAACAGAGCTGATAACAACGATGTTTTGGTTTGGCCAAGGACTTTGTGAGCCTCACGCTCTGCCAGGGAGGAGGGGAAGGCGGGAGGAAGCAGAGACAGGACACCTGACCCAAACTGACCAAAGAGGTATTCCATACCACAGCACGTCATGCCCAGGATGTAACTGGGAGGTAGCCGGAAGGGCTGGGAGACTGCAGGGTTGGAGGAGGTATCGGTCGGAGCTTGGTCGGGCTTGGGGGGCGAGTTATCGGTCAGCTGGTGCTGAGGTGTTGTATTCTCTTCCCTTGTTATTTCCTTTATCATTATTATCATTGGTGGTAGCAGTAGTGATCTGTGTTATACCTTAGTTACTAAATCGTTCTTATCTCAACCCGTGGGAGTTGCATTCTTTTTGATTCTCCTCTCCGTCCCTCCGGGAGTAGGAGGAGGGAAAGAAGGGGGGGGGGGGGGGGTGAGTGAACAAATTACCTGACTGGGTTTAAACCACGACACACGTCCTTGTAAAAAGTCGCTCTCCAGCTTTCTTAACAGTCCCTTTAGGTATTGGAAAGCTGCTCTAGGTCCTCCCCAGAGCCTTCTCTTATCCAGGATGAACAACCACAACTCTCTCAGACTGTCTTCACAGGAGAGGTACTCCAGCCTTCTGACCATCTTCATGGGCTTCTCTGGACTTGCTCCAACAGGTCTACATCCTTCTTATGTTGGGGGCCCTAGAACTGCACACAGTACTCCAAGTGGGGTCTAATGATAGCAGAGTAGAGAGGGAGAATCCCCTCTCAATCTTCTGGTCATGCTCCTTTTGACACAGTCCAGGATATGGTTGGCTTCTGGGCTGCAAGTGCATGTTGCTGGCTCATGTTGAGCTTCTTGTCAACCAGCACCTCCACATCCTTCTCCTCAGGGTTGCTCTCAGTCCATTCTCTGACCTGCCTGTATTTGTGCTTGGGATTGCCCTGACCCACGTGCAGCAACCTTGAACTTGGTCTTGTTGAACTTCATGTGGTTCACACAGGCCCACCTCTCCAGCCTGCCAAGGCCCCTTTGGATGGCATCTCTTCCCTACAGCAGGTCAGCTACCCCACATAGCTTGGTATCACTGGCAAACTTGCTGAGGGTGCACTCAATCCCACTGTCCATGTCTCCGACAAAGATTTTGAGCAGGATCAGTCCCAATACCCCTGAGGACCACCACTTGTCACTGGTCTCTACTTGGACATCGGGCCTTTGACTGCAACTCTTTGAGCATGACTGTCCAGGCAATTCCTTATCCACCAAGTTATTCATCCATGAAATCCATGCTTCTCCAGTTTAGAGACAATGATGTCTTGAAGGACAATGTCAAATGATTTGCCTAAGTCTGGGTAACATCAGTTACTCTTTCCTTTTTCCACCAGTGCTGTAACCCCATTGTAGAAGGCCACCAGATTTGTCAGTCATGATTTTCCCTTAATGAAGCCACATTGACTGTCACCAGCCACCTCCTTATTTTCCATGTGCTTTAGCATAGTTTCTGGGAGGATCTGCTCCATGATCTTGCCGGGCACCAAGGTGAGCTTGGCTGGCCTGTGGTTAGTCCCTGGGTCCCCTCATAGCTAACAGGAAATTAACAAGATTTCTTCACTGAAGAAATTGGAATACAAATGCAGACAACAGTTCTGATTAGGTTGTCCTAATGGATTTTCTTTTTGTGAAATGTCACCTGAATGCTCATCTGCAGTCAAAAAAGCAAATAAAGTGTTAGGAATTGTTAAGAAATGAGCAGAGCACAAAATGCCAGACTTTATTATGTTCTGTATCTGTACTGAGCTGCATCTTAAATACCATGTTCAGGTCTGATCACCCAGCTCAGGAAAGATACAGTAAAAGTGGAGAAGATGTTGAAAAAGGTGACAGGGATAAACAAAGGTACAGTAGAGCTTTTGTGTGAAGAGCAAGTGAATGTATTAGGCCTTTGGGAAAGACATGACTTGGAGGGACAGAATAGAAAACTACAAAATCAGACATGGCCTGGAAAAGCTGAACAGGGTGCTTGACTTTTTGAAGCACGTGATCCATGACTCGCTGAGGGACTGTTCTGAACAGTATCCCTGTATCTTTCCCATGTACTTACAGACATCTGCTATTGGAGATAGGGGAAGGAATTTTGGTCTGACACAGTAGTGCCTTTGTGCAGTAAAATTTTAGAACAGATGACTGTCGGCTACCTGAATTTTTTTGCCTTGCTTCATCCAGGTGATAATCCTGAGGTCATAATACTTTCCCACCTACTCCATCTTTCCTGTTATTTTAAAAATTATTAGGTTTGAACAGTGGTTTTGTAATGTCAAGGCAATGTTGTGTTTTTAACTCTTGGGCAGAAAACGTAACTACTACTGTTCTAGATGTCCTCTTTCCTTAGGAAATACTGTGCAAAGTTGATAAAATATCCCAGAGTTTTACTGACTTCACATTTTTAAGAAAATATTTCTAAAGTAGCATGACTTTATATTCCATAGAATCCTGAGGAACTTTTATGACTACTAAAAATTAAAAAAAAATACTAGTCCTCAACTGTCACCTAATACAAAATAATTTTAAATAAATGTCTTTATTCTACAGAACTTAGTCTTTAACTTTTTAATTGTACAGTTTGAGTAACAAGACACGCCCTATCAACTTGTGGATAGGAACGATAATGACCAGATATTTGGGTTAAATTCTTATCTTTCTTTAGTCTTCAGGTCAAGGTCTCTTAGGAACAAGCACAACAAGGATGTCCAGAGCAGATCCTTTTTTAAACTTCAACCCTGGTATTGAATGAAAAGGACATGTTCCACCTTAGGGCACTCCAAGGACCTCAAGAAGTAGAGCAGCTGCTCTCAGACAGGTCCATACGCACAGACCCTGGTGAATAACTGACCCTAGGGAAAAGACAGCATTTGTTTCCTTGTCCAGTAGATACAGCATCTTTGAAAGTGAAGGCCTGTCTGTGTTCCTGTTGTACAGTGTGTAACAAAAGCAGGACGATGAGTCCAAGGTGACTAACAGTGCTAATGAATATTTCAGAGCATTAGCCTCAAATGTTACTAAGCCCTTGTAGACAAAATAGCAGAAGCATTCTGAAAACAATCCTGTTTGAGCTAGTTACACATTATTAAAGTAGTAGATTTTTATTTGCTTGGCATACTGAGCTGGAACATTTAAAGATCTTTGAGTGTTCTGACACTTCTGCAGTGCGTTTTGACAGGGGATTGATAGGTTCTGTCCTGTAAAACTGCTAGGAGTATGCTATAGCAATGCATTGGCTATATATGGTAGATATACTTAAAATTGTGCTGAGAGTGGAAATCAGGTATTTAATAACTTCTCTCATTACTAGAGGAACTCTTGGTTAACTACCCCATAAATGCCAGTGAGCATCTTTTGCAAGAGAACATGCAAGAGAAGCCAGTGGACTAAAGCAGGCCTTATCACCCCTACTTATTTTTTATTATTGTGTAGGTGATGCCAGATATCTCCAAAATGCTTCTCTGAAATCAAGTTTTTCAAGGCCTTGCCTGCTTAGCAGAGTAGTATTAACATTAGGCCACTAATAAATGGTGATACTGCCTTTGTGAATGAAGGTGAAAGAGCTCTACAAGCTGGGAGTCTGGCCAGGTGTAGGAAAGGGCATGGGAGTGATGAGTAGAGCCTTGAGGAGCTAGTTCATCTTACCTCATCTGCACTAAAATAATTAGGAATCTGTAATATTTATTACACCAAAGCAAGATGGGCAAAAGCAAGGTCCTACTTTTTACAGATGACAAAGTTGTCAGTAGTGAAGGGAGTGATCTAAATGAAAATTGCTATGAGCATCTGAACGTGTCTCAGTTTAGATGCCTGAATATAAGGCAAACACACTGACATCTAGCTATGGTCTTCCAAAAGAAGGTAGGGGGTTAGACCTGGTGATCCCCAGTAGTCTCCTCTGGCCTGCACTCCTGTGAGTCTGTGATTCCCAAAGCAGGAAGACAAAGTAGAGGGAGAGGACTTCCAACTAAAACCTAACAGGGAGACTGAGGTTCTTGTCCAAAAGGATGATAATATTACAGATATAAAATGTGGTAGGATTTACTTTAGAAGAGAAACTGATTTTCAGGATGTTGCTTATTTTTTCCCTACCAGTCCTCCAAGCCTGATTTTAAATCTGCACACCTGAAAAAAAAAAAAAAATTAGATTCTGTCACAACATAATATCACTTGGTAAAGTATTTATTATCTTAAGAGTATTTTCAGACACTCTTGCTAAACAAAGGTCACATCTCCTCAAGCTCCACAGGTATTAAGTCTTGCTACTTTTTAATCCTGGTGAATTTTGATATCAAATAGGATGGTGATGACAACTATCATGTCTGAGTCTGTCAAAACTTTTGCTCACTTGCCACAGATATTGCATTGAAGCCTGAAGGTTTTGCAGATGTTGGTCTCATCTGAGCTTTGATCATTTGTTCAGTTTTGCTGCTCCTGTTCTTAGATGGTACTACTATTTTCAAGGAAGTTGGTACAGTCGTGGCAGCATTCTAAGGTGCTGATAGCTGAGGCTATGGCAGGCCTTAATCTAAGGGATTATCCTTATCTTTCAATTTCGGCTCTCATAATGGCTAAGCTACATCTGATATGGGAAGAGACATCAACGACTGGAGGTATAGTGGGTGTTGTTCATACTGCTGGCCATGCTCCAGGGTATTGCTTGCAGGTGCACAGAAGGGCTTGGAATAAAGAAGAATCAGGAAGCAGACAGGTTAATTCCTGACTCAGGTGACATGGTCAGTGATGAGAAACAAATAATGATGTTTGTGCATCATGTCATCAAGCCCTGAGACAGAGAAGGGTGTTGGTAATGATGTATTTCATCCTAAGGACTCTCCAGGGAGACTTTCAGTAATACCAGTAAGTGAAGAATATATCTCATCTTGTGAGACAGTAAAAGGCAGAGGTAGGTTTATGTTTTAAGGACTATACTGATAGTATATACTAAATATACACAAAGCAGCCATATGCCCATATTTGTAAATATTCATATGTCCATGGGCCTGTTCTTTGAGTGGGGGCCATTCTGTGGTCAGATTTGCTTTTGGGCTTCCTAGTATTGGGAGCTACCTGGTACTCTTCCAGCCCTGGGTATAATGCAGAGGTCAGAGACAGTGTCTTTTTGTGCCAAGTAACCTTCAGTCTTTTAACAAGGGCATTTCAAAAATGTGGAAATAGGCAAAAATTATAGTACCCAAGATTATAGTAACTTTTTCTTATGCATTTTCTGATATATCTCCAGCCTCAGAGGGCGGCAGCATTGCTGGGGGCTTTGCACCCCCATGAAGCCTTGCTTACAGCAAGGAATCCCTGCAAGGTCCTCCACAGCGCATCACAGCTGAGACCCCCCTCTACACCTGCCTTCTCTG
Source organism: Pezoporus flaviventris (assembly GCF_033815535.1). Classification (NCBI taxonomy): domain Eukaryota; kingdom Metazoa; phylum Chordata; class Aves; order Psittaciformes; family Psittacidae; genus Pezoporus; species Pezoporus flaviventris. The sequence goes on from NW_026892549.1 coordinate 11,355,739, forward strand.
TGCACAGAGCTTGAGGAACCATATGTGAAAGAGAATGAAATAGATTATACAAATAATTTTGCTTTCTGTAGTGAAAGGCCAATTAAGAGATCAGTTTATCAGAGGGATTTCAACAAAAGGTGTAATAAATGATAGCTAAGTTAGGGAATTCATTGTTTCAAAAATGTGCATAATACTACTGTTTTACAGAGGTATTCTGAGCTGTCTAATAAATAACTCAATATATTGTGAAAACCCTTCGGGTTCTATACATTTCAGATGACAAGTTCAGTTTTGTATTAAAAATATTAGATATTTAAAAGTCATTTTTAAGGTAGTAGAACAATTAGGTTTTTTCTAGAATGTGTTGTATAGCGAAATTGAGTCAATTTTACTCTTTCCGCAGCATTTTTATATATTTTTAAATGTAATGACTTCAGTAGAATGAATCTGGCCTTAAGCAAGGGTAAGCAAGATCACAATCTGTCCCTGGTTTCAATAGATTAGATATTATCAAATAAATGTAATTTTTCTAAGCAGAAAGAGCTTTTTCAAAGTTATAGAATGTTTGTCTATCATTTTGAAATATGATTGGCTTTGAAAGTCAGAATGTTCCCAGCTAGAAAAATCTCCAAATTTATAATCAAAATACATTTTTACTTTGGAGACTCACTAGATTTGAAGTTATAAAAGAAAGAGGATTCTCCCCCTTACCTTCACATGTAATTCCATCACCGCTGTATCCAGTGGGACAAGACCCACATTTAAATCCTCCATCTTCAGCTGGCTCACACTGCACACCAGTAAAGCATAGTGTATTAGCACAAACAATTTACTGATGCCTCCCACCACTGGGTTTTGGCAGTTTCACATGATCCATCACTGTGTTGTACACCTTTCTGGCTACCATGGTCTGTTCTGGAAGCCCTGCTTGGGGAGCTGACCCTGCTGGGATGCTAGCAGTCAGGGGAGCTGTATCAAGGGAAGAATCTATTAAATGGAAAGGGAAGGTGAAGTGTGTTGCCAAAGGAGGTGCTCTCTGCTGCTGTGTCGGTAAGTCTTGGGATGGTTTAGTCTTCAAGACTGTGACTCGACCAGGCCATCTCCTGGCAGAATACCTGTACATGGAACGAGGCTGCTGAACAGCATGTGGCCTTGCAAAGAATGAACTTGCATTTGTGTTGTGACGAGAAAGAACAATCTGTGTTATACCTGGTTTGTATTGCTTAAAATGAAGAGGGGTATGGGTTGTCACACTGACAGTTGTTGCACTGGGGTCTGGCCCCTCGTGCAGAAAGAAAGTGTGGGTATTATTTCTTTTTTCAAGAAAAGACTTTCTCAGGTGCTCTGGACTCCATGCCAGTTTTTGCTGGTGACAGCATGTGAGCTTGGGAAGTATTCCTTTTCACTGTAAGAGAGGGAGTGTTAACAACTGTGGAGTTTCTTTCCAGAAAGTGTGTGCTTTCTTGTCTTGGAATATGGGTTTGGGAAAGAAAGGCATGTATGTGTCTTGATGTCTTTAAAATGTCTTCCTGGTGAGAGCCTTTAGCATCTTCAATATTTCTTCCAGCAAAATCCACATGGCTTTGTGAAGATCTTGAAACTAAGGCAGAAGGAAGATAAATATTAACTAAAAGTGCTGGTCTAGAATTTGAAGGAACCATAGTGAACCTTTAGCTTATGAGCAAACAACATCAATTCCATAAGCAAGACTTAATCTGTCATATATGCTAAGGGCACATTTGTGATGGCTGACATAGGAATGACATGGTGTTATCTGCTAAAGGTAACACCAGCACTGGGTGCACAGGGAACTGCAGTACTGAATTACAAGGTGGCAGTTCATGAACTTCATGAAATATGTTTATGCTGGCTTAACATTGAGACTAAGGTAGCAAGTCTCAGTGGAGGTTCTGCACGTTACTCTGAGGTGCAGCACTGGGCTTACATTGCAGGGGTTAAATTGCAGACAGGCAAAAACACTTGCCATGCTGGTTTACCAATTTTGCCTTACATTAGTCCATGAGATTTTGGCACTATGCAACCTGCAGTCTTGACTGCCTAAGTTAATATTTGGTTCTTATTAACTGTCCATATTGCGATAGCTTGCTGGGAAATGTTCCGCTGGACTGTACATGATGGAGATACTTTGCATTCAAGCTTTTGCAGTCTAGGAGTAAGATGAGACATTGAAGTTTGGGACAGATAGATACCAGAGCTTGAGACTTAAACAATGTTAAGATGGTCCTTGGAAGGGTTGTGTCCTAAAGAGGCTCTAACCAGTGTATAACTGTGTAATGCTTTTGTAGCCCTTATGTCAAAGGAAAGTTTTAGGAAAGCATTTAAAAGAGACAAATGAAAAAGCTTTGCTAATGCTGTGTACCACTCCCTCCAGATGTGAGGGACAGCATGTAGGAGAGTGTTGGTTTGTACCTGTCACCCACTTGTTACAAAGCCAGTCCACCTTTTCAGTTGTGTAAAGAGGGGTGATAGATGGGGAGAGGCTAGTCTGTGAAGGGCCTTGAAAGTGGAGACGAGTAGTTTGAATCAATACTTTCAGGAAGATTAATAGCCATCTGCTGACTCTAATGAATGGGAGAAGCTATTTTTAACCAGTTCTGGCACACTCATTCCATAGGAAATGGAATATATTGCATCCTGAACAAAAAAACCTCACTTGGTTCTAGGGTTAACCCCATGTAATGTACCTCTTTTAAAAAAAAAATATATAAATATTAATCACTGTCTTAAAACTCTTACAGATGCAGAAATTAGCCACAGTTAGCAAGGAAAGAGATGAAGATGCTTGGCAATGGTCAAAATGAAAGTTGACTAGGTCAAAACAAGTCTTGGCATCCAAAGTTGTTTTCATTTGGCTGATAAACTGTGTCATTCTCTTGGTGAGTGTTTTTTGCCCCGAAACCTTATGTTTTGGAGTTTTACAATGGTACTTGATCAAGCAATGGACATCAGTCGGTAAATACATGGATTTTATTGTCCAAAGTAAGGCTGATGAATGATGGGGTACACGGAATGAAAAAAAAGAGATGATGAAGCAGTGAGGACATAAACAAAAAGAGCATGAGAGGATAAGAGCAGTCAAATAATTTTTAAAAATTAATGAAAGATGAAGGAAATATCCCTGTATAAAATTATCAGTAATAGATGATCCTTACTGCCTTTAGAAAATTTGATCCAGAGACCAGAATTCAACAGGAATGACACTGAAGGGCTGAATGACCTCTCTGACAAATTTCCGAAATAAGACCTGATTATAACTTTAAGCTCTTTCCACTGCATCGCAATTAAATGGGTTTCCCTCATAACTAAATTTTACTAAATAGTTAGGGGATCAGACTGACTATTTGCAGAAGGGAGATATGTTATTTCTTGATGAGATGATATAGTGATATACCCATCCTGCAAACAAGTTTCAGCCTTCCCCATGAGGAGGAGCATAGTGTTGGCGTGTATCTATAATAATGCAATTTTTACCATCTTAAATAATACTACCAATGAAGAGTAGTGATACATTTTGGTTGCTCATTATGATATATATTGCACAAGGTCCTTCATCCATTCTGCAGAGGTCACCAAACTTCGTAAGATCTTAGCATCATTCAAATGTGGTAACTAGAGTGTCCTCTCAGCTTTAATTATTTCAAGCTTTTACTTACAGTGACACTGTGCAATTTTTAGGAGTAGAATATGATAGATTTTTTCTGGAATAACTGAAAATTTCTGTCTGCAGTCTTCCAGATATCTAAATAAGCTAAACCAAAGAATCATACCAAAAGACTGCAGACTCAGTTGTCTGTAGTCAGTAGCTTTCTTAAATCCTGTATTACTTCAATTTATTTTCCTTGCAGTCAATCGATATCTTCAAATGCATAACCCATTATCAATGCAGAACTGTGATTGCACAAACCTGGTTTTCTCTGTGATGCCACTGTATGATTACATACTGGACTGGATGAAAATAACAAATAAATGACAAGGCAAAATGCTCAAGGTTATACAACAGTACAAGAATACATTTTCACTACCTGGCAGTATTTCTGCCTATATTAATGGGGAAATGTGCAGCACTGGAACAATTTGGTTTATTTTTCAGAGATGTAGATAAGAGATTGAGAAGCTGCTGCTTTGCTCCAGCTGTGTAGGGCAGTAGGTCTGTTTGTATTGATGGAGTTACACCACTGAAAGCACAGAATAATGCAGGGATGGATTAGACCTCAAGAAGATAGATTTCTCTGTTGTCCTCTATCTGGGAAAGATTAGAACAAGGGTGACAGAGGGCAAATTTCCATTACAGTTGTTTAACATCCCTCATCCAGCTCAACGTCAGGATACTTTCCGTATGTGTGTTGCAGGAGTTCCCCCCATGAGAACACCACAGCCCTTGTTTTGCCTGATGCTTCAGGTATTTTGTGCCTCTTGCACTAAGCTCATAAATAAGAATCATGATCCAGAGACTGGTTATGATGCTTGCCAATGCCACCATGGTGCTCTTAAGGCACAGCAAATTCTGATTTCTTCTCTCGCTTGAATTGCATTTTATAGTGAACTTGTAGATGTCTGTAGTCGAAGAGAATCATGTTCATTCTGGAGATAATAAAATGACTGTATAACCTAGTAAAAACAGCAGTTCACGAACAGAGAAGGCACTCAACAGTCTCTTAAACCCAGGGTGAGATATCAACACTCCGAAACACAGAAAAGGCATCTAGTATATTTTCTGTTTTCTGAGTTACTGGTGTTTGTTTTTTTTTTGTTTGCTTGTTAGTTTGGTTTTGGTTTTGGTTTGTGTGTGTGTTTTGTGTTTGTTTGTGTTTTGTGTGTGTGTGGGGGGTATTTTTATTGTTTGGTTTTTGTTTTTTTTTTGTTGTTGTTGTTGTTTTTTTTGTTTTTTTATTTTCAAGCCTTTGGAAAAAGGACACAACCAGGCTTGAATTAAGAGAAGGCACATCTCCTTCTGACCCCAACCATTTGTGTTCCCAGAGAAGCAGTACACATTTCATACTCTGCCTGGGACAAGGTGGACCAGGTTGGTTACCATATTCATTCACTCAAGTCTTTGCTGGTCTTAGACTTAGCACATCTCCACACTTTTCTTCCCAAGCCTTTGAGGCAGCCCCATCCTGACCTACAATTGGCAGCTGATACCTCAAACACTTGCTTAAGTTTCTTCTGTACGTAAGCATTTATTACCTTTGCATCCCCATGCTCCTCTTTGCAGCTATTAGGGTTACAAATTTACATTTTGTTTTTTAAATGCAAGTGTAACCTTTTTAGGTAATCACATGAGGGAGACACTATAAGCATCACCACGTACTCTCAACTACTGCTCTCACCTTTAATCTAAGAAAATGCTTCAAACCAGACTACTCTTCAGGTAGAGATTGGCTCCTTCTCCTTATCAAGGTCATCTGACTGTGGCATTTTCTGCCTGTCAGTTCACCTTTAATTCTGATCAGGTTACAACTATTTCAACATTCTGTGAATCATTTAAGAATTCATTATTAACACAATTCAATAAATTTAAAATTTGTATAGTTTTAGACCTATTAACATTTAGTGGTACATACTGTCTAGCACATTTCTCATTCAGAAGAATGTCAACAGAGAAATGCTCTTTTGACATACTACACTATGTGGGTCATTATTTAAAATTTGAAACATCTACCATCACATAAATCTTATTTAAAATGTCAAGAGAGAATAGAAAAATTACACTGGTCTAAGAAGTCTTGTTACCAGAGTATCAAGGATCATCCCATTTCTCTACTTTTCCACATTAATGCTTTTTTCCCCCCTGTATTTACTTGGTGAGAAAAGGAAGATGGAGCAGCTGTCAATAGGAAGCTCTAGGGAAATTCTCATTTTCTATCAATTCTTAATCTGCTGTTTTATTTTATTAAGTTCTGACATAACTTTCTTCTCTAGTCTGAGTGTGGTTAATTCCTAAATTATCTGTTTAGCCATCCAGGCATACCCTAATGTCTTCCCTCTCCCAGATATTCAGAAATACAGCTTTGATTCTCCCTTCCTCCAGCATCCAGAAATTCCCCGCATTCAGGTGCTGGTTAGACTTCCTAGTCACAGCTCTATCTTCTCTTACAATCACAATCAGTAATGCCCACTGTCCTGGGTTCAGCAGTAGCAGTCATGTTTCTCCTCCTTGGTAGCTGGTGCAGTGCAGTGTTTTGACTTTCGGCTCGGGAACAGAGCTGATAGAGATGTTTTGGTTTGGCCAAGGACTTTGTGAGCCTCATGCTCTGCCAGGGAGGAGGGGAAGCCAGGAGGAAGCAGAGACAGGACACCTGACCCAAACTGACCAAAGAGCTATTCCATACCACAGCACGTCATGCCCAGGAGGTAACTGGGAGTTAGCCGGAAGGGCTGGGAGACTGCAGGGTTGGAGGGGTTGTCGGTCGGAGCTTGGTCGGGCTTGGGGGGGGGGTTGTCGGTCGGCGGGTGGTGGGGTGTTGTGTTCTCTTCCCTTGTTATTTCCTTTATCATTATTATCATTGGTGGTAGCAGTGGTGGTTTGTGTTGTACCTTGGTTACTGAATGTCGTGGTTTAAACCCAGTCAGGTAACTTGTTCACTCACTCCCAGTGAGTGGTGCCGAGCTGACAACAATCAAGGTCCGTGTTCATCTCCCCCCCCTCCCTGCACCGGGGCTCTCCCCTTCCCCGCTCTCGGAGGAACGGGGAGGAGGATCGAGAGAGTGCAACTCCTACGGGTTGAGACAAGAACAGTCCAGCAACAAATCACCACCGCTACTATCAGCTAAAACAATGATAAGGGAAAATAACAAGGGAAGAGAATACGATACCACCGGCCAAGAAAACGAGTTCCACCCGGAAGCTCCTGTCCTTCCCGGGTAACTCCCAGTTACCCCCCACCCCGGACATGACGTGCTGTGGTATGGAATACCTCCCCGGCTAGCCCGGGTCAGGCGCCCCGTCTCTGCTTCCTCACAGCTTCCCCTCTTCCCTGGCAGAGCATGAGCCTCACAGAGTCCTTGGTCAGGGTAAACATCACTTAGCAACAACCGACAACATCAGCTTCACCAACGCTGTTCTCAAAACTAGAAGTCAAAACACAGCACTGCACCAGTTAACACAAAGGAAAAAACATGACTGCTACTGCTGAACCCAGGACACTGAACTGTTCTTGTCTCGACCCGTGGGAGTTGCATTCTTTTGATTCTCCTCTCCGTCCCTCCGGGAGCAGGGGGAGGGCAAGAGAGGGGGGGAAGTGAGCGAATGAATTACCTGACTGGGTTTAAACCATGACACCCACAATGAAGTCCTCAGCTCCTTTAAGTGAGGTACTTTTACTTCCCAAGTTTTACAAAGGGTGTAGAGCCAGGATTATTTTTGTAGAAACAAAAACATTTTAAAGACTCACTGAAATCGGGATGTTACTATAAATTTAGATGGGAGCATAAGTTCAGAGCTCATGATCCTTTACTAATTTATGTTGAAAATCGAAAAGTCAAATGTATTGTAAAAGACTTTAGTGTGAGGTGTCCCTGCCCATGGCAGGGGAGTTGGAAATAGATGATCCTAAGGTCCTTTCCAACCCTAACTATTCTATGATTCTATGATTCAGGAATATACCCCACACTGGAAGTAGGCATAGGCAAAAGTTAATCCCCACTTTGAAAAAAAGGGAAGATTGGAGTAAAAAATTTTATATGAGAGATGCCCAGATCTGGAATTCACAAATCTGAGAAGAATGTAGAGCTGTGTGAGAGGCACTAACTGCGCACAGGTAGACACAACGAGCCAGACAGGCTATTTAGCTCTAGCTGGGCTAAGAGCTTGTGGACCTAGTGTGCCTTACATCCAGACAGGTCAGCACATGAGCAAAGCAGTCACACCACCTTGTATCCATCTGTACAGGCGCATTCAGTCTTAGTAAAATCTGTGCTCTCAAACCAGCACTTCTGTGATGGGTAAATTTACTCTTTGCTTTAACCGCGAAATTAAAACGTGTACATCTAGTTTGGCATCCCTGAACTATGTTTCAGACTGATACAAAACGAAATTGTGTTGCTGATGTTGCTAGTTGGTGAGCAGTTTTCTTCCCCTTCACCTACAGAAATCATGAACAACAGGGAATATTCTGGGGAGTCTGAATCACACATCCACTTCTGATTATAACCATTCCTTTGCTGCTTACTCTTTCATTTGTCAAATGTGGCTGCAGCTGCACATAGACAATTCTGTAACACCATTCATAATTTTCAACTCAAATTTGTTTGTGTATATGAAATTCAAAATCATTCTGCTCTAGCACAATGTTTTTAGTGGAGGAGAAAACCTGGGATCTTCAGCCAGCTCACCCACTAAACTTTCTTTACAGATCTCCCTGTATTCAGAGTAAATGACTCCCACAAATGGAATAGGGCCTAGACTCTGCCATAAAGGAGGACCTTTCCAGTTCTGGGATGTTGAAATACTATATGAATATACAATAAAATATTACCTCAAAAAGAGACTCCGTGTTTGCTTATGTCGCATTAGTCTTTTGCATTTGTTTCTACCACTGTTCTTTTGCCTCTAGGTTTTCAGAGCAATATGATTGACACCTCAATTCATTAACTGATGCATTTAAAGAAAATGGGGGTTCTGAGATGCTCAGTCAGGAAGCAAACAGTTCATGAACATAGAAATGATATTTTCAACTACATGTCAGAGACCATTTTCAGTCTTACCTAAGGTATGTTAAGGAATACATAAAGATAATCTCTTCCATACTCAGCAAATACCAAAACAATATCTTAGAAAGGTTTTGGTTAGGTGTAGCCTTTTCCTCATACAAAGTATATTTCTGTTCAGAATACTTTTTCAATAGAAAGCTTTATAATGCAGAATTTAAGAAAAAAAAAACAACCCAAAGTGTTAGGGCATTAATACTGCCTTAGTTTATATTCATTTAAGTCAGATTTCTCCATAAACTTTAAATGATTGGCTCCTTTCTATGTGTCCTGAGTAATAATATTAGTACTGGGATATAAACTGGATTTCTAAAATGACACTCAAGTTTGAAAGTAATGAAACAGTTTTCAATATGAAACTTCTCCTAATAGATGATGTTTCATGTAATATATGTGTATCTGCATTCCAAGGAGGTATACATCAGCTTTTGATTAGTAAGATTCTTGGGATAAGACATCATACACAGGCAAAGTGTAAGAACAGGGAAGAAGGGGATGAACACAGTGATAGCTGTACAGAAGAATGGGCCTTTGAGGAAAACAATGTCTTTTGCGCTTTTTCTGCAGACTCTGTTTGTTGGTATTTTTTGTTTGTTTGTTTGTTTGAATTTTTTTACTTTTACTTTTATGATGTTTTCTGTAAGTGTTCAATAGAAATGTTAACGTCAGACTCACCAGAGACAGTGTTTTTGAAAATGGTGTAAGAATTACTGATTGCAAAGATAAAAGCATGCTCCCCAAACACATATTTTTTTCCCTCCATGAATATTTTTCTTTATCAGTATGTGTTTTTGATTGCATATGGAGATTTGTAAACCAGCTATGTTTTTTACAAACAAACACTGTTTTCTAAAACACCTCTCCTGCCTTCCAGTTTATTTCAAAATTTAATTGAAAAGTTCTCTCCTAAGGGTTGGAAAAACTCTACATGTTTGTTGTGCTCTCACCCCTTGCACAGGAGCCTTGCTCCTCTTCCTCCTTTGTTAGTAGATGTCTTTCCATACTCTTTATGTTCCTTAGGCCTAACCCATTTTCTGCTGCAGTTTTTAGAAGTGCTGTTCTTGTCCTTTTCTGTGATAATCCAGCTAACAAAACAGGAAGCGAAGGAGAAGTATGGTTATCATGGATCACCCATTTAGTCGCTTTGTAACTTTTATTTTCCTTTCTTTCATTATCCTTTGTCCATCTTTCAGGTCTGAACTTTTGCCTCTCCTCTTTGTGTTCTACCTTCTCCAATTATTTGAGTCTTCAACTCTAATTATTTCAGCAACTACAAAGGCAGTATTAAGATAGAGTTCATAAAACTAAATTATACTTTCTATTCAGGAATTGGCAGTATATTTTACTTCTCAACACTGCAAGAGATGGAAAAATTAACAGAAACTGTGTTCTTATCTGATAATTCCTTCATGGGTCTTCAGACTCTGTCATGGCTTGAACACGTTGATAGATATACACAAAACAAGCAAAATCAAGGTGGATTGTCTCTGAAATATCTATGTAGAATTCTTTAGAACTGTAATAATAGATTATAAAGAAAGTCCATAACATTTCTTCAAAAGAAAATCCATAATATTGCTTCAAAGAAAAAGTAGCTTAAACTTGAATATTTTACTGAAATTGTCCTTTTTTTCGATTCAAGAAGTAAATGGTCTAAAACTATAATTATGTTGTTTTGAGCTGTAAACACATTAAAATGAGTTACTTTACATATGAAAGCCAAGACACAATCTGAACTATGCCTTGCTGAAGACCAGTAATGAATCTATTTTAATAACATGTAAGCACATACAAATACCCTCAGTGAAATCATATTCTTATGGAATTCTCCGTAATTTTAACTGACTAGGTTGAAAACTGTCTACAGCTTCTTTCTAATATAGGGAAAAAAGAAAAACAAACATGGAATTTCAGTGAGTTTTCAGATGTCATGTTACACATTTTTTTACTCAGTTATGTTGATTTGTATCTATTTTAACCAGTGAGTTTTTCATTATTGCTAGCAAGTTAGCTATGATAACTGATGTGTCCATTTAGCTGTGCATGAAGACTGAACACTGTGCATTGAGTTCAGGCTGTGGTTTAGAAGGAAACTCGACATCCCTATATCCAAGCTAACTAGCATTAGTGCAGAATTCAGTGCTTATATTCCATCTGAACAGGATATGCTTTTAATGCAACATTGCAACAGTTCCTGAAGTGTGGATACTGAGCTATAGCTCACTATTAACTTAGGTGTCAGCTCTTGACAAAACTGCCCTTTGAATACTATGGTGGCATGTTCTCTATATGAGAACATGGTGGCATGACGTTACAGACAGATAGGAACAGCCCCATGCTTGCAGGCTCTTGTTCTCATGGGGGACTTCAACCACCCTGACATCTGTTGGAGGGACAGTACAGCCCGGCACAAGCAATCCAGGAGGTTCCTCAATTGTGTGGAAGACAACTTCCTTCTGCAAGTAATAGAGGAGCCGACAAGGAGAGGTGCCATGCTTGACCTCGTGCTCACCAACAGGGAAGGGCTCGCTGGAAATGTGATGCTCCAGGGCAGCCTTGGATGCAGCGATCACGAGATGGTCGAATTTGAGATCCTCAGGACAGTGAGAAGAGCGTGCAGCAAGCTCACTGCCCTGGCCTTCAAGAGCGCAGACTTTGGCCTCTTCAGGAACCTGCTTAGTAAGGTTCTATGGGATACAGCCCTAGAGGGCAGGGGGGCCCAAGACTGCTGGTTGATATTCAAGGATCACCTACTACAAGCTCAGGAGTGTTGCATCCCAACTAGAAGGAAGTGCAGCAGGGGGGCCAGGAGACCTCCTTGGATGGATAAGGAGTTGCTGAGGAAACTTAGAGGGAAAAAAGAGGCTCATAAAAGGTAGAAGCAAGGACAGGTGGCCTGGGAAGAATACAGGGATGTTGTCCAGGAAGCTAGGGACCAGGTTAGGAAAGTTAAGGCCCAGTTAGAATTAAACTTGGCTAGGGATGTTAACAGGGATTCTATAGGTACACTGCAAATAAAAGACTAGGGGCAATGTGGCCCCTCTCCGGAAGCTATCAGGAGAACTGGCTACCCTGGGTTTGGAGAAGGCTGAGGTTCTTAATGACTTCTTTGCCTCAGTCTTCACTGGCAAATGCTCTGACAACACCACCCAAGTCTTGGAAGGCAGATGCAGGGACTGTGAGAATGAAGACAGGCCCATTGTAGGAGAGGATCTGGTTCAAGACGATCTTAGGAACCTGAATGTGCACAAGTTCATGGGACCTGATGAAATCCATTGGCGGGTCCTGAAGGAGCTGGTGAATGAAGTTGCTAAGCTGCTGGCCATCATATTTGAAAAATCATGGCAGTCAGGTGAAGTTCCCGATGACTGGAAAAAGGGAAATATAACCCCCATTTTCAAGAAGGAGAAAATGGATGATCCAGTGAATTACAGAGCAGTCAGTCTCACCTCTGTGCCTGGCAAAATCTTGGAGCAGATTCTCCTGGAAGGCATGCTAAGGCACATGAAAAACAACAAGGTGCTTGGTGACAGCCAGCATGGCTTCACTAAGGGGAAATCCTGCCTGACCAATTTGGTGGCCTTCTGTGATGGGGCTACAGAACTGATGGACAGGGGTAGAGCAGTTGATGTCATCTACCTGGACTTGTGCAAAGCGTTTGATACTGTCCCACACAACATCCTTGTCTCTAAATGGGTGTCGTGGTTTAAACCCAGTCAGGCAACTTGTTCACTCACTCCCAGTGAGTGGTGCTGGGCTGACAACAACCGAGGATCCCCTCTTCTTGCCCTCCCCCTGCTCCCAGAGGGCCGGAGAGGAGAGTCAAAAAGAGTGCAACTCCCACAGGTTCAGATAAGAACAGTTTAGTAACTAAGGTATAACACAAATCACTGCTGCTACCACCAATGATAATAATGATAAAGGAAATAACAAGGGAAGAGAATACGACACCTCACCACCAGCCGACTGATAACTTGCCCCCCAGGCCCGACCAAGCACCGACCGATACCTCCTCCAACCCTGCAGTCTCCCAGCCCTTCCGGCTAACTCCCAGTTACATCCTGCGCATGACGTGCTGTGATATGGAATACCTCTTTGGCTAGCTGGGGTCAGGTGTCCTGTCTCTGCTTCCTCCTGGCTTCCCCTCCTGCCTGGCAGAGCATGAGGCTCACAAAGTCCTTGGCCAAACCAAAACATCATTGTTATCAGCTCTGTTCCCAGGCCGAAAGTCAAAACACTGCACTGCACCAGCTACCAAGGAGAAACATGACTGCTACTGCTGAACCCAGGACAATGGGAGAGACATCAATTTGAGAGGTGGACCACTCGGTGGATAAAGAACTGGCTGGATGGCTGCATGTAAAGAGTTGTGGTCAATGGCTCAATGTGCAGCTGGAGACCAGTAATGAGTGGTGTCCCTCAGGGATCAGTGTTGGGACCAGTCTTGTTCAACAACTTTGTCACTGACATGGACAGTGGGATTGAGTGCGCCCTCAGCAAGTTTGCCGATGACACCAAGCTGTGTGGTTCGGTTGATACCCTGGAGGGAAGGAATGCCATCCAGAGGGACCTTGACATGCTTGTGAGGTGGGCTGATGCCAACCTCATGAAGTTTAACCATGCCAAGTGCAAGGTCCTACACCTGGGTCAGAGCAATCCCAGGTACAGCTACAGGTTGGGCAGAGAAGAGATTCAGAGCAGCCCTGCAGAGAAGGATTTGAGGGCGTTGGTCAATGAGAAACTGAACATGAGCTGGCTTCAGTGTGTGCTCGCAGTCCAGAAAACCAACCAGATCCTGGGCTGCATCAAAAGGAGCGTGACCAGCAGGTCGAAGGAGGTGGTCCTGCCACTCTACTCTGTTCTCATGAGACCTCACCTGGAGTATTATGTGCAGTTCTGGTGTCCTCAACATAAAAAGGACATGGAAGGGTTGGAACAAATCCAGAGGAGGGCCACGAGGATGATCAGGGGACTGGAGCACCTCCCCTGTGAAGACAGGCTGAGAAAGTTGGGGCTGTTCAGTCTGGAGAAGAGAAGGCTGCATGGAGACCTCATAGCAGCCTTCCAGTATCTGAAGGGGGCCTAAAGGGATGCTGCAGAGGGACTCTTCATTAGGGACTGTAGTGACAGGACACGGGGTAATGGGTTAAAACTTAAACAGGGGAAGTTTAGGTTGGATATAAGACAGAAGTTCTTTACTGTAAGAGTGGTGAGGCCCTGGAATGGGTTGCCCAGGGAAGCTGTGAATGCTCCATCCCTGGCAGTGTTCAAGACCAGGTTGGACAGAGCCTTGGGTGAGATGGTTTAGTGTGAGGTATCCCTGCCCATGGCACAGGGGTTGGAACTAGATGATCTCAAGGCCCTTTCCAACTCTAACTATTTTATGATTCTATGATTCTACGTTGAGAACAGTCATGGGACTTGCCTTCATGTTTGTGGTTTTCTCTTTGCAGGAGTATTAGGATGAGCAAGTAGAGACATTTGGTAGTGGAACTTCAGCTAGGAATGGTATTGGGTTTGATTTTCTCTCTTAGGCTCTGAGACTGTCTTACGGAAATTATTGCTTCTAATGAAGTAAGAATTTTGAAGCCAACCAAAGTCACTCATGGATTCAACGTTGTAACATAATAACTATGAAGAAAGTAACAGTTCCCCCCCTTTAATTTTTGCATTCAAACAAATATAAAGGGGAAGTTATGAACTCACCAGAGGCATTTGGGGGATAAGGAAGGATGAAGGTTTAAGGATTACCAAAGGATTACCTATTACATTAGCTTAAAATGAATTTAAAATTCCATAAACCAGTAGCTTGACTCAAATCTGAGATTTGAAAGACAATATCCTGTAAGTACTGTAAGCAATGGGCATTAGTATGGAGAAACTTAGAGAACTGTACTTTTTAGTAATATAGAAGATTTACCAGCTCTTCCACCACTTACAGATCAGAGAGCTCTGGTGGCACTAGCCAGTATATGGTTCTAGCCCTTTGTCCTATAGAAATAAGAACAAGTATTTTATATTTTTATCATAATATATGAGATAAATTATCTTTGAGAAATCAAAGGCTGGACCAGAGGATCTTTCGAGGTCCCATCCAACCTGGACTATTCTATGATTCTATAAACTTCTTAATCTAATAAATTAACAGCATGAGAGAATTTCCTCCTGTGTCCCAGAGGATCAGTAGTCTTGTGTTAGCTATGGGTTGTTGCTGTGTCCCTTCAGATATGAACTAGCTCTATACATTTGATGTGCAATTTGGGGGGCAAGGTTCACATGGTTTGGCAGTGAACATCACCTTATTCTGCAAACAAACCCAGTGAAGTGGGTGCCACTACATCTACAAGTACCTGGTCATCAATAACAGCAAGAAGGAGCTACTTCAAAATTTGCCCTCAACAGTGATGACTCTGTGTATTTCATACCTATTTTTACCCCCTCTACTGTACTCTGCTTTGCATTGCTTATGAATCCTTCTTCTTCAATTCATGCTTTACTTTTGCAGTTAGTGGCAAAACTCTGGTGTTGCCTTAATGATGTCAGGATATCGATCCGGTCTGACTTACTTACAGTCTTAAAGGGCTTCTGAGTGTCTTTAACAAAACAGCAATCTTACCAAATTTGTGAAAATAGGGTTGGCTATCTTTAAAACCTGTGTGCTGTTATAGCTACATGATTAAATGATGTGGAAAATTTTAAGAGGAGATAATCTTGCTCTCTATTCTGTCAGTGTAAAAAACTACAGGGCCTATATCCTCCATATATTATTTGTTGGAGATTGAGTTGTTATTATCACTTAAAAGTCATGATGGCACAGTGATTGCTTAAGCAAAAGGTGGCACATTCTTGGTAGGAGAGAAATGTAATCTGTTCTTGATGTTCTGATTGAGTGTAAATATTATTCATGGCACATAGCTGACTCCTCTTCCCTAGTGGTTTTATGGCTTGGGCTTCATTGGTCTTCTATTGCTGAGCTACATAATTTCCTAAATATATCATCTGTATTGGAAGCACTTAACAAATTCTGGATTGACAGAGTATATGGATCAGTGAAGCTGGAAACCATTTATCTCTAAAATTATGTAAACATATTCTTCCCACTGTGCCTACTTTAGTTGTTATGCTTGGGTCATAGCATATACACTACAGGCTTCTGCGGTTATTTTTCTGAAAATACTTAATATTTTATTAGGTGTCCCTAAGGAGGAGAAGCCATTGGAAGGACTCTCAGATTCCCTTTCTATCTTGACAAGTACATGAGTGGATATTCAGTGGCAATTACAAACTCAGAGGGCAGGAAAGGGTCACAGCTTATGTTCAAAATGCCAGGCTTATCCCAGCCTTGTGCAAAGATTACTGGTGTACCATTTGCAAAACTGTCTTTCATGAGACCTAATTTATATGGAATGTCTTTGTGTGGCATTTCTAACCCCACTTCAGATGCCATTTCATCACATACCCCTTGAAGGAGATGTCCTTACATCATAACTGGTCAGTCTGGAAAAAATGTACATTTTGTCCTGAAATGCACAATCTAGAAACACTAAAACAGTTTACAAAAGGGATTTCCAACTTCCAGCATAAATTCCAAAAATGAATTGTGGGCAGAGTTTTGATGGCTTGAGTCAGAGCTAGGAGCTGGAAGGCACAACATTGGAATGCAATACTTCCCTGTTTTGGAGCCCACGAGAACAGCTGGGAGGTATTACAACACAGAGGCAAATCAGAGTATTATTTACTATTTATTTGGTATTTCTGTTATTCCTTCTTTGCAAGAATCTCAGACAACTTCATAGCTAATGATTGCACATCAAAATATTCCTGCCTTCAAGTAGGCCTTGAAACTCACTGCATAAATGATGTCAAGGCTGGTTAGTTACTCATTGCAAAACACCCTCTGAATGCTGAAAAGTGTATGCATTTTATCTACACCTATTAGTATATATGGATTTTGTTTTTAAAAGTTCTGTGTGTAATGTGGCTGCTTTAACAGATTTTAAGATGTGTCTTCCAGGAACAGTGCTTGACTTAATCTATTAGAGTAATGCTATTTATTTAATGAAATTGCTTATGATTTACATTGGTGTGAGACTGGAATCTGGGCCTTGATCTTTTTAATGCAAATTTACCCATTCTGTTAGATAAGAGATGAAAGGAGACCATTATGTTCTTCAGTCATTTCCTGAAGCAAAATCATTGTATTAGTTCTAGCAGTTAAGAGGTCCCTACTGCTGCAGTTAGCCCCAGAGATGAAACCTTGGGTTGGTGACCAAAGCTCTTACTGGATTTATTTCTGGGATGATGAGTGCCAATAATGACAGCAGTAATTTCAAACTTAAAAGTTAAGAATGTAAAATTTAAGACTATTATGTTTCTCTGGTGTTAGACTGAGCACTATGTGTTTAAACACATTCTTTTAATTCTAATCTTTTAATTTTGTTCTCCTTTTATATCCACACCTTGTTGTTGATCTGACAGTGGTGCAAATGAGAAGGTCACAGAGATCTCTCTGATGCAAAATCAAAGTGAATTCAAAAGCACGATGAAGATACTGGAGTAGTGTAAAACATAAAGTACATAAACATAACAAATAGCTGGCTTATACAAAAATATATCAAGTGCCAGATGTCTAGAACACTGCAAATTAACTGCTATGGCAGGAGAGCTAGCAGTGGTTTTCAGAATGGAAAAGCAGAACTCTATTACAGAGATCATAAAATAATCTCTCCCTTGATCTTTGGCTCCCTAAACCAGGAAAGGCAGAAAGAGCTTGCTCTGAACAATCATTTATCGGTGATGGATATGGCACTGCTTTGTCCAGTAAAATTGCTGATTTACTAATAGGAAAAAAATAAATCTTTTGTGATGCCACCAATCTTTCTAATCTGCTAAAGGAAATGCAAACAGATGGGTATCTCTGTGACTGTGAGTGATGAAACCAGTCTAGAGAAATACCAGTAGTGTCTGACAAGAGGTAATATTACAACATCCAGTAACATCACCAGCATCTCCCATTAGGATATATTCATTTTCTTTGTGCCAAGAATATGACCAATGATACTGTATGGTTTGATTTAATAGATCTGCCTCTTCTAACAAAAAGGTAACAAGTATTTTATACAAATGTGAAATGTGCCCAGGGAAGCTTGGACAGCTTTAAAGTCCTTACACTTTCCTCTTTATTGGAATTCCAGCAAAATTAAGGGACTTCATGGATTTTGAAGAGAGAGAAACAGGTTTTTTTTTGTTTCTGATACAAGAATGTGTTTTTAAAAATAGTAATTTCCATTTATATCTCAAACTCCATACCAGCTTTGATACTGATAATGTTTTTCCTTAAGACTAACCTGATGTACTTCAAGAACAATTGCAACTACGTCTGGTTAATTTAAACAGTACAGAATACTGATACAAACCAGGTAAAGCAAATAAGTGAGAATAGAATGAGGCCCTGCTTTCTTGGCAGAGCAGGTAAATACAGCTCAGAAACTTATTTGTGGAGTTACATGGTTTGCAGTAAGTCAGCTACATCAAAAAATTAATACCTGTCACATATCAGTGCTGAGGAAATGGTACTTTGCTTATTATAAATCAAATTTGAAGGACTTCTGCATGCAGCTCATCAAACATATAGTAAACAGTTATTTTCTGGCATATGTTTTCTGCTCAGTATGTTGTTGTTTCTTTATGAAAAAATACTTATCCTTTAATCCTTAAATCACAACAATTGAGTATAACTTCAGGACAAAAGTAGCCAATAAAAGTACAAAATAGGGATTATCAAGAGTATTTTCAGATTAAAATTACTGGAGTTAGAAAGAAGTGGCACATAATCTCAGGATTTTCACAAGCACCATAGTAAGCTAAAAGAGATTTGTTCTGTTTCATTTGAAGACTGATAGCATAAGTTACCAGGGATAGAAGCTATTATTCTAACAGGGAGGATTTACAATAATCATAATCCATAACTGTACATAAATTTAATTGAAAATCCAATATTTTTTTGTCTGAAATCTTTTAATCATTGATGCTACACAGTACTTCAACTAGCAAAGCACATGAGTAAAAGCTAAACTGATCATTTTGGTCATAAATTAGGACACTCATACAGCTGCAACAATTGCTTTAATTTCTAAATATTAAAACAAATGACTACTCTTGTTTCACCTTGAGGCACAAGATTCTCGTTGTTTATATTGTGATATAATTCACATGAGTGAATATAAGGTTCTGATGGAAGAACAACAAAAAATTCTCTTTATTCCCTCCCCAAAATGCTCAAATTGGTTGCATGGCTACATTTGCAGCACAAAGTCCTGGACTCAATTTGCATATTTGAGAGGAAAACCAAATTCTCAGCCTCTGATATACTGCTTGCTTTTGAAAGAAGTATATATTATTTTCAGATCCTGATACGTGGGATATTTCTTAAAACTTGTCTGGAGCTGTGTATGACACTGTGAATCACAGTAAATGGCAACTACTATCTACGCTTCCCTTTTTTAGAACATAAACAAATTTATTGGTTAATGTTTATATAAGCATGATGTAAGTTTGTCTGATTTACTGTACCAATACTTACAGCTGTAGACTATCTGTTCTACTCAACAGCATTTAAATGCCCTTTAGGGTGTTCAACGCATATTCCATTATCCCATTAATGACAAGGTGTAGCTTTGGGCAAGAATAGAAATCTTAGTTTATTTATATGAACAATGATTTCTTCTTCTTCTCAACTGCTTTTACAGCTCCACCAAGTTACAGAAGAGTTGATAGCTGACTTAGTGACTCTGACAGACTTTGTAATACTTTGTCCTCATTGCTAGAGAAAGAAAAAAATTGGGTTTATTTTTGTGACCTTTAGATTCAGAGAACTGGCTAAAATCAATTTATAATTCAAAGAGATTGGATGATACCTACAGTAAGCAGTAAAATTACTTCTGCTTTGATAGCATGCATTAAAATACAACACCAAGGGAACAGTCATTGATTTGGACACAGAATGGAAAGTAAAGGTGGGTTTGTCAAGTGTAGCAAGTTGGAAAATAATTTGAGAGGTTTCAAGCTAGTCTGTCTTAAATATTTAAGAAAAAGGTTTAGATGAAAACCAAGGAATCTGATCTAATAGCTACTGTTATTAAGGAATAAACATGAATTCTCTATGCAAATCACTCTATGCAGTAAAAAGGGGACAACCATCCAGACTGTCCCTAGGGAACCATACGCTGAATTAGGAGAATTTCATTGTGAAAGATCAGGATCAGGTGACTGATCGGTGGTTGCTATGACATTGCCACTTTCTGCCTGAGGTCAGCACCCAGCTTTTCGTTGTTGCAGCAGAAGACCTCTTCTAATGATCAGGCCTCAGAGATTAATGAGACTACCTGAGTTTCAGAGCTCCTTAAGGAAGATTATTGCTCAGGCTATGAACAATACTGTTGAAATGCTTTAATTATCTGTTGCCTTTAGTTGTTGGTATAGTTGTTCTTGCATGACACTTTGTTTATTATCATCTTCACAGTCACTTTGGGGAAAAAATGCCTTGCAGCAAAAGAATTAGGAACAAAGGAAAGCAGAGTGATACTCATGTTTTGAAATCCTATGCCAATGCTGTGGCAGAAGTATGGATGTGGTGATTCATACCATCTGCTCCCTAGTGGCAAACAACATGGTTAGTCTATTGAATTTCGACTCTCAGAGCCAGGTAATACTGAAATAAGACCTGCCAACTGCTTGTCAGGCAAGAGTGAAAGAAGTTCACTCTTCAGTGATTGATTATAAAATATACTATGTTGTAATGCCATGTTAGTTCATATTTTCTTACAGCCTTTGTATGCAAAACCTTTTTAATATTCTAAAAATGAGAAAGTACCTGATCTGGGGACTTTGGTACAGGTTCAACCATTTCCGAAAAACCCAGCTGGACATCGTCCGCAGACATAGCCAATGTAAGGGGGTTTCCGATCAAAGCAGAATACTCCAGGAAAACATGGCCTGTTGGCACAGGTAGTAATATGTGATAGCTGTGCTGCATGGCCTAAAAGAGAAGGAAGTTCAAGCATGTTTATTTCTAATTTCTTATTTTATGTAAAATTAAACAGTGACTGCCTGAGTCCAGCTAAAGCTTTATAACTGCTTTTATTATATGAAAGTCTAATTAATGCAAAATGTTCCCAAACCTTGAGCCAAACATGAGAATGTCCTGTAGGCACAGTGTAACAGAACAGCTGTTTCTCATTAAAGCAAGATTTATTAGTTCTCTAATTACATGTTTTCAAGTTAATTACTCAAAGTTGTTTGGCATTTATCATGGATAATATAGAAACTGTAATTTTCAGCATAAGTGAAAGATTAACTGAGTGAGAAATTGTATTATTCAACATCCTTTTGGTCTTTTAAAATTGGAAGGTAATCATCAAAACTTAGAGCATATACCTACCTTTAAAAACACACTAATACATATGTTTCTAATCTAGAAATCATCCTTAATGTGTCAAACCTTGTATGACAGAAGACTGTGTTAATTATCTTAGAACTACGTGCAGAAGTTAACACTGATAGTATATTTTATCACTTATGATGTCACTGACTAGCAAGTGTATATGAACTACCTGTGAAGTATTTAATAGTGTCAAGACAGAGAACAGATGATGAATAAAATCTTAATGATGGTTGTAGATCTTTTTTATTTGCCTCCAGTGAGGTCTCATTATGATTCTCAAGAATCTTCATCTTGCCCCTGATCTACAACATTATGATGGATACCTGCAAGAGGCAAGTTCTGTCTAGGTGTTGGCTGGCCTAGTACAGATTGGAAGAAAAGGAGTGAGAGTAATATAATCTTTGCTTTTACATATGCCCCTACACAACAGATATGCGTAGTCTCAGTTTTTCTGCTCCCTGCTTTCATTAGAACATCAACTGAACATGCAACACTCATAAGAACAGGGCCAATGTAAGTATCATGCGGGTGCACACCCATGTTAGAGAGTTCTGTAGTTCTCCATTTCTGGGAAACTGCCACAGTTAAGTTTGTAGTTCAAAAATCCATCTTCACTTACTCAATCCACAGTCTCAATCCAGTGGACTGGATCCATCAAATACAGAAATAAAATGTCAGCATCACTTGGTTATGGAAAACTGGCATAAGCTGTCATTCTTCTCATCTTGTTTTTCCATTGATCCCTCAGATTTAGAGTGATTTTGTTCTACTTCAGAAGCGATGCAATTTCTAATTAAGCTTGACCACTCTACTACTGCTGTAATGTCTCCCTTCCACATAAAATTGTTTACCAGCATTCCATGGTGTCCTGGGTTCAGCAGTAGCAGTCATTTTTCTCCTTCTTGGTAGCTGGTGCAGTGCAGTGTTTTGACTTTCGGCTTGGGAACAGAGCTGATAACAATGATGTTTTGGTTTGGCCAAGGACTTTGTGAGCCTCATGCTCTGCCAGGAAGGAGGGGAAGCCGGGAGGAAGCAGAGACAGGACACCTGACCCCAGCTAGCCAAAGAGGTATTCCATACCACAGCACGTCATGCGCAGGATGTAACTGGGAGTCAGCCGGAAGGGCTGGGAGACTGCAGGGTTGGAGGAGGTATCGGTCAGAGCTTGGTCGGGCTGGGGGGGCCGAGTTATCGGTTGCCTGCTGGTGAGGTGATGTATTCTCTTCCCTTGTTATTTCCTTTATCACTATTACTACTGGTGGTAGCTGTAGTGGTTTGTGTTATACCTTAGTTACTAAACTGTTCTTATCTGAACCTGTGGGAGTTGCATTCTTTTCGATTCTCCTCTCTGTCCCTCCGGGAGTAGGGGGAAGGAAAAGAAGGGGAGGGAGTGAGTGAACAAGTTGCCTGACTGGGTTTAAACCACAAAACATGGTCTGATGTAATTAAGGGGTTTTTTATTTTTAACTCTATATTTCTATGGTACACTATAAACAGCTACTGTAGGTTTACTGTTAAGATGGTAAAATGTATGATTTCTGACTATGTAAACTGCAGCAAATTAAAAAAAAGTAGTTCATATCCTTGTATACGTACCAGATCTATCACTTATGTTAAAAGTCTTAATTACAGGAGAACCCTTTGCTTCTAAGAGTTGCAGTGGTTGCTTAACCTCAGTCTTGTTATTTTTTCCCCTCATCTATTAAAACAAATCATGCACTTACATTTGCAAGTTTTACCATTTCCCTCCATCCCACTGGGGCAAATTCCACATGCATATGATCCAAAGGTATTCATACAAGACACTCCAGGAAAACAAAGACCCTCATCACATTCATTCCTGTCTTCCTGACAAGTAAGCCCTGTGGTAAAACAAAGGGGAGATTAATAATCAGGAAAGATTACTTGTTTATTCCTCAGCTCAAATGTTGAAACACACTAAGGCTTACGTCTCAGCGGTAAACTCATTACAGGGTATGTCACTCATGGTTGAGCCAAATTCCCCACTGTCTCACTTAAACCTACCTTTATCACACTGTTTATTACTGTTGTTATTGGCACCAGAGGTGCTGAATTGGAGAGGGTTGCTTGTAGAAAACTATGCGTGTTACATAAATTACTTCCCCTGCATTTGCCATCTTTGCTGCTGCTTTTAGTGTCTTGTTATGGGAGATCTTTGTCATATACTGAAGAAGCCAGTGAATGGCACCATTTTGGCTTTAGGGTTGGAAGAACCTTGTATTGACTTACTGTACTTTCCATTTCTATGACAAATTCATTTTAATTTGTATAACCAGTAGCTTCTTGTGAAACAGCCTGATAGAGTCTGACTGAAGTTAAACTTTGCAAAATGATCAGATTTTTTATAAAACAATTTTTTCTATTTAAAATTAAAATTTGAAGAAACATTCTCACAGTGTCTCTGAGCCACGCTGCCGGTGTACATAAGATAAGCTGCTATAGGACCTGAACCCAAAATGATGTGTCTAGAGTATTGCTGATTTGGAAAATAGGGTTTTAAATATCCCTTGAAGGAATTGATATTCAGATTCACAACTCTGGATGATTTAATGGATACCTATAGGGTAAGGTGACCCAAAAGTTAAAATTAATATCTGAACAGCAAATGATGCAGAGTAATCATGTATGAAGTTGTTAAAAACTCCTTCAGGCTTCAGGTATGCGTGCTGCTGTCTCTGTGCACTTGAGAAAACTTGTCTGGCTATATCTGGTTACCAGAATAGGCAGCCCTGATGGCAAGACGCAAACCAGTCCACATCGCTTCTGTTAAGGCCTGCCCTTTGTCCCTGTAGGAATACCCAAGGAGACTGGGACACCTTCTGGAGAGTCTAGGTATCTGCTTCAGGACATACCACAAGGTACAGAAACGCTTGTTTCAAATCAGATATCCAGCTTTATCATGAAAGAAGATCTAAGGATAAAAGAATATGTGTTGGTTTTTTTTTTCCTTCAAAAAAGAAATTTGTCACAGTGAAATGAATTACAGGATGATAATAACAGAGCATTATTATTCATCTCCTACAACATAATCTCTCATTGCTTCAGCATTTCAGATAGCTTCCACTGCTCCTTTCAAGTTAAAATAGCATCTCCATTTAAAAAAATCAAATTGAATTCTCTATTGATTGAGCTGCCTTAAAAAGCGAGTGACATCACCCTCTCATGCTTATGTTTTCTTGTGGAAAAAAAAAAAAGAACTGCAGTGCAAAACCTGCATCCCTTTATTGGTGCCATCTCAGGCTAAGTTGTTCTGGGTTTGCATGCTTCTTGCTTCTTTAATTTAAGATAGACATCACATAGTATTTCAGGGCTTAACTGACTTTTTTTCCTCCCTTTTTACATTTTGGATTAAAAGTTCTAATCTATAATTTAACTAGCACTGTCGTAGCATCAGACTGCTTTTCTCTGACAGCTTTCTATGCACATTGTAAAATTATTAGACATCACATTATGGAAAATATTCTATGAATTATCCTCTGATTAGATTAGTAATTATTTTCTTTCTTTGAGTATCATGTAAAGACTAAACACAATACCACAGACGATGAAAGTAAGAATGAAATTCTCAGTTTCAGTAACAACAGCCATTTCTCTCTCAGTCCCCTCTCTTCCCTCCTACATACTCTATTTTTGCTGCAAAGAGCTGGCTTTAAAATCTCAAAGATGAGAGAATTACAAAAAGCAAAGCAACACCATAAGTAACCAGCTAAATTTTAAAATTCAGTCACTTGACTGATTTTTGTAACATAAAGGTGAAACTATAAAAGTGTTTCTTTTCACTCAGAGTGATCAGATTTTAAACAGTATCTGATCAATTTGGGCATAATTATACCCCAGCTTGAGTCCAAGAACGAATGTTTTCAAAGTCTGAAACTTGGTTGAAGATTGCTGAAGAAGAGCAGAAATGGACAAAAACTTCCTGCACTGAGAAGTGTCGGTTACTCTGTTTGCATGACCTCCAGTGCACTGCAACACAAAGGAGCCTCAATTCTCTCAGCACTGCTACAGTACAAATGGAAATAATAGGAATAAAAGATCTTCAGGTTGCAAGGTTGAAACATCTGTTTCACATTAAGTTGACTCTAAAGGAACAGGCAATTTCATTTAAGGACTCTGTGTTTGTTACAAGCCATGAAAAACCCCCAAACCTTGGGGTTTTCTTCAGTTTTCTGAAAAGTAAAATGAAATTATAGTTCCATCTTCTTCCCTCCTCCCCCAATTTTATATTAATTACTGGTATTGGGGAAAGAAATAATGTGTTTTTGATTGAGATACAGTTTTCAAGGATGAGTTCTGTGCTCATGTGGGTGATGTTCTGGCTTTCAGCAGCCAAAACAGGAAACAACCAGATTTCTTGTCTTCTTAAGAGTGTCGAAGAAAAATGAGTTTTGAACACTTGATGAGATAAATGCTTATAAGTCTCTGCAGAAATTTAAAGTAGCTATAATTCTGGAGTCATCCTTCTCATCAGATTTTCCAATGTCTTCTCTCCCTGTGTTCCCATTTCTACATTATACCCTTACGTTGCCTGAGATACACCGATGCACCTGAATTGCCACCACTTAGCAACACACTGTGTTCCCTACGCTGCCACTTATCCTGCATCAGTGTTTGGGAAGCTCTCAAAAGGGTTAATGTCTTGTTTCTACTACCTGTTTGTTATCATTTGTAAAGATATGATGGTGAAGTGGTGCTGTCACTTGAGTAGCATAGCATCGCCTTCTCATTAGATTATTGATGGTTTTCTGAGGAATTGAGGCATAAATGTGGCATCAAGGATGAGCTTTTATTGTTGTCACAGAAGCTGCCCTGAAGTAAAATCACCTACTTCCCAGCTGGCTTTCAGCTCCACTTGCTTATAATTTTTCACCTGCTATTAAAACTTTCAGATGTATTCCTGTTTCACTCAATCATATCTTTTTTTTTATTGTTGTTGCTTGTGTTTCAGCATTTTGAGCCAGGGAAGAACAAAAAAAACAGTGCATTTTTATTTAACCTGGCAAAAATTAAAGGTTCAGGAACATCAAGTTGTTCTCTGGCCATCAAGGTGTCCTGAACCCTTGTCTCTAGAGTTAGCTGTATGTTGCTTTCAAGCGTGTTATTATAAATTTAACAACACTTTGTTTGCATAACAGTGAGAACCAGATCTCAGAATACATTCTGTGTGAATTTATAAACAATGCACTGTAATTACGGCAGAATGTTTTATATGGAATAATAGAGCTTGATTTCACTCCATCAATGTGCAGTGAGAAGGGCAATAGTGTGAAACAAGTATCAAAGAACAGGAATACATCCACTTAAGTTATTAACTCATGAAATTATATTGTTTTTTATTCTTTTAATCCATCTCCTTACAAGCTGTGAATAATTGTTCTCATTGTAGATCTACAGCGTTTAATCAAATACAGCCTTAAAGGTTCCCAAATTTCCCTGTGCTCAGAGGAATGTTATTTCCAGGGGGATTCAAGACATTGTGCATATGTTTGTTTGGTTTGGGGATTTTTATATCTTGATCAAACTTTCATTTTCTAAATTCATTCTCTGTGCTTAGGCTTGTGTGTTCTTGCATCAGTAAAGTCTCTGGTGGCATAAAGATAACACTGGATAGCAGGAGGCTTTGGGTATTTGGTAGCATTACCTGGAGTTAACACCGCCTAGGTGTCACAAAGCTTTTAGGACATTTTACTGAGCTTCCACTTCTGAATGATTTTTACTTTTAATTTCTGCTGGACTTTTATAGTTAATGAAATCTGGATTTGCCATCCCACACGACCAAAACAAAGAAGGTTTAATGAACTGCAGAAAAGTAGGGTACCTTGCTGCCTGCCTGCATGAGCCCACTGGGTAAAATCTGTTCATTGCTTATTTTTAAAATTTAATTTCTTCTATATAAATACACTGTAAGCAGTAATAATTATGTGCATTTGATGTTACTTCTACTTGTTTTTTCAAACCTATAGGACCACACAGCAGTCAACGTTATTGGTCTCATTAATTCATTCATACTTCAGTGTGTGAACAGAGTAGGAGTTTTGACAGGTTCAAGGACTGAAATCTGAGCTCAGCTTAAGGTGTTCTTTTCTTACTCTGCTTTTGAAAGGGTTCTGATCCCATGATCAGATGTCCCAACACAGTTTCAGTTAACACTTTTCTCTTGCAAAAGACTAATTTGACTCTGACAAGAATGGACAGTAACAATGTCTTTCTAATGACTGCCCAGTGACTTGGGAGAGTGGGTATTATTTTAACTGTTCCTTTGCAAAGCTAAGCAAGAGCCAGGTTTTGAAATCCAGTTCAAGTCCTGTATGTTCAGATTTGCCTTGTACCTCCTGAAGAACTAAACTGGAAATGAAAATACAACTTCTGTGAAAGTCAAGGTGAAGGCATGTTTAGGGCAATGTGAAAATCTGTTATGTTGGAAGTGAGTGTTGTTTGAGCAGCAGGTACTTGG
The DNA here is from genome assembly GCF_033815535.1 of Pezoporus flaviventris. NCBI lineage: Eukaryota > Metazoa > Chordata > Aves > Psittaciformes > Psittacidae > Pezoporus > Pezoporus flaviventris. Next base: position 11,383,368 of record NW_026892549.1, read on the forward strand.
GTGCCTGCCTGGAGGAAGTGGTGGGCAAGACCCAACAGTGACTCAGCTCAGCCAAACTCTAGAGGCTTAATGCAGCAGAGGGTCTAATGGCTGGCTTCCCTGGTTCCAGTATGCAGAGCTTGGGGAAGTCATTGTCCGCATGCTGTCAGAAGTGTTTTTTCACGTGTGAATCATTCACAGATGTATTGAGTGTGATGAAGCTGCCTGTAAATTGCATGATAGCTACATGTTGATGATACATAGATGATACACATGTTCTCATTTATGTTATCGACTAGATGCTTCTCTTTCTCCTTACACTTCATGTCTTCACTCCATTCCTCTTTGCACTGTATGTCTTTTATCTACCTCTTTGGCCTCATTGCATTTCATTCTCCAACTCCTCCTCTTTGTGCTTCTCATTCTGCTCTTCTAAAAGAGTCTTTTTATTAATGCAGTGATCATCCCTCTTCCCTTCCTCTCTTAAAATCATATTGTGGACAGCCCTGAATCTAAAAGGTTGGATTTTGTTCCATAAGCATGCCTGACAACCAAATAGGCTTGTGGTTTTATGATGCTTAAATTTAATGAAACTTCAAGTGGCATTGAAGGACAATTCATTTTTTCATGTTTTCCATATCTACTTTATCTACCTAGACCTAGAAAAATCATTCATTTCCAGTTCTTTTGTTGGCTTAATTTAGTCAAATCCTGTGGACTACAAAAGGGTCCTGTATCTTTGCTCTTTTTATCTTCCACTCCTAGCTCATCTCATAGGCACACAAATACATGGGAAACAAGCACATGGAACTGAGATTGGTGAGGTTCACAGCCTCCCTGAGTGGTCATTTCAGTACTACAGAGCTTTAGGTACTTTCCCCTTCCTTGAGCATGGATAATTAGATAGCTGCACATTTTCTATTTGTCTAAAGCTAAGTCATGGGAGCAGAAGAGGAAGCTTATGTAGTCCATTTGAAAGCTTGTAGTCATGCTGCACTCAAAAAATCCTGTAGCACAATATCTCTCTAGTTGAACTAGATGAGAGATGGAAACAGTGAAGTGTTACCTCCCAAACTAGGGGGACATTTACAAATGTAGCTATCCACACTGTCCACACATGTTCTGCTGCCGCAGGGGTTTGATTTGCAGTCATTAATATCTTCCTGGCAAAATTCTCCATCAAATCCATTTGGACATAAGCACAGGTATTCACCAAGGCCTGGAGGGAATTTGATATTGGTAATACACGTTCCACCATTGAGGCAGCTGCAGGGCTTCACTCCAACCTGACAAAGGGAAGAGGGAGTTGCGGTAAGATTCCTTCAGATAATCACAGCTAAGAAGTACACTGTTATCCTTTATGAAGGGACAGATTTGTAATGCAGACATGTTACCTAGTGCTGTGAAATCTTATTTCTAACCTATTTTCTTTGCCTAGATAGATGGTCTCATACTCGGCATAATTATTTACTGAACGGAAAGCTTGACTTCAAAGGGATTTTTTTTTTTTCCCCACCATTTAGGTTGCACATTCTAATTTCTTATAAGAAAAAAAAAATCTTACTTGCCATAACAGCAGTTTTTACGGAGTATCTGAGTGCAGCTCCTTATTCTTCAAAGAAGTAATGAAAAATCTTTTCTTTGTCTGCCTGCCCTCCTTACTGTTTCACGTTACAAATGGTTCCCAGGCAGGAACATGATTTCAGCATTCCTTAGCTGGTCTTTCTCTTCAGGGAAGAGAGGTCCTTAGTTGTATTTTATGTATGTACAAGAATGACATTTCAACATTTTCAAACCTCTCTATTATCTCGCCTACTTAAACATAGCTCTAGTTTGAAATGTTTCCATTAAAACCATATCTAGACTCCAGTTTCCCCTTTGCTGTGTGGGTTCAGTAGATTGGTATTTTTGATGATAGTGGTTTGAATGAGTAAAAGTAGGAATTTGTATGAATAAAAATCTTCTCCTCACAAAACTGTTCTTATGTTAAGAGTCTGCATCCCACTTTATGGGCTCATCCTATCACAGGATTAATGTTAGGTTATACAATAAAGACAAAGCAATGCACATGCTCAGCCAAGAAACTTGATGTGTGGAGTACTGAAATAAGAGCAAGAAATCCTCTAAAAATATTGAGAATGAGTTATAATCTCCCTTTTATAGCTACAGCATGGTCTTTTTTTGTTATATGCTTTTTTCTGCAAACCAAATGCAGAATGTGAATTTTAAAGCAGATTAATGAACCATTAAAAGGCTCTGCAAAAGCGTTCTTTCAAACAGCAATCAATAGCACTCTCGTTCCTTGTACTTAGTTCCTATGTTCTCATAGATATTTATTCCATTAGCTGATCCTTATTGCTGTGCTGGATAATATACACTTATGAGGAAAAAGCTGAAGTCCTAGTTTTCAAGACAGTAATAAATTATTAGCTGTAATGACAATTGCACTGAGGCAGTGACATGATAGGCTTGTTTTGTTTTTCCTTTAAAGTGTTCCTTTTCTTACCTTAATAGAATATCTTCTTTGAGCATTGCATTCATCCAGCACAGCAAATTCAAAGGTCTGCATTTCTTCTGAATCAACTTTCCAGATAAGAAGGCCAGCAGGAGAGAGCCTGGCATCCTGTGGCCCAGCCTCTAAGACGAATAGCACAGCTGACCCTTCTGGATCCACTGCTAACAACTGATAAACAAGATTCTCACCAATAAATGTCAGCAGCTGGCTGGAGGGGGCCTGGAACACAGGGGGCAGGCTGTCTAAACAGAAAAAAATGAAACCATGATTACATAAATTCCAGTTTCTTCCATGTAAAGGTTCACAGCATGGGTCTTTGTAGGGATGATCTCAAAAAAAAAAAAAAGAGGTACAGAATGTACCCTGAGACTAACAGAGGAAGCAATTTAGATGTTAGAGGCAGCAAATGGTTTTATCAAGAAGCATTCATGCCCATACTGAACTTTTCTCCCATGCTGAATTTTGATTATTTTTCACGTGTTATCTGATAAGTGCAAGGTGACCAGACATGACTTCTGTAACCTCTCCTTAGTCCCCCAGCTCTTACTAAATCTTTAATTAATTGTATTTCTAAGAAATATGTATTTCTTCTACCACTCTATCTATCTATCTAAATATAAATAAACTAAATCTCAAAATGATGAACAACAAATTAATTGGATGGGCAACTCAAGGAGAAGGGGGGATTTTGTAACTTCTCCATTGAGTAGACTCTACTGCCTTTACAAGAGTAGTAATTGAGCCAGAGCAGTCAGTTGGACATTTCATCAGGATTTAAGGTCTTTCCAGTACCAGCAGAGGTCCATCAGTGATGCTGAGATCTTTTATCCCTAGTGACATAGTGTATATTGTCACTATTGGCATTGTTATTTTTAGTGGTGGTGTTTACATTCAGTATTTCCATAGTGAAAATAAAAACCTAATGGTACAAGGCTCTTTTACAGTAGAAGACAAATGCTACCTGAAGATACTTATAATATGAATAGGTATATGAGGGCAAGGTAGAGAGAAGTATTACATTTTATAATTGGAAACCAGGGAAAAGTAAAATTGGATGAGTACCCTGAGGTGACAGCAGTTCTGTACAGAGCTGGGAATTTCATCTCCATGTCTTAAGCCTCCTCTGTCTCAAGCCATCTTTCCTCAATACAAATTGATATTTAAACAAATCTTCTCACAATGTAATTTGACTGTGGTTATGTTTAACTTAAAGTACATCTCTAATACTGAGGATTAGTGTCAAGTCACGCTCTAAAACTATGAACTATATATGTGATTTCATGAGGACTGTCTCTCCTTGCATTATGCTTGTGGGAAGTCATCATTAGGGCCTTTTTTTCTTCTTTCTTTTTTTTGTGGTGCATATCCTTTTATCAAGCTTTGCTTTCCATAACATGTCTCATATTATGCAGTTATTTAACTGTGTCTCTCCACTTCTTGCTGTGCTATCAGAGCTTTCTAAAATGCTTGTCCAGCAGATTGTCCTGGCATAACTGTTGAAAGCTTCCATCTATTAATTTACCTTTTATTTCCCAAGCACTTAAACCATGGAGCCCATAAAAGTTGTACACAAAGTAATCAATGAAATATTGATGCTGGGCATGCATTTACACATAAACACAAAGGTGTTAACTGGATGAAGGGTAACGAGAAGTTATAGACACAAAATCACATAAAATCAGGTGTTTTGAAAGTAGTCTGTGAGTAAGAACGTTTCTAATTCCGCAGAGATCTCCTTGCCATCCAGTGAATATATATATACCCTACCAATTATTGCAGAACTTTCAAAAAGTTTTTCACAATTTTGAAAACAAGTCTGACAAATCCTTTAAGTATTTTTAAATTCTGAAATTATTGTAAAGTGAGCCATTACCTGTTTCAGATTTCCCAATCACTTACAGATTTATAAATTCCAAAACAAATGCAGTTATTCCCTTTTAAGCCATTTTCTGAATTTTAAAATCAAACCGTCTTGATATTAGCAACGAGTCTGGCAACATAGCCATCTGGATCAGCTCATCTCTAGAGGTGCTACAGCTGTGACCAACATAACAGAAGGACAGAAAGGAGGCAAGGTTTCTGAGTGACAGGTAATATCTCTCATTAGACTAAACTATATGCTGGGGGTGGGGGGGAAACACAGCTTTCAGGTGTACAAGCTCTTCTTAATGTCTGGCTTACCATAGGGATTTTAACTACTCATCCAAGTAACATCCAATGGTATATTTTAATAGCCAATACTTGGGATGGATTTGCCTACACCTTCTCATGACAAGGAGTATTAAATTCCAAAAGCAGGATTTTTTAGGATATAAAAACTAGAGGCATATATTTTTAAATAGAGAAAATTCAAAGTGGCTACCCTGGAGCAGGAATTAATAGGGCTCATGAACAACCCTCTCCTTTCCTACTGTGTTCCTCCTTCCAATATTGATTTCAGACAACTTATGGCTTCTTGTGTTGCTGGAAACTCCTTCTCAAGAGCCTTTCTGTCACCTCTGAGAAAAGCGTGTCTGCTCACTTGTCTCCTCAGGAGTGTCTCCAGTCCATAGCTGGAGCTATGGACTCCAGCCACTGTCACACAGCTGTTGCTGTTTCTGCTGCCATACCTTGCACTGTCTAGGAGCTTATGTCCCTGAGCATCCCCAGCTGTTCCCCAAGGACAAGAGCAATCTTCTCTCCTTTCAGAAGGGTCCTGCTGACTTAGTTACCCTAAAGGAATAAAAAACTGCAAACAAACAAAGCAAACTGGTCCTGTCACTCATATACCTTGTGTGTGTTTACAGAACCTAAAAGTGCAAAGAAACTCTTTCTAGAACCAACACAGGAATCTACAGAGCAGCAGTAATGTGACCTTTATATTGACCGGATGCAATTGTGCTTATGTAAGTGGGGAGGTGCACTTTGAGGGTAATGCTGCTAGAAACATGGATTGCCTCTAAAGCATGCAGTAAGTAATGGTTGTTATTTACACTGGGGATATTGCAATGAAAAAGATATGATTAAGTCCTCAGCATTCAGAAGGTGCTTTAAAAGGCAGCCTTCTCCATGACCCCTGCCACTGGTTGCAGAATGAGCCTTTAGGTTCTGTGGCAGTGAAGGTAATGAGGGACTGATCCCTATCACTTAGACTCCCTGCCAAGCCAAGGTCTTTTGTGGGGCATTTCACAGGATTTGGCTCAGGGAAAGCAAACAATACTTCCAGACACCAAAAGTACACACTAGTATTTTAAAAACAGTATTTACTCCAAATTGTTCCCTTAAAGATTTGTACCTGCGGGATGATGACAGAGGTATTTAGAATCCATCACCGTTAGCTGACAGACTTAGGCACTGGTGTATCAAAATTTCATTTTCAGGCATTATGTTGGTTTTATTAATTTGAGATTTGCCAGGTTTCTGCCAGAACAAGATGCATGCACAGATACATAGTGTATGCAGTGGAGTAATGTCTGCTTCTGATCAGTCTGCATTGCTGGTGCACCCAATTATTCTCATTGCAATCTGTCCATGCACACTATGCTGGATAGACTCATGTTACCCAAATGAAGGAACCATGTATTTCATAGACCAAGTCATAAATTCCCAGGTAAGTGCTTCTAAATCTTAGAGAAGAGCTATCTTACTTTCATTATTAGACCAGGTGAACTTCGAAATGTCAGGTTCACAGAGAAGACAACGACTGGTAAGGCTTGACTCTCCTTCACCATAGCAAAGTCCATCTATATTACAAGTATTTTCCTGATGAAAAAGGAAATAAAACTGGATGAGTGGTGGGGGCAAGAAAAAAAAGAAATAAGGAAGACAGAAAATTAGCAATTCATCATTTCTAGAGATGAGCAGAAACTCACCTGACTCTTGAAACAATAAAATAGTAGCAATTTAAATGCTGGTACTTTTTCCTGACAGGGAGAAAACATGATGTAAATTTTCCCGTTTCAGTTTGAATGTGTAGCTTGTGGCTTTGAATGTTTTAGCTATGATGTTGCTTGTTGTGGAGGACTGCAGCAGAATGTGATTCTCTTTTATTTCTATTTCTACATTTATGTAGTGTGTGTGATCATTATTCCCAGCTGCGACTAATAATATGTTGGTTATTAAGTAGCCCTCAAAAGTGAGCTCCATGAGACTAAAAGATACTGGGATTGGAAAAGCTCCGTTTGAAATTCTGAAATCCTTTTCTGGTAACTGAATTAAGTGCTTTGTAAAAATATGAAAAAGCAATGATATAAGATCAGAAAAAGAAGTGCATTAGAGTTTAGGCTTCCACAAGATAGTTGTAAATGACAGATAAACACATCGATGGTGCCTATGTTGAGCAGAACACCCCAGCAAAGGTTCATGCAGTGCACTGTGTGCACAGCAGCCTTTGAAGCTGACCTGGTCCTCTCCTGCTTCGGGTGGCCACTGGTGTCAGGCCCTGTGGCTTCCACATGGGCTGAAGACACTTGTATTGTCTGAGAAGCAAACACAGCGACATAATTAACAGATGTAATTAAACATCTACACCATGACAAGGTCCTGTGCCTTTTGCTTGCAGCCTGTGTTGGGGCACACCTGCAGATGGGACCTTATCCAGCATTGCAAATTCCCAGCAAAACATGGAGTGTTGTTGGGAGCATGGGGGATGGCGCTGTTACAGTGGAACAGCAAGGGGGAGAAGCCTCCTGCGAATATTCCTTTGCATACACGTTGCTTTTCTGAGACTAATATGTGTCCTGGTACTGGCCATGTGGTTTCTACCTACTGCTTTATTAGTTTCTCAAACTTTTATTGCAAAGTATATTAGTCAGTATTTTAAATGATGCCACTTTAAGAGTAATGAGTAAGGTAGAGAAAAAAAGGGCTCTCATAATTCCCCCAACATAACAGAACATGACAGATCTTCAACATTAAAATCTGTATGTTAATTAGATTGTATTATGTTGTTGTTTTCAAAGGCTTGATGTTCTGATGAAAAAGATTATTTTCTTTTCTGATATGAGTGTGGTACAGAATGGGGTCCATAAAAGAACACAGAATGTGAAATGGCTTGATATAAAATGTCACCTAATTGAAACACCTTTTCTGAAAGCAATTTAGGTATTACAAAGTAATGGTATAAGAGGAGTAATTAGAATGTGGTCTTATGCAATTGGAAACCTAGTTCAAATAGTCCCTTCAAGCATCTTGAAATAGAAATTATTACCCCTAGAGAATACCAGTATATTGAGAAAAAGAAATATATTTATGAGTGTCAAAAATGTAAGAATAAGGAAAGCCTTTAACAAAAAAAACCTACCCTAGCATTAATTGAAATGATTCTGGCACAATTATTTTAATCTGAAATTTAAATGTCTTTGCCCTCATTTGGGCTGTATTGGGTTTGCATGACAAGGTTTCAGTTGCAGGGGCTACAGGGGTGGCTTCTGAAGCGTTTTGAAGCTTCTCCCATGTCCAACAAAGCCAATGCCAGCAAGCTCCAGGACAGACCCACTGCTGGCCAGGGCTGAGCCCATCAGTGACAGTGGTAATGCCTCTGGGATAACATCATTAAGGAGAAAAAGCCACACAACAGCAATTGCAGTGGGAGAGTGAGAACCTGTGAGAGCAGCAGCTCTGCAGACACCAAGGTCAGTGCAGAGGAAGTGCTCCTGTCGCCAGAGCAGAGATTCCCCTGCAGCCCTGGAGGTCCATGGTGCAGAGCATGGAGAAACAGGTTGTCCCCCTGCAGCCCATGGAGGTCCGTGGTGGAGCAGATCTCCACCTGCAGCCCATGGAGAGCCCAGTGCTGGAGCAGGGAATGCCCAAAGGAGGCTGTGACCCTGTGGGCAGCCCATGCTGGAGCAGGCTCCTGGCAGGACCTGTGCCCCATGGAAAGAGGAGCCCCTGCTGGAGCAGGTTTGCTGCAGGAGTTGTGACCCCGTGGAAAGGACCCATGCTGGGGCAGTCTGTTCCTGAAGGACTGCACCCATGGAAGGGATCCACACTGGATCAGTCTGTTCCCGAAGGACTGCACCCATGGAAGGAACCCACACTGGATCAGTCTGTTCCCGAAGGAATGCACCCATGGAAGGGACCCACACTGAAGCAGTCTGTTCCCGAAGGACTGCACTCATGGAAGGGACCTACACTGGAGCAGTTCATGAAGAACTGCAGCCTGTGGGAAGGACTCATGTTGGAGAAGTCCATGAAGGACTATCTCTTGTGGGAGGAACCCCACACTGGAGAAAGGGAAGAGTGTGAGGAGCCCTCCCCTGAGGAGGAAGGAGCAGCAGAGCTAAGGTGTGATGAACTGGCCACAACACCTGTTCCCCATCCACCTATGCCACTGTGGGGGAAGGAGGTAGAACTCAGGAGTAAAGTCTAGGAAGAAGGGGTGGAGGGAAAGTGTTCTTAAGATGTAGCCATTTCTTATTATTCTGATCTAATTTGATTGGTAATAAATTAAATAATTTCCCCAAGTGGAGTCTATTTTGTCCATGTCAGTAACTGGTGAGTGATCTCTCCTTGCCCTTACTTCAACCCACAGCCTTTTGTCATATTTTCTTTCCCCCTTCCAGCTGAGGAAGGCAGTGAAAGAGCAGCTTTGGCGGGCACTGAGTGTCAAGCCAGGGTCAACTCACAATATGGGCCTATAAAGTAATTTTTATTCACTGATATATTTGAAAAATGTGAACTTTCATTTTATCTTGGTAACTGGTACTTTCTTGCAATCAGTGCAAGTCTGAAAATGCATTTTCCCATTAGTGTTAGTGAGAAAGTGAGCAAATGAGTTAAGATGTACCTGATTAATCTTCATTTTATGAAAATGCAGACCTGTGGCCTCCTATTACTTGCCTTGGTAGGAAAGCAGGGTATTTTCACATGACCAAAACTGCATAACATGCATCTTAGTATACTTCTTGCTAAGGCAGGAGATAGGTATAGAAATTATATACCTTACAGTTACGGTGCCGTCACCAAACAGGCTGGAAGAGGTAAAATAGCAGAGACATTTCAGAAGTAAAGTTAAGCTGCCTTTCAGGGGAGACTCCTCAGTCTTATTCGCTTCCATTAAAAACTGCAAAGTATAAATAGTCAACCAAGGTCTTTCTGGAAGTGGCTGCTTGAGAAAGGTCCTTCATAAAGTGTGATGTATCAGGTATTCATACCCCACGTAAATATGAAGAAAAGAAAAATCACAGACAGGAGAATGTGAAGGAGAGAAGAGGAAAGAGTTAGGCTATGCAGCTGACCTATGAAATAGATTTTCCTCTTCTAAAGCAGTTATTACACACAGTACATCAAAGGGAGGGAAAGGGCTAAGGAAGAGATGAACAATCCATATTAAACCTTTATGATCTTTAAATTACCTTTAATTTGCAAAGTCCAGTTGGTTGGAATTGGCAGGCCTGGCAGACCGCATTGTACAGGGTCAGCACTCTGGAATTACTGTACTGGAAGCCATCGTTAGAGATCTAAATGATACAAAATAAGTAATAATGTTCCATATGGAGACTGTCTGCTCATTTTGGAGCATATACCATTGCCCCCTTGAACTGGATGCTTGCCAGCAAGATAAATTAAACCACTTGTGAGTGGCTCTCCTGCAAGCTAACAAATCGTTTAGTGCTCCAAACTGGAAACTGTTCATTAATAACCAAAAGATCTTTTGGCTCAGTTGGCATTTAACTTTTCTCATTGCTGTTAGGTTTTTTCTGAGTTGTCTGGTTTTTTTTTTTCTTTCAACAGCCAGTGGAAAATGTACTCAAGTGCTACAATCTTTCAAGGAGCTGTGAAATGAAATTAAGATTTTTGGCTGAAATTCAGGACCCTTTTGTACTAATGGCAAAAAAAAACCACAAACAACAAAAAACAAAAAAAAGAGGATTTTTTATTCGATATGTGATTTTAAATTAACCTTAAAAAAGTGCTAGGGTAGATAATACCAGAGAGCAATACTCCCATTTCCATAGGAAGGTACATTATAACAGTCACCTCTTGTCCCAGAGCACAGTCACAGTTTCTTGGACATGTAGGTGATTTAGAAAGCCTTAATATAGCATGGTGGTTTTCATATATGAATGCTTACACAAGGAGAAAGGGTTAACTGAGTTTATATTTTAATTTTTCTACAATATAAATAAAAAGATGTGAGACCAGTGTGGAAAGGGTTAGTTTTTGAGAGAGCCTTGTGACACCTTTTTAGAGGTGTGAATGTTAACAGCACCCCAAAACACTGCTAAAAGCCATGCTGTAAACACTGATGACCTCCAGCAAGAAAGCAAAGCCCTTTCTTTCCAGTATTTTTTAGGTGTTTGGTTTCTCATAGTCAAACTAAAGCCACTGTTTAGCAGATTGACCAAGGCCTTTGTTTTGGATCATTCAGGTACTCCCCTGTCCTCTTGCTATAAAAGAAACCCCAAAGCCCTCCTCAATCTCTATTGCTACCCCAAAGCTGAGAAATCCTCATCCCTTTTCATGGGACTTTTACGTGGTCAAGAATATAAAGTTTTTTTATCAATTAATAAACTCAGTTCACGGAAAGAATGTGTATTAAATTGGACAAAAATAACTGAAAGTGCAGGGAGTAGAACTTTTAATTGGTCTAAAAATTCAGTAAAATTCATTGGTATAGCTTTAAGAAAAATAATAGGTTTTTCCTAGGCATCGTATTCAGTTGCAGTATTAGATCTTTGTGTGTTATACTAAAGGTAAAAACTCTTTAAAAGAAGTAAAGAACTTACCCGGCAGTTTGAGAACAGAAAAAATAAGCAATAGGCAACCCCCCTCAAGACCTGTTCTTCAGAAAGACAGTGCTTATTGGCAGCAAGATCTCCATTAAGAATATGTTATTCCTATTGCAATTTACATTTCTTTTCATTTCAGTCTTTTACCAAAGCATCCAATGTTGTCTCAATACTGGTGCACTAATAATGGATGAGGGAATGGGTAGATAGGGAAAAATGTAAAAAGCTAGAAAGTTGCACTAATTGTTCTGTCTGAAGTGAGCATTGTGAGTGAAATGTAACTCTGGCCAATTGGATTTTTTTTTTAAAGTGTATTTTTTTCTACATTCCATTATAAACACCCATTTTGGTGCCTTTTCAGAATTGGGATGTTATATAGCTATTTTAATTGCTTTTCCATTAGTCACCTTAGTGATGTGGAACAAATACTTCAATGAGACCCAAGCTGAGCAAACCTCTCTTCAAATTCAGTTGGTCCTTAAAAGCCAAAGAAATGCATAGAATTGTAGCTTGATTCTTGAACATACGTATCATCTGGAGAGAAAGAGCCACTTCTTCTTGATAAGCAATCAGGACAATCGGGAAGTCTGACACTTCTGCCTGAAGTATTTCATTCATCACAAAACAATACTGGATATTTGTATCACTCATAATCTACATACAGTTTGTCTCATACGAATGTTTGTAAATGAAAAAAGAAAGATGTAAAAACTTGCTGAATTCAAATTCAGTTTCTGCCTCACTGGCTTTTTAATAAGTATTTTTTCTTCTCTTGACAAATACAAGAAAATATAAAGACTTAACGATAAGCCAGACCTTCTTCCCAAATTAGATCAGTGCCTGCCAAGCTCTTTCACTTCTTTGGCCAGGCAACTCTGTGGACAGCCCATCTCATTTGCTGTCCAAATAGGAGTTTGTATTTTGATATCTAAACAAATTATACCGAACACTCTGGTGCAGCCCCATGTATTTTCTTATCTAGGTTTGGCAGCATGTCATGGAAGGAATGAGCAAAATCTGAAACATGAATACAGGAGCAGATAAAATGAAAGAGCACCGAGAAAAGCTTGTCAAGCCCTTACTCCCACAGTGTTGGTTGTGAAAAAGGCTTATGAGAAATTTATGTGCTGATTCCTCTGAAATTTGATTTGGGAGTGGGGAGTGATTCTGAAAATATCGAGAAGTGTTATTTCCAGAAAGAACTGTTTTGATTTTCGGTCTGCAAACTATTTTACCTACAGTTTTTAAAGTATCTATTAACACCATCTAGAATATCAACATTGCAGGAAATCTCAATAGGATTTTTCCAGAACATGAATTTTTGAACATCTGTGGAATTGGTTTCAAATAATTTTTTATCTTGAAAAGCTCTGTCATTTTATTCTCTCTGCTGCCTATGACATTGAGGACTGAGCTCTGTCTTCTCAATTCAATCCGCAAAAAAGTCCACAGGAGAATTAGGATTTGCATGTGGACAGGGATGATTTAATTGCGCATTTGCTGCATAGCCATCAACCTATTTTTCTGCAAGGTTTGAAGGAGAGGGAAAGGGAAGAAGGCTTACAGGTGCAGAGGTTTTCCTGAACTTCAGTGCAAGGAATGAGACATTATATAGCTGTTTTGAGGGGGAGATAGAAACAAATATTTTCAGACCTCCTCAAGGCTGAAAGGCAGTAACTTGAGAGCAAACTGCAGCGCAATACACCTGAGCTTTAAGGAAGCTATGCTGGTTACACTGGAGAAATAGCCTTGTACACATGCAAAAATGTTAGCTGTCCTTTTGGGCCAGGAAACTCAAGGCTGCCCTCTCAGATCCTTCCTTCAGTATTTCATCTCACAGTTGGCAGAGTTCAGTGTCTCTTTTGAGAAATGGAGCATGAAGCAGAGGGACTGCCCTCTCTCACATCACCTTCTCCAGAAGAAAGGTCCAAGGTCTATCCCAGCAGCTGATGGTCAGGCTCTGTTCCCACAGAGATCTTACAATAATCTCTTAAAAGACAAATCCCTACCTATTTAAAATAAATGACTGAAAACGAGCACCGCCAAACTTTTTTCTGTTTCCCCAGGTCACATGGCAAAACATGTCTCAGTCTGGCATACAGACAGCTGTGGGGTGCAGGACAGGCAGTAGCACCCCAGCAAGTGAGTGTTTTATGTGTTTCATTTAACATGCTGCAATTTTCAAAGCACATCTGCAGTTTCCTACAATGACAATGTAGTTTCCTCAGCTGTAGAGCCTTTAAATGACCTGTCTTATAAAAAACAGCCAAGCTGCAGAAAATAACCATCCAGGCTCAAAGTGATACCAAGGGTAGCAGGCACAGGGTCAGTAAGGCACTGAAATATTTAGAAAGTAGGTATCATTTTATGAACAAAAGGGACTAAAACTGCAGCAGATTACCTGGCAGGAGCAGGTACTGCACACACCTCTTCCTGCAGTCATTCAAGGCCAAAACAAAGACACCCCTGCTCATGCTGTGCCATCCATCACTTGCTGTCCAGGAGCTGGACAGTGCTCTGGTCCTGTACTGGGTACACATCAGTCTTGCTACAAGGGTGTCACATCTATCTTATACCTGATGCCTAATCAGGAGTTTCAGCTGGGGTTTCCAGAAATGAAATACTAATGATTAACAATTGATCAGTATGACTGCATCAATCTCAGGTGATCACCTGGAGAAATGATTTTAATTTGCACTTCTCTATTGCCTACAAAGACACCTGTGTTTAACACCTATTGTTTTAGTTGTTTGTGGGTTGTTTTTTTTATTCCCTACATGACATTAACATTAGTATTTTTACAGGCATTTTCATTTCTGAAGGGAAGCAAATTGTTCTTTGCATTTTAATTTACCATGACAACTCATTTTTTCCTAAATAATTTCTTGGAAACATAAGAATTCCTACTTTGACTTGCCATCTTGCGAACGGTTCATCACCAGTCACAAAGTGCACAGCCTCTGGCTCTTTAATGTTCAGGAAAGGAATTTCACAGTGAACAGCCTTGGAGCTGAGAAAATCTGCTTATGTGGTTTCTTGGTCTCTTGATATCCATTCGCCGTTGAGATGCTGCAGTAAAACAGAAGGAAGGTGCAGAAAATGAAGGCTCATATAGAGAAATTCAAATTGTCAACATATGTTTATATTTTTAATTAATAATATAAGGCAGTTCCAGGTGGTTTATTTAAAAGAGATGATGCTGTTACTCTAGCCACAGTAAAGAGCAAGCCATGCTCCTGTATGCATGCAGGGAGTCTAATGATTTAGGAAGTTCTGTGGTCTGTGCTTGGGATAAGCAGCTGGGATGAGACAGGGTAACATGGTGGAGCAACTTTGTGTTTGCTCCTGGAGCTCAGCATCCCACTTGTTGATCCTTGAAAATGATGTCAGCTACTTATCTAGACCAGCTGCACAGGACATCACTGCTTGTTAAGCAGGCATGGTAGGCAAATCTCAGCTGTGCCTCATTAGCATGTTAGCACTGAATGGGAACCAGGCTAACTGTCTTTTATGGGGTGGATTTATGAGATGAATCAAACACAAGTATGCTGAAACACCAAATAATTCAATCCTAGCATTGCCTGTGTATAGTTGTTTATAATAAAATTATAGTGTTAGCAAAAGAGGTGGGTATAATACTCATTAAAACTTCTAATTTGGTGCTGAACTATGAGTAAGAAAATGCAAATAAGAGCCTCTGTAACTATGTTGTGGAAACCTTATATTTAACCACAAAACTTAGCATTCAAATATGTTTAGGAAAATAACTAAATATACTGATTCCAGATGCACACAATGAGAGATAATATTGCGATTTCAGGCTTCACTGGGCTACAGTGCAGCTGAACCAAACATGAGTTAAACAAAACCCCACAGAGAAAATTGGCAAGAACACACAGCTGTGCATTTCCAAGGAACCAGTCCTGGACAGGGCTGAGGCTCTTCACCTCCCCTCACTTGGAGCAAACATATTTGCAGTGGGTTTTGGAGGTATTTGCACCTTACTGTGGCAATGAGAGATGATGGCACTTGGCACAATTCATGGTAAAAGATATTAATATGAACATGTCAAAATTTGACTCTATCATCAGTACTTTACAAACCCTTGGGAAGCTGCTTACAATTAATCTGGTGACCTTGCAGTGCAGGTTGGGTGACTCTTTGAAGCCAAGGCCAAACACCCGAATCCTTGTGCAGTCAGAGGCATGGATGTTGCAGAGGACCCCATTCTCTAAGCTTGTGATTGCCAAAGCTTGCTCTGAAAGGTGAAATAGATATAAAGCTTTAGAGAGTAACACTTCCATGCTGTACCGTTCCAGTTAATCGGAGATTTTGTTGTTGGTGTACCTGGTTATTTTGGTTTAATTTTTTTTTCTTAGGGTCTTCCTTGCCTCCCTGTGAATTTCTCTTGAAAAGAGAAGCAGCGGTTGTCAAAATGGGAAGCAGCAAACTTCCACTGAATAATTGCCCTGTGCACCAAGCACTGCAAGATGTATCAGTGAGCATTATATGGCTCATGGAATCAATTAACTGAAGCTGCAGCTTTGTGTTAAAAGGTCTCCAGTGTTAACACTTCTGTTGACCCAGGTAACTGGATGGGAGCACAGCTTAGAGGATGGGGTGTCATGCCATAGCACAGAGAAGCATGACAATGAGAGGTGGAAATATCTAACATGACCATGCCACCAGGCTCGTCATAATGTCAAACAGCAGTGGAAAAGACAGCCCCTTTTTTTTTTTCTCCTAAAGCTATGGATGCAGTAAAAATAATGATCCTCAAAGGGATACTTGCTTGCGAAGGTTAAGTCATTAATGGGTTGTACTCAGCTCTGCACAGTGTCAGCACAAATATCATGCACCAGCAAAGTTTCACTTAAATCCTATTTGGAAGCCTTAAATAGGGCTTAAGTGATGTACAGCCAGTGCTGCCCCCTGTACAAGGTTGAATTTCAACCATTACTGTTTTTAAAATATTTTATGATTCTCAGATAAAGTATCATTTGTGTTCTTTTGCACTTCAGGTATTCAACACCTAAAATGGCTCATTGTTTTAATATTGGGGTTATTTTACAGCATAAAAATGCAAGTCCATTGCATCACAGAATTCACATCTTTAGAAAAAATATAATTGGGCAGATATTTGTGTCGGCACATGGATAGAGCAACAATGAGATCTTTAATATCCTGCCTCAATAGCAGCAGTCAGTCAGGATCATGGTTTTATCTTTTTACAGATAACATTTGTAGTTCCAATGAGAAGCAACTATGATGACAAGTAACACAAAGCAGAAAATTTGCTCCTTGTTTCCTGAATAACACAACAGCAGGGGCATTAGCAGGAGATCTCAGAGGCATGTCATTCACCAGCACAGTGTAGTGCAAGCTGTTCTCCCTGTTACATGGTGGGGAGGGGCTGCTTAGCTTTTCCTCTTCAGTGCCACATCACCACTGCTTTGGTGAAGAAGCACTGCTCATCAGTTTTCTCTGAGTTGTAGCTTATCTAAAACAGAAGCTCTGCGTTGTCTGATGTTTTAATGGTACATTGGTTCAGCTCTGATTCAAGGGGCAAAATGCTCTGAGCAGAGTAGATAACTTTCACAGTACTTTGCTGTTCCTTTAGGGCTCTGCCATTTGATCTGTAACTAGGATGAATGCAGTTTAAACACTGTGATCCCACCAGATTGCAACCCATAACCACACAGCTGCATGACTCAGTTTTCCAGAGAGGAAGGAAAGCAACACAAATGTGAAAAATAGTGAAAAGGCTTTTTTTATACTTCTGAAATGCTTTAGGCTTTTATTTCTTTAATTTTTTTTCATTGATTTTCTTGCAGCAGTGTTAGCAGCAGTGTTGGATGGTTTGCAGTATTTACAAGAAGAGAAATGGTTTACAGCTTATCAGTATTCATCAGTTATTTGTGGATTCCTGTAATGTACAAAACTATTAGTCAGATGTAGTGAATGGTTTTGATAAATTGCCTTCTTCTGTGGTTAGTACATAAAAATAATAAAAAAATTGCTTCATTGTGTTTTTCATGAGATTTTAATAGTTAGCCCCACTAGTCCCGAGGTAGCTCAGATTACATTAACATTTTCATTATCATTGCAGATTTTCAGGCTTCTGTGGACGAAGTAAAATCTCATAGCCTGGGAAGGAGTGAGGCACAGAAGAATGCTTCTGCAGCCATTCTTCTTCTAGGAAGGCACTCTCAGCTTGGTTGCTTGCTGATGAGCCCTGCGTGCTTCCCTGAGGGTTTCCTTACATCTTTATAAGCATCCTGACACTACCATGGCACCACTGTGTCAGGGCCACGGCAAGATTACTCAGCCTCAATGCTTTTTGAAATGATTTACAGTACCAGCACAGAGTTTTGTATTTATTTCTCAAACCATTCTGTACACAGTTGTCATGGTTTAACCACAGCTGGCAACTAAGCACCATGCAGCTGCTTGCTCACTTCCCCCCAGTGGAATGGGGTAGAGAATCACAGAATCATAGAATGGTTTGGGTATGAAGGGACCTTAAAGATCATCTAGTTCCAACCCCTCTGCCAGAGGCAGGAAAACCAGTCAGAAGAGTAAAACTGGGGGATATTGTGGGTTGAGATACAGACAGTTTAATGGGATAGAAAAGGGATAAAAAAAAAAAAAAGAAGGTAACAATAATGATTAAAAAAAAGAGTATATGAAATAAGAGATGCACAATGCAACTGCTCCCCAGCTGCTGACCAATGTCCAGCCAGTTGCCAAGCAGTGGCCCCAGCCAGCTTTGCTCCCAGTTTCTTTACTGAGCATAAAGCTATGGTCTGAAATATCCCTTTGGTCAGTTGGGGTCAGTTGTCCTCCCAACTTTTTGTGCACCCCCTGCCTACTCACTGGCAAGGCATGACAAGCTGAAAAGTCCTTGTCTTAGTATAAACACAATTTAACAGTAACTAAAAACATCAGTGTATTATCAACATTATTCTCATACTAGCTAGTAGGAAGAAAATTAACTCTGTCCCAGCTGAAATCAGGACAACACTTTGTACAATATCTTTAAATTGATGTAAATATGGAAGAAATATGTCACCATATATGCTTTGGATCTCTTCTCTCAAGATTTGCCATGTTGTGGGTAAATCAAGGTGAAAATGAGATTTATTCTTCTGGTAAGAGGGATGTAAGGTTCATGGTAGAGAAGTGCACCTTGTGTTTTCTGTAATTTGACGAAGGTGGAGAAGAGGGAAGGGACTGAGTTGTTGTTCAAGTGGGCTTTTTTCTGTTACCTCAGCTGGACTTGTCAAGCCATCTTCAGTTGGGAACGCTCTAAAGGGAGGAATGCAGAGCACAGCTATGAGGAAGACCATATTTAATTTAATGCTCTATTCCATTATTTCTGGCCAGCTGCAATGTGGCACTGAGAAGGTGCTGGAGTCCCCATGCAGATTTTTACTTTCCACAAGGGGTGTTACAAGAAGAAGGAGAGGAAGGAAGTCTGATGAAAAATGAAAGTAAATATAATGACTCCTTTTTAAATAAATGAATTCTGAAGTTCAGATCTTAGGCCTCAGTATAGGTAGTACATCACTTTTGAAAATTGTCATTCTTTTTGCTAACTATTTTAAAATGAGGTATCACATATAATGAGTGCAGAAGTTTTAGGCATTTGTTTTTAATGTGGTTTTCTGTTTGTCTTTCCCTCTGCCTTCTAGTTTTGTTGTGTATTAAGCAGTTTCAAGCAAACATGAAAGGTGAAATATCAATTACATTAGCTTCAGAAACATCTCATGACAGTCAGTAGCTGGTATTCACCCATACAGATCCTGCTCTTGTTGGGGGAAACACAAGGTTCAGCTGTTGTTAATCTTCTCCCCTTGTTAGTGGATGGGTAGTTAACAGCCTGTACAGCCTGGGCCAGACAGGTGGAGGCATGAGAAGGAAATATTGGAGGGCCTGAAAAACCTTAGCAAAAGAGCTGAAAGTAGTTCAGTAGAAGGCTAGAGGAGAGAAAGACAGGAGCAAAGGAAAGAGCTAGGAAATCACAGAGGTAAGAGTAAGGGCAAAAGTGCAGATATCCAGAGAAAGCAGAGGCTGAGGTGACCTGGGATGGATGTCTGATGTCTGTGGTGAGGCAAGTTAGAGGCAGGAGAGAAATCTGTGGGAAATCAGATAGTGCGTAGAACAAGCTTGTGAAATGTATGATCTGTTTGAACATTAATAATTTATGTTTAGGAGTGTATATATAACAATCTGGGACAGAACATCCTCCTTCTTTTCTCTCTGTGACCTATAGGCCAAAAATGTACTTTGACTTTTACTGGAAGATTAAAAACTGAACCTCAGGGTAGCACCTGGGGCAGGGTGCAGTCATGTTATAGAGGAAGATGTAAGGAGCTGCGTGTTCACATCTGCTGGCCCAGAACCAGAACAGCTGACAGAACTTTTTTTTAATTTTAGCCTGGAGTAAAGGAGGCTCAGGGGAGACCTAATTGCTCTCTGCAACTACCTGAAGGGAGGTTGTAGAGAGGTGGGTGTCAGTGTCTTCTCCCAAGTAACAAGCAGTAGGAACAAACAATCAAGAGGAGAAGGCTTCAAATTGTGCCAGGGGAGGTTTAGATTGGATATTAGGAAAATTTCATCACCAGAAGTATTGTCAAGCTTTGGAACAGGCTGCCCCTGGAGGTGGTGGAGTCACCATCCCTGGAGGTACTTTGAAGACTTGTAGATGTGGTGCTTAAAGACATGGTTTAACGATGGATTTGGCAGTGCTAGGTTAGCAGTTAGACTCGATGATCTTAAATGTCTTTTCCAACCTAAATGATTCTGTGATTCTAAAGTACCAAACTATAGATCAATGATCCTAGCTGACATGGGGTGAATCTAGATTTCTGCTTTGAGGATCTCTAATACCCAGTACAGATTGCAGAAGTGAGGCCTAGAAGAGTATGGGAGATGTATTTTTCAAGTACTCATGGCATGCAAAAAATGGACTGGCTCAATTTCACACTGAAATCATCCACGTGTTGCAACAGTATGGCAGATTATTTTTGCTTTAGAAATCTCAGTATGACATTTTATGTTTATTTGATCCTTCTATTTTTAAAAGACTTGCTAGTAATTTATTTTGGCAATAGAAAGGAAGACTGCCCTGTTAGCTATGGGATATCACCTCTTTCCTAGATGGCCTTGAAAGGTGTTGAAATCTAAGATCTGGTTGTGCATTTGTGGAGTTTACTAGCTTACCAAAGGAGGTCTTGGTTTCAGTCTCTTGAAGGCACTTGAGGGCAGAACCCCTGGTAGCATCTTGTGGCTTTCCGTGAATGATTGCCTTGATGCCACTTGAAAGGATATGGGTACCAGGGTGCTCATGGATGTCGTCATGGTTCTTAGTCAATGCTAGTATCCAACTGGTTGTTTTTAGTAATTTACCCATCTTTGCAGTTACTGATTTAGCATAAAATCTTGTGAATGAAAACCCAAATGTAATAACAATTGTTTGAACATTCTGCACTGAGAGATCATGGTTTCATTACACAACATAAAGCATGATATAAAGGCATCACAGGTTTGCCCTGAATTTGGTCAGTTTAAATCAGACTTTTTAACATTTCGCAGGTTTTGATTCTGTCATTAATTTGTTATTTATCATGTATGTGTGAGTATTTGGGGAAGGGGGTTGTTTGTTCAGGGCTTTTGGTTTTGTTTTGGATTTAACAAGATTTAAGAATGAAATTTCCTTCAGTGCCTACAAACAGTGTGATGTAAAGAAGGTATAGGCATACATCTGGAGTGTCTGGCTTTGGTCAGTTTAAATCAGCTGTATAGTTTTGTAAACTTTCCTAGCATTTAATTCTGTATACTTCAGAAAATAGTTTTGTGTAGCTACATGTTTCACTAAACTGCTTTTACTGCTTTGTGTTAAAGCAAATAAACTAATCACCAGAAAAGACTCATCTCCCTTATGTGACTTTTAGAGAATAGTATGGGTCACTGAGCATGCAACCTTCTGTGTATCACGAGGATTTGATATCCTCTTAAAATTTGGCTTCTATTGACTTTGTAACCATGAAGCTAATAACCCTCTTCCTGCTCAGCCAGGTCTGTGTTTTGAATGGAAAGAACTGCAAGTTAAAACAGTAGATGAAGGCTGGTATTGATGTTGGCCTTTTCTGATGCATGTTTATTGCATCTGCACCATCAAAAATTAAACTAAAATTGCTATGAAAAGAAGAAAAACTTCAAAACTAGCAGGCAAGCTTGTCAGTCCCTAAGAATTACCCACCAATACGTTTTATGTGACTGGGAAAAATCTCTTTCCATCGTTATAAAACGGAGTACCTACATGTCAGTCAGGATGCGTTAATGGTAGGTTAGGTTCACTTTCTTTTTCCTTCTTGTGATTCTTAACTATGTTTCTTCTGTAAATTTTGTATTTCTTAACCTTTTTTTTACTTTTTTTCTTTTGTTTCTGGAGGTGATCATTCATTCTAAAAGCCTGGGAGTGATGTTTCCAAAAGCAGGTAAGTACTATGATAAAAAATTTATGCTTTAATGAGTAATATCACTGTCTTGATATTTATTCATTATGCCTACTCATTATGTCTTTTGTAAATATGATTCTTAATGCCACCTTTGTTTGTTGGAAAGAATACATTGATGTGAATGTTTATGGCCCAGATCTGAAGATGCTATAGAATAATTTCATTCATATACCATTATTATTAGGGTTCATAGCTAACTCAGATGAAGTCCACTCTGTAGATGTCTAGGAGAAAGAAACAGTGTGTATTCTAAATAAACATTTTTTCCACTTTACATTAGTATTAAATCATAAGTTGTTTTATTCTAGGAAAAAGCTGAATAACTGAAACCAATAATATCTCAAATTGCAGAATATTTATTTTCATATTTATTCTTTACCTTTTTTCAGTGTTGTCCAGTCAGCTAAGGAAAAATTTGATATTAAGTGGAGACAACAGGTCTCAAAAGAAAAGTTTCCATTTTCAAGTCATATAGAACCTCTTTTACAAAGTATTGTTATCTTAGTGATATTTCTTTAATGTCAGCTTGAAGGAAATAAGAATATATTGTTAATACCTTTAACTCTATGTAAAGAATGCAATTCCATTGGAATGGAAGCAGCATATTAAAGTGTGTTCAATGTCACAACAGTATATAAAGATCTGCTTCAAGTATTCCTGCTTTATGGGAATTATTACTGAAGAAAAATGTATATGATAGCAGTTGAGTTAGCTTCTAAACTTCAATACGGTAACACTGCCTCACTTAGAGTTCATCAGCTGTCAAATGAATGAGTACATACTCAAGCGAACATGGTGGGCACAGGCATAGGAAATTTTCAAACCTTCCTCAGTTAGCTAGTTAGAAAACCCTAACATTGTGAAATGGAAAAGGCAATAATTAATATGAAAAAAGGAAAATGAAAAAAAATTGTGAAAAGAGCTATTTTTTCTTGATAATGTAAACTTCATCAACATAATGGTAACTGTGAGTTTGTTAATGCTAACATCCACCAAAATCAGTGGAATTACTATAATAAAAAGGAAAATTAAGCCCAATGGCTTACAATTTGAAAAGATAAAAAGCGTTTTAAAAAATAATGCCAGTAGTAGGTATGGTGTTTGCTGTTCTCACAGGCATGTTTGTCTCTTCTTTTGGAATCCAATTTTGAAAAATTGATACAATTAATTGTTAGAGTGTATTGCATTCTCACCACCATATCAAGTGTTTCCCCATGTTAGTGAAAAGCTTGGTTGTGTTTTCTCTTTGTTTACTAATTAACCAAATTTGAAAACCTGATCGGAGAGAGAGGATCAGACAGAAATTCCACATTTTCAGGTAACTATTTCTGGGGCCCTTATGGTGATATGAAGGTCTGGTCACACCAGCACCACAGACTGGTCACAGTGACAGAAGCTGTATGCACTTAAATGCAGTGAGTAGTGTGTTACTTTCCTGGTGATTTAAGAAATTAACTGTTTTATCTTTGAAAAGTCTAGTATGCATTTATTACTTTGTATAGTCTAATATATGCATGGAAAGCTTCTGTTGACGCAGTATGCCCTGATGGCTCTGCCTGCGCTGTTGTGATGCATCATGTCCACAAAATATATACTGCATGTGCCAAAAGGTATCCATTTACTTGACAGACTAACAGTTCTTCAATAATCATTATGGCACCACGATCTGGAATTTAAAGACCACTGAATTGATAAAAGTGGGAGAAACTTATTTATTTCAGAGATTATGTTGCCATACAAAATCTGATGTAAAGAATTGAAATACTCTGTTCCCTTTCACCTGAGAATCTCAAACCAGTTCAGATATTTTCTTTAAACGCCTTTTGTCTTTGGGAACAGGAATTAAGATTAAAAATAAATTATATAAATGGCGAGATTTGTAGAATACATGTTTTATCCTCAACTTTCATGACTGGTCAGGTTAAAGCTCTGAGTTTATTCTTCCATAGGTGGGAGACATCTTTCTTTCAAAGACCCCACCTTAGGACCTGTAATAGTTGGTGCTTTAATTAATATTATTTAATTAGAGCACATGAACAAGATTCGTTCCAAAGCAGTATGATAAATTCAGAAAGGTCTATATAATCATTCTAAAAATAACAGGGTGTAATTCATGTAACTGCTGTTGCAAATGAGTCTGAGGGACCGGTGTTGTGGTACAGTGCTCTGAAAATGCAGCTGGATTCACGGAACTTCTTAATAATGCTATTGAAACTTATTGACATGAAAATGGAATGTCTGTAAGTGTGTTAGGTAAGCATTAACTTCTCACCTTCTCACTATTGTTTTTCCTCACTTTGATTTCTTTGCTGACTACTTTTTTCCCAGAACTTCACATAGAGAAATTTAAACTTCAAGTGTCATTACTTTACTGAAACTAATTTGTCCTTATTATTCCTCATTACTTTTTATCTTGTAATTGCTCTTTAGAGTTTCATACAATCTGCGTATTACATCCCTCTATGCGTGCTTTAGTAGTCAGGATATTTTTTTTTTTATAAGCAGTATGGTCAATATATACAAACAGTAAGCACCAACCTTATTTGCTATCTGCAGTAATTGGATTCTGCATTTAATTACATATGGTAATGACATTTTAAGCACCTTATGCAGGTGTTGGGGGGAAGGTTTATGAAATGTTTAGCAACGTTAAGAAAGTTTAAGCTTCTGGAGCATTGCCAAATTTCAGAGGTGCCTTTCAACTCCAAATTGCAGTTTTCATGTGAGGATAATTATAGCTATGGCCACCTGGACTGCTCCCATTGGAGTTGGGAAGAGCAGAGGAGTAAGCCTGTCTGCAAGCCACATTTCCCATATTTTTTTCTTTGTACATATTTTGATTTAAAATTATTCCAGACATGTTTTGGGTTGTGTCCTGATCCCTAAACATACTGCATGGCCATTTTTTTGTGGTTGTGTGCTGGTCAAAACTATTATTATGTACTGGCAAGTGTAGCTGAGATTGGGTGACCTTGGAAAAGATACCTGAATTATGTTGATGGCCTTTTTGATCTTGGGGAAGTTTTAATTTGTATCTATAATTCCAGCCTGAAAAAATTAGATGGAGATTTGTTTTAGAGTTAATGGGAAAATATAAAGCCAGTCAAATGAGTTGCCTTCTCCTTTGTTCATTAATCATGTAACTTCTCCTGGAAAAACTTTTTTCCTAACAATGGCATTTAAGAGTTAGCATTTCCAATATCAAGATACATTCTTCTGTTTCTTCTGTCCTTTTTAAAAGAAAGTGAAAGAGGCAGCAGTTTCATATGTCCTGCACAAACCTAATTCAGTTCTTAATTTCTCTTCCTTTTCTTTCCTTTCTACAGAACCTCTACTTATTAGTACAAAAGACCAAAGGCTTATCCCACCTGTGCTTGCACAGTGCTGATTGCCTACGTTCTGCCAGCCAGGTCAGGGTGCCTGAGCTGCTGTTAGGGGGCTTAGGCTGTTCTGGTTGGAGCATAGCTTTATTTCTGAGATTGATCTTGATTCTTCATCTCTAATGGCCTTTCTGGTGTGAAATCCTGGCTTTAGTGATGTCAACAGGACTTCAGTTCTGAGAACTTCCAGGCTTTTGAATTGCCATTTAAGAAGCATATATTTATTGTGTTATACTGTAGCATTTTGCCCTGCAAATAGGTGTGAGATGACATGCATACCTTGGGGGTTCAACCTAAATGACTCTATGATTGTGCGGTATGTAGAACATTCTGCCTATGAAATGTAAAAACAAGCAAATATCTTTAAAACTGTTGTGAATGAAAGTAAAAAAAAATGAAGAAAAGCTAAAGGCGAAGCTCACACTAATACTTTTCTTGCTTGTCTGTACCAAATTAACAAGCTGACCTTTTCTAAGTATTATAATGTCAGAGTGATTGGCATGCCACAGCTAAGATTTAATTCTCCTTGTAGGGGATCTGACCTCAGGCTGGACATATAGATCTGCTTTACATTGCAATTACAAGATTGGGTACTTTTATAGATAAACGGTTTCTGTATTTTTGCATATATAGAAAGAATATTCTAGATCGCTCATAAATGAATTCATAAATAGTCTTTAATACATGGAGGTCATTGCAGTTCATTGCATTGATTCTGTCTAGACTGTGGCAGTACTTTTCACTCTTCATACTCAATGTGGAAATCAACTTCTTGTGTGAAGTCGTCTCAGTTTCTCTACAGTTATACAAAAGACATAGGGAAAGGTCCTACAAATTAATCATGACAGTTATTACCTTGGTTTTAATTTTTCAGGAATATTATTTTTTCCTCAATTTTGCACATAGCTTGTTCTTCAAATGCTTCATCATCTCCTTATTTCTGTGTGAGAGCCTGGACATTGAGCTTGTCTCAAACACATTCCATATATTACATTACATTCCATACATACACATTACATTCCATAGTGTGAGTCAGAGACAGAAAACTGAGCTTGTCTCAGGCAAGTCCCATTTGCATTTGACCATGGGAGGCCTTGATAGGATTGTTCTGACCCCTTTGTTTGAAGCTGATTAAGCCTCCACAAGAATGTGAAAGGATGACTGAAGAATGAGCTGACAAGAGCATGGACACAAGGATATGAGGGACAATAACCCTCAGGGAATCCCATCTTTAGAACTGAAATTAGTATAATTAACTAATTAATCACTGGTCTTCAGTAAATTGACAAGTATCCAGTGAACATGCTGAGAAGTTAATTTTCAATGTTGTTCCCCTTCTCTATAAAGGGACTTATACGGGAACAATCTTCAAATTGTCACCACGGACTCTGGGGGAAATTCATACTGCCTCCCACTCACCCACCACATGGAGAAGCCAATGACTGTTCTGGCACTGTGCTTTGGGAAGAGTCAAACGACAGCAATCTATGGATTCAAAGGTATATTTTCTGAAATGTTTTGCACTGGTAGAACCTATGTTACAGAAAGTGTTTACAACTCTTCCCATTGTCCCCATTTGTAAATACCATGATATCTTAGGTAACTTTGGTCAGGACATGGATCCTTTTTATTTTTAGTCTCTTCATTTTGCGGGAGAAAAACCCCACAATCCAAACAATGCAAACCAAGCCCATCCAAGCAAACCCTGGGTTTTTATATGAAGGAGGATCCCTTCTTTAACAAAGAGCCCTCAAAAAATGTTGATAGATTTTTTTTTTGTTGTTGTTGTTAGTCTGTGGGCAAAATTCTTGAATAATTTTATTTGCTAATGAGGTGCTTTCTCCCCCAACTCCCCATTTTAATGAAAAACAAATTGTAAAATATTTTGAATAAATATTTTCTTTAGGATGTGTGATACACAGTAAATGCCTAAGTAGTTTTGTCTACCAGGATATTTAGGAAACAGCAAATCCTCCTTAAGATCCTCATTCCATGCATAAAACATCACAGAGGTTTCTGTGGACTGATGTATCTATACCTCTGGACTGTGCTCCATGTTCAGGGTTTTACCCTGTGCAAGCTGGTAGATAGATTACAGTTAGAAAAAAAATA
Organism: Pezoporus flaviventris; assembly: GCF_033815535.1. Lineage (NCBI taxonomy): Eukaryota > Metazoa > Chordata > Aves > Psittaciformes > Psittacidae > Pezoporus > Pezoporus flaviventris. The sequence continues at coordinate 11,410,588 of NW_026892549.1, forward strand.
ATCAATATTTCACAGAGAGGATTTTAGTGATTAAAGTTAATTCCCTCTCATCTCCCTAGTATGGTGGAAAATATTAAAATTAATAGTAAATGTTCCCTGGGTCAGGTACACCCCTCGGAAGACATACCCTGTGCATCAGAGAGTTATGCCACTACCTTTTCCTCAGGAAAAATAATAAGTACTGGTGGCTCAAAATGGCAATTTGTACTACGATTTTATTTAATGATTTCTTTCCTGAGCTCAATTTACTTAGCCAGAAAGCATTCTTCTCCTCAGGAAGTTATTCTTAATGTGTTCTGTAGGTTTTCTTAAATAAAAAGTAATATTTGTACTTAAAGTTTACACCCACAGAAAATATTCTACAGGTGTGAGTTAAAAAAAAAAAAAAAGCAAGTCCTTGGCTGAAGCTAAGGTAATGTGGGTTGTATACAGTATGATAGAGAGAAGAAGGGCCATTTTCTTTTTAAATCAAACATTGCCCTTGAAATGTTGGGAAAACTTCATGGGAATTTTGGAAAAGGGCCTTCTGCCTTGTGTTAGGAAAACTGCTGAAGCTGTCAATGTTAATTTTGTCACAACACTGACAGACTCACTCCCAGCAAATGGAGAGTATAAACATTAAGAGAAATTTATACTTTCTTAATTACAACTGTGCTGCTCTTTTGTGGGTCCAGCACCAGGCTGGCTTCCCTAGGTACCAGGCTAAGATGTTTATGCTATAAACTCAGCCTCCATGGAGCAGCTCTCAGTGGAGACACCATGGGAGCCCTGGAGTAGCGGGGTGGTTTTCCAGGTGAGTGGCACTGGAGGGAGCAGGAGTCTTCTGGGGGAAGTTGGAATAACAGTGATTCTTTGGAAAACTAGAGGGAATCATTTGATGAACTCTAATAAACCAGCCTCCCAGAAGAAAAGTGATTTCAAGGAAAGACCAACTATCGCATTTGTCTCAGCTGTAGAAAAGTGAGAGATGAACAAAGAAGGCAGATCAGGGAGTGGTAATGGTTTATGGTGTCTTTGCCACAGCTGATGCATGTTTGTTTTCACTTCTCACCTCCCTGTGCAACCTCAGGCTGTGCTCTGTATTCTGTCCTTGTTTATATGTGATATCGCAGAAAGAAGAAAAGGTCCCATTAGGTTTTACTTGAAAGGTCATAATGAAGTTATTTTCCTTTAATCTGAGGGATTTGAACCATAGCAAAAGAAAATAAAATTTAAAAATCTGTCCTAAGTAACCCCACTAACCTGAGCATTTCACAGAGAAATGAAGTTAAACATTGAATTGTATGTTGGACAATTAACGGCAAAATTGCTCAACTCATTTTCCATTCACTAGTGTCAGTTGTTCTCTCCATGAAAGAGAATTAATTTCTCCACACTTAAGAGATGATCCTGCAAGTTTTAGCCTGCCATTAAAAAAAAGCACCAACCCCCTAACCCCCACCCCCCCCCCCCGAAAAACAAACCCAAACAAAAAAACAAATGTTGGGGTATATTTAAACCACTTTAAATCAACACACTGAAAATATTCTTATTGCGAAGTATGTGGGTAATCCCATCCCAGCTGGTAAATGCATTGGGGTATCACATATGTCACTGAGCTCCTGGGGCTCCAGTGTCTCAGCTAAGCTATGGCAACTGACCCTAGATATGTTTACCTGTTCTAAATACAGAATAATGCTCTAAGCATTGTATAAAAAGGCTTTTCCCCATATTTGGTTTGGGTTAAGAGAGCATACCTTGTCATTTCAGTTTAGCTGACTTACTTCTTAAGCTGCAGGAACTCAACTGTACGGCTGAGCTTTAAGTACCTTTTTGTAACTTCAAGCGTAAGCTTATGTGGTTTGCTGAGGCAGGGCTTACATTTTGAAATTAATGCTAACATATATGCATGAGCTTAGTTTCAAGCACTGTCAGTATTCACACTGGATGTGGTTTTAACCATTGAGAGGCTGAACAGTAAAGAAGAAACAAACCTAGTGGGATAGGCTTCCCTGTAACTGTAATACATTAAAATTTGCAGAATCAGGTCTGCAGGTTCAAATACATCCTATTTTATGTTACTATTTTACGGCTTTGACAATGTTACCTGTTCATTTTGTCACTTTCAATTTTTTTTTTCTTTTGTTACTAGTAAGGTGTTTCAGATTAATTTTCAGATTTTATTCTCTGTTGATCAGGAGGAAAAAAAAAAAAGAAGTATCTATACAGTCTTAACATGAATATTGACCACAAGGTGAGCAGGACCCTCTTTTTTGTCAGAAGCTTGCTTGTCAGCATGCCGGTGATAGATCAGATGTAAAGAAAATCACTTCTGCAAAACCAATTTGCTAAGGGGCTTGTAAAATCCATTTTTAAAAAGTTACTCAGGTGAAAAGTGAAGGACCAGCCAACCAGATATTTTGATCTTCTCTTCAAGGTCAAAACCTGATTACTAATTCATCAAATACCTTACTGGTAGCGCTGTTTGAAGAGCAAACAACTCTGTGCAGATGTTCTACGTAATAATTCTAATGCTATGTAAAGATGGGTAGGGTAGGAGCAAACAGAATTTTTTACTTACTTTTGGCAATGCTACAATCATAGGAGCTGTGGTCTTCAAAGCACTGGCAGCCCAGTTCAGTACATTGTCCGTTGCCATTACAAAAAGCAGGACACCAGAAGACAGTGAGGATTTCTTGCTGGTTTTCTACATGAAACACACTGTTTCTGTTCCCTAGTACTCTTCTTTCACATTCATTTTCCAAAAGGGCTATCAGTGCCCTCACTGAAGCCACATCATCTTTGAGCTGCAAATCTAAAAGGCATATATCAATTGCCTCATCCATCTGTTATCCAAGGAGAGCTTCACACACTAAGCCAATGGTGGAATTTGCAAGAATTTGGTGGCAAATCTCCAGAGCTTTGGCAGCTGTTAGGCCGTTGGGCGTGGGCCATGACAGTGGAAGCTTCATCCGATCCCCTTCAAAGTAATCCTCTTGGAAAAAATATGCAAAGCTCTCCGAGTCTCTCTGGCTTGGGCCATGCAATGGGTGAAAGGTTGAGTATTCATAATAGTTATCTTGCCTTTTTGCTCTCCTTGGAGCTTTTGTTGGTTTGGTAGATTTAATGGAACTGTTTCTTTTCATGGAAATATTGTGTGCAAGAGGTTTTAATTGGTCCTTGGGGCTACCTCGCTTTTGGACTGATTTAGGCACATGTCGTTGATCAAAAGACTTGGTCGACAGCTTCTCATCTTGTTTTAAAGCAGACTCTATTTCTAAGTGAGTGACAAACTCTGACGTAGCATCTAGATATGGGATTGCAGAGCTGTAATCCACATGACCATAATGGCAACCAGAGGACTGTGGGAAGGGTGTCTGAAAGGCATTCAGCATGTTTCTGGACTTGGTGTTCTCCTTCTGACATCTGCAGTAATTCTTTCTTTCCTTCACCTCAGAAAGTGCTGGAGTCTTATCAAATAAACTCTTTCCTGAAGGTATTCTGATTTAAAAATAGAAAAAGATTAGAGGAAGGAAACATTCAACAAATTAGTTTACAATAGCAAGTAAGCTTTCTTTCCCTGAGGCTGGGGAATGTATAAATTCCCAATCTACCAAAGTACTTAAGAAAATGCTTAAATTCAATCTCTGTTTTCTTTAGTTGCTTTTGCACTGCCCTTCTTGAGTTGTCCTGTACATTTTTAAGCACTACATGGGGACATTTTAACAACAGATGCTTAAGTGCGTTGCTGGAGCATTGCCTAGCTATTTGACTTCTCTTTGCAGAACCTCCTTTAAGATGCAGGTTACACTTTTCATATTATACACGAAATAAGGCCTTGGATTTGTCCCTGGTGTGACCTTGGTACTGCTTGGAGAACAATAATAAAAAAAAGTTTTATTTGTTTCAAGTGCTTTCTTATGAAAATCAAATGTTTTTTTTCCTCTAAAATATTTTTATGCATATTTCATTTCATTCTTGCCTTCCAATGGAGCTTTCTTTGCATTTTTCTTTTGACAAAGCAGTTTTCTATTGATCATAAGGCTAGACTATCAAATAAGGTGAAGTGATTGCTTTTTTTCCCCCCTTTTTAATTTAGTCCAGCTTTTATGATGGATGAACTTTATAGCGAGTTCAGTTTGAATAAACAGCCATAATTAAAGTTTCTTCAGAATTTTCATGAGTGTAAAATTATTGACCTTATTTGTGCAGCACAAGAGGAATCCTGGAGCTTCATAGCAAAGGATATGCTTCTTGTCTCAATAGTTTGCAGCACTTTACTTCCAGCCAAATTTGAAATAACACAAAAATTTTAAATTATTTTGGCATTAATTTTGTCTTGCAGCCAGAAGATAGAAGATACTTCAGGAAAGTGAAAGTATTTGCAACATTTTGGAGCTACTAGATACTTTTGTACAAAATGCAATTGCCTTTATCAAGGTTTTCCAAAATACATTGAAAATGGCATATATGATTTTGACCATTGATACATACTAACTTTTAAATAAAACATCACAATGACACAAGAAAAATTAACCAATTTCTCCTTCTGAAACACAAGCCCAGACATTTATGAAACCATTTTTCCTAGTGTGTGAGCACAGCAGAACACAATGTGATACAAGACGGTGTTCATGCTCACAGAAATGCACAAGCTCTTCTGCACTTCGCTACGGTCTCGGATGTTAAAACACATTTGGTGACTGAGGGAGTGCTGGTCCTTTGGAGAATGCAGTTTAGTGTCTGAGTCAGCGCCCCTACATGCCCTGTTCCCCTGGCTCTGCAAGGTGGTGCTACCTGCAGCTGGAGCTGCCCAGACTCACATCATGAGCTAACTGCAAACTGAAACTAAAGCAGAAGTAACTCTTACTTTGAGGGAATACTACATAAACTGGAGTCCAGGGTAATTATCACATGATAGATAGATAGATAGATAGATAGATAGATAGATAGATATCACATAAACTGCTCCAGAATCAGGACAGAAACTGAAAACAAAAATGAAAATTTCAGTAAACTGAAGCTCTTTTGTCTTGATACTTTATTAAAACAAATTCTTTTGTTATTCCCATGTGAAACCAAATACCTCCCATCCATCCCATCCTGGTCAACAGGATGGGGATGTATGGTGTGGAAAGGATGGACCCACTGGAAACCACATCCTTCCTCACAGGCATGCGCATATAGACAGCACCTCAGTGAGCTAGGATGTGCCATCGCCTACATAAGATGGCTAGACTATCATTCCTGTTAGCTGCCCATTATAATCAACGAAGAACTAAAGACAAGTTTTTCAAACTGAGTTGGCTATTATCATAGAGAAAGACTCCAAAATCAATAGCATTCCTGCTGGTTTCTTAAAAGACTTGAAAAAAATAATTTGCAGAATTTATTTTACCTACTTAAAATAATGTTTTAAAATTCAGATCTTCTTTGTCTGGGTGTTGTTTAAGGGCTGGGAGGCTCTGATGTTGTTTTATTGTTTAAAAGTCTCATTAGAAAACTGGTCTTTAAAAGAGATCTGTGCCATTCAGAGCCCTGCAGATGCTTGAGGTGGAAGCCAGGAAAAGAGCTGACCTGCCAGATGGTGGGCACTCAGACTAGCTTCACATGCTGAAGAAAACCTAACATGCTTTCAGTGTTACTAAAAATAAAATTAAAAAGAGCAGCAGAAAAATCATCCTCTCAGTTTTGTTTTTTTACTGTGTCATTTCTCCATGGATAGATCAGAGACCAGTCCATTCTCCTCTGGAGATGACTTTAGCCTTTTCACCGGCTTGTTTTTTTAACGAGGGTCTGGAGGGTTCTTGAGAATCCACCCTTGAGAGTACTGCAAGGTGAAACTCATCACCTCTCTTGCCATTCTCACTTAGTAGGAGCTTTTCCTGCCTTCCCTGAAGTATCTCCATTATATGTGCCAAGCACTAGAAAACTCCTCAATGTTTTACAAGTAAAATCCTATATAGTGTGCTTTGGCTTCTGATCTTTCAACAAACTTGCCTTGGACTGGTCATTCTAAGGATCTTATTAGCCCCTTTTTGTGTAGCCAGCAGTTGGTTGGCTCCTGCAGCAAGCTAGTTCTCCGTTGCCTTTCCAGAAGTAAGCGCTCACTGATAATCACATCATTAAGATGTTAAAGATGGCTATTGTATTCTAAATAGTACAGTTTGTAAATACAGGACAAAATTGCCATTAAATTGCCATTCCTTAGGCCCATTTAATATAAACAGAATATGGTAGAGTGGTTTGTTTATTTTCTGAAATGCAGTGGGTCTAAATATTTATAAGTATTTGTGAATTTTTACAAATAAATCTATTAAAAAATCTATTAAAAAAATCAATTGAAAAATTGTGCTAAATTCACATGCACATATTAAAAGGTATGTTAAGGTGGTATGCCTTATTTTTCCTTATTTACAAAACATACTTCACAAACAAACCTATACAGTCAACCTATTAGGAGCACTTAATGTTCAGCAACAGGAATGAAAATGTTCAGCTATAGGAGCTAATAAGGGTAGGGATAGGGGTAGAGGTAATGATAGGGATTGGGTTTGGGATTGGGATAGGGTTAAGAACAGGGATATGGACAGGAACAGGAGCAAGAACAATGATGTGTTAGAGCACCAGACTCCTGGCTTTGGTTCCAGACCATCTGTCTCAGAAAGTGCAAGTTTTCAAACCTCACTGTCATAATTAGTAGAGTCGATAGTAAGTTTTAGCATGGTAGATGTATTACCACACTTTGTCAAAATGTAATATTTAATCTATACTCACATACTGTAATTAGTGTTCAGGAATAAAAGAACAAGGGAAATACCAAACTCTTAATTAATCACTATTGTCAGTTAACCAAGTTTTCTAATATGGGTGAGAACTGCATTTTGTTTAACAGCTGAGTGGGATCTTAACACAGGTGTTTACATCACATCATTTGCAAATATAAAACCTCTCTCAGTAGCTGCTTATGTGTTTTGTGCTTATGTGTTTAAGCCTCCTTGCTGGTAGGGTGGTAATAGTTTTCCAGGCTTCCCTCGCTAGATTAAGAAGATGTCTCTGTCAGGTCATTAGGGGAATATGTAATGAAATAAACCCATCAACACCCCCTGAAACAGTGCTACAAAGCATCTCCCATGGGGGATCCTCTCTGGCTTTGTACTTCCACTCCTCTATGAAGTTTTCCTCAGGCACATTGTTCAGGTCGTTGTGACTGATCCCGTCAAAGAGACCACACAAACCTCTGGTGCTGTTGAAGTCGCTGCCCAGCATCCTCACTGTCAGACCCATTCCCCACTCGCTCACATCAGCTCGAACAAACGCTCCTGAAGGGAACAGGATCTAAAAAGGCAGAAAAAAACCGACTGAATTAAAGCTGTCCCAAGCTTTTTATGCAATAAAAACTGTCCCTTTCTATAAACAAAAATATCAAAGTAGGACATTGGTGATGGCAGAGGTAATTTAAGATCATCTAGATACACTATAAATATTTATTTGTGCTATTATTTAGCTTGCTTTCAGTTTCTATGGCACTAATAGCTGATAGCATTACATAAATATGAAACTGCATGAGTACTTTCTTTTTAAATTAATAATTACATCCATTGAAGTTTTCCCACTGGGAAGTTACCAGCGAATTTTTGAAGTGATTTCCATGACAATAAGACCACCCTTGTGTCTTTGCCTGGGAAATAATTTCTTTCAGATAAACTGCCAAGTCTGAAAAACAGCTTTCTTCCCGCTGAAAAATTGTTTCATTTTCCAAGGCCGGATTACCCAGAAAATGATTGTGCTTTAAAGTGTATAAAGCAATTTTCTCATTAAAGAACTTGTGGAAGACTTACACTGACCTTTAAAAGAAAAAAAGATCTTGAGGTTAAGACAAAGAAGTAACTGTGTGGATAATGGATTTTTCAGATTGGTGTCCCAACCAAATAATAAAAAAAAAAGAAAAAAGGAAAAGAAAAGAAAAAATCTCTTCAACTGAAATGTGGTTTGTTTGTTTGCTTTATTTTCACAGGTAAAAATGAAAGTTATTTTGAAAATGATCTGGGCCATGAGTAGGAGCACTCTATCCTGATAAGTAACCTTATTTGTTTTTTTATCCAAAATTAAATGTTTTCAGTTAATCTTAAAAAGTACATTAAATAGTTGGAAACATCTCATTACAATAATACCAAAATAATTATTTGCCTTTTTCTAAGTGACCCCTGAGTAAGTATAATTTATGCAGCCAAATAATGGCTGTTCATTTTTTTTTTTCCAGTGGGGATTTTTTGGTCCTTTATATGTTCTTCCTCAGCAAATCTATTCACATTTGTGAAGAAGCAACTAGGTTATATTTGTATTTCTGTGCTGGACTCCAAAGTTTGCATTTTGGTTGAACTAAACAATAACCTTCCCCATTTTAGCTTCCCAGTCATCTTTTCAGGTATGAGAGTACTTCCTGAGGAGCTTTCCATGAGTGATTTCGTTGTTCAGCTGCAAACTACCACTGATTGCAAGAACAGCTGGGGACGTTATGTTTTGTACTCAGGTCCTCTGTGTTTTGACGAGGGCATTTAAAGCATCCTTTAAAAAAAAAGATATTTGACTTGGTGAATAATGGAAGTTATAATGTAAATAAATAAAGTTCTTTGAATACAACAGAAGGTCTTGGTTGCATGTCCACCTTGGCTGCATCTCCACCTTGGATGTACCTTCACCTTGGCTGTATGTTTTGCTTCCCAAAGTAAGCTTAAAAATGTAATAGGTAGAGCAGGAGATCTGCAGCTGACACAGTGCTGGGTAGGATCTGATTTCCTTCTTCAGATAAATATGTGCCTTCTAATTACATGCTTTACTACAGGGAGGAGCATTTCCTACAAGGCTGCATATAAAACCCTTGCAATCATGACTGTATTAGCTGCTTCAGTCTTCCATGCTGTCTGGATTAATTTATCTAGATGTGGATTTATTTCAGTTATTTGGAGAGCCATAACTCTTTCTCCTCCTCAGCCTGCCTCAGGCAAGGTATCCCATCTGCTACTAAAGAGCTAAAAACTGTCCAGGTTTTCTGTAACCCACCTGGATTTAACGCTGCCAATTGGTTGAGGCTTCAAAGAAGCTTTTGTGAGACCTCAGTTTGCAGAGATATACAGTGACTGGCTGCTGGAAGCTGTTACCTTGCACAGAAAAGAAAGTGACTTAACCCATTCAAAGCATCAGCCTGAAAAAGCGTGGAAGCCACAGGGGAGCCAGCTCCTGCACTGTGCAAGATTGGCTGTCGAGCAAATTGGGATGCAGCATGCACTGTGGCCTGATTAGGGATCGTGTTTGTTGCTGCACAGCTCCTACACATTCCCATTCAGATCAGGGAAGGATTCAAATTCATGTCCTGGGTATGTCACGATTTGTTGTGTTGAGACATGAAGTGTAAATGAGAATAGAGATTCCTTGCAAAGTTTATTCTAGTAATAAAAGAATAATTATATAGCATTCAGTTGCAGAATTAAATTACAGCTTGCTTCCAGCCTTTTCTTTATTCTATAATTAACAGATATTCAATTACTGCTTTACTAATATCTATTGCAAGCGATATCACAAGAACAGCCAAGCACAGGCACTCCCTGCATCATTCTGGCTCTACTGTGGATCCGTCTTCATTCAAAACATTTCCTGGCAACAAATCTTGATAATAACAACTGTAAGATAAAATTATCTTCTTGGTCATAATTTATGGCTCTTCTCACCGAAACCCTTGGTGCAGCCTGCTTTTATTCTTCCAGTGACTTCATTGGATTAGTGTGGATACTCATGCAAAGCACCTTGTGGCCATATATATTTTAGGCAAATACTTGAAATTATACCAAATGTGCATTTGCAGCCCATTTTCATGGCTTTTGGGTGCTATCTGGATCTGATTAATATTGCCTCACTATTCCTCTCTGAAACTACATTATTCTGCTACCTCTGATCTTTCCTTGAATATTTATATCATAAGCTCTGCAAAGTAATTTGCTTTATACAATACAGTTGGGTAGTGCCTAGCATAAACAAACTGAGAGTGGATTGCCGTACTGCAGAGAGTAACAATGCTAGCACTCTGCTATGTCTCTGAGTAATTTCCAGAGCTATTTGTTTTGTTTTACAGTTTGTTAAACTAACAGTTCAACCAGCTTCTTCCCTGCATCTTGTTTTTTGGTATATTTCCATGCAGGCACTCTTGTGGCTTCAGATAGATATATTTTTAGTGACTTCATTAGTAATTCAGAAATATTAATCTCACATTTTTAAAGGACAACAACAACAAAAGTACTTAAATATCCACACACTGTTATTTTTTTCCCTCTGTAAGACTTTAAGATTTTGACATGTGGTGATGCTTCAGTGCTTCTGATGGCTGACTGGGGTCTGGTCTCCTGGAAATGGCCATTGCAGGTGTCCAGCACCACAGTGTCACCCCCTTCTCGTGCAGCCACACCACAATTGCAAGTGGTGGCAGAGCGGTGGCCTCCACAATCCCACTGCCAAACATGCACTTCAAATGCCCTCAACACACTCTGGCACAAAAGGAAGGTGCCAATTTTATAGTTATCGTAGTGCCTAAACAGCAACAAACGAAAAAGAGGACTCAGAGACCCAGTACATCCACCTGTGATGGGTGTTTGTTGGTACTGTACAACAGCACTCCTTAATCAGACCAGTGTACTGGCTGGCCTTGAAGGAGGGAAAATCAACCCAAGGGGAAACGTTTCTCCAGCACTGTAACCGAAGGAATGCTGTCGCAGTTATTAGCTGGAAGTATATAAGAACTCATGTGAAAAGCAGGTAGCTGTTTCCCAGCTGCTGCTATGGCAATGGGAATGGATAAAAAGGATATACATTTGATAAAGAGCAAATGGAAAAAGTCCCTGCCTCCAGGCCTTAATAAATATGTTTTGGTGCTAATCAAATGCTTTACAGCATGATATTCTTCAAAGCAAAATCAGTCCTCAGATAGCCTTTTCTGTGACTAATCACTAACTTTTATAAGACTGACTGTGGCTAGGTGAATACTTCATATGAAAAACTGGGATTCTGCTGAAAACCTGTTAAAATGAAGTTGGTTCCTCCCCTCAACAACTTTCCTGTAAGCACGACTTTTACTCTAAATGGATTGACAATCAGCACAGTGCAGTGTGTTGAACAATTTGAGATTTTTATCTCTCTTTACAGAAAGTCCTTGCTCCATCTGAGCAAGCAGAATAACTTTAACTTTGCAAGTTCTTGCCCTCTGCATGAAACAGGTAAAACTCATCCCACCTGCAGCCCTTTGGGTTTTCTCCACAGGGACCTGTGAGAGGATGCTCCTCTGCTTGTTCTTTGTTTTCTTATTCCAAAAGCTTGCCTTATTCTTACTCTATTTTATTCTAATGTGATGTATAAAAGTGAAGAAAACAATAACTTTATACTTTGTATATGTTTGGAGTTTTCTTCTCACCAGCCAACAGCTTCCATCTTTAAAAACAATGGACGCTTCTACTTACTTTTAAGGCACTGCATTTAGGTTTAAACATGATTTCTCTGAAATTAAGTAATATGGAAGCTAAGCTATAAACTTATAATCGTAAGCATGATTAATTTCTTCAATGAAAAGATAATATGTAAAAAGGAATGTATAAAATGCCACAGCTAAATAACAGTTTTATTTTTAAGCATGGCCATACAAGCATCAATATTTTTTCAGTCTATTAGTGTTTCCTATACAGAGGAACAAATGGCTCAAGAACCACATTTTTGTTAGCATGTATGTATCTGCATTTTATTTCTCTTCAGATTAAAAGCCATAAAAAGCTATGTAGCTTAAAACACAGTAAGAGTTTAAACTCCAGCTGATTTTCTCTGCTAGAAAATACATCTGACTTCATCTTTCATCTTAGAAAACTTAGTGAAGTTGGCCATAAATCAATAAGATTTTGAATGATTCTGTCTCATTTTCTAATCAGGTACATAAATTCTAAGTACACTGAGTAGATGCTGTTGCTAAGATTGATTAGAACTAAGGACAACATAAAAGAAAAGATAATCTCTTTTAGCATCAACTACTAGCTCCATTTAGACATCTTCACAAGAGGGACAGAGGATACAGGATATTTTATGAGAATCACCTTCCATGTTTTCCTTTAACAGGGGGAGCTTAGAAGGAGAGGGGTTTAGAGAGGTTGATGGAAAATAGCGCATCAAAATGGCCGTAGCCAGACTAATCAGCTGTATGTGGTAAATAAAACTGTATTAGCATATGCATATAAATATCATTGCTATTATGGGAGCTATTTACTGCTTAATAAGCATTGACACCCCATCCTACTTTCCTGTAAACCACTTATTGTCCTTCATGTAAGTCATGGCATAGATTGCATAGTGGTTAATAAATCAGCAATGTGTCTAAATTGAAGTTTTCAATTTACTTGAACGGATAATTGCAGTCAGGTAAAATTTTGTGGTGTTTAAACATCTGTAATTCTCATAATGATTCTTTGGACAACATTTGAGAAATTGCTTGTGGCACTAAAAGCATGAAGTAGAGTTACTGGAGTTTTTGCACAAGGGAGCTCTGTGTATTTTTTGTGAGCTGGGTGCCACTACTTCTATCTGAATTGGCCTCCACAGTTCACTTCCTCATCCTGCTTCACTAACAGTCTGCAGCAATGGATCTACTGGGTGGAAAGGGATTGCTTCCCCATATATGTGTTTGGGTTGTTTTTCAAGGGATGCAGGAAGTTCTTGTCTAGCATGAAGTCATGGCTCAAATTGTGCTCTTAATCCAAGAATTATAAAATACTCCTAAGTCTTTGGTTTTGACAGCAAGATGTTATAGGAATTAATTCAGTTGATTTATTGTAAGAGAGTGACAGAAAGGGATATAAATATGTAAAAACAATTGCTACTAGTAGTGTTAGATTAACTAACACAATGGGTTTAGTATTCACAGAATCACAGAATCATTAGGTTTGGAAGGGTCCTCTGGAGACCGTCTAGTCCAAACCCAGCCAAGGCAGGAACTAGGGCAGGTTGCGCAGGAATATGTCCAGGTGGGTTTTGAATTCCTGCAGAGAGGGAGACTCCACAACCTCCCAAGGCAGCCTGTTCCAGTGCTCTGCCACCCTCAACATAAAGGAATTCTCCATGTTGAGGAAGCTCTGCTTCATCTTTTTATTAATTCAGTTATTAATGCTGCTGCTCCTAAAGATTTTCCAACACAGTTTTGGCACCAAAAAAATTGATTTGTTGATATGTCCCCCCAGGCTCCCTCTTTCCTTGCTTGTAAGATCTATTTTTTGCTAGTTGTGACCCTAGGAAGTGTTGGGTGATGCTGGAGGATGTTCTCTGGTTTCAGAGTGCTCACCACTAATGAACTAATGATGTTGTTCTTGGAGACCAAAGCTGTTGGTTTACATTCACAGTGTCCTGGGTTCAGCAGTAGCAGTCATGTTTTTTCCTTTGTGTTAACTGGTGCAGTGCTGTGTTTTGACTTCTAGTTTGAGAACAGCGTTGGTGAAGCCGATGTTGTCGGTTGTTGCTAAGTGATGTTTACCCTGACCAAGGACTCTGTGAGGCTCATGCTCTGCCAGGGAGGAGGGGAAGCTGTGAGGAAGCAGAGACGGGGCGCCTGACCCGGGCTAGCCGGGGAGGTATTCCATACCACAGCACGTCATGCCCGGGGTGGGGGGGTAACTGGGAGTTACCCGGAAGGACAGGAGCTTCCGGGTGGAACTCGTTTTTCTTGGCCGGTGGTATCGTATTCTCTTCCCTTGTTATTTTCCCTTATCATTGTTTTAGCTGATAGTAGCGGTGGTGATTTGTTGCTGGACTGTTCTTGTCTCAACCCGTAGGAGTTGCACTCTCTCGATCCTCCTCCCCGTTCCTCCGGGAGCGGGGAAGGGGAGAGCCCCGGTGCAGGGGGGGGGGAGACGGACACGGACCTTGATTGTTGTCAGCTCGGCACCACTCACTGGGAGTGAGTGAACAAGTTACCTGACTGGGTTTAAACCACGACAGTTCTTTTTGGCGCCCAACGTGGGGCACGAGGGGTTGAGATAAGAACAGATCTGACTGGATTGATAGTCACTCGTCACAATGCTGATTTATTGGCTCTCAAGGTTTTTCCTCTTGATCTCACAGTTTCAGTATACCATATCTTACGTCCATCCGGTATTGGCTGTATTAGTGTTTTTCAAGTGTGGGGCTTGGGCTAAGGTTTTTATCCCATTGTACTTTATGGTAATGACTTGTAATACAATAGAATCATTGATCATGAAACTGATCTGGTTTATGTTCCCAGTGTGGTCACCACCTTTATACTTTGGGAGGTATATGATGGAGGTGCTTAGCAATTACACATCTTTTTTCTCCTTCTCAGGTGCTCAACCTGTGAAGGAGACATCCTTTTACCCTCCTAGTCGTCCCCCCAGACCATTTACATTTGAGAGTTTTGAATTTTTTGAATGGCCTTTTAATGCTGTTGAGACTTGTTTACTGATGGTGATGGGAATCACCATGCTAACACGCATACAGAGTGTGTTTTGCCCACTACTGATTTCAAGAGTTAAGCAGATTCAGGTTTGGGTCTTGTCTGGGGTCAAAAGACGATGTAGGAGGACCGAGAGATTTTCCCAGAGGCTGGACAGCCATGAGTGGCAGGGTGTGTGGGATAGTATGGGCAAGTATCTAGGTCAGTGGGCCCCTCCAGTATTTTGGAATTTCACTACCGAACAACTGCAAAATCCAGAAGAATTAGTAAAACACTTAAATGAGGTGTGTGGTCATTCTGGCCATACCAGAGATGGACAAATCACGGCAACGTGCTGGGGCTTGGCCTATGCTTACAGGGCCTTGTTCAACACTATCCAGCACCTTCAAAAGGAAAAGAATATCGGCGGATTTGAGGGCAAAGCGACAGTCGCTACTCAAACTTTGGCTGCAATGAACTGCGCAGCTACCCCAGTGGCAAGTACAGCAGCTGCTCAAACTTCAACTGCAACAGACAGCGCGGTTACCCCAGCTCCAAGCACAGTAGCTACACCACCCCCAGCAACAAGTACAGTCGCTACTCAAACCACAGTGATAATCACTGCAGCCAAACCAGAGGACCAATTCGTACCAATATCAGTTGCCCCTGTACGCAAGAGAACAAGCAAAAAGGAGGCAAAAAGGGTGAAGCGAGATGAAGAACCAATGAATTCACCACCCGGTCCAGAATCTGATCAGGAGTCATCATCACATGACGAAGAAGAAGAAGAAGAGGTAACTTCTCGACCTCGAACCTCAACCGAGCTGCGGAATATGCGAAAAGATTTTACCCGTCAACCAGGGGAGCACATCATCACCTGGTTACTCCGATGCTGGGACAATGGGGCCGATGGTCACGAACTAGAAGGTACAGAAGCCAAGCAGCTGGGATCACTTGCTAGAGAAGGGGGAATTGACAAAGCAATTGCAAGAGAGAAAAAGTCCCTCAGCCTTTGGAGGAGGCTCTTGGCAGCTGTGAAAGAAAGGTTTCCGTACAAGGACGATGTTACGAGTCGTTCGGCCAAGTGGACTACTATAGACAAAGGCATCCAGTCTCTGAGGGAATCGGCCATCGTAGAGATGATCTATCACATCAAGCCGAATAACGGGGATACACCTATAGATCCAGATGAAGTTGAATGTACACGACCCATGTGGCGAAAACTTACACGTAATGCACCGTCATCATATGCCCATTCATTGGCAACAGTGACCTGGAATGACATAGTACCACTAACAGTGGATGAAATGGTTCATAAACTCCGAGAGTTCGAAGACAATCTCACTCCTTCCATCATCTCAGCTGTGAAAAAACTGTCCCAGGACCTCGACAAATTGAGGGACGATGTATCTGATTTATCCAGCTCCTCACGTGTACCAACACACGTCTCAGCTATTAACAAAAGACGTCCTATTATTCAAGAGAGGAGATACAGAAGGTATACGCCACGGGGTACCCTATGGTTTTACCTGCTGGATCACGGAGAAGACATGACAAAGTGGGATGGAAAACCTACTTCAGCTTTGGAGGAATGGGTGAGTGAACTGAAGAGGGGAGCAAGGGCCAAGACTGATCGTCCCATGAGAGCTACGGCTTCAGTCTCTGGTGAGCAGTTTCCCAGATGGAATGGAAGAGCTGATTTTACTCCAGCTCCTGTGATAATGAAGAATAATCCCTTTCAACACGACTTAAGTGTCCAACGCTGTGACGACCATTAGAGGGGCCCTGCCTCCAGCCAGGTGGAGGTAGGGGACAATCGGATTTACTGGACTGTGTGGATCAGATGGCCTGGCACATCAGTCCCACAGAAGTAGAAGGCTCTAGTAGATACCGGTGCACAGTGTACCCTGATGCCATCAAGCTGTCAAGGGGTGGAACCCATCTATATTTCTGGAGTAACAGGAGGATCCCAAGAGTTGACTGTGCTGGAGGCTGAAATCAGCCTGACTGGGAGGGAGTGGCAAAAGCACCCTATTGTGACTGGTCCAGAGGCTCCATGCATCCTCGGCATAGACTACCTCAAGAGAGGGTACTTCAAAGACCCGAAAAGGGTACCGGTGGGCTTTTGGTATTGCTGCTTTGGAGACTGAGGAAATTGAGCAGCTGTCCACCTTGCCTGGTCTCTCAGAAGATCCCTCTGCTGTGGGGTTGCTGAAAGTTGAAGAACAACAAGTGCCAATTGCGACCACAACAGTGCACCGGCGGCAATATCGCACCAACCGAGACTCCCTGATTCCCATCCATCAGCTGATCCGTAGACTGGAGAGTCAGGGGGTGATCAGCAGGACCCGCTCACCCTTCAATAGCCCCATATGGCCAGTGCGAAAGTCTAATGGAGAATGGAGACTAACAGTAGACTATCGTGGCCTGAATGAAGTCACACCACCATTGAGTGCTGCTGTACCGGACATGCTAGAACTTCAGTATGAACTAGAGTCAAAGGCAGCCAAGTGGTATGCCACGATTGATATTGCCAATGCATTTTTCTCCATTCCTTTGGCAGCAGAGTGCAGGCCACAGTTTGCTTTTACTTGGAGGGGTGTCCAGTTCACTTGGAACCGACTGCCCCAGGGGTGGAAACACAGCCCTACCATTTGCCATGGACTGATCCAGACTGCACTGGAACAGGGGCAAGCTCCAGAACACCTGCAATACATTGATGACATTATTGTGTGGGGCGATACAGCGGAAGAAGTCTTTGAGAAAGGGAGGAAAATAATCCAAATCCTGCTGAAAGCCGGTTTTGCCATAAAACGGAGTAAGGTCAAGGGACCTGCACAGGAGATTCAGTTTTTGGGAATAAAATGGCAAGATGGACGTAGACAGATCCCCACAGATGTGATCAACAAGATAACAGCAATGTCTCCACCAACTAATAAGAAAGAAACGCAAGCTTTCTTGGGTGCAGTGGGGTTCTGGAGAATGCACATCCCAAATTACAGTTCGATTGTAAGCCCTCTCTATCATGTGACCCGGAAGAAGAATGATTTTAAATGGGGCCCTGAGCAGCAACAAGCCTTTGAGCAAATTAAACGCGAGATAGTTCACGCAGTAGCCCTTGGACCAGTCCGGACCGGGCCAGATGTAAAAAATGTGCTGTACACTGCAGCTGGGGAGAACGGTCCTACCTGGAGCCTCTGGCAGAAAGCTCCAGGGGAGACTCGAGGTCGACCCCTCGGCTTTTGGAGTCGGGGATACAAAGGATCTGAGGCCAGCTATACCCCAACTGAGAAAGAGATACTGGCAGCGTATGAAGGGGTTCGAGCTGCTTCGGAAGTGATTGGCACTGAAGCACAGCTCCTCCTGGCACCCCGGCTGCCCGTGCTGGGCTGGATGTTCAAAGGCAGGGTCTCCTCTACACATCATGCAACTGATGCTACATGGAGTAAATGGGCTGCACTAATTACACAACGAACTCGAATAGGAAATCCCAGTCGTCCAGGCATTCTAGAAGTCATCATGGACTGGCCAGAGGGCAAAGATTTTGGAATGTCACCAGAGGAGGAGGTGGTGCGTGCTGAAGAGGCCCCACCATATAATAAACTGTCAGAAAGTGAAAAGCAGTATGCCTTGTTTACTGATGGCTCTTGCCGTATTGTGGGAAAGCATCGGAGATGGAAGGCAGCTGTATGGAGTCCTGGACGACAAGTTGAGAAACTGCTGAAGGAGAGGGTGAATCGAGTCAATTTGCCGAGGTGAAAGCCATCCAGCTGGCCCTGGACATTGCTGAACGAGAAAAGTGGCCAGTACTTTATCTCTATACTGACTCATGGATGGTGGGAAATGCCCTGTGGGGGTGGTTGAAGCAATGGAAGCAGAGCAACTGGTAACGCAGAGGTAAACCCATCTGGGCTGCTGCACTGTGGAAAGATATTGCTGCCCGGGTGCAGAACCTGGTGGTGAAGGTACGTCATGTAGATGCCCATGTACCCAAGAGTCGGGCCACTGAGGAACACCAGAACAACCAACAAGTGGATAAAGCGGCTAAGATTGAAGTGGCTCAGATGGACTTAGATTGGCAACATAAAGGTGAATTATTTTTGGCCCGGTGGGCCCATGACACTTCAGGCCATCAGGGCAGAGATGCAACATAGAGATGGGCCCGTGACCGAGGGGTGGACTTAACAATGGACACTATTGCCCAGGTTATTCATGAGTGTGAAACATGTGCTGCAATTAAACAAGCCAAGCGGTTAAAGCCTCTTTGGTATGGAGGACGATGGTTGAAGTATAAATATGGGGAAGCCTGGCAGATTGACTATATCACACTGCCACCAACCCGCCAAGGCAAGCGCCATGTGCTTACCATGGTGGAAGCAACCACCGGGTGGCTGGAAACATACGCTGTGCCCCATGCCACTGCCCGGAACACTATCCTGGGCCTTGAGAAACAGATTTTGTGGCGACACGGCACCCCAGAGAGAATTGAATCAGACAATGGGACTCATTTCCGGAATAACCTTATAGATATTTGGGCCAAAGAGCATGGCATTGAGTGGGTATATCACATCCCCTACCATGCACCAGCCTCTGGGAAAATCGAACGGTACAATGGGCTGTTAAAAACTACACTGAGAGCGATGGGTGGGGGAACTTTCAAGCATTGGGATACACATTTACCAAAGGCCACCTGGTTGGTCAACACCAGAGGATCTGCCAACAGGGCCGGCCCAGCCCTGTCAGAACTTTTACATATTGTAGAGGGGGACAAAGTTCCCGTGGTGCATATGAAGAATTTGCTGGGGAAGACAGTCTGGGTTATTCTTGCTTCAGGTAAAGGCAAACCCACTCGTGGGATTGCTTTTGCTGGATATACTTGGTGGGTAATGCGGGAAGATGGGGAAGTCCGATGTATACCTCAAGGGGATTTGATTTTAGGGGAAAACAGCCAGTGAACTCAATTGTATACTGTTGCCTGCTGTGTAATGCTTTTATAGCCCATCAACTAGATGTCTCCAGGTCACCAGCGACTGGCCCTGACTTCCCTCCAGCCATCATCCCAACAGAGAATGAACTTGGAACATCATGGACCGAATGGACTCGGCAGCATTATAGGGATTGGTCCATGCACTAAGAAAATGATTTTTTCCTCTTGGTCTGTATGTATATGGATGTATATATGTGGGAGAGCGATGGTGTATTAAAAATGTGGGATCTGAGCACGACGTGAATGGTATGGAATAAGGGGTGGATAATGTCCTGGGTTCAGCAGTAGCAGTCATGTTTTTTCCTTTGTGTTAACTGGTGCAGTGCTGTGTTTTGACTTCTAGTTTGAGAACAGCGTTGGTGAAGCCGATGTTTTCGGTTGTTGCTAAGTGATGTTTACCCTGACCAAGGACTCTGTGAGGCTCATGCTCTGCCAGGGAGGAGGGGAAGCTGTGAGGAAGCAGAGACGGGGCGCCTGACCCGGGCTAGCCGGGGAGGTATTCCATACCACAGCACGTCATGCCCGGGGTGGGGGGGTAACTGGGAGTTACCCGGAAGGACAGGAGCTTCCGGGTGGAACTCGTTTTTCTTGGCCGGTGGTATCGTATTCTCTTCCCTTGTTATTTTCCCTTATCATTGTTTTAGCTGATAGTAGCGGTGGTGATTTGTTGCTGGACTGTTCTTGTCTCAACCCGTAGGAGTTGCACTCTCTCGATCCTCCTCCCCGTTCCTCCGGGAGCGGGGAAGGGGAGAGCCCCTGTGCGGGGTGGGGGGAGACGGACACGGACCTCGATTGTTGTCAGCTCGGCACCACTCACTGGGAGTGAGTGAACAAGTTACCTGACTGGGTTTAAACCACGACACACAGTCACTGGATGCTTGGGAATATATAAACATCTATAAACTATCAAAAAGAACAGCACCACTGTCAGGGGTGCTTATGCCCAGAACTTGGTTGCAGGTTACTACAATAAATGCCATTAAAGACAACCAGAAGTGTGAAGCTGTGCAAGCTGAAGGATTTTGTGATTGAACAGGAAATGCTGCTATTGCCCCTGTGATAATATTGATGTATGGATAAGCATTAGTGTTTGAGAAATCTGCAAAACCTTTTTCCTTTGTAAGGTAAAATGCAAAATAACATGAATGATACATGTAGGTCACCAATGAAGAAATATTTCCCTTTTTATATTTTCCTTAAAAGGATTTTCTGCATATTTAATTTTAAACTAGTATTTCATATTTAAGAATCTACAATTTATGACATGAAAAGCTTTTCTATTTATAATGTGCCATACCTTGTAATGAGGGCTATACTTCTGCTTTACCAGGCTTTCACATTTGTTTAATTTAGAAGGTACTTTGCTATAAAAGGAAGTGCTCTCTCTGGACTTTAGATGGTATAATTAACACTATTTCACATCTATGCTCCAATATGCACAAATTGATTGTGCTTACACTGTAAAATATGATGCAATCTTCTTTGATTTTCAGTCACTTCCTTCGGTCAAAAAGGAAGATTACATGATAAATATTTCTACAGAAATACATTAGCAGGAGGCATACCAAAGGGGAGTGTTATCATTAGAAGTGGGAGTTAGGTATTTCAGTTATGTAGTGAATAGCTAACTATGTCAGGTGTAATGTGAGCTCAGTATGTCCAATTAGAAACTGTTGAAAACATCACTATAGAAGTTACAAAATGAAGTATTTCAAAATGTCACAAACAACCTATATGCTAGAAGTGACCATTTCAGTTGGAAAAGTTTACTACAAAAAAAAAAAAGGTTTCAGTATTTCGATTTTCATGAAATTTTAAAATTTTCTAACCAATTGGCTAAGGAAATTATTCTAATTAATCTTTTTAAATCAAGTTAAATTTTAAATTTTGAATGCTTTTCCTTTAAATTTTGGAAGCCAATAAAGATTGCAGTTTTCTGTTTTCATGTTTGTTTTGATGCTGGTTTTCCCCTATTGTGTATTTTTCCTTCTCTTCGCAAGCAGGAGTATGCTTGTGTGCATTCCTGTTTGTATAGAAAACACTCCTACTGTTTTACTGTTGGCAACCTTTCCCATCATTTGACCTTCTCTTGCTTTTCATGTGACAGTCCTTCAGCAGACCATTCCAAGGACTCAGGTGGAAAGGGTGCCGAAGAGACAAGTGGTCGCCACCTACCCACAGCAGCTCTGCCTACATTTTGATCTCAGAGTCTGGTGGCTCCCTGTGAGCTGACCTACAGGATTTGTAGTGGAATAAATGGATTTCCTTAGGTTATATTGTTTGATGGATGCTCTGCTATTGATTCAGAAGCAGTTTTGATAGTTTATTAAGCTTTCTTTGCTGCCTTCCTTGTAGCCATATAGAGGTGGGTAGTCTGCTGTTCCCTTCAGTTCTCTTTGACTAATTGTGGATGTTTCTTTTCTTTCCTGCCTAGTGTTCGCACCTGAGCCTGTGTCTACAGTTCGCTTATAGCCGATATAGCACCAGAAGACCAAGAGCTGATGCTGTAATCATCCTCTCAGCCTACTGCTTCATAGTCCCTAGGAGAAGATTCTCTTAGCTTTTTCTCTTCTCTTGCTTCACTGTTTGCAATCTGCAGATCAGTCTCTTTCTGATACTTCTTTATTACTGAGGGATACCCATATGATTTCTTACTTAAGCCCACAAGATTTTTGTACAGTTCTTCACATCACCTAATGCACATCATTTCAAACGTGATATCCCACCATGTACCCTTTTATGACCAAAAGGGAATGCTTCAGTTCCTTACCTCTGTGTCAGCCTTTGTCTTTAGGATATAGGTTTTGTATCAGGACAGAAGCAAGACTTGCATTCTCACTCCTTAAATACAGAGCTTTGAAGTAATTTGCTAATGTGTTAAAATTTTTTTGGATAGGCAGACAGAGAAGTCGCTTAACTGATGTATAACAGGGTGGCATAATCATTACAATAATTGAAAGAGAAATTATTTACAATAATAAATGGGAATATAAGTAGGAGTAATGGGACTGTGAAATTATGGGTAAAAAACTTGGCTGAATATCAAGAAGTGATATATCTTATTGAAATAACCTAGTTATTGAGATGGCTGAAGCCCCATCAGGTTGGCTTATTTAAAGCTACACTGGACAAAGCAGTAATGAATGTCTGTCCACAAGGAAGACGTTATCGAGAGGGCAAGCTATCCTGTTTTTTTTTCCTTTTCAAGGCTGTGTAACTTTGAGGCAGGATGCCACAGAAGGATGGGCTTTTCCAAACTCCCTGTGCTCAAACAGAATTGTAAATTGCTCAGAACCATAGAATCATAGAATCGTAGAATGGTTAGGGTTGGAAAGGACGTTAAGATCATCCAGTTCCAACGCCCCTGCCATGGGCAGGGATATCTCACACTAGAAGGCATTTCCTGAGTTACCAATAAGAGGGTAGCAAAATGAGTTATTCAATTAAAATGGTTTTATTTTACTTTAGACCTTTTTCCCATGGAAATAATGTATAAATATGCTACATGGCTGAGAGCACTTCCCCATTCCAAGAGGCACTTTGCAGTAATTTATGACTTCCTAAAGACAACAACCTGGCAGATTACTGTCCATTCTTAGCCTTAAATCAGAAGGGAATAGTTTAGAATATAAATGTGTAGAGAGTTTTGAAAGAATATTCTAATCTAGTTTAATATCCCAGAGTTGAAATAATTGTAGGTACATGAGGCATGGGAATGACTTTGCACCTCTTGCAGCTCTTCTGCCTGTTCTATATATTGAGCAGCCAAACTTGCAGGAAACAAGTGCCTGGCCACATTATAAATGATCTTCAGCAAAGCAGAAGGGAAACTGGAAAGTCCTAGATGTGCAGAGCTAATCTCCTAGCTGAGACTACCCAGTTTAGGAGAAATCTTTGAGGCAGATGCACAACCTTTAATCTTTATTTAAAGGCAGATGTACTGCATTTCTTACTTAACATTTCATAGACCCATTTCTCCAGATTTGATGTCATTTCAGATGATACCTCCAGAGCATGCTGGACTGAAATTGGGATGTTAGTATATCAAAATTTGAACATCACACCTGCCAAGCATGTGTGGATGCTGTGTGCCTAAAGTCATCTGTGCCATTAAGAGGTTAATGACGGAATGACAAACCTGGAATGTGATCTGAAATGCTAGCAACTTTGATTCAAACATGCTAGATACAAACTTTAAAAACTTTGTTATGCTAAATAGCTGGGGTAAATAGATTCATGAATGATTAGAGAAGTTAACTGAAGAAATGTTCTCTACAGTACAGGCTGTCAAATACAAAGATAACTACCTTTGGCTTATTAAGTCTTTATGAAGCTTATTGGTCGATAATAATTATACTGCTGACCAGTACAGGAGGACATACAACTTTATTTCTGCTCTGATATTTGCCACTTATCATCTCTGGACTTCTATCTGAGGCAGTAACGCCATCTTTATGGGTTTTTTTGGTTGTGGTTATGACTGTAAACTCCATGCAGAGATGCATCTGTGTATAAACCAGCTCTGGAAGTAGAAGAATGCAACAGTATCTTTGGGCTGAACGACTTTGTGTCAGGTGTTACTAAACTGCTGAGAAGGACCAGGCTGTCCCTGGGTGCTGTGCTCCTACAGGGATGTAATGGCTCACTGGTGTGGAACTGGGGTGTCGCTGTCATGATGTCACATAACGTAGACACTCTTGAAGTCATTAATGATAGTTCTGTTTGAAGAACATTTTTGGATCTGACCTTTGTCTTGTAAAAATCATTCAGACTCAAAACCATTGCCGCTTCAAGATTAACCCATTTCTTGTCCTTTTGTTAAAATAGTATAAACAGCTTGTAGGAAACCATGTAAGTTATTGAAGCACTACACTACTCACTATAAGCAAACTAGTACAACACTCTTTTGTTGTTCTAATGTAAACCCAAATGCATGCTACATCCAGAAACTGAAAACTCAGTAATCGAGCCAGATTATTTTGAAGAGGAATACTCACCATCCATCAAACATGATAAACTGTGGATCAGTGAAAGAGTAGCAGTTCCCTGTTGGGAGGTCTCAAACTGTGACCTAGTTAAAATGAAATGTGTAATGAATATAGTCTACACAGCGGTTTTTCTTCATTATTGTTCCTCACAAAACATTAGGGTCAGGATTCATGCGTCAAGTACAAACCGAAGCCTGACTTCTGAAACATGATTGTGAATGGGTACAAGATACGCTTTGCTTTCAAACAACAGAGTTTAATCACATACAGTAAGGGAGTACAAAGTGCTCCTATCTTTTTTTTATCTAGTAAAAAGTGAAGCTTTTTTATGAAAACTTTTTGCTAAGTAGATTATACACGGAAATTATCAAGAGAGCGCTCATTGAATTGAACTAATTTTAATGCTTGAAGTATGGTTTAAGATATGCTGTAATTAACTAGCATTAGCATATTTTAGTAGGAGTCATGGCCTGTCCTCTAATTTGACCTTAGGTTTCCTGATACAGCATCTGAATGGTTGATTCATATGTTTGATATGCAGGTTATTGGTGGGGCGCTGGTGATAAGGCCCCTAATCCATACACTGGAGCTGTGTGCTTTCGACACGTGAATAAAAGAGGAAAGGATCTGCTACAGCAAGACAAAAAGATCAACTACAGCAACAGAGACCTTGAGGTACATCAGCTCGTGGTTACTTGTGCACCAGCTAGGTTCTACACAAGGTCTCAAGTACTGGCGCCCTTCAAGAAGATAAGCCTATGAAAGCCAGAGGTAAGGCAACTCCTTTTGAAGCTGCAATACCTGAATCTCAGGCATTGCTGGGCATTGCAACATCTGCTCAAGATGGTGGGTTTTTTTAATGGCTGAGTACTCTGCTATCCAGTTCTCAGAAATGGAAGACTGGGTTATGTAGTAGGTTGTGATATGAACAGCTCCCAGTCATACTGGTGGGAGTGATGAAGTGTTATGTTTTTCCCATATCTCGCCTGCCAGGGCTGTTAATTCATTGTTCACTCTTTGCCCATGAGAAGTCCAGAGGTGCAATTCAGTTAGTTCTACTACGAGTCACAGAGCAGGGAAGAAGAATGGCTGCTATATCCTTGTGCAGTCTTTCAGTGACAAAGCAGAACTTAGCTTTTAGGAACAGTTGTGAAATCAAATAAATGACTGAGAGGGTGAAGATAGAACTACATTTCCTGACAAAATTCTTCACCTGTGGCAATACATTATCTTGTATTTCAAAATGCCCCTCAACAACTCACAGAGACACTGCTTAGACACCCACCAGTGTCTGGCACACCAAACTATTCGAGTGATCGTCTTGAGGACTAAAAACTTCTTTGGACAGCATTTCTATCTGATGTCAACTGTACAATTTGTATCTACAGTGTGATATAAAGGAGTGTCTCAGAATTTTCCCATTCTCCCCATGGCCACAGACTTCCTAAGTAAAACCTTTGTACAAGCAAATCCATGTGGCATTTTCTGTTCTACTCTTTTCTTGCATGATTGTATGCAGGTCCTAAGTACAGGCAGTGTTACTTTGCTGAAGAAATCTGCTTTATCAGGTGTCTGAACTTCTCAGGATGTTTTGCTCACCATTTCTGTTCAATTTGCAGATAAATCAAAAGTATTTGAACAAGTCTGAAGGACTAAAGATTATGTGGATTTTTCCTTGATATATTTCAGGAACTGTGTTACATTAAGGCCTCTAATTAACCACAAAACAGCAACAGGGAAATGGGAAGGAGGGAAAGTAGTGTTTAAGTTTCCATAGATCAAGTTTTAACTGAGATAGATGGAATTTATTATTAAAATTGATTAATCCAATTTCACACTTGCTACATTTTCATATTTTAATGAACACTTTTGTAACAGCAAGAAAAAATGTGGGGATGTGAGTGCACTACACTGAATTAGCTGCAATTTCTGATTTAAGAATCCTAAAATGCTTAAAAGAAGCCTGTGATGGAGAGGAAAGGATATAGTCCCATGCTAGACCTCTTACCTTTGAAGACAAAAATTCTTTTTGGTCCTGTTTAATCTCATTTTCTCATGAGCAAATCCACAAAAATGAGGGCAATGAAATTATAGATTTCATTGGGGGTTTGTTTTTGGTTACTTAATATATACCTGCTTGGATGTGCCACTGCTCTGAGAAATTTAGTTGAGTCAAATCTGTGCTTTGGTTTATTCTTTCAAGCGGTGGGATTATGGCTCTCAAACCTCCCAGCCAAGGCCCTAAAACAATTTCACAGACGTTAGGCTGGTAGCTACTCACCAGGCTACTTTGGCCAGGCTTTCTGATTGCTTCTTCTTATTTTTATTTTAGATGTGTTGTACAGGAATAAATGAAGAGATGGAGCAGCTGCATGTGTTGCCAGGGATGTCCTGGTGAATCCCGGCAGTCACAAATTGAACACAGCTCTATTGAGTTCTGTTCTCCTTTCTCATTACCAGTGGTACTGCCTTTCCTCTGCTTTTTCATAAATTGTTCTCTAAACCCTTGGTTTTCCCTCTCCTTCTTTCTTGAAAAGGTGTTAATTCCCTAATTTAGGTTCTCCCTCTCTCCTCTTCCAGCATACACAAGAATGCCTGATTACATTTATAATCCACTCGATAGTTTAACTGATGTACTAATAATCCAACCTAAATCTGTTAAAGCACAAGTCTATATAATATTTTTATTTTCTTGGTTTATAAAGAGGCTGTTTTGGTTTACTCTCCTGACAGCTGCCCCCAAATATTTATATGGTTCAGGTTTATCAGCATCTCATTTTCTTTGATACTAATCCACTTAAATTTGGCACGTTTTCCAACTTATTTTAGGACCCGACCTTCACATCATTGGGTGCGTAAGCCCCCCAGAGCAAATCCCTCCATCCGACTGGCTCAGCTCTGATGTGGCTCATGCGGTTCCCATCCTGAGCAAAGTCTGTCACGGCTGTCACTGTCAGCGCGGCAGCTGCACAACTGCTTTCCGAGCATGGCACCCGCAGCAGATCCACCTGGCATGGTGAAAGGGCTATGTCTGGAGAGCCCAGTAACTGGCTACCTAAAATGAACACAAACACTGAGTCTGACAAGAGTTATTCAAACAGTTGCCTATTCCCTCTTTACCATCCAACACAAATGTTTTCTATTCCAGGACACACATGCCTTGAAACCAGATGGGGTTTGCATGAAGACAGTTGTGACTGACTGAATCTGGCATCCCTCTGCACATTTTTCTGTGATTTTTTTTTTCTTTTCCCATGCAGTAGACATTTTACTAAAACTCAGTGGTGCTTTTCTTTCCACAGGTGCTCATATTTCTGGAATGACAATCTTATCTTTATGGGTCCATGCCCAGGGAATGAAGATGAGTAGTCCTCATGACAAAGAAAGAGATGAGCCTGTGTTTCTATGAAACATTAATCTTTCACTAGCTTTATTATAAGGAGTAATTTAATTTAAAATAAACAGAATTTTGATCTGGAAAGGTAGCGGTTCTTGAGTCAGATTTTAGTAAACTTTGGATCCATGACAGAAAGGCAAATGCAGCAGATTTGTATTTGTATTTTTGGCATAGTTAGGTATGGTGCTTTACTTTCCAATCTGTAAAATGATGGTAATTTTATTTCTATCTTTTGCAGAGGCATTGCGAGGGTAAATTCAGTACAAGAATGTGGAAAAGTAATAGGCTATGATGGTATTGGCTATGTAAGTATCTCTGATGGATAGGGATGTGATGGGTCATAAGAAATTAATATGGAAATGGCAATGGCATCCCAAGTCAATTATGCAGATCTGCTTCTGCATGTCTTATCTTTCCTAAAGGGAATTCTTCTAGTGGCAAGTCTGGTAACGTCCACTTCTTTTGGGCCTTGAACCTTCATCCTGAGGTCTCAGGTAAACGACAAGCCTGGATTTTTATTTCCATAGATGTGGTTTTTATTTATAAACACTGAATTATGATAGCATTGGGTTCTGAGCCATCTGTATTTTACAGTGTGTATGTGCTACTCAGGAAGCCACCCAGCCCTTCATGAATCCTTTGTTGGGTAAAAAAATTAAATTGCGACCCTCCTGAAGATAGTCAGATTCTTGCTGCTGATTTCAGGAGTGCCAGCATTTTTGCTGAATATTTAGTTTTCTGTCGCAGACCATTAATTATCAGCTGATAAGAATAAAGTTCTAGAAATGGTGGTAATGTAATTGATCTGATATGAAAACAAGTGATTTTCATAACATCGTAGAATAATTAGGGTTGGAAAGGACCTTAAGATCATCTAGTTCCAACCCCCCTGACATGGGCAGGGACACCTCACACTAAACCATGCCACCAAAGGCTCTGTCCACTCTGGCCTTGAACACTGCCAGGGATGGAGCATTCACAGCCTTCTTGGGCAACCAATTCCAGTGCCTCACCACCCTCACAGTAAAGAATTTCTTCCTTGTATCCAATCTAAACTTCCCCTGTTTAAGTTTTAACCTGTTATGTTTTATTCCTTATGAAAATAAAAATAAAATATAATTTAAGTTAACCCTGTAGAATTCTATAGGAACTGAACAAAAAAACCTACAAATGCTAATAATATAATCTCTCATATCAAGTCCTTAAAAAGGCTTTCTAGCATTTTATAGAAAAGTCCTGGCTCATTTTCAAGGTTCTTGATTCAATTAAATTGGAGGTTTCCATGAGGAATAGTTGTTGCCAGTACAGCCCTGTGAGTTATGCTCACAACCCAGGACAAAAGTTTAAAATCAAAGAAAATCATCTTGTCAAAATAGTAATGATAAACTTAACAGAAGCTGAACTCCAGTGGCTCTACTCTGCCTTGACATTCATTATGATATTGTCTGAACTTGGAGAGGTATTTCTGTGCTTGTAATTAGCTTTCTTATCACTTATTCCCTACATAATTAGCACAACAATGTTATTTTATGGATTCAGTCAGATGAGGAGCTTGTCAGTTAATTTATCCAGTATAAACAAATCTCAGCTAAAATAGATTTTTTCTTTAGTTTCTATCACTGTGGCCAACCTTGCTTTTTTCAGAAGCCCACAGTGTGCTTTCAGATAAAGTAACAGACCCTAAAGACAAGGCACAAAACAAACATGCAGTTATGCAAACACTAGCAGCAGATACTCAACCTTAAGTATACATAGGTATCTCAGTTAAT
The DNA here is from genome assembly GCF_033815535.1 of Pezoporus flaviventris. Classification (NCBI taxonomy): domain Eukaryota; kingdom Metazoa; phylum Chordata; class Aves; order Psittaciformes; family Psittacidae; genus Pezoporus; species Pezoporus flaviventris. Next base: position 11,440,175 of record NW_026892549.1, read on the forward strand.
TGTAAATGACCCAAGTGCCACCCAGGGAGACAGGCTCAGGGTGGAGCAATCAAGGGCTAGACCTGGTTATCGATTTCAGCTGCAGAAACAAGTTGATTTCCACTTCAGTAACAACTTCCTTCAAAGATTAACTAACTGGCTGAGTTGTGCCTCCATCCTGGCACCTCTGGGCACCAACACATCAAGCCCATTGACAGCTCAGAAACAAAGCTGCTTCCATAGGTCTTGCCTCCACTCTTTCTTCCAGTCAAATGCACAATGTGGGACTGGAGAAGACCCTGGCAAAGAGTCATCCTTACTTTCAGTACGATCAATTGAACTTAGTCTCCCCAACTTGAGAACTCCTGGATTATGCATTCACTGCCAGAGAAAATGTGAGTTAAAAAAATTACTTTGAAAGTTTATGTGACTAATTCTTACTTGATCCTCATAAATGGTAGGTGTCTAAGCTGTTTGGAGTCCATGGGGACTGGAGATGTGTCTCCACCCCCTCCCCCCCGCCCCCGCCTGTGCTTTCAGCTAGTCAATATCTAAGAAAATCTGTTCACATGAGCTCAGCAGATGTTTGCCTGATGGACCAGCAGAGACTCTAAGCCAAGAACAGTATGTAGAACGGAGCAGCACCGAGCCATGGATAAATGCAAAGTACTTCATGTATGAGAGCCAGCACAGCTGCTGGAACCATAAGGTGCTGTTCAGTTTAAGATCTCTGTGTTATGATACCATTTGAATTATTTTTTTCTTCTGTCTAAGGGCTTGACTGATGGTGGGAGAGGAAGGAGAAGGATTTAGAAAAGGAAAAATATCAGGAACTATCTAAGTTTTGCCAAACATTTTTTTGAGCTGGCTTTTTGTGTGTAGAGAAACTGTTGCTGTAATCCTGTCTCGAAATGTTTTTCTCATTGAGTCACCTATGAAAAAGAAATAAATATCTTTCTAGAAGAACAGTTTGGTGGTTTATTTACTGCAAATGAAAGTAAATATTTATATGTCCCCCTTGGTTAGGCACAATATTCCAGTAGATTAACCTGAGGAAAACATTTACTGATTAAAAGGGCAAGAATTTTCTAAGTGACATTATCAATGTTCTTAAGTAAAAAAAAAAAAACCCTTTAGAAAGAGGATAATATATAAGCATAAGAATGATGTTTTTCTTCTGTATTAAGTTAGACAAAAACTGTAAGCCAGCTAAAGAAAGAAAAAAGGCTTCAGTTCACATTTACTGAATAATAAATCTGCGAGTGAGCTTCTTATTGATAATTAATGAAATTATTCTACCTAAGATCACTGCTGCTACAAAAACTTAAAATGGAATTTTATACTCCTGGAATTTAAAATAAGTTCTCGCACTCACAGTTACTTCATCCATAAATTTCAATGGACTAAGGTTCAGGTTTCTGCTAGTCAGACTTTTTTTTCCCTAAAAATCCTGCATGTTATTATCATCTATTTTATTTTGCAATGAAATATATGACCTAGCTTGTTGATTTTATGGCTTCCATTACTTTTTTGTTATTTGCATCTTATAATTTCTATTAGAATTCATTGTAACATAAATGCAGGGAAAAGTAAGCACATTCATTCAATGCCGATATATAAAACTCTTACCCAAATCCTCAACACTTAGCTTCAGAGTAATTTTACAGGAGTTGCCATGCTGTGGACAGACAAAGGGTACAACACTCAGAATGGTCAAATCATGTTCTTTGCCATCCTCTGCAATTTGTAATGATTCTGGTAAAAACTGGAAATAAAAAAAATTTTAGATAATTTTGACAGATTAATTAGAAAATACTGATATTTATAAAATTGTGAGTGGTTTAAATCAATTATGAAAATATAGAATTGCTTGTGAAATAATAATCTTTGTAATAATCCTCATAATAATAATCTTCACAATAATGATATTTTACTTTATAAGGTGAAATTTTTAAAATACTTGGCAATTAAGAAAATGTTTGCAGTTGTCATACATATTGTCTAATTGCTTCTGTACTCTGCTCCAGGTGCAAAGTGAGTGCAATTTTTGCTCTATTCCTCTTCTTTGCTATGGCAGGAAGACGGATTTCTCTGTACATAATACATTACAGCTTCAGTGTCTCATGCGCTGGGGAGAGAGCTCAGGTTGTGCCATTTTTGTCTGTCTGTTCTCCTGAGACAAGAGCAGAAACAGCGCTTGGGGTTACTCAGAAATGGGAATTTCCATTCCCTGGGAAATTCTGACATTTCCAAGAAACTTGAAACTGTTCTTCAAATATCGGACAGAAAGGGCTGCCAGATTTTTCAAACACCATTCATGGAGGCATGTATCTTAGATGCTCAGAAGATCTCAAAATCTCCTGGACTGCCAGAGTGACAATGTAATCCTTGAGTGGGATTAGACCTGGGTTTTGTACTCAGTGTGAATTTATCTTCAGCATTTTAAGTGCCTTCCCATAAAAATTCATTTTTATCTTCACTTTTGAGCTACAACAAATCATCTGTGTAGGTGTGCCTTCCCATAATACCATAATATAACATAAATATAACCACCAGAGTACTTTGGTGTATATTTACTAGAAGATACAGGTTCGCGTATTCTTTATGGTACATTAGTGTCCACCTGCACACGACGCTGATCGGTGTTTTTGGGTGTTTTACAAACAGACTGAAAGACATTTTGTCTAAGTAAACATGAAAGCAGCACTGGTTATGATGGTCAGGGCTTAAGTTTCTGTCTCTTGTTTTTCAAAGCATGTCTGATAATGTAAAAATTCCCTAGGGATATGCCAAGTCAGTAAATCAAGGCTATTGGTGTTACCTTAATCCCGGCATAGAAACTTTTGCTCTCCTCAGGCAATGACAGCTGCTCAGCAGTATTCCTCATAAAAGCAGTGACAGTGCAAAAGACCTATGATAAATAAACAACATACGCTATACCTTTCCTTGAAGAAAATTCATATAATTCATAAAATTCCTATAACATATTTGAGAGGTTTAGGCTTTAACAATATTTTTGCATAATTCTGGAGATTTGGAAGAATTTTTGATGCAAAGAAACATGGTTTCTATCTTAACAGTTAATAACACTGAATGCTTGCAATGTGTTTTCTTCAGTTTTTCAAGCATCTTGGTTAGTGATATTAATTCATTTTAATTAGGGAGAAATACATTGTTCATGGACATTACTGTCAGGATAAGAACATTAGCTCTTGGGACTTCAGTCTGTCCAATGGATCAAATATCCTTTCTCTGCACTATATTTGTAAACAGTTTTTTTCTAAATTTGAATTAGTTTGACAATCATCCAGTCACACTGTGTCAGCAATATAAGAAGCTGCTTTTTTTTTGTTTTTCTTGCTGCATTCTAAAAGTTGATGCAGATGTGCCCACAGCATTTGTATTGTAAGAAAATAATATAGTAAAAATATTCCCTACCCAAAAAACTCCACCAAACACAATGTACCAGGACCATTTATGTTTTATTCCTAGCACAGTCAACGCAACCTTTATCTCTGCTGAGCCTGCACACCATCTGCTATCTTAATGTTTCATTGGTTTCAGAAAAAACAAGCTGCTAACATCATTTCTAGGATCATAAGATTAAACTACAGAAATTTTCCTTAAAGCAAATGACAACAGGCTCTGAAACTGTAGTTCAGAATTTTTTTTGGGGGGAGCTCGTCTCAGAAATGGAGTAACAGATTGTGATATACTAAATCAATTTCAAATAGCCAGATGACATATTTGTAACTACTGCCTTTTTTAAGCCTTGAGTAACCCATGAGGAGGAACTGGACCAATCTAATTCATTTTCCATTGTGATAAACTCATTTTGATGGATTTTCCCAGCATCACTCAGTCCATGCTGCTCTAAGCCTACCGGCTTAGGCATGACCCTCATGACCAGTAGCAGCAAAAGAGGCTCAAACCCCAGATATTCCCAAATCCATAGGGTCACATGGGCATGAGTTGAATAGCACTCTGGAATATTTCTTTTACCACCCTAAAAATCCCTCTTCATTACCATCAACTTGTGAGTTTCTTCCAAACAAAAGAATCATCTTTCCAAACTCATTTGTGCACAAGCGTGCCCCAGAAGCAACACAGCCTCATTTGTATGGCTATGGGGAAAATTAAGTGTCTTCTGTGCTGTTAAGGTGGATTATTTCCAGTCCAGCTCAGTCCCAGGGTTACTTACCTTTTGGTACATTGGCCATTTTCACCTTCAGAAAGTTTCTCACTTTTTTGCTGACAGCTCCAGCCAGTTAGGCCATGTGAAAATGGTTTTATTTCTTACATTAACTAGATGAAAGCCTTGTGGTTGTATTGGGTGTGTCTCACAGAGATAATTTACAGTTAGCCTCAGATACTTCATAGTTAGCCAGTTTGCCTCCAAAGGAGAACATGTCATTGTCCCCTCAAGGCAACAGTCCCGTTATCATTAGATATTTATTACCTTCAAGCATTCCCTAAAGGCTCCTGTTCAGCTTACAGAGTTTTCAAAACAGTTCTGCTGGAAAGGCAGGAGGCAAGCGTTGATCTTCCTCCTGCTGCTTCTCCTGCAGCTGCCACAGGGACAGCCTGCAAAATCAAGATCTGACAAGGCGGTGACAGCAGAGAAAGAGTTTAGACAACGTATACTCCCCCTATTTAAAAAAAAAAAAAAACAACAAACCAAGCCCTGATCCCCTTGGAGAGCTCATTGAGAAAATGGAATGCACCTGCATTGCAGATGCTATATTTACACTTGCCAGACTGTTTGCACTTTTGGCTTTAATGCTTTTCACCAAAAATATTCACACAGAGACTTCCCTCTGAGCACACCACATGGAGTGTTCCTGCCAAGGAGGGAGCTGTTGTGTGAGGCAGCAGGGTCGCATAAAAGGATGCCTGGCATCGACGGAGGCATCTCCCAGTGATCTTCACCAAAGTGACATCCTGGGAAATGTCATGACCTAGCCTCATTCCCTGCGAGCATTGTATTTTCTCACATACATATTTTAGAGGTATAATTTATTGATAAAGCATGGAAAACTAAAATAAAAAATTACTCTATGATGACACACTGAGGCATTCTTAGACTATCAATCAGTCCATTCCAGTTCTATCTTCAGTGCTTTTGGAGATGAGCACAAACTCTGCAAATTCTAAATGTACAGACAGTCATCATGAGTTAAGTTTTATTTCTGTCTTTTATACTATTCCTCCTCTTTAGTGACTTTATGTTGTTAGGTGCGCACTTCACAATCAGCAGATATGTTCAATGGCGACTGAGCTACAAGTTGATAGTTTGTCACATAGTTATTATGACAGTCACTCTGAGGAGGTGTTTTTTTGCCTTCAGCTGAATACTAACTCTTTTCTCCAGTTCAGTAATCAACCTTTTCTTTCTCTACTGCCCCCACCCCCATCTGCCCCCACCCCCATCTCAGGATGCATCATTTTTAAAGCAAAGAGATGAAAGCAACACTGACAGCAGTGTGCTGACAGCCGTGACAGGTTAGGCAGTATTTTTCCACAAACTCATCATATCTGTTAAAAAAAATCAAATTATATTTTTTCATCATCCCTTTTAAAGGGACAGAAATGTAAAGATACCCTCAGAAATGATGACCAGACTGCTTCCAGGCACAAGCTGCTCCCTTCCCCCTGTGTGCTGGCAGATCTTTGTATAGGGCAGAAAACTACTAAGCACAAAATTCTCATCAGAAAAGCCCCTGGAAGCTAAGAAGTTTCTCCTTCCCTGTGTGTTGGAGCAGATTTCTACTCTTACATAGACTCAGTCAGATTCTTTCCTATTTTCCGATGAACCCTGTGAGTATATTTAGCTGAAAACAGAATTCAGTTATTAATTTGGGGAAGATCAAGTAGCTCTGGGAAACAGATTGGGAAAGTATTATAATCCTAGGACCTTTCACCATCTCTGACAAATTCCCCCATAAGAATTTGCATATCAAAATGTTTTGTTTCTTTTTTTCCCCCACAGTTCTCGGAATCCAAAGCTCCCCAAGGTCAGTTGTTTGTGCTCATTTTGAGAATAAACCCACCTCCAGTTTCACCGTTTTCTGTGTCCCTAATTACTTCTGAATGTACCATGGGGAACATAGGCTGGGATGCGGTAGGGGACACTTGCCAGTGCATCCAGCATGGCCATGCCTCCAGTTTTACCAGCTTCTCCCAGCCGTGCTCAGATAATGGGTTGTGTTCCCAAAGGCAAAAGAGGAGATGATTGGTGCTTAAAACCCATCCCTGTTCATCACTCAGGTACCTGAAGGCTCCTGGGTTTGCCAGGGAATTCTGAGAGCTTTCAGAAAGGCCAGCTTCAGCCACATGCTTCTCAAAGCACTGGCAGACATGGTGCCACCACCCATCTCAACACTGTCCCAGGAGCAAAAGCACTTCTCCCCAAAACAGAGAGAGCTGGCAGATGGGAGTACTGGGTTTGGGTCTGCCATGAAGGCTGCTTGTATGTTTTACCTAAACAGTCACCAGAGAAAATAAGCAAATGCATGTGCAGGTTCCCACCTGCAGTCACTGCTTCCTCTCCTAGTGCAGCCTATGCCCTGCAGGTGGGATGCTTCCTTGGGAAGGGCAGGACATGCATGCAGCTCACAGCTGGGAGGATCAGCTACCCATTTCCCATCTGTCCAGAAAGATCCTGAGGTGTATTGTAGTGCAGAGGCCTCACAGTGACAACAGCAATGGTTTAAAGTTGAAATATGTACTTTTACTGTTACTGATCTTTCAGAGACTGTGTATAGCCAGGTACATCTCAGTAGGAGTTTAAGGTCTGGATTAAAAAGTAGATGGAAGCACTTTCCTGACCTGAACATCCAGTCTCCTGAGAGGTGTGGGAATTCAGGGATGCTGGTGTCAGTCAGTAACTTATGTTGTCCACCTCTGGGCAGCTCCCTTCTCAATATAAGGTAGCATGTAGGGAGGCCCAGTTCTTCCCTTCACTGGGTAGGGAAGTCTGCATGCTCCTCGTAAGGTGCAGATGCCTAAGGTGTGGGTGATTAACTCTCATAACTCCAGGATTGGATCTACCCTTCTGGCTACTTTACCTATGTCAAAAGGCAGACAGGGGCTGCAAGGGCAAGAGTCACTCAGCCACACTCATGGCTTGCAGGTGAAGGGCTGGTCAGGGAATCAATCACACCAGGTGAAAGTGTGTCTCACGATGGCTGTCAGAGCTTCCAGGCTGCCCTTGTCAACTCTATTAAACACTAATAGGCTGAGGTTAGAAAAGCCTTGAAGAACTGCTTTGCTGGGAGCTTGGGAGTATGTGCAGGAGGGAGCTGTGGTTGCAGCCTTGGTGAAAAGAGAAAAGGATGAGCAGAGCTGAAGGACAGCATTTCTAGAGAATCCGGGGCAGGGGGGGAATCTCATTAGCTTGAAGAAATTATCTGATTGTAGGTATTTGTAGGAAGGAGTGGGAACAAAGTCTGTGGAAAGTCTTTCCAGAAGGGTTAGCAGAAAGGGGAAAGCAGGGAGAATCTGAGTTAATTAATCAACTAAACCTCAAATCTTTTGAACAGAGATCATACCCTGTGGTGGGCTGTTGGCTGAAGAAGGGAGGGAGCTGGTGCAGCAGTGTGACCTGTCTCTCAGGGAAGTCCAGTTCTAGTCACTTTGCTGCTCAGTATATTTAAAGAAGGCAGCTCTTTCCAGTTACCAAATGGCCAAACAGTATGTGGAGGCTGACTGCAGGTCACTCATCTACTAAGGAAAAAAAATATCCTAGGGTGGTAAGAAGGTGTCTTAGGAGCTGCAGAGTTTTGCTTATCATCTCTGATCCTTTCTGCTTCAAAAATCTCCGTTTGAGTTCACCTAGAGCTCTGTTTCTGTGGGGATGCTCCTCATTTTCTATCTGAAGGTTGAGAAAGAAATTGTAAACTGAAGTGTGAGCTACAAATAGGCAGGTCTTCCTATTTCTGTTTGATTTTAAGTCTGGTGGAAAAATTTACTCCTCATCCCTTGTGAGTGAAAATTAGTTATTTTTTATATTGAGGTACTAATTTACAGTCTTCTTGGCTAGGGCATGTTCTTCTGATGTTGCAGAGTGCTCGGCAAAGCAGCAGCTTCTAGCATTCAGCTCAGAAAGGCCAGTTTTACTTAAACATTTCTATTTTACAATGCTCATCATAGTTTATGTGCGGTGACAATTGCTCCTCACTGTATGAACTTCTGGATTGCTGTGCTGAGCAAAATCTGCACGATTTTCTTCTAAACACCTTTCTTTCTTAGCATAACTCATTACTCACAGTGTGCCACTATAATTTATAGATGGCTGCGCTTCGAGGAATGAAATGACCTCTGTCACTGTCACATAAATAAAGCTTAGGAATGCCAGGATTTTCATATCAGATGGAGTAAGCTTCTTTCAGTGTTTATATAGAAATAGTGGCATGTTATAGATTTATTTAAGGCTGCAATAGTTTTGTGAACATTATGCTGCCAACATTACTGTTTGAAATAACGAAATTGGAGCCCAAAGATGGGGAAGAAAAGCACACATGATGGCTATTAAAAAATAACTGGCTGTTTCGTCAATACAAGTTCAGAAATGTTGGCTGGTAAATCTCAGCTCTAAGGTTTGACTGTGTATTAAAATACATCAATAGATATTCTATTATGTGACTAACCTATTATCTGGAGACTTTTTGACAGATAAAAAATAGTGTAGATATCATTCACCTAAAAGCTGATTAAAAAAAAACTTGCTTTACTCTAGGACTTTCCTTATCAATAAATGGACAGAGAAGATGCTGATTTCAGGGTATGAAAGCATTGAGACCAAATTCAGGCTACGTGAAGGCTCACGAAGAGTAGGTTAAAAAAAGTAAGCAGTTTTCAGCATGCTGCAGATTCTGCATCCTGGGGGACAAATTCTGCTCTGAATGCAACCCATGCACCCTGGCAGTGTGAGCCATGAGGACATTACCATTGGGCTGTGTATGGGGAAGGGGAAAGAGTACTGGCAAGTGCCCCCAGTTCGTTCTCTCCTCTCTCATATGGCTTTTATCAGTGGCCTCCTTTTCCCTGCCTGAGGAAAAAATCCTTCCATCTCCATCTTTAATGGGCAGGTGGAAGTTACAAACTGCCCCTGTGCAGTGGAGTTTGGTCCCTGGGGTTTGACTCCCTTTAGTGGCATCACCTTTCCTTGGCTGTAGACATGCCAACGCTTACAAAGTCGCTTCAGATTTACACCACTGGAGGTGAAAGGAGAGTCTACCTCTGTGACTCTTGTTAGCACCCAGAGTGGGATGGCAAACATGGTGAAATGCTTTTTTAAATCTTTATTATGTAAAACTGAATTCTCAGTTACAGCTGAGGCTTCATTGCTTGGTTTTCACCAGTGATGATTTATGCATAATTATAATTAATCAAATAGGCCATGAAGACCTTTCAAAAAAAACCTAGCAAGGAGAAGAACATTTTAGTCTCACTAAGCCCACTAAATTAAACATGTAGTTTCAGCAGAGGACAAAGAAGGGCTTACTGAAAACTTAACATAATAAAAATGATTTTATAAAGATTTGGTGTTGCTACTAGTTAACAGAAATGTATTTTCTCTGAATCCCTCAGGATTGTTAAAACTTGAAATGATTGCAAGTGAAATTATTTTGATGAAAATACCTCTTACAAACTTGTCTTTAGCTGGCAGAATTGTCTGCTTGATGTTATAGTATGTGAGGGAAGCATCAGTCAGACTTTGAATTCAGGAGGCATAATTATGAGGAGAAGTGAGAAAAAAAAACAAACAATCTTACTGTGCTACTGTTATAAATGACTTATCCTTTCAAAGACTGGAAAAAGCTTATTCACATTTCTTAAATATCTCAAAGAAGAGTTGCAAAATGCCAAGACTACTTCCAACCTACTTTTAACACAAGGCCATTTTCCCTGTTTATTCTTTCAGTTTGTTGTAGCATCACTAATGGCTCTCTGGCTGTAAAAGTTATGAACCTAATTTAACTTTAAAAGCCTTGTTTCTGTACCATGAAAAGCCACGATTTCATACAGAAGTCATTTTTTTTTCAAATTTTGAATTGGCTTCTGTTTTGTTGTTGTTGTTGAAACTAGATCTGTGCTGCTATGTAAGCCATCAAATATACTTCTTAGAGATTGTTTTGTAATGGACTTGATATCTTTCAGTATGCTATTGAACCAAGAATTTGGAATCAGAGAGGTAGAACACCATGAAAGAGACCATAAAATAAACCTCCCTCTATTTTAAATGTACTGTCCTTCTTTTCCATGAAAAGATGTTATTGTGTCTCTGGTCCATGAGTATGAAAATTACAGAGTGTATATAGTTGAGCCTGCCTGTACTGCAAATTCTCGCTGCTGCAAGGTATAAAAAGTACTAAGCAAAAATTGTCCCAGGCACATGTATCTACTACTTATACCAACTTCATGGCATTCAAGCTGTAATGTAAGTGCAAGTATTCAAATTGCCTTTAGAAAATAGTAAAATGAATAGCTTCAGTGAACTCACTGCAATTCAAAGAAATGTTACGGATCCTGAATCTGGCAAAAGCTGTTTAACAGTCTTGTTACAAAAGGGTTTCAGTATTTTTTTCTGCAGGAATTGTAATATAATGAGTGAAGAGCAGCACTAATAAAAACAAAAAAAAGGTTTAAGTAAAGGATTTGATCCCCTTGAGCGTTTGACTTTTTTTTTGCTGAAGGCGAGGTTGCATTACCGCGTCTCCCAATCTGAGCTTTATGCCGTTCATCTCTATATAGGAAAACGACTGCAGAGTGGTGTCATGCTGAATTTGCTGGTTTTTGCCAGAGGTGGACAGGCATGATCAGACCACCATGTACTGCAGCAATGGCTTTGAGGAGCGGTGGCTGAAAGTGCACTTCAGGTAGACATGACCTTGCGCAAGCTCAGGATTTATCACGGGCTGCAAAGCCAGGCTTGTGAGTTTGACTGGAAGAAGGAAACAAAGAATGAATGCAGCACAAAATGTTATTTTAATATTACAATCATTCACTCAGCAAGAAGATTTCTATATAACTAAACATGGGAGAAATTCTATGTATATATTCTTGTGATTTGATTATTAACCATGTAAGAAAGCAAATATATTTCATAAAAATACAAAAATTGCTAATTGTGTGCTGACTTCCTATTGCTATAATATTGTGTTGTTGGTTTTGTTTTTATTTTGAAGTAAGATAAATGTTATTGAAATGAAGCACTCAGATTAATACAAATTAATTACTCTGGCAAAGGCCGTCATCTTTGCATTCCCCTGAAGCACAACCCTTTCATCCAAGTTTTGCAATAAGTACAGAAGAGATATGAGAAATCATTATGTTGCAGAGGCAAATCGACTTGCAGAGAGCACACAGCCCACATTGCCATGCTGTGAAGATCCTTTCCAGGCTGTTCTCAGTCTGCTCAATATAGTCTCCCTCTGCCCAGAATAATGCCATTGCTCTAAAAATAAAGCCTGCTTTCTATACTCTTCAACAAGTTATGAAGTCTGAAACTTTTCTTCCTGTTAAACTCGCCTAGAAAGTAGAAAAAAAGGTGTGTAATACTTTAGGGTGATGTTCTTTCATCTCTAGAGACCTGGACTCAAATGGAACATGAAGCTGGTTCAGATGCTTTGAAAGGATAAATTAAGTAAGTTTTTGGAGGAGTGTAGGTGATATTGTAGCCCAAGAGAATAGGGTATGAGGCTGTTCTAACAGAATGAAGAACCAACATACTAACATTTGTCTAGGGCAAATAACAAGAGGTAAGAGAAAGAAACAAGTTACTTAAAATATGAATAAGGGTCAGTTGTTTACACCCTTTTCTCTTTTGTTTCTAAGGGAAGCTGCCTCAAATTGTGGCTCACATCATGACTTTCTGCAGGAAATTATTCCAGAAGGACAAAGTTGATCAGCTTATGGGAAGATGTGAGCAGAATTGAAAGCATGTATGCTGCTTTCCCCAGGCATCTCCTTTCTGCCAAGCTATGAAGCTTTCAGTTCAAGAATGTTGACCAGTGTCCTGCTCTCTAGCTTCCAGTGGTGAGGCTGGAGGATTGACATTGGCAAAAAGCTGTGACAATGACAGCTGGACCCAGCTCTGAGGCCATGTAGAGGCTCCTGTGTTGCAATGTTAACAGCTGAATTTAAGACAGTGACTTAACAACCCTCAGTAAAAAACATCAGTGTTTGGTGTTTTCCATCAAATACTTGATGCTGCAGAAACAACCTAAAGATAGGAAGTTAAAGGCTCAGGAGAGCTGGACCTCACTGAAATGACTAGAAAAAAGGTGAAAGCTTTAACAGGAGTGGTAAGAAAAAGGCAGAAAGTCACTGTTTTGTGATAGATAGGAAGTGATAAACTTTTTGTTATGAAAAAGGCAGGCAAATTTACATTACTAAACAAGCATGGATCAACAGAAAGGACAAAACTAGCCACCCAGGTGTTGGTAAAAAAATTCTTCAAACAAGAGTATTGGAAATCTTATAGTTAAAAAAAAAAAGCCAAGCTTAGACTAGAATATGACTGTGTTCAGTTAGAAAGTCATTTTTGAGCATCGTGGAAATTAAAGAGCAGTTCCATTTATTATAATGGATTTTTTTTTAATTTCAAATAGTGAATTGATCTCATTTACCTTGAGCATTTTTTCTCCCTATTCATCATGTGGGAATGTTAAAATATTGATAAAGATAAGAAAATTAATATATCTCTGTTTAAAATTTATTTAAGCTCAAATTTTTCCCAATTGAAAGGTGATAACCCTGGTTTCTCAGTGAGTCATATCTGTCCAAAAATCCTGAAAGGAAAGTATAAAGCTACTTTTTACCTTTTGAGAAAGAACTGTCATTTCTGACTAAATCTATATGCACCTGAACATGCTCCGAAGTTCAGAAGGTTTTACTGAGTGAGCAAGTGCTTTCTGCTATTCCTTTGTTTCCTAGCTACCAAACAGAGGTTATATCTCTTGTAGCAGGCTGAAAATTATTTCTGATAAGAGCAATTACATAAATGTCATGAAAAAGATGTTATCTGTTGGTCGTTGTGTTGAGTTTTTTTCCTTCCAGAGTTTCAGAATTATCTTTTTGGGGGGGATACTTGATTAGTGAAGAGAAGAACAGACCTTCAATACAGTATCCTGGATACAGTGCCTCAATAAAAATGAGATGCTTCTGCCCACTACCTACACAACTTTGAGCCAAAGTGGAGACAAAGACAGTAGGAAGGGTTACATGTGAACTGTAACCAAGCAAAGAACACTACAGTAATACACACCAGATTACATTTTGCACTTGTAATAATAGCTATTCTTCAGGAACACCTTGGGCTGCTGCTGATTTATTTTCTACACGGTCTGTGTCTTACCAGGAGTGATGCTTGACTTGCAAGGTCACTGAGATGTACAATGCATTACAGGACCTTTGAACACACAGTCAGAGAGGCATATGCAATCTACTGATCCTCACCTTCTGCGCAGTAGCCCATGCATCCTTGAGTAGGCTGCAGGAAATACACAAAGAATTCACCAACAGTTCCTGATGGCAATGGGTATCCGAAACAAGCAGCAACCTTTGGTGCCCCCAAAGAAGGCCTGCCAGGTAACACAGGCCGTCAGCCTCTTGCTTTCACCAGGAGCTGGTAGGGATTCAGACTTCAATGGCAGCCACACCGGAGCTTTTGTCCCACATTTATTCATCTAAGGATGCACACAAAAGAAAACGTTTACAGCAAATGAGGTAAGACTCCATGGAGAATCACTAAAACTCAAGAATTTGACTGTGGTGGACTTGAAGAGTCAGCGGAAAAGCTGTGTAAGTGGGGATGAAAATGTCTTATTCATTTTAGAGAGATGACTTTATACAGATAAAATTCTCTTAAGAACACAATAACTGGATTCCAAAGTATTTTCCTCTATTTTTGGTTGGTTTGTATGAAAAAGATGAAAGCATATGCATATGCACACTGAAAATTACACTTCAGCAGGCTATGCCTCATCTATGACAGAAGAAAGCAAGGGCTGCCGGAGCACGAGCGGCAAGAAGTTGTTAGGACCATCACAAAGCAGGACTCTCTGATACTCAGAGCATCACATACCAGCACCTTCCTCCAGAACACTTAGAGCTTAATCTGTCATTGTCCTGACAGTTTCTGCCCTACCCTTCCAGCACATACTGCATACGTCTTTGGGGCTTGAGCCTCTGCCTCATTCTGAAGGGAAATACATATGCAAGATATATGAAACACATGTGCAGAATATACATCATCTGATCAAATTTTTGGGGGGTTTTGACCTTCAGGCTTCTAACTGTTAACAGATTTCCTGAATACCCTGAACATAAAATATCCCAAAGCAGAAGGTGTTGGTACTAAATAGTACTACGTCACAGCTGGGAGAGGCTGCAAGGTTTACCTTTTCCAACTTGGAGATGGATGTTCAGGCATCTCAGATCTGAATTGCATTCTCTATCTGCCAGGCTCTTTCCACTACCTAAAGGGACATGATTATCCAAAGCCGTCTTTAAGTACCTCAGTGAGAAGATTAGGTATAATCAGAGCCTAATAAAATGTACACAGCCACTTACAATGGTACCTCATTACTCTGCACTGTTACCTATCATTTGCCAATATGCAAAGCATACAGATATTTGAGCTGAAGTTTGAAAATTATTACCAAATACTGGCAATAATTTACTCTTAGGTATCTGTCATATTCCACAGAGCGTGACAGCTGCCGTTGCTTTGCATTTCTTTAGCCAGCGGTAGTGAACTGTCTCTAATAGTCTGATGTGGGGAACATGCTTCCTCCTAATGTGGACATTTGGCTGTATATCACATTGAAAAAAAAAACAACAAACCACCATTTTTTCCCATTGGCCTGGGTTTGCTGCTTCACTTTTAAGATCAAAGTTGTTTGTGACAGCAGGGGAACCGGTAAATGTCAAAGGATCAATTTATTAAGTCATATGCCAGTGCCCTCCTGTAGTTTGAATTTTACCTGGGAGCTATGCAAGACAGAAAGCAGGTACGGGGGAGTGGGGGCTTCACACACAGGCAAAAAAAAATATTAGAAGAAAATAAAGCATATGGTATGACACAGTCTGATTTCCATTTGGAGCTAGCTATTGTCAGGCTTCTGAAAACAAGGATTCCAGAGAGACACCATTAAAATTGTCCAAACTCTTTTGTTTCCCCAGAGATGTGGCAGTGGCCAAGCAGAGAGGCCATGGAACTACCAGTGCAGCAGGTCCCCCGGGAGGAATAGTGCGCCAGCATTGCACTAGTGAAGGAGAGGAGCAGATCAGCGTGAAAATGCTTTCACGTGGAATTTTAGACAAATCCCTTCCTTTCCTCTATTTAAAAGCCATATTGTGTGTAACTTTGTAAGAGATTTGTTCTGTTTATTTATTTACAGCTTTTAAGGGACAGCAGTCCTTTCTGTGTTGGAAAAAATGCAGATGTCAGGAATTTGTTCTTTCCTGGTGAGCTCCTGATCTAGAGAGCAAGATCTGATGCAAAGGGTTGGAACTAGATGAGCTTTAAGAGATTTCACACCCAAACCATTCTATGATACTATAATGATTCTATGCATGTGTGAGTAAAGACTGCTGGACTGAATAATTGTTTCAAATTACATTAAAACAAAAAGGTATTTGTGAATGCAATTTGCAAGTGTTGTGAATCCCACAAGCTGGGAAGAATCAGAACAGGGGAGTGCAGAGCAGAAGAGATAAAAAAGCACTGGAACTCAGTGGGTGTATGTAAAATCACAGAAAGCGTTGAAGGAAAATGGTGTGGTAAGGAGACACAGCACAGCCTACCCACCCCTCATGGGGGACTCCCGTACTCCCACTGACTCTGCGATTGGCATCCCAGCTTGCTGCCTGAGGAGAAGGAAGAGGAGAGATGTCAGCACTGCTCATGGCAAGGAGAACATTCCGAGTGCTGCTAACAACCACTGCAAAGGGCTGTTGCCACCATTTACTGATATTCAGTTACTGAAAAGTGACGTTTATTGCTTTATGGTGACTCAGTCTCCAGCAAATACCTGTTTCTCAAGGAACATTTGCACCCATGGCTGAACAACCTAAAAAAATAACAATTTTCTGTAGAAGATGTTTTGCTGTTCAAAATTAGCTTTTGCATCCATTTGCTTCTGCCTTTAATGGTGTAACTGGCCTCCACATGTCAGTGCTGCTCTATTGCGAGGGTGGCTGCTGGGCTGCCTCTGGCCAGGCACATGTGGTGCCTCAGTTTCCCTGCCTGCTGCCTGACCTTGGGCAAATTACTTACTCTTTGTGTACCTCAGTTCCTTATCTCTAAACCAAAGGCAGAGGTGGCTGAGATAGCAATAGTACTTCTTGCCTTGTGGCAGTGCTGAAAAGATAAATTCATTAATGAGACACACATCTGTCTGCTGTGCTCTGGGCCATGTAGATAAATAGACAGATTCCAGTGCATTGTGGCTGTGAAAAAAGACAAAATGTGATCCATACATAAAAGTTGGGCTGTATTCCCTGTTGACACATAGAGGAAGAAAAATAAAATGCTGAAATAAGAGGATGGTGATTTTCTCCCTCTTTGTATTTATCCTCACCACAAGTCTTTGAGCCAGTTCAGTGCTTGAGAAAGTATGGATTAGCATCACTGACGTCAGCCACCAGTATTGTGTGCAGGCTTTCTGATAACCCCTGCTGTGATCTGCAGGGCCCCGGATTTGTTCTGGGAAATCTTGCATTGAAACTCTTTGAGTGAAATAGTTTGTTATGTAATGTGCACAAATTGCAAGCAATAATGAACCCTTTTGACCGATTTTGCACTCAGGAAAAGTCAGACTGTGAGGAAGCAAGTTAAATATGTTATTATCAAAATATGACGGAGTATTACTGGCTGGCCAAGGAAGAATTTTGGTATAAATCAAGTATTTCTGTTTTCCTGGCAGTTTTATTACATACATGCATTCATTTTCTGCTTTGAGCTATGTGCTGCCCATCTGAGTCAAGCAAGTTGTACCACGCTAGCTGAAAGGATTTGCTGCATGAGGCCTCTGTGAATTAGAAAACAGACCTGAGAAGGGAAGGACAAATGTATATTCATGTATTCAATCAGCAGTAGAGATAAGAGCAGAGAAAAACAAAGAAAAAATATTTAGAAAAAAAAAAGCTGACAGAAGAGATTTCAAAGAGCCAATTTTTCAAGTCTCAGCCGTGGTATAATTAGAATTAAATTTTGTAGCAGTCATTTGGAAGAGTAACCAGAAAATCGAATACAGTGGTACTAAATGATTGGCATTCAAGATATAGCATTTACCTGCAATAACTACAGTCAGTGCTGCTCTAAGAATAGCATAGAGCTGTAGGAATCTCACACTGTAATTCAGCAGCATTTCCAAAATGATGAAGAGGAATTATACAGCTGCCACCACAGAATAGCACACGCCACAGCCTTTCACATGCAGGAGCTCATTTGGTGGGAAGCCAGTGGTGAGGATCAGGCTATGGCTTTGCTGGGGTTCTCCAGGTGATCTACATAATGTAGACTGCATAGCAGCACTATCGTTGTGATGTGCAAAATATCCATGCTTCTCACTTGAAATGAAAGCTAAACAGCAGGAAGAAAAATAAACTACAATACCAGCGACACTGGAAAACACCTGTGTGCCCACAGTCTGTCCAATCATGTCTGAGCATATTGGTAGATCCAAAGAGAAATAGCATCTCTTCCTACAAATCCTGCCTCCAGTGTACATCTCTAAGCAGTGTCCCTGGTGGTGAGGGGCAGCAAATGTCTGATTAACACAACAGATCACAAGCATTCGATTACTTTAGTTGACATGTTTACTTGGACTTGCAACTGAT
The DNA here is from genome assembly GCF_033815535.1 of Pezoporus flaviventris. Classification (NCBI taxonomy): domain Eukaryota; kingdom Metazoa; phylum Chordata; class Aves; order Psittaciformes; family Psittacidae; genus Pezoporus; species Pezoporus flaviventris. The sequence goes on from NW_026892549.1 coordinate 11,458,004, forward strand.
CAGTGTGATGGAAAGTTAGTGAAGTAAACTAATTTGTTTTAAACCCTAAATGTATGTAATTCAGTGCATCTGCAGCAGGTAACCAGTGACACAGCTTGCATGAAGGAGAACTTACCTAACACAAAAGGAAATTTTTAGGCTGTTGCCAGGCTTCTATAGTGCTCAGAATCTTTTATACTTTATCCAACTATAATTAAGTAGTGCCTTTAATCTTCAAAGCATTTTATAAATCTTACCTAATTAATCTTCTCAACACCTCTATGTGGCAGGTAAGCATTCACAGAGTATTTTTGATTCATAATTAGGCACCAGCTTATCATTTAAATAATTCAGCTCAGAAAACCTAAATGAAAAAAATATTAAATTTGTTCCCCCTTTGCCAAAACAATGGGACAACCCATTATTGTTTAATCCAATGACATCTCCTTCCATTTATTTGGGGTTTGGAGAATCAACTGGTTTGATTGATTGAACACTCTAAGGCTCTTTATAATTGCACAAAGAAATCAAGCTTGATTGTTCTTGTCACTTGGGTATTACACTGAAATTATGCTGTTAAAAATAAGTAGCACCATATGTGAGAAATGCATTGTTTTAGTTAGATGGAGATGGAAGGCTTTTCGGGATACTGGTGGTTGGCAGTTAAAGCACTGCGATTTTGCATCTGTTATCCACTCAAACCTTTACTTTGTGTTTTTTTTTTAATTTTTAATTTCTTTATAGTAAGTTAAAGTAAGTAAAATTTTTTATTTCAATCTGGGGCCAAGCTCCACAGAAATCAGTTTACATCAGGAATATCTGTAGTAGCAACTAAACTAGAGCCTGTATTGTGTTTCCTTTAAGTACACGCTTCTGAACAATAGAAGCTGTAATTGCAATTTCTGCAGAAGGCTTTTCGTATGTCTGAAAAACAAACAAGAAAAACAAAACCTCTTCGTGCCTACCATTATGATTTGGAGTATTCACGTATGCTTGTGAGAAAGAGAACTGCAGATTAAATAACATCTTGAAATTGTCACTTGCTTTAAAGTTCATGAAACAATTGCAAATCAAAGTAGGTTTGGATTCAGAGCAAAATAAAAATTGAAACACAATAAAACATTAATAGTAAACAGTTGAGTTACTGTATTTTGATTGTGGGCATAAAATGTTCTGCAACAGGTTAAGTACAGGAAGAAATTACACTGAAAAATGGGAAAATATACATTTTTGTACATGAGAAAATGTAAATTCTTTTCATGGGGGCTACAATATTAAGCATCATAGGCAGGTTAGAATTGACATGCTTTAACATGACATTGTTTTTGTCGTGGTTTAAACCCAGTCAGGTAACCCAGCCTCCAGCACAGTCAACTCTTGGGATCCTCCTGTTACTCCAGAAATATAGATGGATTCCACCCCTTGACAGCTTGATGGCATCAGGGTACACTGTGCCCCGGTATCTACTAGAGCCTTATACTTCTGTGAGACTGATGTGCCAGGCCATCTGATCCACACAGTCCAGTAAATCCGATTGTCCCCTACCTCCACCTGGCTGGAGGCAGGGCCCCTCTAATGGTCGTCACAGCGTTGGACACTTAAGTCGTGGTGAAAGGGATTATTCTTCGTTATCACAGGAGCTGGAGTAAAATCAGCTCTTCCATTCCATCTGGGAAACTGCTCACCAGAGACTGAAGCCGTAGCTCTCATGGGACGATCAGTCTTGGCCCTTGCTCCCCTCTTCAGTTCACTCACCCGTTCCTCCAAAGCTGAAGTAGGTTTTCCATCCCACTTTGTCATGTCTTCTCCGTGATCCAGCAGGTAAAACCATAGGGTACCCCGTGGCGTATACCTTCTGTATCTCCTCTCTTGAACAATAGGACGCCTTTTGTTAATAGCTGAGACGTGTGTTGGTACACGTGAGGAGCTGGATAAATCAGGTAGATCGTCCCTCAATTGTTTGAGGTCCTGGGACAGTTTTTTCACAGCTGAGATGATGGAAGGGGTGAGATTGTCTTCGAACTCTCGGAGTTTATGAACCATTTCATCCACTGTTAGTGGTACTATGTCATTCCAGGTCACTGTTGCCAATGAATGGGCATATGATGACGGTGCATTCCGTGTAAGTTTTCGCCACATGGGTCGTGTACATTCAAGTTCATCTGGATCTATGGGTGTATCCCCGTTATTTGGCTTGATGTGATAGAGCATCTCTATGATGGCCGATTCCCTCAGAGACTGGATGCCTTTGTCTATAGTAGTCCACTTGGCCGAACGACTCGTAACATCGTCCTTTCTTTCACAGCTGCCAAGAGCCGCCTCCAAAGGCTGAGGGGATTTTTCTCTCTTGCAATTGCTTTGTCAATTCCCCCTTCTCTAGCAAGTGATCCCAGCTGCTTGGCTTCTGTACCTTCTAGTTCGTGACCATCGGCCCCATTGTCCCAGCATCGGAGTAACCAGGTGATGATGTGCTCCCCTGGTTGACGGGTAAAATCTTTTCGCATATTCCGCAGCTCGGTTGAGGTCCGAGGTCGAGAAGTTACCTCTTCTTCTTCTTCTTCGTCATGTGATGATGACTCCTGATCAGATTCTGGACCGGGTGGTGAATTCATTGGTTCTTCATCTCGCTTCACCCTTTTTGCCTCCTTTTTGCTTGTTCTCTTGTGTACAGGGGCAACCGATATTGGTACGAAGTGGTCCTCTGGTTTGGCTGCAGTGATTATCACTGTGGTTTGAGTAGCAACTGTACTTGCTGCTGGGGGTGGTGTAGCTGCTGTGCTTGGAGCTGGGGTAACCGCGCTGTCTGTTGCAGTTGAAGTTTGAGCAGCTGCTGTACTTGCCACTGGGGTAGCTGCTTGGTTCATTGAGGCCAAAGTTTGAGTAGCGACTGTACTTGTTGCTGGGGGTGGTGCAGCTGCTGTGCTTGGAGCTGGGGTAACCGTGCTGTCTGTTGCAGTTGAAGTTTGAGCAGCTGCTGTACTTGCCACTGGGGTACCTGCACAGTTCATTGCAGCCAAAGTTTGAGTAGCGACTGTTGCTTTGCCCTCAGATCCACCGACATTCTTTTCCTTTTGAAGGTGCTGGATAGTGTTGAACAAGGCCCTGTAAGCATAGGCCAAGCCCCAGCACGTTGCCATGATTTGTCCATCTCTGGTATGGCCAGAATGACCACACACCTCATTTAAGTGTTTTACTAATTCTTCTGGATTTTGCAGTTGTTCGGTAGTGAAATTCCAAAGTACTGGAGGGGCCCACTGACCTAGATACTTGCCCATACTATCCCACACACCCTGCCATTCATGGCTGTCCAGCCTCAGGGAAAATCTCTCGGTCCTCCCACATCGTTGTTTGACCCCAGACAAGACCCAAACCTGACTCTGCTTAACTCTTGAAATCAGTAGTGGGCAAAACACACTCTGTATGCGTGCTAGCATGGTGATTCCCATCACCATCAGCAAACAAGTCTCAACAGCATTAAAAGGCCATTCAAAAAATCCAAAACTCTCAAATGCAAATGGTCTGGGGGGACGACTGGGAGGGTAAAAGGATGTCTCCTTCACAGGTTGAGCACCTGAGAAGGAGAAAAAAGATGTGTAATTGCTAAGCACCTCCATCATATACCTCCCAAAGTATAAAGGTGGTGACCACACTGGGAACATAAGCCAGATCAGTTTCATGATCAATGATTCTATTGTATTACAAGTCATTACCATAAAGTACAATGGGACAAAAACCTTAGCCCAAGCCCCACACTTGAAAAACACTAATACAGCAAATACCAGATGGACGTAAGATGCAATATACTGAAACTGTGAGATCAAGAGGAAAAACCTTGAGAGCCAATAAATCAGCATTGTGACGAGTGACTCTCAATCCAGTCAGATCTGTCCTTATCTCAACCCCTCGAGCCCCACGTTGGGCGCCAAAAATAACTGTTGTGGTTTAAACCCAGTCAGGTAACTTGTTCACTCACTCCCAGTGAGTGGTGCCGAGCTGACAACAATCGAGGTCCGTCCCTCCCCCCCCCCCCCCCCCCCCCCGGGACTCTCCCCTTCCCCACTCCCAGAGGAACGGGGAGGAGGATCGAAAAAGTGCAACTCCCACGGGTTGAGACAAGAACAGTCCAGCAACCAACGTACAACACAAATCACCACCGCTACTATCAACTACAACAATGATAAGGGAAAATAACAAAGGAAGAGAATACGATACCACCGGCCAAGAAAGCGAGTTCCACCCGGAAGCCCGTGTCCTTCCGGGTAACTCCCCGTTACCCCCCACCCCGGGCATGACGTGCTGTGGTATGGAATACCTCCCTGGCTAGCCCGGGTCAGGCGCCCCGTATCTGCTTCCTCACAGCTTCCCCTCCTCCCTGGCAGAGCATGAGCCTCACAATGTCCTTGGTCAGGGTAAACATCAGTTAGCAACAACCTAAAACATCGACTTCACCAACACTGTTCTCAGGCTGGAAGTCAAAACACAGCACTGCACCAGCTAACACAAAGGAAAAAAAAACATGACTGCTACTGCTGAACCCAGGACAGTTTTATACACTGAAGATTAACATTTAAACCTATGTTTGAGCCTACTATATATATAAAAACCTAAATTTATAGTGTTAAAAATGTAACTGTTGAGGAAACATCAGCCCTCACTGCTTAACATGTCCTTCTTTTGTCATATTTATAGTTGTACCTGAATGTAGAGCATATACAAATTTGGAGTTGTTTTTTCTCATTTAGAGAATGAAATTTCTGAAGATGGATATTGGAAGTAATCTTGATATACCATCAGAGGCAGGTGTTACTGGGCATTTCCAAGAGTGTCATATCTGTAACTAAGCTGTAGAAATCCTTGCTGCAGAATTGCGGATGCTAAAATATTACAATGAATGGACTGGCTGATGGGTGAGAAATCACTTTAAAGTCTCATACAATCCATGTCTGAATCCAGAAGTCCCTGAACCAGGGGTTGCTGGAGATCCTTAACATGCAAAGCTGAAACTATTCCCCTGGTCCTGTCCTCCCCTCTTGACAAACACATTCATCTGCTGGCAATGACAAGCACTGGGGGCCAGTGGAACTCTGCTGTGGTGTAAGAGGTCACTTGGAGACTCCTGCCATGCATGCCAATAGGAAAGCAGAAAATAAAATGAACCAAAGTGAGGTGCTGCCTTGAGACTGGGAGGAAACCCAAAGTGAGGCAGTGGCTGCTCTGAGAGGTTCAACTTCAGCTGATGGGAGGTGGTGCCATGTAGGTATATATCTGTGTGTGTGAATGTGTTGTGTGTACACATGGGATGAGCCTGTCATTCCAGGTAGTGTGCAAATTTTTGCATGCATACATATATAAATGCTGAACCATACATCTGGGCCATCTGTGTGGATGGGTGCTGTGGGAGGACTGCTGGCTAATGAGGTGCGTTTCAGGAGATCTGGAGACCAGTGTCTTACTTCAGCAGTGGGAATGCAGTGACTTTTGTGGTCAGTGTGGTAACATCTGTATTACTCTCTCTACTGAAGGAATATTGTACCACAAACTCTCTGTTCCAGAGGACAAGTGTTTGCTAGTGACAGTTGTTCTAGTAGTGATTCTGGTTTTAATCCCTTTCTTTTATCTTATCACCTGATGTTCACAATTGACTATTCAAAGCTGGAAATACTAGCATTGTTTTGAGAGGTAATGAAGCTTACTTGTTCATGTGATATCCACAGTATTCTTGCTGGCTCCAGAGCCAATTACTATTTGCATAATCAAGTTCTTAATTGACATTTTTCCTTAAGGTGGAGTATAATCTATGCATTTTTACCCTCATGTAAATGAGGGGAAGAAATGCATTTTCAGCTGTATTTCTGGCTTCACATTAGGCAAGAGCAGGCATTGCAAGGCCTGCCTGTCATTAGCGTGGTGTGGCATTTGGATTTGCATTACAGTTAGCAGCAAGGACTGTGCTTCTGTAAATCCACAGACTGATCTTTAATCTGACTGTAGAGCAGATCTGCAATAATATTAGCAGGTTGTGTTCTTTCACATTTCTTTTCAGCATTTATTCCTTTCATGTGGTTTGCCCATTTGTACTTGTATACAGATGTATATGTGTATTTTATATTCTTATTATTCAAAAGCCTGAATTTCTGTAACTGATGTATGTTTTTCCTATATTGACTGTTAAATACTTATCTGTATCTTTAATACATTTTATGTTGAGCTTTAATTTTGATGTCAGTTTTGTTCCTCTGAAGGACATTTTATTACTAGGTCTGGCCATGTTTGTGCATTTTTTCCTGCTTCTCAGTACAGTGCCTTAATCTTAGTAAAAGCTTCCCTATGCTTTCTTCCTTTAGTGTTTCTGCCTTTCACAGTGAATTTGGAAGTTCTTGAAGAACAAACTCATGTTTGTGATGTGTAGGCAGCAGTCTCAATATCTGGAGATATAAAATTTGCAAGTTTGTGTTGCTTTTCTACTAGGATGTGGTTTTGCATGGGGAAGTTGCTGTGGGCTGGAGTCCATGCCCATGACACAGTAATTGTTGTGCCTCCTTCAGGAGCAGAGGGGGAGATGTGAGGAAAAAATAGAGGAAGGAAGGTCAGGATCATTCATTACCCCCCAGGGAAATTCAGCAGGCAAAGCCTAAATTGGAAGGCTGTTTCAATCAGAAGTATTTTGCCACTGGAGGAATAAGTTTATGGACAGCAGTTGGATCCAAGGGATGGAGAATTCAGGAATACAATTCATATTTTCACTCTCTTTGACATAAAAGCTTTCGGGGTTTTCTTCTGTCTTCCCCCCCGCCCCTTTGTTTTCAACTAGGTTTTTGTTTGTTTGTTTGTTTTGTTTGGGTTTTTATGTTGGTGGTGTTTTGGTTTTTTTTTCTTTGGTGGGGGTGTTTGGTTGGTTTGGTTTTTTTTTTTAGTTAGTGGATAAGCAGCTTCTTAAGAGCTGCTACTTGTTTTCCATTAAAATGGCTGCTGTGACACAGGTGTAGACTGAAATTCTTATGACGTCTGTGACTTGGTTCTGCTCTCTGTTGAATATAACACTTTCTGTGGTTGTGGAGCTCTGTGCAGGTTGGGCCACATATTTATTGTATTTTTTTTCTTTTTTTTTTTTTTTTTTTTTGGCAATATTATGAATACAGGCTTTGAGAGTGTGTCTGGGAGTCAACTACCCTTGCCCAGGCACTGCAGCCAGTTCTGGGATGTCACTTCCCTCATGCCCACCCAGCACATGACATTTCTCCTGCTGCAATCCTCTTCCAAGATGGGCAGGACCTCTAAATCTCCATTATAGTTTAAATCCCTTCTGAGCTCAATTGGGTGACAAGAATCCTTACCTACTATTCCTTTGAATTAAGAAGTTAATCTTATCTATTGATAAGCAGCTAATTGTATCTGATCAGTACCAACAGGATATCACCAGGAATATATTTTGCAAGGTGTTGAAGTAATGTACTTTTTAACTCTCCAGCTGTATTGTTGGGCTTTATTTCATCTCTTTTCTACCTGATCAGGATTTTCTTTGATTTGTTTAATTAAAATCAGCTCACTCCAGCCAGGCTGGAATGTCCAATAATAACTGCTTATTAAGTAGTGGGAGCTTTGAAGTTATTAATTTAAATTATTTTATTCCACAGGTTTTGCTCAAATTAAATGGAAAGACAAATTAAACAATGATTTAATTAAGTGGAAGAGATAGAATGTAGAGGCAGATTTAGAAGGTGAAGATCTAAAGAAGCATATTCTTCCAGTTGTGACATCTAACAGATTTAATCCTTCATCAGCGTGGTGAAGCAGGGATTTACTGTCATTCAGAGGATAATGAAGAATCCAACAGCAAGAATTATGTTACAAGATAAGAAACTAAACTAATGAGTATAGCTCTACAAACCTGAATAAAAAACTCCACAGAAGAGATTAAAAGAAACAAAGCATGTATTGTTGGAAAGAAATCTCATACAGTCAAGCCTTGATACATACACAAAATTGCTGTAATATGATGACAAATAACTTTATAGAATAGATATACACCTATAGAGAAACTTGTAAAAATAAGCTTCACAATGCATTGGGGCAGTCAAGGATGACCTGCCATGAAATAAATATTTCAATAATAATCATGCCAATTTGTTCATGTTAATTAGATTTATGGTTTGTGCATGCAGAGAGTTAAAATGCCACAGAAGTAACAATTATCTCTTAACATTTCATTTAACATTAGATTATTAAGATATATTTCTATTGTGACAAGTTCACAGGTCCATTTTGAATGGATATGGAACACTGTTTGATAATTTCAAGAAGGTTCTCCAGCTAGGGTAGCAGAACCTAATATTAAACTTCCTCACAATCTAGGTTGAATATTTACTATTTCAAGTAATTTATGGTAATAAGTTTATTATTTTCTGAATAAATTTAACAGCGTGTTTTAAGTATTCTAAACTGCAGTTGGGCTATTTGAGATCACAATGACTTTAGTTGGTCACAAGTTGCTCTGACAGCAATAATTGCAAGTTAAATGTTATTGTCATGCACATAAGAAAAGATAATGATAGCTTTGTCTTTTTTAGAGAGTAGACTTATGTGGTGGAGGGTCTTTTGCTCTAGAAAGCCATCCATGTACTTATGAAACTAAATAATGCTAAGTAATAGTGGAAAAAGACTCAAATTCAGTTTTTCCTTCTGTATCACTAATTAATACCCTCTAATATTAATTTTTCTGTTTTTTCCCTTCTAATTTCATAATAAGGACATATTCCTAATTCACAGTAAATTATATGGGGAAAGAGTCAGGTGCCAGAATCCATTCTTAAAGCAGTAGAATTACTTGAAAAAAAAGTATAACTTATGGTGACATATGTGGATTACTAAGTATCTCTACAGTTGCAAAACCACTTTGGTTTATGTTTGAATAATGCCCAATCCATAGACGTCCTGGTCTCTGACTTCTGCCCTTGGGTATGACATTATTCTTATTTTTGTTGTTGTTGTTATTATTATTATATTACTACTACTATTATCATTGGAAAAGTGGTTTTCCCATCTATTACCGTTGTAGCCTACTGGCTATGAGAACACAGAGGTAGCTGGAAAGGAAAACTACATCACAGGATATATTCAAGTTCACCAGGGTTTTACTGACTTCAACACATCTCGTTGGCATTTCTGCAGGCTTGTTGTCAATCATGAAACGGTACCATGCTGGTGGCAAGGAGTGGTCACAAACCAGGCCCTGAATTCTCGTTCACTGCAGCTCCAGTGAGGCAAACTTTGTGCTGCAGTAGGGATTGTGGAGGATGTGGTGTCCCTCCTGTGAGCATTCAGGAACTGGAAAGGGTGAAAAAGGACAATGATTAAATAGTTAATTGGATACTGTTAATCACCTTTTAAAGGGGTACATCCTCTTTTGTTCAGATTCAGTTCAAGGCAAACACTAGGAAAAGATAGAATTTGGAATTAAATATGTAAACTTGGAAGCTTGGTAACATAAAAATTTTAGTTATCTAGATTTTCATCATATCTGAATCAGAACCAGAAGCCTTAAACCTTTAATATGACCTCATTCTATTTTTAGGGATTAACATCTGAATTGCTCCTCCTCAGAAATCAAATGATGTTCTGAGGTTCCAAAGCCTTGTGATTTTTGAAAATAGTTTTGTTTTTTTTTTCATATATTATATGCATGAGCATTTTAATTATGACATAAATTGATGCTCAAATGAATTTCATATACTTTTAAATACATTTTTAGAATAACAAAACTAAGAAATGCAAAGAGAAAAAGAAATGGCAAAAAAACAATATTACAAGGTTTTTAGAAATAAATTCAGGTTAGGCTTGCAGATTGTCAAGGTTTAAGCTCAGCCAGTAACTCAGAACCATGCAGCCGCTTGCTCACTCCCCCCGTTCTTCCTCCCTCAGTTCCCGGAGGGATGGGGAGGAGAATCAAAAGAATGTAACTCCCACAGGCTGAGATAAGAACAGTCCAGTAACTAAGGTATAACACAAACCACTGCTGCTACCACCAATAATAATAATGATAAGGGAAATAACAAGGGAAGAGAATACAGCTGCTCACCACCCACTGACTGATACCCAGCCCAACCTGAGCAGTGATCTAGCCCTTCCAGGTAACTGCCCCCAGTTTATATAGTGGGCATGACATGCAGTGGTATGGAATACCCCTGTGGCTAGTTTGGGTCAGGTGTCCTATCTCTGCTTCCTCCTGGCTTCCCCTCCTCCCCAACAGAGCATGAGACTGAAAAAGTCCTTGGTCAGAGTAAACATTACAGAGCAACAACTAAAAACATCAGTGTTATCAGCGCTGTTCCCAGGCTGAAAGTCAAAACCACAGCACTGCACCAGCTACTAAGAAGGAGAAAAATGACTGCTACTGCTGAACCCAGGACACAGATATTCACAGGTCAGACTCACCTGAGGCATGTACTCATAAAGCCAAATACATGAGAATTTCTGTGCATGCATCTGTCGTGGTTTAAACCCAGTCAGGTAACTTGTTCACTCACTCCCAGTGAGTGGTGCTGAGCTGACAACAATCGAGGTCCGTGTCCGTCTTCCCCCCCCCCCGCACAGGAGCTCTCCCCTTCCCCACTCCCGGAGGAACGGGGAGGAGGATCGAGAGAGTGCAACTCCTACGGGTTGAGACAAGAACAGTCCAGCAACAAATCACCACCGCTACTATCAGCTAAAACAATGATAAGGGAAAATAACAAGGGAAGAGAATACGATACCACCGGCCAAGAAAGCGAGTTCCACCCGGAAGCCCCTGTCCTTCCGGGTAACTCCCAGTTACCCCCCCACCCCGGGCATGAAGTGCTGTGGTATGGAATACCTCCCTGGCTAGCCCGGGTCAGGCGCCCCGCCTCTGCTTCCTCACAGCTTCCCCTCCTCCCTGGCAGAGCATGAGCCTCACAGAGTCCTTGGTCAGGGTAAACATCACTTAGCAACAACCGAAAACATCGGCTTCACCAACACTGTTCCCAGGCTGGAAGTCAAAACACAGCACTGCACCAGTTAACACAAAGGAAAAAACATGACTGCTACTGCTGAACCCAGGACAGCATCACAAAATTTAAATCAAAACTGCTGCCCCATAATGTGTGTTTGTTTACACACCTGCCCCATTTATTTTTATGTATCTCTTGATTTTTTTTTTTTACAGAATATTCAGTAGTTTCTCATCAACTCATATGCTGGGTTTGTCTGGGATAGATTAAATTTTCTTCACAGTAGCTACTAGTATGGGGTGATGTTTTGAATTTGTGCTGCAAACAGTGCTGATAACAGGGATGTTTTAGTTAGTACTGAGCTCATGTAAATGAGGTCAAGGCCTTTTCTGCTCCTCACCAATGTGTCCTGGGGACAGGGTTGGGACAGCTGACCCTAAAAGACCCAACGGATATTCCATACCATATGGTGTCATGCTCAGTATGTGAAACTGGTGAGAAGGAAGGGCAGACATTTGGAGTAATGGCATTTGTCTTCCTAAGTAACTATTGTACATGATGGAGCCCTGCTTTCCTGGAGATGGCTGAACATCTGCCTGCCCTTGGGAAGTGGTGGATGAATTCCCTGGTTTGCTTTGCTTGTACAATCATACCTTTTACTTTACCTATTAAATTGTCTTTATCTCAACACATGATTTTTTTTCTCTTTACTCTTCTGTTTCTCTCCCTCATCCTCTTAGGGGGAGTGAGTGAGTGGATGCGTGGGGCTTAGTTGCCAGCTGGGCTAAACCACGACACCTAATAAAAATAAGCCTTGCAGTGATTCTTTGAAAGGCTGTTTATTTTAAAAAAGCTGATCATGTAGAAAAATGGGCCTATTCTTGGTTATCTTATACATTTCTCTATGAGGCAAAGTCCATTTTTGCTGTATTAGCATTGTAGAGCAGGCCACAGGAGGAGACAGAGGTGGAGCTGCTCCCTGTTATGCATTGGCAAAAAAAGGCTCAGCTAATTTCTTGCTGCAGTTATCTTTAATTGCTAATGGTGACGTAAGTGGCAGAGAACACATCACAGGAATAGCTCAAACTGGTTTCAGGAGTGAGCCTGGGAGTTAGCAAAATCACCTCTTTGCACTGTAAATAGAGCTTATTTATGTGATGTTATTGACAGAGAATAAGACCCCTCCCCATAATAGCATTTTTAAAATGTCATTTTCAGATGGTAACTCTGTTTTAATATTACGCCAGTGGCACTCTGAAACAGATTTATCATTTTTATTTTATTGACAAGATACTCAGAAGGTCAAAGTCAATCCATTTATGGTACTATTTTTAAAGATTATTTTTATTGTGCCAAAGGCAAAGCAATGGAATACAAGACAAATGGGGACAAAATGTAGCGTAACAGAGCCTTTATTGCAGTTTTCACGGAACTAAACTGTCAAAGCAATGGTGCAATACCAATGCAAAATTCAGCTGAATTAATGAAATTGCTTTTTTAAGTAAAAAATGAGTGCCCTAAGCTTTTCTACAGGTAAGAGACATTTTAGAGAGGGAACACTTGGAAATACTGCGCCTCTAACTAAATCTGGTATCCAGTTCCCTCCCTCAGATGTCCTTTCTGGAGATCTGGGCCCAGCAGATGGGACAATATGGAGGCTGTCCTTTGCCACTTCCCAACCCAAGGGAATAAGTGACATTTCATCAAACCAACTATGGTCTGACAGAAATGAAAAATTTACCCTCTATTTAAAAACTTTTAAAGAATGCAGACCCTTGCCAATTGCTTCAATATCACTCAGTACTTCAGAAGCATTAACAGGAACAGGACTTTGGCTCAAGGCTCTTTTTGCTTGCCCCAAGTACCTGCTTTCTGAAGAGAAAAAAAGTCTAAAAGTAAACATCTCTTTGTACAGTATTTCAACAGAAATCCTGTAAGAGCACTGTCATATCATTAACTGCATTCACTTTCTCAATAATATCAAATACTTCTTTAAATGTAATTAATAACCTTCTGTTCAATATGTATTAGTTATAATCCAAATTCACAAAGCACGTCATGGTCTTACCAGTGATTAACTACTCTGTCTAAACAATGCACATATATTAAACACCGAGATGTGGCTAATTATTTTTCATCCTTCACATAGTTTTGTTTGCAGTAGTTTAGAAGATGCTGTTTTGCATATTAACGTTAGAGGAGTTGAATGCTGCAGATGGGACTTGAAAAAGGCAGGGAGGGACTCGGAGGAGCACAATACCAAGAGGCATGCAAGGTCAGTAAAGAGTGGAGTATTCACCCATTAAATTTAACAGTAGTTGTGACAAAAGCCACGTGTTCGATCCAAGGAACATATATGTGAGTCTCTGTCCCAAGCAGCCACCACCTCTAAAGGTGTATTTTATTCTCTATTAAATGTCAGAGTATGTTTATATACCCGTGACTGGGTTTAGTCATGCTTGCAGGCTGTTATTGAGGGGGCAGCAGTGCAAATTGATCCACTGTCAGCTCCCCTGGAGCCAGCCTGACGGATTTTGTTCTCACCCTGATGCAGATCAGACTGAATCACACTGTCGTCAATGGTGGTGTGCTGACACAGAGCAGGAGGGAGCTCAAGCAAAAGCTCACCTAGGTTTTGCAGCAAGCCATAATCAAAACAATCCCTCAATTATCAAGTTTCCCTTGTAAAATGGTGCTTATTACAGCCTCATGACACACTCATTGTAAACTTTAACATGTAAATTGCAGGCCATAGTATAAGTTAATTATTATGCCTTTCCTGCAGAAATAAAGTCATTGCTGTTATCATCTGTATTATGAAAATGTTATTTAAAAAAAAACCAAGAATACACAGCTGAGCCCTGTTGGTTGTACACCTGAGGGATGCCCAGCTACACTCTAATCAGATGAAGCCTTCCTCTTCATTTTTAATTCATGACAAAGTCAGATGCGGATGTCAAGCTTGTGTACAGTGATGAAGTGCTCAATATTGCAATTGTTCCCCCTGTTGTGTGGAACAATAAAAGTCCACATCCATGTCTTCTGTGGAGTCGCTGTTACTCAGTGGCCTGAAGGCTAGATTGCCTTTGAAAAGGAAGTATTTAATCACCCAGCTCTATTCCTACTGATTGCGTTAAAAGGGCTTATGAAAAAAATGTTGGCTTTTCAGGGAGCTGTGCGCTCATGATTGTTATGACCATTCAAATTTCCTTCAGGAAGAAATTAAACTGTGTAGTGAAAATTTGTTGCTCTCAGTCCAGAATATTCTTGGTATCTGGTGATTTAGTCTCCTGGAAAAACCTTCTTCCTAAACCACCACCACACTCCATATAGGCAAGGAGCTGTTGCTAAGACATAAGGATTTGTTCACTTTACTAGACTTAAAGCATTTTTTAAAGCCAACAATTTTGTGGCAGCAGCTTGCTGCAAAGAGACACTGAGTAGTTCCTTTTCGACACAAAAAGCAAACAGGTAACAACTGTTGCAGCTGCTAAGATGGCATTAGAGTAACTCTTGATAAAACAAGTCCTGTGGGGAAAAATCTATCTCTGCTGAAGTCATGAGGGATGTTGCTGTTAATGCCTGGACGTTGAGATTCACCTGACGTTAATGTACAGGAAGTTGTTATGTGCACATGAAATGAGGGGTAGCCAGTAGGCTTGCTGGGGAGAGCCTCCTGCAGAAGGCAGAATCATCCAGAAATTTCATAAGGTATTGCTCAGAAAATGTATATCTGAAGTCGTGTTTCATGCTGAAATACTGCTGTGGACCTGGGGTATGGCTCTCAGCTAAAGGAAACATCAATGGCTGGAGAAGACATGCGTGTCAGTAGATCCTGGGGGCAGCAGCCTAGAGGTCTATTCTTGGTGGGTTGCTCAGTATTGTACCAGGGGACTGAGGCTCCATGATTATACCAGGAACCAGCCAAACAAGTCTGGAAAGGTGCTTTTAGGGCATTACTTTGGGATACCCCCAGCACACATCTATACATTTAACACCTTAAACATCTGCTGGCTGGAGCTTAGTTTCAGGAGGTTGGTAGCTCTATGGTTTGCAAGCAGCTGAGCCACCTGTGCACTTCTTTGGCAGAGGCACTGGTGGAAAAGAGGTTGCTGTAAGGACCACCAGGCATGCGCTATGGGTGCATCTACCCTAGATAATACTCATGACCATAGGAGGAAGCACCGGACATGTCAGGGAGGAATGCCAGGAAAACTGGAGCAGCAGGCTGAAAACTTAAAGGAAATAATTCACTAAAACTTTTGCTTTTACTTCTAAAGACGGGTGAGTGCAGGTGTGACAGAACTTTGCCTGTCACTCTTGCTCCCAGTAAATATCAGTGGCTTATGTGGAAGAACGTTTAAGGAGCTGTGAGATTTTGTTTTTTTGCTTTGAATAGTGGCTGCAAATCAAATAATATCAATAGGTGGTGGCAGCTAGAAAACCCTTAAAGAAATATAGTCTACAAGCCTGAGGTACATGTTTGTTTTGGGCTAAGTGGTGCCAGCCACGCAATATATTTAAAGGGCATTCTAAAGCTCTGGGAAATAGCAGATGGGTTGCAAAATAATTTTTGTGTGGAGAATAAATGAAAACCCAGTGGCTGATCAAGGATATACTAACCGACAGCACCATTTTGCAATGTGGTGTAATTGTTGTTTGATGAGGAAAGATATATTCCCAGATTCAGCTTTCTTTCTTGCCAGTCATTCCCCACATTGTGGGAGCCCAGCTGGAGCTTTCCCCCAAAGCAGCAGCGAGCCCCAGAGCTGGGAAGCAGGGTTGTCCACTGGCTTCCATACGGCTTTGCTCAAAGGCAGAAAGAGGTGCTGGGAGGCTTTTGAAGTACAACATTTGAAATACGCACATGTATGTATATCTAAGTATGTGCATGCGTATATAAGTCATAAACTCACAGAATGGTTTAGGTGGAAGGGATCTTAAAGATCATCTAGTTTCACCCTCACACCATGACTTTTATATATATATATATTTTTCAACTTATGCATGAGAATACTCATAATTTTGACATTTGTATGCCATGCAGTAAATTTTTTAAGTCCCTCTCTGGCAGATTTTCAGATTTCTACTCTTTGCTTCTTACCATCCATATTGGAACAAAACATTTTCCAGAGCATTTGTAATTTCAATTCACAGGAAAAATATGAAAGGTTTTCATTTGGAAAAATCAGTCCAAAATACCTAGGCTATTAAGCCATAACTCTAAATCAGTTGCAGACAAGGGATGTGTTCGCTTTCTTCTCTTTCTGTTTTAGAGACAGTAGGAAACCTTTTAATCACCAGCCACTTCCATGCCCAGTGGCTGCATTTCACTGATGTATCAAAGCTCAAGTGAAAACTTCTGAAGCTTTCAACCTGTCAGTGCCATCCACTTCCCCACATTACGATTTACCATACACTGAAAGAGAGTTTGAGCTGAAAAGGAAGGCATATGTTGGAAAAGGAAAATTCTTTCCAAGCTCTTAATGGATGTGTTTAAAATAACAGAAGAAAGCTGTTATCTGACAAGATTTACAAATTTCTTTTGGCGGATGCAAGTTCCATGTAAAATATAACCTATTAACAGATAAGGCATTTGTAGCTAAGTAACATCCAACAGCTTGTGACAGGTGAAAGTTGCTGCTTTATTTCACGAGTACTTGCTAAGATTTTAATGCAATTATTCTGCATGCTGATGACAAAAATTTTAATCCTAAAAGTATTCAGAGACAGAAATTTGTGCATGGGAAAGTGATCACTCCATAAAAATGCTTGAACCATGTGTTCTCCTTTGGTATAAAACATAATAATTGCATAAAAAACTTAGCTAATAAATAAAGCTATTTTCAGGTAATTCAGAAGCAGAAGAACCTCCTACTTAATTGAAATGATAAGAAAGAGCATTGTATAAACACCACATACTCATGACTGGGTCTTTTAACAAGTCATAATGAGATCATAAGACAAAATTGATAGAGGTAAGTGAACCATCATGTAAAATGAATGTAATTATAGAAAATTTGACCCAGGAAGAGGCTGAGCACCCACTGAAAAGAATAAGCTGTTTTTCAGATGTATTATTTGTACTAATAACAGACAGAATTAAGAAGGAAAGTCCAGCCAAGCAGGTACATGGTTTTCTAGGAATCTGCTTCTTAATGCTTCCCCTTAGATATAACACTGTTTTGAAAATAAGACATATTCTTGTAACCCAGGGAACTCAGGAGATAATTAAAGACTCTTTAACATGTATGTCTCATAAAGTAAGCACTCTTCTTTCTTCTTTAGACTGTTCAACTCTAGGGATCTGCTATGTTTGGAAGGAAATTCATCCTCCTGCAGTGCCTAAGTGTGATCCAAGCACCACGGATAGAAGCAGGTATGTGGGGAAAGATCCCTTTCCTCTTTCCCTCATCCCCACAAATGCTTTATACAACACCCTTGAGATTTTGTACTTAAGGCATATGTAACTGAATCTCTTACTAGAGATTGCTCCAATCAGGCAGGATTGGGAAGCCTATTGCTTAATTCTTAGGGAATTTGGGGGCTTGGGGGATTTTGTTGAGGTGGGTTTTTTTTTGATTTTTTTTCATGCACAAAAGTGATAGCATGAGACCCTGAGAGAAAATGTAGTTGAAAAAAATCCTCCTACAATCTCAACGTGTTGTCTATATGATACATCCCACTTTCATTTGCTTGGGAACAAGGTCACTCATCATCCTGGTCTTCTGTGGAGCAATATATTATTGACAAACCAAGGGCCCATGTTCAGTTCCAGAGAAAACAATTATTTATTTATGCTAATATTTCTTATCTTGAGTTGCATTTCTATTTTTAACTTGTGGTTTATAAAGGAGAAATATGAAACCTTTCTTCTAGCCTGTGTTTCCTCTGAATGGTGTGCAGAACAATGCAGTACATACAGCTCACACAGGAGGATGCGGAAAAAGGCAGACATGCATTTTGCACAGGACCAGAAGAGGTATCAAGAGAGGCTGACAATGTAGGTGACAAGAGGTCCCTCTGAGAATCATGAACAAAGTCTGAGGAACTTCTGGGCAGTTTAATGTGGAGTTTGGAGCACTGTCACAAATGTTCTGAAAAGTGCTTTCTTCAGTGCTCCATAAGTAGAGAGAATGAAGGAACTGAGTGTTTATGCTCAGGGACAACACCACATGCATGGTCAACTGACCTGGAGGAGCCAGGAAGTTACCAGCAGAAGTGTCCTTTAAAATGTTTTGGTCTCCAGGACTCACTAGCTGTTATCTCTCATTATCGTGAAATTTGCTCACAAATAATATGATAGGCAAAGAGGGACAATGCATGATCACATGGATAAAAATCAATGGGCAGCTGTACAGGAGAGGTGAAGCCTGCAGTTCCCCTGCTTTGCAAAATACAGCTTAATCTATTGAATGTGCCAGTTAGAAAAAGCAACAAAGCCAAATCATGTCAGTTACTCTATTAAATTTTACCGGGTCTTGTCCTTGCTAATTCTGGCTCAGCTTCAGAGCCAGGAAGGCTGAAACTCTGAATATGGAAATCACCTACCATTGCTGTGTCAGAAGAGAACTAAAAACCTCATAAAATCCTTCAAGTTATCTCTAAGTTAATGGTGATGCCTTCAAGTACTTCTGAGCAATCAATAAAAGAAAATTATAATTTTTGTTATTGATTGGTCTATTTTGCTCTCGTTCCTCAGAACAAAAAAGTGATAAATGAAAAGGTTCTTTCTTACCTCCTAATCTCACTTGAACATACACTTGCAAATATAGCTTTCCTAAATAGCAGTACCAAAAGCAAACTCACGTTTAATTTTAGAACCCACTGGGCTCTATTCAGATGGAAATTTGATTTCCATGGTTTACCCCTTTGAGAGCTGGAGCGATTTCCAAGCCTCAACAGCCATGCAGGCTAATTACAGTTTGCGAGCCACACATTTTTCCAGACTGCTCCCATGACAAATGCTGAATTTTGGCCACATTTCCCAGCAACTTCTTCAATTTAATTCTGTATATGGGTGATAGAGCACTGGGGAAAGTGTTGCCACTAACTTATTGTCAGTGCATCCAGAATGCAGCAGAGACTGGTGGAAAGATAAGGGGAATCTGACTGAAGGCAGCTTAGCGCTGCCAAATGCCAGATTCATGTGTGTGTCCTGGGTGTGATTTAGTTCCTAATTTATGCAGGGTGATGAGGCAATTTTTCCTGCTGTTGTTTTGCTATTATTCATCACTATTATTCGTTTCATTCACTGCCACAATAGTGGTTTCGGCAGTCACACACTCGTCACATGTTTATAATGGGCTTCTCTGTCAGGGTTTTGACATTTAGAAAGAATGGTTTGGTTTGTTCTTGCCTTTGGAGTAAGGTTTTATTCATTTCTGTTCTGCAGCAGTGTACGTGGACACGCTCCACTTCCCAACTAATGCACAAACCTGGAAGGATCTTACCACCTTCCTACCCAAATTCAGGTAATCTTTGACCTTGTCCTTCATCCTGTCATAGGCTGCCCACTCTTTGAAACCTGGAGGGAGCTGATGGAGAACTGAACACACAGCAGCTCCTGCTATGGATGCAAAAAATCCTTCTCATGCGTTATAGCATTTTGGATGGATTAAAAAGTATTAAAATAAAAGGTCATGAGCTCGAAATAGTCATCAGCCTGCCTGGCCAGCTTGGTAAATGCAAGCTGTGCACTCCCAAATGTGGAAGGCAACATTAATAGATTTCTAGAAACCGAGCTTATCAGCAATCCTGTTTGGTTTTTTTGACATTTGAAAGATATGGTTTCTGTATGTATAGTCATAATTATCTTCAAAATTAATATGCATCAGTGCTTTTCTCCTATAGAAACAGGATGGTCACAGTTTCAACCAGCAGGCTCCCTCAGTCATGGTGGTATTTCAGGGGAATCTTGTACGTCTAGTTGTAAGAATACCAGCCCCCGTGTGTCTAGCACATGAATGAGATCTGTTGATGCCTTTTCATGCCATGAAAGAGCAAGGCTTTTAGTTCCTATGCACTAAACCCTACAGATAATTGCATTTACTATTTTTATTTAGACAAATTTAGTACCCATTCATGGTTCTAACATGTACTAATTTTTCTGTCTGTTTAGGGTCATCTCTGCTTTGGCTGCTTCACAGATCTCTGCTTGTTTACGAGTAGTAGAAGCTTTCATGAAAATAGCAAGGTTTCAGGAATCAATAAGGACTTCAGCTATAAGCTGCTTTTCGATATAAAAGAAAATCCAGTTCAGCTGGTATCAGATGAGTGTTCATTACCTTTACAGCTGCTACCTGCACAATCTTTTGGGATGTAATTATGATAATAAGAAAAAACATCTCCATAATTATATGTGAGTGAAGCAAAATGCCTTTCTATGGCCATCCAGCTAGAGCTGCAGACACAGATATGCATGCTTACAGAGGACACAGGGGATTAAGGAGGCATAGAAATAAACATGAGACAATTGTTGCCGCATATGGTGCATATTATAGGCAGATGTGTTTTGATCAGGATCAGCTATGCAGAAGATAAACCAACTGATTTTTTCTCATTTACACTGAAATAACTTTGATCACAGTGTAGTATCATGTGTTTTAAAATTTATGCTCATTTGAAAACAACTCCAAATGTGCTGGAGGGATTTGTGTCTTATAAAGTCTTCTGAGCCTGGAAATGAGCTCCACCCATCAATAGCTGAGCAGGCTATGTGGAGAGTTTCTCATGCAGGGATGGGTTGGGATGGGATGGGGTTTTCCTCTGCCAAAGTCAGTGTGGTGCTGGTAGTTTTTACAGGGGGTGTAGCAGTGGCACTAATTCTTTAGGAAATAAATAAAAGAAAACAATATTACTGGACAGATTATTCTCGATGGGAACTATTCTCTTTCCTTCTTAGACACTGATGATGCAGTACAGGTAATTCTCACCAGACAAGATTAATCCTAGTAATTTTTTATTTCCATGGAGCTGTTTTCATGATGAGCTTTCAATTCTACTCCTTCACCTCCTTCCTGCCTGATAACAGTGGGAATAGACTTTTAGCTTATAAAATAGTTATAACTTTTATTGAAAAAGATGGTTTAAAACCAGCATTACTGAAGGAGGAAGTAACAAGAACTTAATTCTTTTGCTGGGGAATAATTCAACATAAAATGTTATCCATAAACAAAACAGGGAGAGTATAAGAAAGCATGCATGTTTCAGGTTTTCTTCCATCTTTCTATTATAAAAAAAGACTCAGTTTTGCATTCTTACTTAGTAATTGGCTAATAACTGTAATTTTCATCTTAAGAAGATAGGCTAGAAATCACTGTTCACAAAAGCCCTGCAACATAACAGTTGATCAATTCTTCATTACACTTGCTGTATTCAGCTTACCGCAGTAATTTCGTTTGCAATTTGAGCTAAAAAAAAAAAAACACACCAAAAACCAAACATCAAAAATCTAGTCAAACAATTTCAGACTGGAAAGCCATAACACAAATTAGTACACAAAGAAACAACAGGCAATCAATTTATCATTTGCTACTTTATTCTTTATCAATTTGCAGTCATTGCCGAGTTGCTTTTGAAACTTGAAAAATTTGATTATGTGAAACCTGGTGAATGACAGGCTTTGGTCAGTTCTGTGTTGTGTTTTATGAGTCGTTTAGAGAACGGAAAGTTTGTACAGGTAGATCTGTCTGTCATCTGCTAATATCCTGCACAAGCACATATAGCTAAACCTTAGAATGGAACCCTGGCAGCTCTACTTCTTTTTTTTTTCAACCCTGTTCAAGTGGAAGCTTACTTTCCACTAAAGCAGGTATATGGCATTTCAAAAGACACACTGCGGACCTATATCTCCAAACCAGTGTGTGAGTCAGCTGTGGTCCCATGTGCAAGACTGACTATTGCATCTCCCACAGTATCCACTGCATGAGTGAATATTACAGAAACCTAAAGATGTTTTTAACCACACGGTTTGAACAACACACCTGTTAGCCCATTAATGAAAACGGGTTTGCTTGTGATAGACTGAGAAGTGGTGGTGCCACATGCTGCTGTGCAGACCTTACACCTGTTCACATTTATTCACAGGTGACCTCAAGAAGGCTCAAGTATCATATTTTTGTGTGTATAGTAACAAAGTAACAAAGTATCACAATCTCAAAGAATTTTCTTACCTGCATGATTCTTAAGTAATTCTGTTTCTTTTGAAAAAACATCAGTGAATTGTGTTGTAATTTTCCACTGGCTAGACTAATTCTGCAGTTGATCATGTTTGGCATATTTCATTCTCAGCGGTCCAAAATCAGCTTTTCATCACAGCAGTATGCAGCATAGGCTTATTGTCACTCATTCAAAGCACACTGTGGATAGGTCTGTGTTTCTGTTTGACGAACACCAGAAGACCCAGTGCTCAAGCCTGCAAAGGTGAATCACATTGGGATCGCAAGTCTGAGAAGAGCTATTTTCCCTTTTCACTTCAGCCCCCACCCTTACCCTGCCTCCAACTCACCCTTTGTACAGGAACTGCAACTCTTTATTTTACCCCACATATTACTTTCAATTATGGTGTGAAAGAAAAGTCAGGGTCCAAATTTACTGTGAAGGTCTTTGATAGCTATATTTTAGCCTTTCATTCTTTTTCTGTTATGCCACTGCAAAATTGTAGGCCTTGTCCTTAGACAAGTTTCTTTCATCTGTTCTATTATTTGCTGAAACAAGCGTCTAGTGTAAAGGAAAGCACTAACATTTAGGTTATTTCCTTGCAGAACATGTAGATTCAGCAGCATGGCTCAATATTAATAACAACTGAATGGCTAAATCCCTGCAAACTGGGATAAAAGCTCGCTCCTAGGGATCCAGCAAACACACTTAAACCACTGAATTATCTTAATTCTAAAATAACCTTCCAGCAGTACCATGGGGGCAGGCTACACTTTGAGTTATTTTGCTGCATCTGGAATTTTGAGGCTATTCCAGAGGCAAATAGGCACAATGAGAAGCAGAGTTGGCCAAACATGTGAAGACTTGAGGTATAAAAGGATTAACAGATGCTAATGTTCTACATTTTTGTGCTGCAATAAGTACAGACAGCACCCAGAGCTAACCAGAAAGCGAAAGACTGCATGTAGGAGGAACAGAAAGACACAGCTATAACACTGTGTTGTAGTAAATTTTAAAAAGGCAACTGTTGAACAGATGTTACTGGCACATGGAAAATTTAGTGAGTAGATGATTTGCAATTCGCCCGTCCAGGAGGAAAAGCAGCTTATTTGAATCTAAAATTAAGCCTTTCAGTATATCCAGAGAAACAGAATCTCTAAAATCACAAAAAAAGACTGATAGTAATCAAAAGTCAGTCTAAATTCCTCTTCAACCTGAAATTAAATATCTTGGAAGCAGGAGGCATTGAGTCATTTCATTTGCAAATGCACTGAGAGAAAATATTTAACTTTTAGAAAAATAGGCTTCTTTTTCTCTAGGCCAAGTTGTTCATGTTCAAAATGAAACTACGGTAGATCTTGCTGAGTAGAGAAAAATGTTGCCAATGCCATTTTAACCCAAGCTCTGCTCACTTGAAACATGCTCCTGAGGGTGATCAGTTCATGACATTTGCTCCAAGGAGTACAATCTCTGTGCTTTTGATTTCCCTATCTCAGCTGCCTTCATTCACATGAACTGCCCTGTATGATTAGCCCGTATCTTTTATTTCTTTTATTCTGACTGTGGGACAGCCAGACCCAAAACACAGGTCTCCTGTGAAAAATATATCCCCATCACATTACAAGATGGAAGTTACGCAGCTGCTATTGCTCCGGTGTCAGGAAAACAATGCATGCGCACAGCATAAATATATAGAAGAATGACATATGTCTTGGCATGGCACTAATCCCAACCCTGATTACCCAGCATAGATCACAGAGGCATTTTGGCATAAACAGTGCTAAAAAGAGGGTCAGCCTACTGCTTTTCATGATAATCCTTCTTATCTCTAAACTGTTGCTATAGCATCTGCATGGGAACATGAGACGGGGAGTCTGCTTCAGTCTCGTGGTGGTTCTTCTATAATACAGTTATTTTCCTGCCCTTTACCTCAAGCAAGGATGTCTAATTCTAATTTATCTCCCATATTCCACATTATCAGCCACATAAATAAATGACTCCCCTAACCGTGCATCCAAAACACTCTGGATCCATGTCTCTATGTCATGAAATGTCTATCTCCATGTCTCTATTCCATGTGATATTTCTATGTATTTCTTCAACAGGAAGCCACAGTCTCAATCTTCATCTGCCTTTAGAGACAACTGCCTTTCCTGCACAGTTTTGCACTTTTTTAGTTTGCAGTTCTTCTTAGTTACCATGCAGATATGTTCATGTTGCCAGCAAGTCTGATCTGCCATTAGGGCCTCAGTCACTGACTTGGATAACACAGCGTAGGTCTGACTTGAAGTGGCCATCTGAACCAGCTAATTTCTGTACTTCTCTTGAACTCATTTCTTGATATTTGTTACTTATTCATTATGACTCCTTGACTACAAAGAGTACATCAAAGCTGAATATTTCTCTTTAATCAGGGACCAAAAACATTATCACTCTGATCACAGGATTACAGCTTTCATATTTTCTTCTCAGACTTATTCTTGGAGTATGTCCAATCATTTAAAATCCTCTTCTAAGGAAGGAAAAATGGCCTTTCTCTTTCGAGGCAAACCTTTTCTTAGGATAGTCCATGGAGTGCATGGGTATATGCCAAGAATAAGATAGATTTTAAATTTTAATAAGATTTAATCTTATTTGCAATAAAAATTTGCAGTATTTTTGCATTTCCAAAATCCTTTCAAAGATTTCTTACAGCAGCAGGTTATTCTGGCTGTGATTTCACAAGAAACAATGTTCTAGCTCTTTGGAAAAGGCTCTGGAAATAGTCATTAGGCTAAGTCTCCTCTTCCAGGACAGCAGTATGTAAAGAACTGAGATGTCATCATACATGTGTGTGCATATATGTTGAAGCTCTGCTTTTCAGTCTTTTTATTACATAGGTGTATATATATTTATAATACCTAAATTAAGAGTTTATTTTTTTCTGCCAAGTCAAGTAGGAGTTGGAGGTGTTAACAAAATGATTCAGATTAAAGAGAATAAACAAACCAATTAACCATTTATTCTGTCCCAAGTAAAATTAACACTACAGCTGAGTTATCCCCTCTTACACTGACAGGGGGAAAAGATCCTGTCTATGAGAAAAAACCTTGCTAGAAGGAGAAAGGAAGACATACAGTTGGGAAAACAGACTGCATGTCCCTGTTACCGTGAGGTCTAGCCTGAGCTGGGGGCAAAGAACTACATGCCGTTTGGGCAATGGAATCAAAGGTCAAACCAAATAAGGCAGGAAAGGACTGGGAGGGTCATGTAATCCACATGCATTCAACAACATAGACCACAGATTATACACAATCCCATTTTACACATACAGGATAATATCTGTGAACATTAGAGACGTTACTAGTGCTTGGTCTGTGTGCTTAGCAGTGTGATGCTTTGATGCAGAACTTATCTTTCTGAGCAGCTTCCAGAAATTCCCTAAAACCTTTGCAAACTCTTTTGCTTGGAGCTTCAGGTGCTGCTGCAGGGGAATATCTTCAGGGTCCTTCTGAGGAGAGGCCTCTGAGCAGTCTCCTGATTCTCAACAACAAGGGGGAGCTTGGCACCCTTGTTTATTTATGGCTTGGCATGGATTTTAGATGTTTGTTTTACTCCCTGTCTACTAACAACTTGCCCCTGAGTATTTGTAATCAGTATAAAGTGAATAGAGTGAGATACCATATGTTAATTCTAGAATGTTTTTTTGTATGATGAAAGTGAAAAGTATAAGCTTTTCATGAAATTATTCCATATAAATGAGTTAAAGCAATTGTATGGATAAGCTAAAAAAAAGCTTATCCATTAATATTTTGTCTTAATGATCCAAATGTTATGAAGGAGGACAAAAATAATTAGAATGTTGGGTAGCAAAATTAAACTACCTAAAAATCTTATATCTGGTCATGCAAAGGTTTTGAATATTATAATTTTTAGTAAGGCTAAGAGATGCTTGGTATGTGGTAGTGTATCAGAACTGTTACTTACTCTCTTGCTTGGGTGGATATGTATATTTTGCTACTGCACATATGTCTCGGGCAAACAAATAGAAGTGGCAAAGGAAAAGATGTTGTTCTTTGATGCAGTTCTCTTGACACTTCATACCATGAAATACGCTGCAAATTTCCCAGTAGAAAGAGACTAAAATTATGAAGAATAAGATTGACTGAAATGGATGACAGTGTTTAAAAAATGTTAGCTACTATTGATGTTTTGGAGAAAAAAAATACTCTGAGAATGCTGCCCTGAGGAGGTGATTGATAGGGCTGCCACGGGGGCCTGTGTCACGCTGGATAAGTCACTCCAGCCATGTCAGAGGTGATCATTACTTTTACACTCCTCATTTTCTGGGTGCCTGACTGATGACTCTGATATGCAGAAATATGAGGCACTTAAAGCTTAGCTGCTCCTGAAATCTCAATGTTGGAGCTGGCTGCAAGCTTTCTGATGAGAAATATTTCTGTTGGAAAACGTTGACTTGCCACAGCTGAGATTTTCACAGAAGTGTGTTTTTCCACTGAAGTTATCGTTGTGTGATTTTTAGTATGGAATTACTGGAGGGAAAAAAGGGAGAAAAGGTAAGAAGCTCTGTGCTTTGGAATAATCAAAGCACACAAAAAGCCATAAAATGAGAGGCTTGGGCTCTGCTCTGGGTCTGCCCAAGCAAGACTTCCCAAATCAATGATGTTATCTCTTAGGCTGACCACTCTTAGGAAATGGAGATGACAAAAGGATCTTTCTCCCTTTCCCTCTCTTACTAAGTGCTTTTACTAAACATTTTGAAGGGGTCTTGTTTCAGCATGAAAAAGAAAAAAAGGTTTCTGAAGGGGAGAGCAGTTCTCCATGCCTGTCTCCCCTTTAGGCATCTCTGGATTCACAAATCAGACACTTCAGCAGATGAGACACTTTTAGCCTCATTTTCCTGCCTCTGAATCCATTAACTTGTTGGCCTTGAGATGCTGGTGAAGTCAGGATATATCATACCTCATAATCACCTTTTATTTACTAGACCAGTAACGGTCAGAGAAGAAAATCGGCTCATACAATGCAATTTGTTCTTAATAATCTGCGTCAGCTTCCCCCCCACCCCCCCTTTATTTTGCCCTTTTAAGGCAGGATTTAATGATGCTACGCCACCAGCCTGTGGAGTTTGACTATCCCCTTCTCAGCTCCAGGTGAAGGAAGTTTTGTGAACACTGATCTCCCCAGGCAAGGTGTTCCACCACTTAATTCTCTCATGAAAGTGCCCGGCCTTCACCTCTGCTGAGGTCTGGCTGGTCTCCCTTTGCCTTACATGGATTTTTACCAGACAGTCTTGCTGTCTTCTGGAAACATTTGGAGAAGGTAATTGTGACTTGCACAACTGTGAATGTATGCAATGACATAACTTGTCAATGGAAATTGTTCTGAAGTGAACTCAGGCCTCAAGCCAAAACAGTGCCTGAAAATGAAAAACTGAAATAGCACGATGAAGTTGACTAGAAAAAGTGATTTTGCAAGCTGTTCCCCCAACATATTTGCTTGATATTATCGGTGACCAAATGCCACCCTGATAACGTTGTGACCCACAGCAGCCTCTGTACCAAACTGCAGAAGTTTCTAATGATTTTTTATGGATCATTTATTGTTTGGAGAGCGCTATAGTGCTGATACCCTGGTTGCCCTATTACTCATTTGACCAGCTGTTTTGTGACTTTTATATAGCATCATTCTACCCAGAAGGAACAGTTTAAAGTAGACTATGTTTTATTTGTATCAACCAAGATTTCCTACAAAAATGATATTCTTACCTCCTGGCTTGTACCAAAATTAAGAACTTATTTTCTGCTGAAGAGGTGTGAACAATCACCAGAGTGGGTCCAGAGCTAGCTCCAGTTTTCTCTCAGATACTCTTTTCTTTCTTCAATTCTCCAATTTGGCTGCTGGGGATTTTACTCACAGGCTTGTCATCTGACCTCTCTGCCCAGGACTGTAAAATTAATTAAACATGCCTCTCTCCATGCATGCTTTCTAAACATTACAGCACCAGTTAGTACAGCATTTGCATCAGTATTAACAGGGAATACCTAAATACGGAACATGAAAATTCTGCGCTCTACCTGCTGTACAAAGCAGCTCATTGTACATCTCCTTTATGTGTAGCCTTTTGTCTCGTGTGTTCTTTCAACTTAATTTTAGGTTACCCTCTGCTTTCACCTCCATTAGTGTGTTATACATGGGCAGTTGTCTATGTGACCTAATCATACCAGCCTCCTCCTGCTGTTCTATTTCAATCATCTCCAACCTTTCCCCACTGAGCTGACAAAGATATTTTCTTCTGCACCATGGAAAAAATGATCTAAAACAATATGGCAGTGTTAGAGTTCTGCATGCATAGCTTCGATAATGTAACCAGTCACCTGGCTGGGTTTTTTAAATGAAATTGCTCTTGTTATCAGCCTGTTTTCATTCAGTTCTCACAAAAGGACTGCTCACAGTGTGAATCATGCCAGACATTTCAGTACCACCGTCAGGAAGTACAAAAGATAATAAAAAGGGGTACATGCAGACAAATCTTTGGAAATGCAACATTTAAGAGCAGTGGTGCTGCTGATAGATTTCAGTCATTTTGCAGAACATTAAGAAAAAAAGAAAACAACCCCCAAAGCAACATTTTCTTCATTAATACTTTTGTATTGTTCCCCACCCTGTTTATTTGTATTTATGTAACTCTAAGGTTTCCAACTTTATTTTTCATTTTAAGGTCTTCTGCTCTCAGAACTCTTTCATGGTAAGAATAACAGAACGCTCAGCAAAGTGAGCAAAGTCACTCATCTAATCATGTAAGGCTGTGGATGAGCCTGCTGATGGCTCCAGTGAGGTGGTTCATAGAAATGTGCTGTCCTGTTCCCGCTGCTGCTCTTAGGTGTGAGGGTGAGCACTGATACCTCTGGCAAGAGAGCTGCTTTCTGGTCTCAGTCCCCTCCTGTCCAAATAAGAAAGGGATCAATACCACCTGCACGTAAGTGTACACTGAGATCATCTGTCGTTTTTTGCCGACATATTTCTCTCCTGAAAAGAATGTATTTTTGCAAAGTCAGTTGGCAATATCTACATCATTATGAAGCTTTCCTGGCACTGCGTCTGCTGATTGATTGCTGTGAAAATGCAGCATATTTCTTTTCTTTTTTTTTTTTTCTAGACGTGAAGCCAGCTGCTAATGGTTCTCATAGGGTGAAGCTGGCAGCTGCAGGATCAGGACTCAAGGCTCTAAAACGTACATATTAGGAAGAGCCACCAGGGCTTTTGGCTGTTTCATTACTGGTCATTATTGCTCATAAGAAGTGATCTAGGCAAAATGGGTGGTGAGCCTGCCTGTAAATTCTGTGTTTTCTTTTGGGAAACCACAGTAATTAGCATTCAGATGGAATTGATCTCAATGATCTTGAAACCTTTCTGTATTCAATTAAAACTTCCATTGCTAATTCCAGAACCACGTTAAGTCTCACAGTCTAACAGCTGACGTTTATTTAGTTTTATCCATTTGCCTCTTCAAGTCAAATACAGAAACTAATACGTAAGTATTACTCTCCTTATGTTAATTGTGAATGCTTGCTGAAGACTGAAATAACGCTTGAATACCAGTGCATCATTAGGTTGAGAGTAAGACAGGGACTCTCTACAGACACCAGACAGCAATACGTAATCTTGGATAACATTGGTATCTAAGTACATGTACCTTTCACTCTAGAAGATGGCTATTTTATTCCAATATGTCTATATTTTGCCTGTTTCCCTGTATTTCATGCACAAAGGGCAGGGGGCCACGATGGCTGATGAGGCCATGCAGGCTATGGGATGGCTGGCCTGCTTCTTCAAGCCCCATGCAGTGCCTTCTGTTTTTATCAAAACCCTTTGTGACTATGAAGAAGACAAGATGCGTCCCTCCTAGATGTGTAGATGGCATGTTCTTCTGGGAGGTGGAGGCATGAAAAACACATGGGCTTTGGCCATACTGCGTGTTATTCACTAGGCTGACTTCTAACAACCAGGCTACATGCCTTGTCTTTCCCAGAGATAGACAGTCTCCCCAGGATGCCCAGAAAAGAAAAAAAAAAACAGGAGAGCTGTGAAGAGATTCACCATCAGATCCATAAGTTGCCATCAGGCAGGAAACAGGCTGATCTGCATTAGCATTCACATTTTTTTGAGTATTTCACAATGACTTAAATGGGAAAGACCAAAGCAGAAATCATTGGTTGTCTGGGAATTCCTGAGAGAAGCAAGAGAATTTCATAATCACACAAAATCATGCAGGCACAAAGTTTCCATTGTTGCCCACACTATCCTCACAGAAAATTGACCTTGATATGCACTTGAACAATTTTAAATGGGAGAAATAGGTTCCAAAAGCAGAAATACTATCAATCAGAACCTTCCTTCCAGGTAGAAAAGTCCTGTTTGCTTGATTTCTAATCTAGATGATAAAAAAAAAAAAAAAGAAAAGCATTCATAACTGTTAAGCAACTGAAAAGTGGGTCTAGAGTGTACATCACTTTCTCCTATGAGTCTATACGGGTTGAATTCTCTCTCATCAAAGTGTGCCACAGAGGCTTTAGATAAGGAACTGGTGAAGAATAGCTGAATAGTGAAAGCGATTATCTGAAAAGACTGATATTTACTGGATTCTTGCTTTTTACCTTTCTAGCTGATTCACAGAATTTCCTTTGTTGCTAGACATTCTTTTTCCTCCTTTCTCTAAAAAGTGCTATTGAATTGAGTATGCACAAGTCTAATATACTGTTATCTAAAATTATCTCCAAAAGCCCTTTTAAGTCCTGTTCACATACAAATGAGACTTGAATACTTCCAGGGCAAAGCAGTACATTAGCAAGTGTAAGAATTAGTAACAGAACTGTGTTAATAAAGGAAGGATATACTATCTGATCACAAGGTACTGATTCCACTGTAATGTGAAAAGCTGCTTTTGGTGGTGACACTACAGTAGAGCAACAGTTAAATTAACACCACTGCATAGAGCTCATTTGGATCACTGTATACATGTTCAGTTTTGTGCAAGCAGAGGGAATGGCTGTTAGGATAATCAGCAGAATGAAGAGCTTGCTGTTTAAGTAGACATTAAAATTAATTTGCTTAGCCTAGCAAAAGGGAGACTGAGGATGCTTTTCATGTTGCTGATACGTACATAGTGGGAAAGGGAATTCTGTAGGCCAAGGGAGAAGGTTGCTGTTAGAACATTCACTTTAGGAGCTACATGTATACACATATTTGGGGTAGAAAACAGGGAATTTCTACCTACTGAAAGATCTAGGTGACTTGACCTATTTCTAAGGTGGATTTGAATGCTGCCTCTATAAACAAGGGACTTGGATAAGCAAGAGCAATGACATACGTCAATTGGAGGGGCTTTTATAATGTAACTGAAGGAGCTCTGCACAGTGATGTTTGACAAATCCTCTTTCCAGTGTCTCTTCCCAGAACCTGGGTATGGCCTGCAAAAAACCAAAGATGCCTCCCAACTACACTGGGTGGACTGACAACTCTAGCCAATGACTCCCTTTCTCTTGTGGATGTAACCCCTCAAAAGCCTTCTGGAGGCTGAAAATGTATATGACGCACAGAATCTTCCCTAGAGGTTATTTGGGTATATTTGATGAAGGGAAAATACCTGCATATTACTGCAGCTACTGAAGCAGCAAAGCTGGAAGGTTCTGGTTCAGGGGATCACGGAGCTATGACAGTTTTGAAATGTTATTCCTACTGCTCCCACTGCATATAGGATTAAATGCCTACAAGCCACATTATTGTTTATAATATTTCACTTTTCTGATAATTTTCTTTTTAAAACTCTTATTTCAATTTTCTTACTTGATCAGCAATTATTGTTGGGGGGGTTACATTCACCATCTTATCATAAATATCCTGGAATATAAAAAGGTCATGAATAAATCAAGTTGGATTTATGAGACTTATGGTCTGTTCTTTCTCTGTTCTTTGGAGGGTTTTATGAATCTGCTATGAGAGTTCTTATTTCTTATTATGGAATTTTATTGCCACCATGTAACTGGGTTAATATAAGAAGTATAAATAAGGATGTGCATTTGCCTGTGAGATGTTTTAATATGGAAAAAAGTATCTGAAGTTCAAAAAATATGAACCGAAGAACAGAATGTATATCTTACTCCATAAATAGGAAGAGAAACCTTTTCAAGTGCTGAAGAAAGAACGTTGTATGAGCAAATTTTCTCCTAGGAAAGGCAAAAAAGTAATCTCACTTTTTTAAGCTGTCTGGCTCTACTCTGCAACTATGTTTTAGCAAACATCCTAAAATGCTGCAGTTGTTTCCTCTGACCTGCTGATCTCCTGCACAAACTTTCATAAAGTGAAAGAAAAGGCATATAAAGCAAGAGGAGCTGGAAAGGTCTAACAGCCAGGGTATTTTGCCTTACAATAATTCTCTTCTTTTTGGTCTGCATGAACTTAGATGATGTTAGTTCACAAAGACTGAGAGCCAGGCAATAACCACATCCTACTTTTAAAAGAATAACATGAAGTACTCTTTTTAGTGAAGAATACAAGCTAAATCCTGTGACTCTCTCTCCTGTGCACAAGCAAAAAACATCCTCATTTGTTCCTGTGCCAGCTTCTCAGATTTACATACTTCGATGCTATTTTAGTAGTATTAAGTCCACAAGGGTACAGGTGATGCCCACACACAGAAATGCAGGGAAGGCAGAAGGCTGCTGCCATCAGATGATGATGGAGCCAGCACAGCTCTGCCTAAGGAGGTAGCAGCTGGAAAGAACTTAGGTGGCCACCAAAATAGAGAACAGCTGGAAAATCAAAAAAGTGGGTTTAAAGGAGGCACAAACAAACTGGCTCAACTGAGAGAAACAGGGAGTCTGGAGAGGCAATATTGCCTGGGGAAGGAACAGTAACAGAGATGGAAAGAAGGGGGTTTATGCTTCATATGGGTTGGGGAAATACCTTCCTGGAGGTTATGCAGCCTTTGGGCTGTAGCAGTAAAAAGTCACAGGGAAGGAGTTTGGCATAAAAGATCTTTTTGGTTTTCTAGGGGCCCACAACACAAGAAGGACATAGACCAGCTGAAGGGAATCCAGAGGAGGGCCACAAAGATGCTCAGAGGGCTGAAGCACGTCTCCGATGAAGACAGGCTGAGAGACTTGGGCTTGTTCAGCCTGGAGAAGAAAAGGCTCTGCGGACAACTTAGAGCAGCCTTCCAGTGCCTAAAGGAGGACTACAAGAAATCTGGAGAGGGACTTTTTACAAGGGCATACAGCAACAGGACCAGGTGGAATGGTTTTAAACAGGACAAAGGTAGATTTAGATTAGATATAAAAAAAAAAGTTCTTCACTGTGAGGGTAGTGAGGCACTGCACAGGTTGCCCAGAAGTTGTGGCTACCCCATCCCTGGCAGTGTTCAAGGCCAAGTTGGATGGGGCTTTGAGCAATCTGATCTAGTGGAAGGTGTTGCTGCTTCTGGCGGGGGGGGTGTGTGAAACTAGATGATCTTCAAGATCCCTTCCAAAGCAACCCAGTCTGTGTTTCAGAAGAAATGACTGCTGGAAACTGGCATGAGGCTGCTGCTGCTACCAAAGGGCAACTATTGCACTCAGTCCTCCTAGGCAGATTTCTTTCTGCTGCTGGCAACAGGATTTGAAGTGGCTTACTGTAGGAACAGGATGGAAACAAGTTCACAAGCCAGGTGACTGTAAAGCTCAGTAGTTCAGAGTAGCAGTTCATTGCTTTTTGCACAGTGCTATAGAGTATAACCTTTTTTTTCTCTTTTTTCAGGATTAACGGACCCATCTTCCTTTGGCTCTAATGTGAGAGGGGAACAGGTATTTGAAACACAACAGCTATTTCATTTAAAAGATTAAAAATCACACTAATCTAGAAAAAACCTGTTATTTCCCGTTGTTCATCACTGCTGTAGCCACCTCTGCTGCTCTGTGTTGTTAAACAGAGAGCTAGTGGGTTATTACTATATTATGTTTCACTGTGAAATTCAGTCAGATTAATGACTTTGGGGTCACTTGAGATTTACATAATTTATATTGATGACTTGCTGTTTAAAATGTGTTACAAAATCAGGAAATACATCGTAGATTTTATAAAAATATAATTAAAAATTGACTTGTACTAACTGTTAGTTTCAGGGACATGCATGAAGTTCAAATATGATGGATTGTTTTGCTTAATGAAAACTATAAAAAAACAGGAGAGACTTATGATGATAAAAAGCATTTTTTTTTTAGGTGGATACATTATCACTATTTATATTGAGCCAAATGCTGCTTGAATTTCTTCTGTGCATATTTTATTGACTTCACTGTGACCAATTGTGGAAGGAGAGCAATATTTGCATTATAGTGAAGAAAAATGATGTTCAAAATCAAGATGTGTTTTTGAATCAAGTATAAAACTTCAGAAGCCAGAAATTAAACATTTGTATTAGTTATGTCTTTAATATGACTTAATCATTTCAGAATTTAGCAAGCTGTGATAAATCTTTATGCTATAAAAACAAAAAGGAGATTTTCTTGCCTTTTCTCTGTAATGGATGGGAACCTAGCTGAGAGTTGATTCCCACTCATGACTAAGAGACATAACAAAGTATGGGTTTTGTCAAAGTGTATTCTGTAGAGTATATATGTTCATGTTCATTGTGACTGTGTCAGAAAGAGGCAGGAAATCGTAGGTATGCTACTGTTCTATGACGCTCATACTTGGCCCCACCAGGGGCGCCTTGCCAATGCTCTCGGCATAAACAGTGAGATCATAAGAAATTACACAGACCCACAAGTAAACAATTACAGAGCTAGCATAAAGCCAGTTGTTTCTCTATGGGTATAAAACTAAGACCCTCTTGTAGCCCAATCTGAAAGCTTCACCTGTGGGTGGTGAACTTTCCCAGTTGCCTGAGACTCCTGGCACTGGCTGCAGTGGGGCTTCCCAGGTTGAGGTGTGGGCCTGGATGATGATTCATTGGTGACTGGTGATACATTTTTTAGCCTCTGCTCTCTCTATGCATTAATGATTTGATGCATTCCTAATTTTCTTCTGTGCTTTACTTACATATATATATATATGATTTGCTTTATTGTACTTTTTCACTATATATGAAGACATATATACCTGATTCGTGTTAGTGTGTGTGTTTGCATTAGTGTGCTTATTTGCTTTAGAGTGCTTGTTTAATAAACTGTGCTTGTTATATAGCTAGTGTTTGGTCACTTTTTGAGTACCCTGCCTGTTAGCAGAATATCCTCACATTAGCAATCAAAATATTCAGATAGCACGTACTATCTTTTAAATAGTTTGTTCTGGAAAAAGCAGTGCAAAAATTATGTAAAAAGAATCTGTGACACGTGAGGCTGGTCTCAATGTTGTTGTTTGTTTTTTTTTCAATGAAAATGGCTTTGAAGGCAGCCTGAATGAGCCAAGCTCTGCTCACAGTATGACTGGTCTACTCCCGGTGAAAATCAATGGACAGGACCAACAGCTTTGAATTTAACGCGCTATAACAGGGCTCATAACATGAGATCCCTGTCTAAGAAATTAGAGGCACTCTTCCATTTTATTTGCTAATAAACTCAGTAGTTTGAGCAGGATACTGAGATGTGCAAAAGGACTGCTAAAAATGTAAAGTCCTACCTTGTTGCTACAATTAGAGATGAAGCAAGGAATGCTTCCTACCACTCCCCTCTGGAAGAAGAGTGCTTGGGCAGACAAAATGCCCAAGCTCCAACCACTGCCCAGGAAAAGACCAACAGGACTGGGGGAAAGCAGAGTGCTGGGACAGCGATAGATGGCATAACAGCATCAAAACATCTTGCTATAGCACATCTTACAATTATTAACTCAAGAGGAATGTACTGGGTAGATAAATGTCCCTTATTTGTGTGAGACATACCATACAATTGCAGAAGCAGGGCAGAGCCAGCTGGAGACTCGTTCTTTTTAATCCAAACCTTTCCTGTAATGCAGCAGTGTATGCACAGCAAGGAGCACTCTCTCATGAAATTACATGTTCAACAAGCTACGCCTTGCAGTCATATTATATAATGGTTGCACAGGCAGGGAAAGTGACATCTTCCTGATGCACCCTTATGAAATGGGTTTGAAATAAGTTTTGATCTGTATGCCAGGAATCTATGATAATAAAAATGAAATTCCACTTAATGGCTACTTTTCCCCTAGTTTTGCAACCTAATTCTGGTTTGCTTCACTATCTTACTTCACTGAGAGCCCTAAGAGAAGCCGTAACATGATGGGAGTTTCTGTGAATATCAAACCAGGGTGTAAAGCAAAAAGGAAAATATGAGAAGATACATGTAAAGCTTCTTGATGGTAATCACATAGTGTTAAGTGGTATGTTAATTCCAAGAGACTAATTTTACGCAATGGCTGTCCTACAAATCCTCTTCTGCTGTTTGGTGCTGTTACTGCCAGATGATATGTTCCTTCTCAGCTTCGCTTGGGTTTCAAATGATCAATCACATGCTGATAAGTTTTCTGGGCCTTTATTTCCCAGTTCCCTGAATTACAGGCTAGTGGCAAAATCACACTGATAAAACCTTCCAGATGCCTTATCTGTGTTTCAGAAATAAATAACTTGTTGGGTTCACTCTTGAACTCTCTCACAAAATACAGCACTAGGGGCCATGAGAAATAAGCAGAACTTTGTATTTAATCTGGAATGCATGTAAAATTATACAGTGTTTTTCACCTAATCTTTTAGAGGGGATAATTTAGTTTTCAAAAAACAAGACAAATTATTTTTCTATAGACAACAAGTATTTCCTACTAATGAAAATGCCATTATAGAAGGCACATTTAGAAAGAAAAAAAGGCTTGTGTGCAATTTCTTGCTCACATAATTGCATGCTGATACTGAAAAGACACTGTGATGTGAAATTTTACTCCAAGCTAAAATAAGATGCTTTCCCTAACGGTTTAGTAACCTGTGTTAGAATACTAGCTAATACAGCAGTATGAATTTAAATTTTTCAGCTGGGCTTAAACAAAGCAGCAGTGATTCGATTTTGGTAAAAAATCACTGCAATATCTTCAACTTTTTAATTGTAGGAATATAGGTTACACTTTTTTCTGGATTTGCTCCAGCTCTATTTGCAAATCTTAGAAAAAATATTGCATGTGGTGATGAGAAGTTTGTCCAGGGATCATTGAAAGGACAGCCTGCTCAGATAGAAGAATATATTGGTATGTCTGGGGAGAAAAGAACAAAGCATGAGTGGAGTTCAGTGGGTATTCAGGAAGAATTTCTTTTCATTGCTCTTCTGTTCATTTTTAATGCTGACCAAATGCAAAGTTTCCCTGTGAATATACAACCAATGGTCAGTCTGACTTTTACAAAAACTGAGAACAAGTCAAGGAACCTCATTCTGTATTTTTCCAGTGGCTTGTTGCCTGTCACAGGAGAGGCCAGTTGTTCCAGGAGTGTTTGGATATAGTAAGAGCAGAAATTTGCCTGTACTCAGAAAAGCTGCATGGTTAAAACTTCTGGCAGTGCACATTCATGCATATTCTTCCATGCACTGTCTTGTCCTACTTCAGTCTAGGAAAAACTGACATTG
The DNA here is from genome assembly GCF_033815535.1 of Pezoporus flaviventris. Taxonomy (NCBI): domain Eukaryota; kingdom Metazoa; phylum Chordata; class Aves; order Psittaciformes; family Psittacidae; genus Pezoporus; species Pezoporus flaviventris. The sequence goes on from NW_026892549.1 coordinate 11,495,706, forward strand.
TTTTCCCCTGCCTTGATTGTATATATTTTCTGGCTAATGAAAAAGCTCAGGAAATATAACTATTCTTCGTATTTATTTTGCTTTTATATAGTGCCTTTTTCCCAAGTGCCAGAGTGCACTCTTAAAATCAAACTATATAGAACAATAATTTCTATCACAATGGAAAAACATGGCAGCAGCTTAATAGTATGCTTTAGTGCCAGACAACATTTTAGGAAATGAAGGTGGCTTTAAATAACAGGAATAAGCTTATGGTTGTGAAGAAGTTATTAGATATTGTTATGGAGCAGGACCCAGAGCAGCTTTTCTCACCCTCAGCTGCCTGCACTGGAATGTGTATGTGGGAGAAATGTCTCACTAACCCCTTCTTTGAAACCTCTGATATTAGAGAATGGGTTTTCCCAGCCATATCGAATCATAGAATAGTTAGGGTTGGAAAGGACCTTAAGATCATCTAGTTTCAACCCCCCTGCCATGGGCAGGGACACCTCACACAAAACCATGCCACCCAAGGCTTCGTCCAACCTGGTCTTGAACACCACCAGGGATGGAGCATTCACAACCTCCCTGGGCAACCCATTCCAGTGCCTCACCACCCTCACAGTAAAGAACTTCCTCCTTATATCCAATCTAAACTTCCCCTGTTTAAGTTTAAACCCATTACCCCTTGTCCTATCACTACAGTCCCTAATGAATAGTCCATCCCCAGTACCTCTATAGGCCCCCTTCAGATACTGGAAGGCTGCTATGAGGTCTCCACACAGCCTTCTCTTCTCCAGGGTAAACAGCCCCAACTTTCTTAGCCTAAAAATCTAATATCTAAATATCTTATAGGCTGAAATACTATTTAAACTATGAGGGCTCTTAACATGCCAAATTTCAGTTCATGTACATGTAGTGCAACTGCCCTCAGGCCTTCATGCAGAATTTATTCAAATATATCTCTATTTAGATTTCTGCTCTGTGCCAGTGAGTACCTGCTGTCCAGGCTCCAAGGCCCTCATCAGACCCTCTCAAATTAAGGACTTCTTTCTCTTCAGTAAAATTTTTACTTTTGTAAAGTTCACTTCACTTGTTTTCTTTATGCAAAATATGCCCTCTCTTAAGCATAAAACAATAGGGATACAGGTTACTCAGTGGCTTTATTTTTACTGAAAAGGACCTTTGATTAAAAATAAGGTTGAAAATCAGTGTGTTAGAACATTGCTTCCTAAGCACAAATGAACATAAATCACTCCTTTCTGCACTGTTGAGGACTCCAAACAAGTGTAATTACTAATGTCAAAATTTACTGCCCCTTTTATTTAGCCTGTTCATTCTTCTAAAAAATATATGCTTGGGTTAGAACTGTTCAAGAAGTTAAAGTGTTTATTATTTTAAATGCTGTTAGTGAATTTTTTATGGAAATGTACAAGTTTGGAGAAGACCTGTCCTTTTTTTGGTGCAGGTTTCACCTTAGGAAGGGAGGCATCTGGAGGCTTATGCACTTGGGCATATGGTTTTGAACAAAAAAGCTCCCATGTATTGATGAATTGAATGATCAGTCTATCTACCTGTCTAACTCTATACTGAAATTGCTTTCTTTTTATATTTTTATAAATAGCAAATATATGTTATGCCATAGAATGAATGAACTTGCTGTCCATCACTGTTATTTACACCTGTACAGTAGATGAACACATGGGAGACTGACACTGGGACACTTATTCCAAGATGTATTTAATTACTAATAGAAAGTGAAACAGTTTGAAGAAAAGATCTAAAGATATTCTCTCCAGTATAATCAATAGACTAGTTCTGAGGGCATTTGTCTGTGACAGAAGAGATTGATCAAGCTCCTCTATCCTAAAACACAACATCTTTCGTGTCAGAAGTGATTAACAAAATATCAGGCTATCATTTAGCACTTTGGAGTTTTCCTGTTTCTGTCTCAGTGGGTAAGTAAATTTTTAATTGTTTTCAATTGTTAAAGCAATCAGACAGGAAAAACCTTCCCGTGTGGATCAACAGCAGTTACTCAACCTGAAGTAGGTTATTTTTGGGAATTTGTATAGTCTATAAACTGTTATGCAGAAAATCACAGTGCAGAGTTGGGCTATAACAGCAGTGAGCCCCTGAGGGAGTTCAAAGGCAAAATTCCCACTTGATGGATTTGTGTGGTGTATTTTTTGTGACAATCATATTTTTTCTTGAAACGTTTCTGAAGCACTAATTTTAGCAATGATTACATGAACCAGTGATAACAGTGGAGGCCAAAATGATGTTTCCTATGCTTATGTACACGTATGGCCACCTGTGCTACCTTTTACAGGATTGTAATGCTTTAGCGTTATCATCAATTTAGCCCCATTGAAAGCAACATCAGCATTAATGTATGTTAAGGTTGCCAAAGGCATAACTTATCCCCGCGTGCTGACCAGCTGTAAGGTTTTAAATCTGAGAACCTTACAAAAGGGTCTTTCAGAAAGCCTGTGCTTCACTACCAAGGAAGGATTTCTCACCAAACCTGATTTAAAGAAGCCAGAATAAAGTTGTCTGCATTAGAGGTCTTAAAAAACCAAAATCCAATACCGCTGCAAAAACCAGACTTTCAGAGACAGCTTGTTTCCCAGCTAGTGATTGTACATACAAGTACTATTTAGCGTCTCTGCCACCAACCTTTCTGAGTGGTAAAGAAGATCCTTCCAGCACAGTTTTTTGGCCATGTGAATACTTCTGTGCCAGGGTTCATTGGTTGCGGCACAAGGCTGACAAGGCACAGCTCTTCATGTCCCCTCGCATCCTGCTGGCACATAGAGGATGCTTGGTATTCTCAGGAGGCAATCTGCAACCTCAGACCTAAGAGAAAAGATGAAATTGCTTTGAAACAGCAGATGGATAGTATTATCAGGAGTGTATTAATAAGAGAAAGTGTCTACACACCTGTGTAGACTATAGGTAATAGCAAACAGAACAAGAGATGTTAGTGGATGACAGACATTATGAAGCAGCAGGAAAACTGTGGCTGATTTTCCTGACTAAGATATCAGTTGAGAAAATATAGAAAGAATAAGCAAAGCAAAGGGGGGTGGTAGTAGATTTATGATTTATGTCAGAGTTATTTGTACTGCAAGGCAGCAATCATGTCAAGAGGAGAAAATAGTTATAAAATTCCTCTGGGAGATGTGTAGCTTGTGCTGGGATCATAGTCTACAACTCAAATCCAGCTATCCTGAAGTACATTAGTATCTTTAAGACTAATGTCCTCACAAAAGCATACTCTAGGGACAGGGATTAAGTCAAACTTCAGCCCTCCACATCTGAGCACTGGTGCTCCCATGTGGCACTTGTCTTTGACTGTGATGACTTAAGGATATACCAGATATTCACTCCTATGAGGTGTGTTGCAGTGGGCAGGATTACACTGGCGCTGTGCTAGGAGGTAAGCGCTGGACAGGCACAAGTGAGTCCTGCCTGTTGCTGTTTCAGCATGTGCTGACACACCAGGTAGGACAGGTCATGTTCCAGCACAGGTACCCACACTCAGGGAGTGGAGGTTGAACAAAATGCATCTTTGCTTCAGACTGGGAATGCTATGAGCTACTCCAGCATTCCCAGTGTAATTGTTCACAGTGGTTTACTACGGATTTCTTTTACAGGATCTAATGGTATGATTAGTCCAGGCAAAGGACTGAAAATTGCTTGAAACTAGATGATTTCTATATTCAACAATTATGAGTGAGGCTTTTAAAGGACATTATAGGAGACAAGAAGCCCAAATACTTCAGGAATGTTATGGGGTGTGGGTGGCTGAGTCCCACTGGTGCATACAAGACTTTGTTGGAGAAAAAGACAACTTTCTGGGGTGATTATGGGCTAGCTCAGGGAGTAGGATAGATTTCTTTTACCTTTATTTTTATTCTGCTTTATACATATTCAGAAAACGAAATGTCCACATATTTTAACACTTAAAGAATGAGTTGCAAGTACACTGGGGTAGGAAATAGCCTCCTCTTCATTTACCTTGTATTTCTTGCAAAAGAGAAACAAGGAACTAATTAGATTTCACCCTGTTTATGTCTTTGTTGCTAGCTCTAATCTCAACATCTAATAAAAGAACAGAACAACTGGCTCTGTGAATTTTTATACTTTTCTTTCTCCAGCCCATTAAGAAACGAACAGAGCTGATGATAAGGTAGCCTGAGTGAATCAAAGTATCTATGCTGTCTTATTGAGGGAGGCTGAGTCACAGTCAACTAATTTTATAGCATACCCATAGCTGATTATAAAGTAAATAATTGGAGAAAAGGGAAAAAGAAAAGTTTTAAAAATAATCTCTGAAAGGTGTTTGTGAATCTGCATGTTCTGGCAGCTGGACCAGTCAACAGATTACATGTGACTAATGCAGTGAGGTTTAATAATGGTAATTCTAAAGAATTTATTAAGTTATGAATAACAAAACAGTAACATAGCTATTAAATAAACTAGTGACTGAGTTTTACTTCCCTCTGTGTTTCATATAGGTCTGGAGAAAATCAATGAGATAAAAAATTTGCATGATAGTCAAACATCAGCAAAAGACAACTTTAAACAGAGATGAGAAGCAAGCAGGTGATAAGACATCCTTCCTGTGAAGGAATTGTCTGGATGAGATCTCAAGTCATTCTCCATATTTACTTTTAAATGAATTATAGAGCTATTAATTCAGGAAATTCTGAGAATCCTTTTGTCTCTGTATCATCTAGATTTCTTTCCATAGACTTTTTCTTTCTGAGACAAATTAAAAATAATCAGCCATTTAAAAAATTAAGAGCAAGTAAGACTGTGAGCCTGAGATGGGGAACGCCTTTTATTAGCATAAGGAGGAGGAAAAGTTGGGGTATCCACCAGTTTATGGAAAGTGCAATAACTACTGAACTGATGAGGCATTATCAAGATACTTCATGAGGGAACATTTACCGAAATTGTCAACACACAAAGCTGTCAAGGGACAGTTGAGTTGTAAAATGCTCCAGCTACCACAGGAGAGGCAGTACATTATTGCGGTATGCAGATAAATTGCTATCGAGCTCATGGAAGCTGCTTTGTGAACAAAATATGGGAATAAGATAAACTTGCTCTCAATTGATGAATTAATATAAAACCAGCAAAATGAGCAGAGCATACTACTACAACCCTTCAACTATATTAGGCAATCAATTTTTTTCTTTCAATATGTAGACTATTCCCTTGCAGCTCCCTGTGGATGCCATGCAGTATGAACACAGCAATCAAAGTAATAGATGTCAGAATAATCAAAATAATATGTGCCAGAAGGAAACAAATGAGTACATATATTCATTAAGTAAATCTAAGAGCTTAACACACCAAACTCTTTCCAGAAAAGCTGTACAAACAACTGCTCGTGCTAACACACGGGTTTACTGGTGTTTCAAAATCAGATGAAAAAATATTCTTCAAACTAATCCACTTTTTTCAGATTTATAGAATCATAGAATGGTTTGGGCTGGAAAGGACCTTAAGATCACCAAGTTCCAACCCCCCTGCCATGGGCAGGGATGCCTCTCCCTAGACCAAGCCCAAGGCTCTGTCCAACCTGGCCCTGAACACTGCCAGGGATGGAGTGCTCACCACTTTTCTGGGTAGCCCGTTCCAGTGCCTCACCATCCTCACAGTAAAGAACTTCCTCTTTATATCCAATCTAAACTTTCCCTGTTTAAGTTTAAACCCATTACCCCTTATCCTATCACTACAGTCCCTAATGAATAGTCCATCCCCAGTATCCCTATAGGCCCTCTCCAGATACTGGAAGGCTGCTATGAGGTCTCCACGCAGCCTTCTCTTCTCTAGGGTAAACAGCCCCAACTTTCTCAGCCTGTCTTCATACAGGAGCTGTTCCAGCCCCTTGATCATCCTCGAGGCACTCCTCTGGTCTTGTCCCAGCAGCATTTCTACTGAGGTCAAAACACATAGTGTAGATGCCACAATGAAATTAATAAATGTCATAACTGAAGGTAAAATACATTACTTTGAAGAAAACTTAAAAATCATGAAATGAGCAGTATATCCTGCCAACCAAGCATTAAAGACAATATCCATTCTTGTAGTGGATTGGGCATCAGCAACGTACAACGCTAAACCTCCATCTGTGAGAGGACAAGAAGATTGCCTCATCCAGGAAGAAAGTAGTCAAAAAGTCAGAACAAACCTGCAACCGTCCAAGGAAACAGATTTGTAGATAAAATCAGACAAACCAATAATCTGGCTGCCTTGAGAAATTTTCCCAACTTTTCAAAGAGGTACAGTATAAATCAGTGAAAACTTAACAAAATGGTACTTCTCACAGTATTCTCAGCCTTTTGAAGCACCAAGTGTATGTCACAAAAAAAAAAAAAAAGAGGGGGGGGGGGGAATATATTGTCATGAAAGAGCCATTTCCAAAGCCACAAACATTTTATTAGGGTACAGAAGTGGTCTAGGAAGAAGTAGCTAACAGAAACAAAATTCTGTCCTTAGTGAGGTTAGTGCAGGATAGACTTTTCCTTCTTCTCTTCACCTACATTTTTATGTTAAAGAAGGTGTAACATTTTGGAAGTGAATGGATCCTTACCTGATTGAAACCAAAGTGTGAGATTTCAAGTATTGCTCAACTAAAATACAAGTAGTCTAAATCCCACCAGCAATACCTTGTATCCACGTGTGTCTGTGTGTGTATTCATTTGACTTCAGAGTTTACAGGGAAGATGGAGAAAGATTCAGCATTTTTATTACACTCCTATTTACTATATTGGCTTTTGTTCCAGTTATGAGTTGCACTGTAGTTACTGGGTCTGGATTGTGAGCCATGAGGTCTCGGTACAGATCTCAGCTCCATCAAAACATTTTCTGCATGACCTTGAGCCACTTCACGTCTCCGTCCCATCAGTAAAACAGAATGATGATGCTTCCTCTCTTCAGCAATTTGTCTTGTCAATTTAGGAGCAAACACTGACTTGTGTTGACTACTTGCAGCTCCTATCGATTGCAAAGGAGGTTAGATGTATAGAATACTTCTTCGGATTTGGCATTTGGAGACAAAATAACTTTGAAGAACTGGACCTTTAAAGCAAATATTTTGGCCATGAATATCCTTTATATACTGTTATGAACAGCGTCTAAGAAAAGGATCCTCAATTTTAGTACAGCACAGAGTAATAAATAGCTGTTAAGAAGTTTAAAAAGGACAACAGTGTACACACTGGGCAGGTCATTGGAAATAGGCAGATCCTTGAGAGATACAGTAGAAAGGCAGCTCTCTCACGCCAAACACATTTTGTAAGCTGTATAACTTTGAAAAAAAAATTAATTTTCATCAGAAGATTTAAAGGCAAATGCTAAAATTATTTCCCTACTAAACTTCAAAGTCCAAAAATCCAGTACTGACATACTGATACTGCTCAGGAAAGTCACAAACGTACCCAGTTCTCTCACCTGCAGGCTGCAACAGCTGCCCACTTCTGCCTTAGTTATGAAAGAACTATCATTGCAGTTCATAATCCTGTTGTCTTTAAGATAAAAAGGAGTGGAACAAAAAAGTTATCAGAAACTGTAGAAATAACTGTACAACCCTGCTATTAGCTTTGCTTTGACAGCACAAAATCAGATGAAATCAGACTTCACTTGTTATTCAAACAATACAAACTGGTTTAATTCCAGACAATGGGGCCAATGGAGTTACTTGATTTTGACAAAAATGTAAATAAGCAGGAAATAAAATATTAACCTGTAAACAGCTTTTTAATTAAAGACAATATTGGGAGAGAAACATGTTGTAAAAGTTGCGCCTCTCCCTTTGGGAACTGTTACTGCTTACTTGCCATAGCCAGGGAGTGTTGGTTTTACTTCCATAGGAAAGCATTCAGCATGGTACTGTTTGTTTGCACACTTGCTATAAACACCTGTTGTGCTTTCCACAGAACAAAGATGAGGAGACAGCATAAACCCAGTGTGATTTCTAAAGACACAGGAATCTCTGTGACCCAGCCCAAGCCCAAGAGTCTGATCCCTGCAAGCTGTTTCCAGACCAGATGCCCTGGAGCTTCACCCTGTGGGCATTTGCACACCTCCTGTGCTTGTGGACCCAGAGGGTGACAGGTGTCCTGGGGTGCCAGGGGGTTCCTGGGGACATGAGTGTCATGTCTGAGGTCTGACAAAGGGAGAGCTTGTTGTCAGTTGTAGAGACATGAAGCAGGGAAGTGGGAAAGGTCCTCAATTAGTCTTTTTGAAATACTCATGGGGAAATGTTTTCTCAGCTCCAGCAGATTTTTGCTTAAGGCATGGACATTCTAAGGCATTCAGATTTTTCAGCAGAAGATCCAATTGAGATCATGGGTTGCTTGTGGGTAGCACAAGCAGACAAAAGAGAATACATAGTGAAAGGAAAACCAGGATTTATAAAATTGCAAGATACATTGAATAATTTTTGCCATGCTAGACTATTCTCATTTACTTTTTTAAATCAAATTAGACCATTTGGATTGTTTGAGAATGAACTGTCTTTTCCTGCTGGCTGTAGGCACCTAGTCTTCCCCTCACACCATCTTCTCCACCTCAGGATATGCTCAATTTTTTTATGTGTTTCAGATCTGAGGAAAATCCAGTGGAGTGAATGTGCAAACAATTAATTATATCTCATTTTACTATATATGTAACACCTTGCAGTGACGCTCCAGTGGATTTCAGGAGCCCCAAGGGAGGCTGGTGCCTTTGCAGGAAGCTCATATCCCAGTGAAAAGGTTTTTCAATTGTATGCAGTGAAAAGGCTCCAGAGGAGATTGGGAGCAATTCCATCTTGAAGGTGATGTTTCAAGCAACTATCTTTTTTTAAGATAAATACTTTTGTCTAAAATGCCTCTGTAAAAAACTATTGTCTTTTTCTTTTGATTGACTCGTTTACAGAAATTCTTCTGAGAAAAGTCTGACAAGCTCTGTGTTGTTTCAGCCCTCCCACATCTATGATTCACTGAGCTGCTTTTGTCCCTGATGCTTTACTTTATCTTCTACGAGACAGCAGCTACAGACATTACTGGTAACACTTTCATGTTTCTTAGTTACAGGAAATAATATAAAACCCCCAAATAATGAGAATACCCTCTGTCATTGGGAGCTTCATTCCCTAAAACAAGACTGCAGAAGATTATAAACTTCTTCCTTGGTCTTTAAAGGATTTTCTCATCTTCTCCTTCTTAATAAGGCATCTGCAAAAAGCTGTTTGGCCAGGCATTCGTTATTCATGGTTAAATTCTTATGGGATTAGTAGGTTTGTTAAGAGTACAGAAGTAAACAGCATATGGCTCTGTTCATAACTTTATAATGTCACAACACAATCTGTCAGAATTTAAGCGGTTTCATTTACTTCAAGTTCACATTATAAAAAAAAAACAACACAAAAAATCCCAAACAAAACCCCAGCCTTATGAATCCTTTTGCATCCCCTAAGAGACAGCAAGCTATTTCTTAATTCTTGTTCTGTGTTCCCATCTTAATAAGAATGTCTATGCATAGTACATTCAGGAACAAAAATACAGTGGAAAATACAGTTACTTAGCTACTAGGAGCTAAAAGGTCATTTCCCCTTGATGAAAAGCTTGTTCTATCAGATAAGTAGCTGCTACACTCCCTAAAACTGGCAACCCTTCAAAGGGTTTCGGAAATTAAAGGTATTGTTTGAGGATAAAGGCGATAGGTCATTTGCTTTGTGTTTAGTTCTGCAAAACCTCCTAGGTGACCCTTTGATATTGAAGTGAAGAGCTTTTTAAATTGTTTTATCTTCATAGAGCTAACGAGTGCTGGCTTACAACCACTTTTAAGACTCTAAGAAACTCCACTGGAATTAAATTTTGTAAAATATTGCAATGTATTGCCATTAAAAGGGGAGTGCCTCCACAGAGTTTGCCAGAGCTGTATCCATAATCACTCACAGCACTATTCACTGGTCCCACCGTTTTTCTCATGTTTTCTTTTTTTGTTATTTATTAAGTCTGGTTTTACTAGTTGAATAATGTCTACTATCTTACCAGTTTACTAATGATTTTCGATGTATTCCTGCAGTAGATTAATAAAGCTGTATAAACAGGCTACATATGTAAAATTTATGTCCTCTTCGAACTCTATGCTAGACTAAAATAAGCCTTACATTTAATGTGTACAGTAGTAGAAAAATTATTAATGAACTTTTTATTGCCAGAGACTGTATAGCTGTGTATTATTATATGTGTAATTAACTAATCTATAATATCGCTGTGATATACCATGCATATACTTATTTCCCTAGAGGAATAGATTCTTAAAGTTTTTTCTGCTTTTATGCTTCATTTTGTATATCCCATTTTGGGGAAAATGTTATGAGTAATTTCTTTATTAAAAAAAAAAAAAAAAGGAAAAAAGTCCACTAATGGACAATAATCACTGTGTGCTGTAAGCCTGCTTGGTTATCACTGTGACCTTCTTCATTACCTTAGCTGTTTATTTTAACATTACTTCCATTCTGTATTGGAGATATTTTCTAATAATAGCCCTCTATCCCTCTAACCCACATTCAGAAGTTAATGTAAACAAGATCATCTCGGTTTAAAATACACATGAACTCTATCTCCCAAATAACTATCAGATAATTAAAAAGTACAAAAACCTTACCTAATGGAGCTGACTCACTGCTAATGGCCAACAACGAAATCCAACCGGGGTAAGCAACAAGTTGGAGATGCTGATGGGAAGGGTTGCTGCATAGTGTCCAGGATAGGTTTTGTCCATGTATCTGGTGTTGCTTAGAAGTTAACTTTTGAAGTACTAAACTTTGCAGGAAAAGCCATCAGCCTGACTGCTTTTTTTTTTTTTTTTTTTCCCTTTCTTTTCAATACACTTTCTTGGAGGGGGGTTAATGTGTCCTGAATCCCACAATTCCAAGACGGAAGTCCTCCAGCTATACACAAACCACTTTAGTCCGCCGTCGTCGTTCCCCCGCCCCAAGTGCCCCATCGCCCAAACAGATAGAGAGCATGTGTCTTTGCAGCTGCTCTGGCCGCAGCTGCTCTGATTCACACACCAGTAACACACCCGCGTGCACACGCAGAGGATATCATGTACCCTCAGTGTAGGTGGTTGGAAAAAGTCTGAGAGAAATTAGGCTGCTAAACCAGGCATGCCTGCTCATGGGGATTTTAAAGCAGTCAACCCTGACTTCAGAATATTGCACTCATATCTGCCATGTACATGAGAGGGGTTTAAAAAATGCTAAAATATAAGCTTGCAAATTGTTTTTTACATCAGATTTCTGGAGGTTACACGCATGCAAAATTGATACAGAAGTGGTCTGTGCAGTGCAAACAGGCCTGATGGTTTGTATTTTGGGTTGCTGCCTGGTGTTTCAGAGAACAGTCCTTAGCTGCTGGAATAAAGTGCAGCAGCATTTGCTCTGCCAACCCACTCTGAAAATGAGATGTATGTTTCAGAAGGTCAGCTCACCAGCAATAGTAACATAAATAGAAAACAGAAGGTAGCAGCAGTGAAAGAATTCAATCACTCACGTTGCTCAAACACATTTTTCTAATGTTTAGTCTCTTTGGGAAATGCGCTGTTGCTACCACGTGGGTCCTTTGTGCTACTTGTAGTAGGTGTGAACATTGTTTATTGTCTGACAATGCATATTGCCAGTTTAATGCACAATATGAAGAATTTGCTATTAAATCATATGCTATAGTCTGATATTCATGGCATTTTATTTGGAAATTATTGTATCCCCACTGACTGTTCAGTGTTTTCCATAGCTGCCAGCACTTCTTTTCTTCAACTTGTCAAGTTTGATTATTTTGTGTTTGCTTGTTTAAGTGAGGATATTGTGAATTATCTGATAACAGTGTAATACACAAGGCTGTAAACATTCCATGCAAATCACTGTGAGGAATATTTCATCTCAAATCATAAACAAAGCCATTAAAAATATTTTGCAGTACAGCCAAGGAGTTTCAAATGTTCATTTGGCATAACTACATCCCTTGAGGAGTTATACCACTAGATTCCTTGAGGGACACGTAGGTTACTTAAGAAGAAACTTCTAAAACTTTTTCCTTGATTTTGATTTTGGATTTCGATGTTGTAAAATCACTTTTAGTAGTCTCATTGGATTAGCTGTTTCACAGGCCTGACTTGTAGCCCTTTGAGATTCTCTGGGAGTCTTTCCATTGATTTTATTGATGTTTAGATTATATTCTTTCAAAATCATTAAGACTCCAAGCCCAGTATTTCTGATATATTTTTTTCCTAAGAGATCTCCATCCATTTCTTGAGTACAAATGTATGACAAATGACAAAAATCCAGTTTATTTTAAACAGGTCACAATTTCTACCTTTACATGGCTTTCTCAGTTAATGTTTGAATTTATTTGTGGCAGTATCTACACACTGATAGGGGCCTAGTCTTCTTTGACTCTTAAGTTTTAGCCTAAAAGGCATAGCTTTAATGTTTAACGTAGAGACTGAAATCCGCTGTAGCTTGAGATTTATCCTCACCAAAATATTGGCAACCAAAGCAAATATATAACATAGCAAGAGAACTTTCCACAAACAATCCAGCTTTGTTGGTCTTTTGGATACTGAATGAGTAAGTAACCAGGCAAAAAAAAAGTAAGTGGAAGGTGTTTAGGGCAACAGGAGAATAGGGACAATTTTGTAGATTTGCTTATCCCCTTACCTATTGCCTCTCTAAGCAGGTTGTAATGGGGGGAAGCTTTTGAAGGTGGTTACTGCTGGTAAAGATAAAAGGAAGCTTCCTATCAACTCAGCCAAAGAGTTTCCCTGTGTTGGTTATGGCTCCCTTCATACTGGGAGGACAAACAGCTCCAGGTCAGACAACGAGGTGCAAATATTCCCTATTTCCCCATATTCTCCCAGCCTAAGGCAAGACCTTGCTGATGTCAGAAAAACAGTGAACAATACCTTCTCCCTCCAAGCATTAATCTAAAAAAATCATGGGAAATTAAACCCATGTAGAACCTGCCTAAAAATGCTGGAAAATACTCTCACAGTTTTCACACCATTAACCTTAGTATAAGGAGAACCTGAAACTCCCCCAGAATTTGGTGTAGTCAAGTGTGGCTAGTGAACACTTTAAACAATTAGCTTCACTGTACAAAAAGACAACACAACACTGAAGGCCTGGCACCAGTCCATCTTGTATTAATTTTCAATGGTAGGGATGGATATATGGTGGGTCAAAATAAGTCAAAACGCAACAGTTGGAAGTTGGCCGCAGCATTTCAGACTTGGCCAAAAATTGTCTGATGGATATGCATGTTAGGTATTCAGAGCTCTTCACTTTATAAGAAACAGTGTTTGCCTGAAATATCCTACTTGGCAAATTGGTGCTGCAATACTGGTGGTGGGCAGGAGAAGCTGTGCTGACTCAGGGCAGAGAGGAATGGGCAGCCCAGGGGGAAATAAGCAGTTGTAGGAGGGCTGTGAGAAGAGTATCAAGAACAACAATCTTTGCTTTTTACTTCAGATGCAGACCCAAACCTCAGGATGGGACTTTATGATAACACGATGATGAAAATGCAAATACCTCGAAGGCCTCCAAAGACTTGACTTCCTGACACTTTGTTCCAAGCCTGTTCAGGCTTCTGAGTCAGTGTAGGAGGTTTAATTGTTGCATGCAGAAGTCCTGGGATATAGTGACTTTTTGAGGGATGAATCCATTACTCAGGTATCTTCTGAAGGTAATGTGGAAGTGTTCATCTACTTCGATGTCCCCAGGAAGGAGAAAGGTATACCCTGTTCCTCTTCTTTCCTTTTGCACTTGAGCCAGCAAGAAGTTGTACAATCCTTTTAAGCTCTGACACACTCATTAGAAACTGATCTAAAAATGACAGTCCAGGTTTATTTCCTTCTGCTTCCTCTGAGAAATACTCTTGCTATGAGGTTGTCCCTTGGAGTGGCTTTCTAAATAGGGAAGAGATTTATTATTCACAGGTGACATGGAGAGCATGACCCTGCCTGTACACACATTTTCCTAGTAGTAGAGAGTCCTTCAGAGGGAAAAGATGTCTTCACTAAATAGTATAAAATTTTATGAGTCTGAGTTTATACATTTATATGTGCCCAAACCCTCCTCTGTGCTTTTTTCCTCTTGTTTTGTCTGATCAAAAATAACTTGCGAAGTCCAGTGACAAGGAGTAAACGTGCTGTGCTCCCAGGGCAGTCCCTTCTCTGCTGATATGAGTAGCTGTGTCCACATCTAGCAATACTTTCTGCAGATTCCAAGAAGGTGGGAAGGTTGGTATAATGGATTTTAGCTTAGTCCCAGGCATCTCACACAAAATTTCTCTTAAAAGGGTTGAGAAGGAGTTCAGACATGGGATTCTTTCTCTCTGCTGTTGGCTTTTACTTTTTTTTAGTCATCTCTGTCCACATATTTTACAGACATGCCAAACACATTACTGTAATCAAAGTGTGTTTATATTCATACACCTTGTTAGCCCAAACAACTACTCTATTTTACAACTCTCATTTCAAGACTACTCAGCTGAGTGACATTAAATGGGAAGAACTTCATCTCAGTTTATGCCTAGTTTGGGGAAATAAAGAGTAGTCACATGGTTATTAGAATTTGTTTTTTCCTCTGTTTTGTGTTCTGGTGTACAGAATACAGCATTTGTGTTTCTTCATAAAATAATATGAGAAATACACATGCCTGCAGGGATATGAACTTATTGGCATCATGGAGACAAGGTGGGATGGCTCCTGTGACTGGAGTGATGGAATGGAAGGATACATGCTCTTCAGGAAGTACAGGCAGGGAAGACAAGGAGAGGCTGCGTCTCTCTATGTCAGTGACCATCTGGAGTGCATGGAGCTTTACCTGGGGGTGGATGAGGAACTGACTGAGAGCTTATGGGTCTACTACAGTGTCACCTGTCCCTGCTCTCCCTTTAATCCTGACTCATTCCTTACATGAAAGCATAGTCACCCCAGCTGTGGGAGAATGGAGAGTGATTTTTACATCCAGCCATTCAGTGTGTTTATTTTTCAGGTTTTAATTCCCCTGTGGGAGAACTCTGATGGTTTTCAGTGTATCAGCTCTCATTAGCCAGTGAACCTAATAATGGGCATTCAGACTCTGCAGAGATTTAGTGAAGAAACCTATTCATTATCTCCAGGTTTTTTAAGGGTATACAGAACATGAGTGCTTTGCTCTGAGACAGTCTTAGTGAACTTACTAGTGAAATTAGATCAGTTCCTTGTAATTATGCTGTCCTTGGTATGGCTCAAAGTTGGATGTGACCCCTGACCTGATGTGGTGCACCCATAGCTCTGGGTGAGCAGGGGAATGAATGTCTGTTTTGTTCTCCTGACTGTTTTGCAATGTGTGTTGCTCTGCCCATCTGAACTTTAGCTGTGTGCAGTGTGCCTTACTAAATTTGCAGCATGCACCATCCATGGTATTTTCAGGTGGTAACCTCTGCCAAGGTAGGTGAGCTATACGTGAGCCAAGCACCCTGAGAGACTCATGTGTGCTGGTGCATGGTCATAACTGACATGTGCATTCTTCATACAAGTTCCTTTCTTTGTTGGAAAACAGCAAACTATTGCAGAGATGTCACTATAAATCACATCTGTAATTCACTTCTTCTCCAGGGTGCCCCAAGACATGTTTAAGAGAATGGTTGTCATTGCTCAGCAGCTCAAACCCAAAAATTACTTTTCTATGTGAAGAGAGTGACAATTAGCAAACAGTAATAAAAAGATGACACCTATGTCCAAACAGTGTATACTGGAACTGGCTGGAGATTTCTCATCAGAATCCATTTTTAGAAAAGCATATGTTTTCCATAAAATCAGTAGGAAGGAGATAAATTTTTTAGAAATCTTTTTTGTCCTTAGATCCTTTAATATTTTGCGAGGTGCCTTGGTGCCTGAATCAGTCATGGTCCCGTGTTCCACAAGAAACTGCTTCAGCTTCTGTGAACATAATCTATTTTACAACCTGGGTAAAATGGATTACTTGATTTTAAAAAAGCCCTGCATTTTGATTGTTCTACTGCAAAATTAATACTAGTAAGTATGAAGGTATCAAAATGCTCTAATGGAACGGAAAGTGTCAAAACACTTTCACATTGGTGGATTAGTCCAATAAGAGAAGA
This sequence comes from Pezoporus flaviventris, assembly GCF_033815535.1. Taxonomy (NCBI): domain Eukaryota; kingdom Metazoa; phylum Chordata; class Aves; order Psittaciformes; family Psittacidae; genus Pezoporus; species Pezoporus flaviventris. Next base: position 11,511,860 of record NW_026892549.1, read on the forward strand.
TAGGGAAGAGGAAATGGACTTTTTCTGAAAAACTTCTTTGCTTGTTCTCCCAAAGTCTTGGCTTATCTTGACTGGATAGTAAAAAGAAAGAGTAAGAAATCATAGCCTTGATTTTGGACACATAACACTAATATGAAAATCACTACTGCCAAGAAAAAATGCAGACTGAATTTTCTCATTGAGTGAACTTTCCATTTAGGAAACAGTTTCCTTTGAAATGACAGCAAAAAAGGTATTTCACAGGAGTAATGGCAGTGGAAAGGTAAGAAGTGGAAAGGTGTAACTCCTACTTTGAATCATTCATTCAGTATTTTTCTGGAACTTTTCTTTTTGAAGAAATGAAAATTGTAAAGGGCAATCAGTGCAGTCTGTCCTTGCCCAGGTCTTCCAATGAGGAGTAATAATGAGAATCAAAGCAAAACCACCAGGTTTAATGACAAAAGGTGGGAATTTGCCTTGGATTAAAAACAGTGTACAACCAGCATTAAAACTGACTATCCATGTATCTGACATTTCTTCTTTCATCCTCCTCCTTCTTGTCCATTCCTTGATCTTGCAAGAGAGTCTATGTGAGCAGGTATTGTAGTCAAAGAAATCTGTATTACTGCAAGTGGCCTAGGCAGGGCACTCTCAAATGAACCTGACAGTTGCTTCTGCTTCTTCAACACAGATATTGCCTCTTCAAGGCTTTTAGATTGCTGAACAAGCGAGGGATGCTAGAAGTAAATAAAAGATATAATATCTATACCAAAAATCCGATATAAATGGTACAAAAATGTAAAATCTGGCTAACTAGTGAATGAACTAAAATAAGTGGCAGACAAATGTGAGTGATACAGCATAGATCACTCCCTTAATTTGATTCAATTGCCTTTCTGCATTCATTCAAGAAAGAAAAATATTACAAATATTATTTGTTTTCAGAGATGATAGGTTAATCTAAGATTAATGCAGCATTTATAACTGTCAGGTTAACTCTAAAGATCAGTTTTAAGAGACAGGCATTCCTGCAGATTTAATAAGGACAGTTATAATTCTCCATAGGATGCTCCCCATAGTATATGATTTTAGGGTCTTTGATAAATTCCCTGGAGAAACCATCACTGTAAAGGAAACAGAGGCAAAAAAAAAAAACACCTTTTTTTTTTTTTTTAATTTTAAAATTCCCCCTTTCCTTCCCACCATCAGTCTCATACAGAAATAGGAAATGAGTTTTAACTGTTTTGTTAAAACATTTGCAGTGGATCAAATAAGAATTTTATTTCAAGTTCCCAGTAACATATGTTTCACTCTATAACCTTATCACAGAGTAGGTAGCTTTGAAGCAGACAGAGATTTATTCTGAAACATTTTTCTTTCATCTCTTTACAGTTCTGTTGGTGATTTTAAATGTTTGTGCAATTGGTACTTACATACAGTAAATGATAAATGATATATTACAACAACACCACCATGAAGCTGAATTGCTTTTTTTAGTGAATTTAGAGAATTTACTGCCTTGAAAGGTAACAGATTGATAGTACTAGTGAATTAAATCCTCTTTATCCCCAGAACAAGTATAATGTGGGCGTAGCAAATATTTTCCAGACCTATAAATCAGCCATAGCACCTCAACTATCATCCACAGGGACCTGCTGCTCCCTGTGTTTCTCTTTTGCTTTTTTCTTTTTTTTCCCCTAAAATTATTCCTCTAGGGATACAGATTACATAAATTTCAAGAACAGAAGGGTAGTGATACATCACATGAGCTTCTCTTTTCTGTATTAAACAGTAAATATCACTTATTTATACAAGAAAAGGTATGTGGGAATATCATGTGTTGGTGGTTAGTGGTGCCTTGGAGAGTGGAACAGGAGCTGCTGAAATACAGGTCATAAACAGCGAGCTTCCAGCCATGGATGGGACACTCACCTCTTAGAGAAACTCTTTTTTCAAAATCTCAGCTTTTTTTACTGCTAATATTGTCATAAATCCTCTAAATGCCTGCTGGCTTTAGCCCACCATAAAAATAACTGAAACTAGAGAAATGTTGGAAATACATGGCTGGATTATCTCGGATATATTTACTCCATTCTCTTAGTGAATTTATACACATCACTCCGTGGGAAAAAGCATGTTTCCAACAGAGCTCAGAAAGACCTCACAGGAGTTACAGGCTAATTTATAGCCAGTCCAGTAATTTATTTGCCACAAGTCTTCCTCCATTCAGTATTCTCAACCAGATATTTTGCAAATTCCAGGTTTTCGTCTTCTGAGAAGGGTAAAAATCAAGTAATTACTGAATTTTTCTGAAGAACAATGGAGGAAAAAGCAGGTGTGAAATAAAAACAGAAGCACTTCAAACACATTATTTCAGCTCTTATAAATAACATCTCATAAATTCATCCCTTGTGAAAAGATCACATGGAATACTAACCTTTGAAAACCTAGTAATATAAAATTAATAGAATGCTACTTATTGCTACAGACTAGTAACATTTTAGAGGTAATGAAGGTTCTAGAATAGGTTTTATTTTGTCCAGGTTTTTTTTTTTTTTCACATAAACTGGAATCATAACTCTGCAAGCCTGTTTAGCTTTCTGGGAAGTAGGTAATGGGATCCTCTTTTATATACATAATCTACAAATAGACTTCTCAGGCTGTTTTTTTAATGCTTCTTTTCTTTTGGCCCAACTTTTCTGTTGTCATCCATTTCAAGAAGCATGGATATTTTTATGACTTTACTTTGGATTAGTTGTTCTTAGGCACTTTTAAAAGGGACATTTCGCCTTCAGTAAAACAGCCCTTGGCTTCTGATAATTCATAAAATTCAGATCTTGCCTGCAGTCAGTTATCCTCATTGTTCCCTTCTAATGTTGCTCTTTTATCCTTTCAGTCTTGCTGGCAACCTGAGATTTGCTGTTAAGCACCCAACAATTCTGCAATCACTGCTTCTTGAGGTTTTTGAAAACAATACAAATACAGCAGAGAAAATATTTCATTTTCTAGTTTTATTTTTTAACTTGACACAAACTGATGGCAATGCAGGTATTCTAAATTAGTCTATCACAGCAAGTCTCATACAAGCGTTATTATATCTATTTATATAAACCCCAGAAAAACGTTGTTGCTTTCTTAGGGACTTTAATCACATTTACCTGTTTGGGTTTTAGAGCATCAGTGTCACATGATAGGTTTTACACAGCTGACTGCATATTAATTGAATACTCTAATTCAACCTCTAATTCTACCTTTTAATGGTTGAAAGCCCATTAAAGCAGTTATTTCTCTAACAGCTGTGTAGAAAAGGTGATGTTGTTGTTTCATCCTGAATAGTTCTTCTTCTCATCCTCTGACTAATCAGCCTGATGGACTTGCCAGGCTCTTTCCGTTTGAGTTCAGTGCCAGAACAGCACAAAACATTTTTTCAGAATTATGCTTGCAATGAAAGTAAGACAGATTTGCTCTGTGTACATTATCCACAATAAAACATTCTCTGTTTTCTGTTAGCATACGCAATTAGTCTAATACTATTAATTAGCCTAAATAATAGGCTACAAGTCTCTTGTCAACATTCAATATACTTTCAGAAAATTTGTGCCAAACCCGTTGCCTACCCATCTGGGCAGACTGGATGAAGCTAAGTAAGTTTGCACAGGAGCAAGGAGAGATTTTTTCTTTTTCCCCATCATGCACAGAGCTTTGTAAAACTCTTGTCCAAGTTGAAACACACTAGGTTACAGGATGCTTTCCCTCTTCAGCTATAAAAAAAAGAAGCAGGCATTTGCACCTGACGAATTTGCTTTTTACTTCCATGCTGTGAACCTGTTATCACTGCTGGTAATGTCAGTTTAGTGAAGAGTTAACTCAGTAAGTAGCATTAAGGGACATGTTGCTTATGATTAATTTTGTTATGCACATAGTAGAACTGACTAAATATCAGTGGCTAAATTATGACTAAATACCAGTGCCTAATTTTTCAAGGTACCTGATTTTATAACTCTATCTAAATGTTCTTTGCTCTTTTTTAGGCTTTCTAATGTATTAGAAATTGTCCATTTTTAAAAATTATTCAGCAATATGTCAGCTTACATTGTTGCTTGGCTTAAAGTCAAATGCAACAAATGCTTCGTTAAACAATTGATCTCAGACGAGAGAACAAAGTCATCCATCATCAAGTAGCAGGTTTTGTTTGTTTCCAAAATTGTTTGTCCTAGTTCTGGTTAGGATAGAGTTAATTTTCTTCTGAGTAGCTGGTACAGTGCTGTGTTTTGGGTTTAGTATGAGGATAATGTCGATAACACACCAATGTTTTTAGTCGTTGCTAAGTAATGCTTATTCTGATCAAGGACTTTTCATGTATATAAAAGAGGATCCCATTACCTACTTCCCAGAAAGCTAAACAGGCTTGCAGTTATGATTCCAGTTTATGTGAAAAAAAAACCTTGGACAAAATAAAACTTTTCCGTCTCTCATGCTCTGCCAGTGAGGAGGGGCACAAGAAGCCAGGAGGGAGCAGAGACAGGGCACCAGACCCAAACTAGCCAAAGGGGTATTCTGTAACACAGAATGTCATGCTCAGTATAGAAACTGAGGGGGAGTTGACTGGGCATTAGTCACCAGGTGGTGAGCAATTGTGCACCATTGGGTCTCTTGTGTTTTATTCCTATCTCTCTTTTTCATTTATTATTATTATTATTATTATTATTATTTCAATTATGAAACTGTTATTTTAACCTGCATGTTTTACTTTTTCTAATTCTCCTCTCCGTCCCACAAGGAGGGGTAGGGGAGCAAGGGAGTGGCTGCCTGGTATTTAGTTGCTGACTGGGGTTAAATCACAACATTGTTTCAGTGCCATTTACTTTGGCGATACATCTTAAACCTGTGACATTCAATAGCGTTACACAGCACTGAATCTACTGTATGTGTTTAAATGTAGACTAAATACCTGTATGAAAACCAAGAGCTTACACAGACCTTTTACAGCATTTTCGAGTGTATAATGGACATAAATTATTTAAGACATAAGCCAACTACTGTTCAGTTGAAGAAGAAACTTCTGTTATTCCCCCGGTGCTCATTATCAGGTTTGCTGAACTTTCCTCAGGAGCAGCTGGTGCTGGGCTGTGCTCGACAAAATGAGCAACAATCTGGCTTGTTGCATTGCAAATAAATCTCTCAAGTTTAGAGTGGGTCAAAGAGCAGAAATTTGTTGTTTCATGGTGTAGGAACTGTTGCATTAGCCATATTTTCAGCGTTTGGATTAAAAAAAAAAAAAACAACAAACCAAAAAACACCAGAAAGCATTATTGCCCCTGACTAAGGATCCTGGCCCTAAAGAGCTGTGTAGTAGGTGCTGGGGATGAACAAATGAAGAATACGGCAAATCAGTGATATAAAGAAAATTCAGCAGCCATTTAGGGAAAGCACAGCCCATTTTGTAGCATGACTCAGTAAATCTAAGAATCTAATTCCTATTATATTACTCTTCTCTAATTGAAAAAAAAGAAAAGAAAAGAAAAAAAATTACTTAAATTTTTTTGAAAGGTGAATTGATTTGTAGAGGGTTCAGTTTCACAAGCTCACAGACACATGAGAGTCGCTGTGGTTCAATAAATTAAACAAAAAATGGAAATACCTTTGGGTATTTTCTGAGTTTCTCTATGTTTTAAAATTGAGGTGTGTCAAATGATACCAAAGACAGTGAAATTTTGCAGTTTTTTTGTCAAAATTCTTGAGAATTTTCTAGATTCTGTAGTTTTTTTTTGATGAAATATGAAGACCATTTTAAAACAGGTTTTTTTCTAAGACTGCCTTTTCAAAACTGAGTCCAAGTATAGCTGGAAAAAAACTTGAGATTTTGTCCTAAAAGAGCAGTATGGATCCATGTTCTCTTGCCTAAATCCCACTAACAGTGCTACCAGGATGTGATAAAGCAGAGATATGACTCCAGAGAAATACATGACTGTCAGCTCCATAGATGTGTGTACAGACAGCTTCAAGCCTTTCATGAGATTTACTATTATTTTGTAAGGTGAAGACACGATATACATGATATCTGCTACAATAGCAGAAGATCCAACAGCATGTCAAGAGCAGTGAGTGAAGGCATTGGCCACTCAAAAAAACTCATCAGGAATTTCTGGAACACCAGCAGCTTTTCAGCAATGCTTGAAAATCACAAATGTCACATTGTGATAGACTTCAAATAATTAAAAATGGCTAAATATGCTGCTTGTAAATGGGCTTGTTGAAAACTTTGATCACAGACAGAAAGGAATTCTTTTAAAAACCTACTGTTAACAGTAGGTAAAAAGTTAATGAGAAACATGTAAATAATTAATTCTTCCTCTAGAGCCAGGAAAGATTTGTTGTTGCTAATAGACTCACAATATAGGTTGTGTTGTCTTTTCTGAAGTAAGCAGAAAATAATTTATTGCACCAATAGCTTTATTAGTGTTTGTATTCCCAGTAAAGAATATTTCCTGGATTAACTAAAGCAGCTTGCCTTGGTGATGTACACAGAATGGCAGGGCTAAATTGACACTTCAAAATAAACAGCATACTTCAGATCAAAAAAACATTGAAGGAAAAGATTCAAAAAGAAGTCTGGCACTTTGTGTTTGCAAGAAAGCAACTGCGAAGCACACAGAACTAGTTGAGATGATCCAATTGTAATACTGCATTAAAGCATGTCACCTTCATCCATGTGATGTCCTTTGAAGCAATATCATCAGGAGAAGTAATACCCTTCCTTTACTTACGCATGCAGAGTATGCAGAGTCATCACAGCTTGATGTCACTCAGGTCAAAAACACTTACATGATCCCAAGTGTTCAGACATGGTTATTTCACAACTGAACTGAAAATATACTCTCCCTATATTATTTGATAAATATTTAGGCAACATTACAATAATCTCTCATGTGACATTATGATACCAAGTAATGTGATAGCTCTCAGCTGTCCTATTGAAAATAATTCCTACTTAGTTCTGCTGAACTTACAAATTTCATTCAAGCTTGCCGAATACATTCTCTGCATAGTATTAGAAGCTGTACTATCTCAGGGACAATAAACCAGCGGATAGCTTGGGGATAGGTAACAAGTTTAAAAAATGTGTAAAAATTGTCTTCCAAGTTCTTTCTGTATAAGGTAGACAATCAGCTCCTGGCATGGCTTCATTCAAGTGTGACAGACACTGATAATATTTAATTCTAATTAACGTACAGTTTCTACTGCTGCTTCTGCTGCTGACAGAGAAAATGCACCATGGCTATCTGACACTATTAATTTGTAAATATAAGTGAATGAATATATTAGAAAGAAGGATTTTTTTTTTTTTTCTTTTTTTGAGGGGTAAAGTTGGTTTCTGAGGCTAGGGATTTACCACCATTCAGATGTAAAAATATACATTAACATTAAACAGAATCTAATCTAATAGCCAGCCAGAAAAAAAAACCCTTAAGTATCCCCAGTGAGTCTTTTCAGCTGTGCTTGCACTGATCTTTACAGATCTGGCCTCTGGCAAGGCCCCAGCAGGGATGCTGCAGCCACACCTATGCCCATAATGTAATAGGTCCTGGCCTAACCTTGCACCTATCCTCAGCCTTGCATTAATGAGCATTCCCCCGGTCTTCATATACCCTGTGACAAAATGGCCAAGTTCTTCATCCAAACTCACAATCCCCACCCAGCAGCATGTTGTTGTGTGTGGCACTGTGCCGTCTCCAGGCAAATCTTTGAAGCTCAGGTAACAGATGACATCTCTTCTGGATATTTCTTCCTGAAGAATTTTAAAATTCAGTAGCACCCAGCAGGAGCACAAGAAGCTGAATGACTTCATCCTTTTTTTGTTTTACCCTGTAGGGGTCTGAAATAGCTCCAGGCATCGATAGTTTTTATAACTTCATAAAAACTCAAAGCGATGATGGAGTTGAGGGAGTCTTGATTAGCTCCAGCAAGTCTTTCTCTGCAGAAAAAGGAAATCTCACAGTGTTTCATGTGAGGGCTGTTCCTCTTCTTCATTTAAGGGACAGTAACAGATTGTCTCCCCACATCAATGGATGCATGTTTAGCCTTGTTTCTGACTCCTTTGAAAGCTATTCTCTACTGATCCAATTGTTAGCAAGTCTCTGGTCATTTGGAGGGTGGAGGGCAGCAAAAATGCTCAATGCAATACCAGACACATCATGATTGTTTGTGCCTTAGGCCACAGAAAACGACGTGCCTTAACCGTGTTTAGCTGAGTTGATCCTCTTGTGGCTTTTCAGCTCCTTTTTTTGCAGAATACCATCTATGTATCACAGATACATTGTTACTGGAAATGGTTTGTATCAGAAATAAGCGTGGAAGGAAGCTACAATAAGTCTAACACACCCAACAGCAAGAAATTCTGCAGCATTTATACTTCCTGCAAGAAAAATTTCTCCTTCTTTGTCACATGCTGTTTCCCACATCTGGCCATGGCGTGCATCTCAACTTGTCAGTGGATGTTGCTATTTCTAGGTTTCTGCTTTGCAGGCTTGATGGGGAACTGTGTGTGACCTAGCAACAGATCTGTAAGAGCAAATAATATCAATCCTGATGAGAATAAAATTAATACATCTTTTACAGGGCACAGCTGCTATACTGGTGCTGCTCCCTGCACAGAAACATTATGAAAAATATTCCCTTTTTCCCTATTCATGCCACGCAAGGCAGTCATTTTTTATTACATATCTACCTATCTATTACATAGAAAGCAGCCTGGAAAAGCATCAGTCAATATTAATAATAAAAATAATGAAGAATTACATGGTGAGGGCATACCAAGCATGTTCTAGTATGTACCAAAGAAGCTGTGGCTGAGAGTCACACCCACTTTCATCTGTACAACCTCTCTGATCGCTGTATTAAACAGCTGCCCAGTAGATGGTGGTGTTATTTCAACTACTTTGCTCTGCACTCTCTGGGAAAGCAGTCAGACTGCACAAAACAGCTATGGGAAAAGCTGCTTCAGGATTTTGCAGCTCCTAGTATGTCACTTACAGGTTGTTTCCTGCAGCATTCCGATATTCCTTCTTGTAGAAATAAATGTTACTGAGATCTATACTAAATTAAACATTCTTACAATTGTCTTGATGAAGATGCCAGTGACAGGAGGAGGGGTGCCATCTCACAAACAGGAAGAAATATTTTTTTGAAGAATCTCTTTTACAGAAATTTCAGTGTGCTACAAGCTGCACTCCAGCCCTGGTCTGGTAGTGTAAGTACCTCCTTCTGGGACTTCCAGTCTTCTCCAAAGCTTATGTGGGATACCTTAATTATTCATGTTCCTTTGCAGCAATACCCTGTCCTTTCTTTCTCAGTTCTTGTAACATTTTTATTCTTCTTTGCTCCTGCCCCTCCTGAGCAGATACTTCATTAGATTTTCTCACTCTTGTGTCTCTTTTTGCAGTCTATACTGTGTCCTTTTCCTTTCCTTGTCAAGCTGCTGGCCGCATCTAGATATATAATACTTCAGCTCCTGGCTGTTTGGCTGTCATGGAATAAGATCTCATGAAAGAGCAGTAAATCCCATCACAGATTTGACAGTGTTTCCCCTTTGGATGGGAGCTTGAGGGGTGAAATAGCATTTTAGGATGGAATCTCTCTCTACAAGCACTAGATCAAGTTGTACTTAATCTTTTTGCTAACTTTAAAAACTGTCATAGCTGTTGCAGCATGACAGGGTCAGTCATCAGATGGAAGTGATCATCCAAAGGCAGTTTGATATATTTGTGTGCTCAGTGGATGATATTGAGTCAATTGCAGTCTGACACAATATCTGGAGACTAGCTTATATTTGCGGTTTGGCATAACTCGTACATTCAGTGCATAATTTTTGAGTTGTTCTGTGTATTTAGCTAGCTGCCATGTATCTTCATGAATACTTAATATGAGCTCAAAGTCTGAGACACCATGCAAGTAATTTTCCTGATGCCAGCATGAGTGGATATTTTTTATACTTGTTTAGGTCTCAGTGTTTCCATATTGTAATGCTAAAAAAAAAATAACTGATTACAAATATTATATACTACCTAGAAAACTTCGGACCAACCCTGTTTCTTGGATATGGCAACACCTTTAGGAAGACCTAGGAGTCCAAGCAACTTTTGACACTAGTGCCCTTAATGACCTACAGTAAAATAGAGTTCAAAAAAAATATATCTATGTCAACATACTTTGCTGAAACTCTTTAAGCATGAATTGAGCTGCTGCACTTCTTACACCACCACTAGCCCAGGCAGACCTGTGGCTGGGTGCAGGGGGAGGCTGGCACAGGTTGGTCACCCTCAAGCCAGCTGGTCTGCTGCTGCTGCTGTATCCTGCATCTCCTGGGAACTGCAGAGACATGCTGCACACCAGAACGTTTGTATGACAGACCAGCATCTCCTCAGCGTTGCATACCACAAAGAGCATCTGACCTCAACCAAGACAGTATGGCTGTTGCTGTGTGGCTGCAAACCTGTCCACCATTGGGCTGTTTCCTCCAAATGGTGCCAAAGGCAGGAGTCCACATCCTCTCATCATTCTTTAGGGTCTGACAGCTTCCATGGAGGAGTGCTCCTCCAGTTGCACTGCCTCATAGAGCTCCCACAAGCCTTTATTCCCATTCCCTGCCCCTTCCCAGGGAGTGAAGAGATGGCTCCAAGTCAGCAGCTCACTTGCAGTGTGCTTTGCCTAAGGCTGCATTTGTTTCCTTCAGACAGGCTGCATGGAGATGGCAGTGGTCTTTCCACCTCTGGCACCTCAGGCCCTAGTGGGAGCTCCCAGAAATCTCAGAGTTTTGGGGCACCTGCAGTGCAGACACAGCTTAAATCTGTGCGCAGGACCCAACCTTCTGTTTCCAGTGTGTCTCCTCAACCACCATAGCCCACACACAGTCAGGGGGCAGTTGTTAGTGTAGTGCTGTAGCCTGAGTTGCAGTTGTCCCAAGGAGACAGCCATTCACATCCACTTATCCATGCAGGGTAAGGTATAAAGATGTAGAACACATGAGAATGAGGCTGATTGAGAAGAACAGAATATATTTTTTTTAATATGAGGCAATTTATATGTAAAATATTGGTAATAAAAAAAAAGCCTTAAATACAATATTCAAATTTTAGCAATAAAAATCCTGTATCTGACAATGATAAATCAGAGCATTAAAAACATGTCAGTCAGAGAGCAGATGGTTTTTGCAGGGGAAACAAGTTTTGTAATGTGGAGTTAAAATAGTGTTGACATAAACAGGATCAGTCATGTACAGCTGGTCGGTGTCCCCAGCAGTGCCAGGATGGGAACTGAGAAGGTGCAGAAATACTTCACGCTGCAGTGTGTTGCTATGGACACAAAGACATCACCAGGGCTGCCAGGACTGTGTGTTTACAGGGTCAGACTCCATACTGCCCTTAAAATGATGGGAGCTACTTGCTGCTCAAGTGGTAAATTCTATTGAATTGACCTTAATAGGAATATTTTAAGTATTTCTTTCTTTTTTGTGTTCCAGGACCCAAATGACTTCATTTCCAAATAGTCTAAAATAATTCACAAACTAAACAAGTCTTACCTAATTACCTCAGTGTACCCCCGTATGAAAATAGCCTTTGAATCACACATGTCCTGGTCTTTTGGATGGCCTTCTACTGCACTTGATTTCTACATGGATGATCAGAAAGTAGCTTTTCATGTAACCTGAGGAAAAAGAAATGAAGGAGATCTCTCAAAGTGGAATACATAAGCACTTCCAATGCTTATAGAAAAAGCACCCAAAAAATCACTAAAGAGAGTGGAATCAGTGTATACCATACAGCCACAATCTCAGCCTGAAATGAACTTTTGACAGATATATAGGAAGTGGGAAATTTCACTCATACAATCCAAAGAACAGGGTCAGAAGCTAAATTTCATGGGAATTAGACTTATAAGTATTTTAAGTTTTGCTTGCTTAGAGCACTGGGCTGAAATGCAAAAGGTTTTCTAGTTTTATGTTTTTGTTTGGTTTTTGGTTTGTTGCTTTTTTTTTTTTTTTTCTTTCTATTTTTAGTTAAATCTATTTCTAAAGCAGTGATTTGGAGGGTTTAGATGCTGGAAACCAACTATGACATCAAGCAGTCTCAGCCACAGAAGACTTAAACATGTAATACAGTGTGCAATTTAACAGGATTATCAGAAAGAAATAGTTAAGGTTTTGTTCTACTAAATGTTCACCCATCCTTTGTCAAGTATTTCTAATTACCAGGATTTTAATGGTAATGTTTAACAGCCCCAGAACTCCAGGGTTTTTTAATATTTGCCACAACAGAGTTTTCAATTTTCATAATTCTGTCCTTAAATTCTGTCATCATAATTATCCTTCATTATGGCAACATTCTTAAATCGGACTCATCAAAGCAAATTTTTAACTTGTTTCACTGGACTTGCAGCTCAAACTGGGTTTTAACCTCCTAAACAGTCATTTCACCCTATAGTTTTAATGAATAAAAAACCCCTACTTCTCTGGTTTATCACATATGAATGAGAATTGCTGTATCAGTATAAGGGACACACGCTACTTTTTGTCAATACTAAGAGTCAAAGGTTGAGCATTTATACAATTCTTATAATAATAACAGTAACAGCACAGGGTAGAAATCACTAATACTTGAAACAGTCACTCATACCACAGCACGGCTGACCTTCAGAAAACCTGTTACAAAAAAAGGTATTTGTAGAAGATAACAGCCATCTCTCTGATAATTCACCTGTCTTAGAAGAGCAATCCATTTGATATGCTATTAATTACATAAAAAATACTGGAATACCAATAAGCTACAGATCTTAATTTATTTAAATTGCTTATATGCAATTCACTTTCAAAGTGCCTCAACATTTGCACTTGAAAAATGTGATCAGCCTACAAAAAATGTTCCAAGTGTCAGATGTTCTATCCTCCACTGGCTCTGACTGACCTTAGTTTGATGGCAAACCAAGATAGAGTCTGTCTTCCTCAAAAAATTGCTTTCAAACCCACTGAAGTAGGATCAGTGTAACCAGCAGTGCACCGCTGTATTGAGTTATTCCCTACCTCATCCTGGAATTACTGAAGTCAATTTTATTGCTGATTTTGTGGGAACAAACTCCAGACCTCTGTGTCTTTGCCAGTGTGGTTCCAAAGTCCCTTCTGCAGTGCTTTATCCAAATCAAGAATTCAATTTAACACCTTTAGACCAGGAAAACTACAAAACAAATATAGCTGAAACAAGCAGGTCATGGTAAAGGGTTAGCTACATTATATTGCTTCAAGTACTTGTATGGTATTTTCTCTCTTAAGACTGTGCAGCAGCCTCAGCATAGAAAGTTTGTGAATTAAAATCAGAATATAAGAAATACTACATCATGAGGCTTTAAAATAACTGGCAATCTCACTGTCATCTTCTGTCACTGCCCTGTGGGAAGATGTGTGGTGTAAGGAGATTGCGTGGCATAATAGATGAAGCAAGCCCTGGTAGTCAACTGAGACTTGGAGTGGCTATATAATTTTAGACAAGTCCCTTGACCTTCTTTTATTTCACTCAAGCCAGCTGGAAAATTGGAGGTAACATAGAGCCAGAGTGAAAACTGGGCGTTGCTTGAGCAGTATATTCTAGAAAATTAAATTGAAAAAACATAATTTCATAATGCTTTTTTTTCAGTGCTGTTGTGTCTGTAGTACAATCAACCAACTGTATATATGCAATAGAATTGTATATAGTGTGTATATAGTGTATATGTAGTGCAACAGAAATTTATGAGGTTTATAAATGCATAGACTCAGATTTTAGCTGTTATATACTAACAAGATCTTGCAACTGTCTAAAATCTACAGATAATAAAAAAGTAGTCCACACTCAATTTCTAATTAATCTAAGACCTTCTCTTTACATTTTTATTCATTTTAATGTACTTGGTTAGTGGGCAAAAGACATGATTTATATAAATGCTGCAGTTAGCTCATTGCAAGAGGCTGTCAGCTATAACAGCAAAAGAGGCTTGGAAACCTATCATCTGTATGCTGGCTCTCATTAATCCAGTGTCAACTGCACAGTCTCGCCAGGAGGGGACAGTCTGTTTGACAGTCTGTTCAGTCAAACACCTGTTTGACTACAGGTGACATACTGGTCAGGCTCTGTTGAGAGATCCTGACTTAAAGGTGTAAAAACTTTCAGCCTGAAGTGAGCATTAAAGCCATTTCTTCATGTTTCACTGAGAAACCTGAAGCTGTTTGGCCACTTTGTGCATGTTTGCATCTTATTGTGGCTGGTGGCCTCCAGTACTCACCTCTGTCTCCCTCCTCACCAGCCATCTTACCTTCCTCTCCAGCAGAAGTGGACTGCAGCTCCTCTTGAGGAGGTTTTCCAGTATTTTACCCTGGCTGATCTGGTCTGGTTTAAATGATCACCCTGCTTCAAGCAGGCTGGAGTAGATAACCCCTAGATGTTCCTTCAGCTGGCGTGTCTAGGCTCCCCTGATCCTGGCTGCTCGGTGATATAAAATCAGTTTAGGCACAATGGCGTCTTCTATAGGCATGGGCAACAGCTGAACCTTAGTTGCCTCAATAACCAATTTAAGAGGCTGTCTTGAAAATCCTCAAGAGTTCACGTTGATTTACATTCTCATGTGAATTCTTCTGGGTTTGCAAGCCTGGATTACTCATAGTGCCTGTCTATCAAATTGCCTTTGATCCAAAGTCTTCAACTGATGTAAATGGGAGATGGTGGAAAACGTTTCTAAAAAGAATCGTGGATAATATAAAATGTGTTGTCAATCTAAGATGATAGCTGAGTTATAATAAACTTTTCTGTCTCAGATAACTTCCTAAGCAGCTGCTAATGCAAGAGTAGCAGCCTGAGAGTAGTTTTGTTCTTCCTTTTCAGTAAAACTCTTTCAGTTGTCACAAATGAAAGTGTAGGATAATATTAGCTTCAGGGCTAATCTACATTTATCAGATCAATATGATTTAATTTAAAGTCTATATGTAGATACTCCATAACTATATAAATATGTGTATTTTAAAATCAAGTGTAGTAAGGAAATATGGCTGGCAATAACTAAAATAATATATGAAGATACCAGTAATACCACATGTATGCATATGACAAAAGAAGTAAGTAATTACAAGGCATGGCTTATATAGTATTACTGTACTGGAAATTAGAGCCCTTTTATAATATTGCAAAGCAAAGATGAGTATCTTTATTTCCTGTTGGCATTTTGAGAACCACCCCCTATACAAGCTGGTGACCCTTAACTTAATATTGTTAATTACCATCAAGACTAATATAAATTTATGCACATGAAAGGATAAGCAAATATATGTGCTTGAATTCACATGGCTGTTTTCATTCAGTTCCAATTTAACTGCTTTTTGTGCCCATAACGTTAAGCGAGTTCATGACTTGACTGCTGCCCATTTAAAATATTCAGAAACTATTAGCTACTTAGATGATGAGATGAAGAAATGTTATTTACATCTAGCTGGTCTTTGGACCCTGGTTTTGGATCCTGGTCTTTGGACCAGTTTTATGCTGGAATTCTTGCAGTGTAGTGGAATGTAGTATAATGAAAAGTAATCTTATTAATGCTTTAAAAATATTTACTGAAAATATTTTTACTCGCACGATGTTACCTATTACTTTTCAACTTGGATTGCTAGTGATAACATGCTGAAATTCAGTGATGATCAAGAGAAGCAGCAGAAAACAGTGTCCCAAGTGAAAGTAAATTTATAGACAAGTTACATCTCTCCTTGATGAATTATCAGCCTTTGCTAGGCATTGAGGACACAATTCTGGGTATGGACCACCTACCATTTAGCGTGTTCTACCCAGTATCTTCTGTATGATGAAAGCAAAAAAAAAAAAAGCCAGTCTTTGCTTAGCCTCTACTGAAACACAATCAATGGCTCATAAAAGCTCACAGCCTCATTTGGGGAAGGAATCTGAACAAGCACTTGGAGTCATCTGTGTTGGAAAATGGTTGCATTTTAGAAGTCTTTCACAGCTGGAATTTGTATCTCATCTAGTGGAGCTGAATCAGTTCATTTCATCCAAGCAGTAATTCAAGCCCCCAGGTGAGCCAGGCAAGCAAATTCCATCAGAGAATTGAAATTTGGCTATGCAAAAAAGTTGACTTTGTCTGGGCTTGAGTTACCTTTACAAATACAAGTGCATATTTCAAACTCTGCAAGCACATATGGAACTGGTTGGCAATTAGGCATCCCCTAACAAGATTATTTGTCTTCAGAGTCAACAATTACAGTACCAGTAACTTTTGTCTAGGTAAAGAACAAATATAGTAAAGTTCCTTATTTAAAATTATTTACTTTGTTTATCATTTACAGAAGTCCAATTGTGCCATCATTTCATCTAATAAAATAATATTGAAAAACCCATGGCAGGTAGGTAAGAAGTAACAGCAAAAGCTCAACAAGATATTTTTTCTATACTTTGATTACAATAACTTACTGGCCTGGCATAAAACCATTAAAGAGTATGGAAAACATTCATCCTGTTCACTTTTCTATTAGCACAACACTGCTTTGCCTTTTGTTTCCTCATTGTCTTATCATAGAATCATAGAATAGGTTGGGTTGGAATGGACCTTCAAAGATCATCTAGTCCAACCCCCCCGTGCAATAACCAAGGACATCTTCAACTAGATCAGGTTGCCCAGAACCACATTCAGCCTGGCCTTGAATGTCTCTAGGAATGGCACATCAACCACCTCTCTAAGCAGCTTGTGCCAGTATTTTACTATTCTCATTGTAAATTCTTTTTTCCTCATGTCCAGCCTGAATCTCTCATCTTTTAGTTTGAAACCATTACCCCTTGTCCTATCACAACAAGCCCTGCTAAAGTCCTGTATACTCTAGTCTCGAATGCTCCTGACTAGGATAATTCTGAAATAATTTAGCAATAAAATGGATGCTACTGATAAAATCTCTTTGCTATGTATTGTTATTTGCTAGACATTTCTTTCACTAACAAGGAGCGAATAAACGTAAAGCTTAACCACATCCTACTTCACAGGGAGTTTTTTATTAAATACAATGAAAACACAGATTTATTTTAAAGTCATACTAAAGTTAGGATTTTGTTATGATAATGATTGATGAAATTTAACTACTTGCATTTGCAACCTTTGAGCCAGCACAAAAAGGAAGCCTGCAGAGGGCAGAAGCAAGGACAGGCAGCCTTGGAGGAATGCAAAGAAATTTTCTGAGCAGCCAGGGAGTGCATTAGGAAAGCTAAATCCCTGATAGAATGGCCAGGATTTAAAGCTGGCCAGGAACATCAAGAGCACTTAGGAAAGCTTCTATAGGTATGTCAGTAATAGAAAGACTAGGGAAAATGTGGTTCCTCTCTGAGAGGAAATGGGAGACCTTGATGATCTTAAAGATCTTTTCCAACCTAAGAGATTCTATGCTATGAGAGCTGGTATATTTAGATCAGATATTAGGAAGAATTTTTTTACTGTGAAGGTATTGAGACACTGGAGCAGGTTATTTAGAGAAGCTGTGGATACCTCATTCCTGGAAGTGTTCAAGGCCAGGTTGGATGGGGTTTTGAGCAGCCTGGTCTAGTGGAAGGAGTTCCAGCCCATGGCAGGGGAGTTGGAACTAGATGGGCGTTACAGTCCCTTCCAACCCAAACCATTCTATGACTATAATTCTGGGATAATTCCCATCTAATAAATCATATATTTGTGTCCTTTATCACATATTTCTATCATTGATAAAAAGTATCTACATATGTTAGCCATTAAATCTGTTATTCATAAGCATGTTTTCATGCTTATGAATGAAGCTGTAATAAACGTTTTCAATGGCACTTTCTTTAACAAAATATTAATTGCATTTTTGCAAATTAAGTAATGCATAAGCAAAATAATGGTAAAGGCAAATATGTCAAGTCACAGGCCAGCCAGTCTTGCCCTTGGCTGACTGAGGGAAAGCTTTCTGCTTTGGTAAATATTAAGAGTAGAATTTAAAAAATACTAATTAATGTTCACAGCCCCTGTTGACTCTCAGAAAGACATGACTTTCAAGGTCACTTAGCTATTTTTAATTATTTCATCCTTAGCCTTAAACAGGAGACTCACATCACCATGTTATTCAAGAAAAAAAAAAGAAAAAAAAAGTGCCATATCTTAGAAACTCCTCTAATGACTGAAAAATCTAAATCCATTTTATTTAACTATTTAAAACCTCTTGTTAGAAGAGATTTGTCTGGCATTTGGACAGGGGGGTCCAAATATTCCTTGCATGCTCAAGTGTATAGTTCCCTCTTATAGCAAATGCAAAACAGCTAATCTTCCTCTGACAATGAAATACCTTTGCCTGGACACAAAGTGAACTATCATCAGGAAAAATATAATAAATAAAATATTATTTAACTATACACAGAAAATAACATATATAACATATATAATTTAGTAGCAACAGCAGACTGAATGACTGCTTGTAGAAAAGAAGTACTGTTGTTATGATCAGCATCAGAGTATATACAAGTGTCCCAAAATGGATTCCTGTTTGACTTGTTATTGGATGTAAAAAACCACTACTTGTCCTTCTCCAGGAATCCGTAGGTTGTTTGGTTTTAACAGAAAAAGCCAAATGGCAATAAAGAGGAATCATACAGTCTGCCAGCAGTGCAAACAGTGAAAGCTGGATATGTACATTGCATAATGCTTTGTAAGCTGACAGCTGATACTGGTAAATACCATCAGACCATACCTCTGTCCTCTCCCACTGCTCATCTTAATCTTGCCTAAAAAACATGGGAGTCTAGTTATAAGAACACAGAGGTTCCTTTCTTGATAGAGTGGAGGGTCAGTGGTAGAGGGAAATTCTGAGCTAAAAGTAGGATTTCATGAAAGAGATTTTTTTTTTTATAATTGCATAAAAAGAGAAACTTATGTGTGTATCAGTAGGTTTTTTTTGAGTGGAAACAGTGAAATTTCAATTCATCCATATGATGGAGCCTTATAAAATCCTGATGTGGAAATATCTGTTTAAACTAACTGCCCTGTGTCTTGCTTTATAATCTAAACCAAAGGTCTATTTCAGCTTTGCAACTAGCACCACAGTGACTCGGGATGGGCCACACACCTCTCCTGTGTTTGTCTCCAGCTGTGAAAAATGGGTTGGTAATGCCTATCTCACAGGAAAGTTGTGAGCTTGCATTTTTAAGCCAGGCTGGGGATGGTAAGAAAGCATGTTGAGGTAATTGACTGATACTTGCAAAGTGTTTTGAATGCAAATATCAAGCAGATTTTATTCAGGTTTTCTTATCTTTACTTTCCCATTTACAAACCAGTGCACATATGGCAAGATTCTAAGTTACAAAAGACATTTTTAAAGGAAGTTTACAAGCCATAGTGTATCAGAAGGTCTGAACAAGGTGGTTTTGTTTTGCTTCTTTCAGATTTACTGTTTACAGCTTTTACCATTGAAGTTTGAAAAGTGCAAGAAAAGATTTATAAATGCCTATTTGGCTTTAAAAGCATTTGGAAGACTATAGCATGACTGTTTTCTTTACTCACTAAAGAACCTGGTCTCTTTTGGTGACTTTAGCTCTTTCTATTTCTGTCTTAATCTTGTGCTTTTGTTGATTTTAGTTTTCACCTTTTTTTGATTTCTTCCCTTGTAAGCACACACACTTACCATCCATCTCTCACTTCCTTGTTCTCTCGAGGTATGAAATGCACTGTGGCTGTCCAGTGCAACAGTTCTTATGTTGCTCAAGGTTGAAGTCTTGCAGTTCCCACAACTTGTGTGTGTTTTATAATCCCTCTTGTGTCCCTGAAAATGCTGCTGCTGCTGCTGCACTGGGAGGCCGTGAGCTGTGGGTGTGAAAGCTTCTGATGACAGCAAAAGTGTCCCAGGTACCCCCAGAAAGAGAGCACAAGGTGGGACCCAGCAAAATCCACCAGCACCAACAACAGCTCTTACCCCAAAGAAATTCTCCCAGGGAGCTATCTGGTCTTCCTCATGAATTTTCAGAGGTGGGAGCCTCCTCTACCTCCTCCCTCCCCCAAGAGACTGAGCTATCACCACTGCCCCAGTTCATACAGATCAATACATGGATTTTGCAAAACAGAATGACCTGGCAGAGTTGAAATGACCACGTGCAAGTGCACTGAGGATCTTATGTGAACCCCATTAGCAGCAGCCTGCAGCCAGCACTGGAGGGAGCAGCCCTGAAGTTCACAATGACTTTCATTTTAATTTGTTTTCTAATCTGCTAAACAGTGTTCAGTATGACCTGGGTGATGCTCCTGAACTCTTGGAGCCATTTTTGTTATTAAAACAACTAGAGGAATTATTGTACTGATTAGTCAAATATTGATTCGCATGCTGTTCCTTGTGGATTAAACATCGTACAGTCATAATTATATTTACAGAACAGGAGCAGGACATGTGGATCAAGTCCATTTCCATTCTACAGGCTGCTATGTTTTCTGAAGGATATAATATTCCCTTTAGATGATCTAAGACAAACTTTTAAGGGTTTAAAAAAGAGGCCTTTATAGCTTCAGTAGTATAAAAGACCCTTTTAAATACCATACTCTTTTGTGGGCCTGATTCAAACATGTAAGTAAAAACCTATTAGCTGTAATAATAGGCCTCACCATGCTGAAGTACATTGGGTCTTCATCAAAACTCGTAATTTCTACTGTAATTGCAAGCTCCAGAAATCTGAAATTCTGTCACTAGTTGCACAAATATTTAGACTTTGAATTAAAATTGTGATGTTGCTTTTGCTAAATGGAAGTCCTTTTCAGACAATTGTGCTCCTACCTCAATAATCTCTGCAGTTGCTTATTTCCACTGAACAGATTTCTCCGTGCTGAGTGATTGAAATTTCTTCCAGTTCAGGAGCACTGATAAAGGTAGAGACTGGTTAAAACTAGATCTGACATGCATGAAATTCTGATTCTTTTTTTTCTGTGTGTTACTAATCATCTTATTTGGTCTTTAAAACGAAGGTTCATTGTGCAACATTGTTCCAGAAGGCTTCAAAGTCACTGATCAAGAAATATGAATCCATCACAGTGTGTAACTGGGTGTGAATTTTCATCATCCACAACAGGCACTTTGGAAACATCAGAAAGGATGCACTTTTACTTAAATAGTCATAGCAGGATCTTGTCTCATGGTAATACAGCTTTTACTAACTGAGAATGCAGAAGATAATTTGACATAGCTGCTGAAAAAAGACAGGAACAACCTTTGGGTGTATTTCACAGGCTCTCATGACACTGTAAATCTTCTCCAGTATTAAAATAGATGAATACATTGTTGTAGTATTGAATAGCCAAGCACTCACCAAATCAAAATCACTGCAGAACAGTAACCAGAGCTGTTAGCCTTTTTTCAGTAGGGTCTCAGTGAAGTCCCATCACAGCAGGTAAAGAAATATTTGAGCTGACCAGCTTCTGGGAGGAAGAGAGCTACTGTGACAGGGATATTAGGTGGGAACTTGAACTTACTCTTGAGAGAGGATTCTTCCTGGTTTTCTGTGAAAACCTGAAATACTGTTCTTTCTGCTATATAGATTTTAATTCATGGTTTGAAGGTGCACACTAAAAGTTCATATGCTGTCCTACACTGAATTCCATTTTATGTGCTCTATTGCTGTGCTGTGTACAGTGAATGAAGGCGACCAATATGTAAACTCATACTGTTCCTTCTTTTTATTCCCTCTCTTTATCCTTCTTTGCCTGTGAGATTTGCAGTTGAGAGAATGTATTTCTGAAGTGTTCAGAAACCATCACACTTGTAGGCAATGCTGCTGAAAATTAAAAAGAGTAAAAATGGAACAGAGATTATTTTCAAAACCAGCTTGGAATATTTTATTGACTCCCAGCAATCAATAGGACGTGCATGAAGAAATCACATATGTATGTTATGCATAGAGATGACATCAGAAATGGGAACATATAATTGCCTTCTAAACCAAGAGCGCAAAATAACTATTTGAAGTTACATTCAGCTGGCCTATATCTTTTTAAATGTACCTTGAATTCTTTTGTAACGTGAGTCAGGTCAAATAAGGGTAGAGACCACTACTTTCTCTGGTTTTAGCATTATTTTCTGGACAAAGTATTACCAAAAAAGCTATGGCAATGCATGGCAGGCTTTATATAATAGAGATTTACAATGGATTTGCTGATGGGCTCTTAGTGCAGCACTAGCCAACAAAGCTATGATAAAGAGCTTTATCTGGGATTAAAGCTTCCGGAATTACTCATTAATTAGATTAATGAACTGTAATTCATCATGCATATAATTCCTCTTTAGTCTAACTACTTCTTTCACATGTAACATTTATCCAAGGAAGACCTCTGTTCTGGGAAACTTCAAGAACAATATTGAGACTTCCGTGATTTCACATTCATTTTAAATCCTTAATGTGATCAAAATTCCTTTTATTCCTTCACTCTGTAACACCTCTGTAATTTTTCTTAATATAATACTTAAAGTATTTTTTAAAAACCCTCATTTCAGAGCTCAGATGTAAATGGGGCTTTTTTTAGATATTTTTAAATTTCAAGGCCACAGAAGTGTCTTCACTGGTCTTTTTCTTCTTTATTTTTTTTTTAGGAAATTAAAACACTGGAAGTGCTTAACTTTGATTGAAATGCAGTACATTTTATTAAAACATTTACTTAAGTAGAGTAAAAAGAAATACAGCTTAAAAATTCCAATAGTTTATGGTTAAAAATTTTCTTTGTAAAATATGGTCTAGGTTTTATTTCCTCCTATTTTTTTCCCATGCGTTGATAATTGACCTAAAATATTAAAATGGGTTTTTAGCTTTTTGCCTCAGATAAGGTACTCCATTTGCACTTTCAAATGACTCTTCTTCATTGAATATCCAGAATATCAGTACTCAAGTGATGCCACTCTGAAACAGTAACATTTAGCCCTGCCTAGCTGTCAAAAGCTGAAAAACAGATTCTACAGATACCACTCCTCTGGAGTTGTGAATAAATTGCCTCAGAGTCTGGTTACAGAAGAATATGTGCATGGCAGGAAGTCAAAATTTGAAATGAAAATGTTTCTGAAGTTTGGAAGTTACCTAATCGCACATCTTCCCATTTGCTCTCTGTGTGTCAAAACCCCTTGGCCTGAAACTCAAAAGGGTGAGTTCTCTTTTTTCATATCTTGGTGGAGCAAAAGAGATGTTTCATCTGCATATCCCAGCAATTCTCAGTTTTCTGCAGACAGAAGTTCCTGAGGGGAAGGAGCTATCTACTGCCATTTATTTGTAGAGTGGAAGTCATAGTCACAGAGATGGTTTAATGCACATACACTTTCTATACAAAGCATTTGCAGTGAAACAGCAGGACTCACCCTGCCTAAAAGAAGTGCAGAATAGACTGAGGAGAGGAGCAAAAAGAGCTTTTGCTGCTTTTTATCAAGGACCTTTTTCTCTGCTCCTAGCCCCTCTGTGCTGGTGGGAGGATGCTTTGATGGGAAGTGGTGAAAGCCTGCATCTTACTGAGATGCATTGTAAAGCCCTTCTGCAGGAGGGAATGGCAGAGATGAGCCAATGCCAGCAAGATTTCACCAGCTCCACCACTGAATATAATCATGTCATTAGAGCTGGGTTAAGGTGCCTCAAGAGAGGGCCAGGCTCAGCAAATGGACTGGAAGATAGGTCAGGCTGGTTGCACTCAAACTCTACTATTATAATATTCCCTGGCACCAAAAGAAGGGCGTAGCTTAGGCATGGAAAAAGAGAGGGAAGTGATATCCAAAGTGACATTTTCCCACTTGCCTTTCACTTGGTCTGGGAGAATTGAGTTAATGAAATATTGACAATGTTTCTGTGAGTGAATGCATTACTTAACATTAAGAGAAATAACTTTTATGAGGAAAGGTAGTGTCCCTTATTAAACCAACTAATTAGAAAACAGATAGACTTTCAAGCCAGAGTCCCTTTGTCAATCTGACAAGAAGAGCAAAATTCAAGCTAATGTAGGTCAGACACAGTAGCTCATAATTCAATCTAATTGTGTTAATCACTTTGTGGCAGAGAACGGAGCTGGCATCTTGGAGCAGCAAGGGCTCTTAACAGGGGACAGGGACCATCACCGTAGTTTGGGGGAAATATGAAGGTGCTCTGTGTTGTGGAGAGGAAGATTGTAATGTAGTGTCAAACAAGAGCTCTTACAGATTTGTATTAACCAGTTGGTTTCTAAACTTTCAGTTACTGGCTTGTCTTTCTAAGGTATTTTCCTGGGTCTTGTGTTTCAGCTCTGAGATGGCTCAAGGATCTGTTCTGAGGAAATGCCCTTCCACTGGAAAATAGGAATTGTGATTCATATGGCATTGTTGTCTTCCTAGCAAGATTGTTCGCTTTTTTTTATTCCTAAGTTTCCCTTGTTCTGTACACAGACTCATCACTGAAATTTAGCTGCCTTATATATGAGACAGCCATCACCCAGTTAAGGCAAAAACACTCCTTCAGAGAGAATTTCATGTCATTTACCTTCAGGGAAGGCTGGTACTGGATTAACTTAATGCATTTGACAGAAAACATTGGGTATTCAATAGCTGTCATGTCATCTATAGCATCCTACAAAGGGGCAATGGCTCAAAGAAGCCCTAGCTGGAGGTGGAAACCATGGAGGTTATCCAGCCTAAATTATTATTGATAATTCAGATATATTTTATGATGGGTTGGATCAGCCTTTACAGGTGGTGAAACAGGGCATCAAGGTAGCTTTTACCAGCTGCCTTATCTGTGTAGCCATCCCAAATTTAGGGCAATTGTTTCACTGTTTGTAAGTAGGATTTAGCAAATTACTATTAATCCTAGGAATTAACAGAGGCTCCTCAAGACAGAAGTAGTTTAGTTTTCTTTTAAAGATCTTAGCTTGTTATCTGAATCTGGTCTTTGCTGCTAACAGTAGGATTTGAAAGATTAACTATAAAGGCAAGAAGACAGAAAATATTAGCAATAAAAATTATGGGTTTGTTTTAGCTTTTTGGGTTTGTTTTTGTTTCGCCTTTTTTTTTTTTTAGTTTTAGTGTTTTGTTTGTTTCTTTCTTTCTTTAATTACAAGGATAAAAGCTGGTTGGGCTGTGTCCAGTTGAACCATCTTCTTTAAGGCAACATGGGAAACTGACCATTGATCTGAAGTTTCTTGACATGTGTAGAAGGCACAAATGAACACAGTGAACCAACAGGATCCATTAAATATAAAAGACTACGCTTTCAATATCAATTAAAGGTATTTTGTCATGTTTTCTTCATTGCAGATATAAACTGGGTTAGTGACAGATCGACATTCCCAGGCCACAGGCAATGAAGATAAAGGAGAGAGCCCAGGGCTCCTGGGAGAATCATCCTCTTTTAGTGCAGGTTTCAAAGCCTCGCAAAGCAGGTTACAAGGTTTTGCAGTGAAGCACTGCAAGTGAAGAATGACTGCACTAAGCCTAAGCAACTGCTGTCTGAGGCTTAGCTGCAACCAGACTTGGTCTCATGGCTAGCCTGTGCAGTTTAGGTCCCACGGATAGCCTAAATGTGCAAATTGAAAGCAGTGTGTTTTTATAGCTGCTACTAAAATCTTGATTTCCCTGTCTGTGAAGCAGAACACTGCAGTGAATAGACATGTGGTTTGTTCTTATATATCCAGTACACGGGGTAGTAGAAATACAGATTTATGCCACTGGTTATGCCAACATCTTCATGTCAAGAGCCAACATTGATTTCATGCTAAGGTGAAGAAGCATTGTGTGGGCTGCAGTCAGGATAGACATGTCTGAACTACTAAAGGCCCACAGATATTAAAAGCTGTCTACAGTTACTGATAACAGTATCAGACATCCTCATTTATGAGCTGCCTTTTTGAGTCTGCAAACTCTAGGGTCTGTCTCTGATACCATCCATGCCAGCAGCAACTTGGTATGTGTCCTTGAAGCAGCTGACTCAAAGCTAATGTCATCCACGGCAAAACTGTCTACATGAGCCTCAAAATCTGAGCAATTTATATGAAGTTTAACACACACCATTCAGCCCGTGAGGGTGACAGTAAGCAAGCATTGCATGGACACACTGCTGCATATATTAATATGCCAGGAAAACATTACACTGAATTGAAATTGTATTTCTGGCTATAATCACCTCAGGTGAAAATCAGGGTTGCACACCTCACGGGTCTAGTCACAGTGGTAACACATATCCATTCCACTTAACAGTGTCCTCTCTTCTGAAACCCTCATACAGGCTAAGTAACTCATTCTATATTGAGATAAATCTCTGTAGCTTGTCTTTTTCTTTATTTGAAGCAGATCTGGGGGGCTTTTTTATAGCACAATATACAAGCAATATACTCTACATCTATTGCAATTGATCTCAGTGGCTTTGGTCTCCAAACCAAGTAAGCATTGATCTCATTCTGCTCCTGGATCACTTCTCCTCTTAGTTCTGTTCTGTCCTTCAGAGAGCCCTGATTCTCCGTCCTAGGCATTACTCCAGTCAAATGATAACACTTCAGTTTATTTGTATTTTAGGATGTAGTTTGAGTGCTAAGATTACTTCTCTGAAAAAACCCACCTCTTCCACCTTTGTGGAGATTTTCTTCAACATAGCTGGCACCAATTCAAATTGAACATTTTTAGATGACTACCACAAAAACCATCAAACCCTTCTGTTGAGTGTAAAAGTTAATGTCTGAAGCCCAGGAAAAACTACTAAAATTGTCATTTGAAATGTCAGCACTGGCTATAGTGAAAACTGAATTTTCATCTACTCCAAGAAGCACGCTTACAAAGGGATTTTTCTAGAGTTTTGATAACTATGATATATGAGGGAGAAATCATAGTTATATATATATATAAAAATTAATTTCCAGAAGTACAGGTTGTACTACATTATTATTTTCTTAACACTTAATGAAAACTATGCTATCAGGAAGATGACAGTTACTGCACCTTTGCAAAAAACATGCGAGCCTAGCAAATAGAGTCTGATTTTCTAATACTGCACAAGATAAACCAGGATATGTAGTTTTACAAAAAGGTGAATGCCACAATATTAAAAAAAAGTTTATCACAGATAATTGCTTGCTTTGTTTATGCTGTTCCTGTAGAACTTGGATAAGCGATTTAAGTTACAGAGATTTATAACTGTTTTCATGAAGATATATGAAACTAAAAAAATTGCAAGCCTTTTTAATCCACCTATAAATCATTTTATACATTTAATTTCTTCCATATACATTTTATGGGTTCATATATAAAATAGAAGTTAAAATTGCTACATGCTTTCAGATGAACCAGCTTTGCATTTATTTTCACCTTTTTATTATTACCTTATGTACTCTCTTCAAGTAGAATACATTAAAATTCCCACAGGTTACTTAATATTAAATATTTAATGGCTGTTATAATTCTGCATTTAAAAATATTTTTGTAGGGATGTCAGTGGTGGGTGCTTGCATATCTTTCATCTTAATATTACTAGTAATGTGTTCATTAGTTTGGAAACCAGAGTAATGGTGAGTGAGCCCTTTTTGAAAACTAGCCAAGGCTGCTACAAAGTAATTGCTAAAGCAGGGGGAAACCAGCTCAGGAAGGAGCAAGCCCCAGCAGCTCTGAGCCCTTGTGCTCTTGGGTCAGGCTACACTTCTACATTTCCCCTGGCTGATCCCGACCTCGAGGCAAGTACGGGGGAGCTGCCACTTAAAGATTTTCTTTTTCAATCTCTCTTGGGAATACAGAAAATTTCCTCTTTTTCTAGCAAAGCTCTATGGATTTTATGTCTCAGCAGTGTGCACTTTCAGGCCAGAAAGCCAACTGTGTCCTGGGCTGCATCTAAAGGAGCATGGCCAGCAGGTCAAAGGAGGTGATTCTCACCCTCTACTCCACTCTCATGAGACCCCTCCTGGACCTGCATCCAGCTCTGAGGCTCCCTCCTTCTCATGGACATGGACCTATTGGAGTGAGTCCAGAGAAGGGCCACGAGGATGCTCAGAGGGCTGGAGCACCTCTCCTATGAAGACAGGCTGAGAAAGGGGGTTGTTCATCCTGGAGAAGAGAAGGCTGCAGGGAGACCTTAGGGCAGTTTCCAGTGCCTAAAGGGGCCAACAAGAAATCTAGAGAGAAACTTTTTATAAGGGCATGTAGTGACAGGATGGGGGGAATGGCTTTAAATTGATAAAGGTAGATTTAGATTAAATATTAAGAAGAACTTCTTTACTGTGAGGGTGGTGAAGCATTGGAACAGGTTGCTCAGAGAAACTGTGGGTGCCCCATCCCTAGAAGTGCTCAAGGCCAGGTTGGAGGGGGCTTTGGTCAAGCTGATCTAGTGGATGGTGTCCCTGCATATGGGACTTCAAGGTCTCTTGCAATCCAAACCATTCTAGGATTCTATGGTGTAATTGAAAGCAAATGGCAGGCACCAAGGCTCTTTCTCCTCCCTGCCCTTGGTAGTTCACACTGTCTCTTGGTCTCCTCCCTTCTCCTTGTCATACCCACTGTTCAGCTGCCATGAGTCCAGATCTGTTTCTGCAAAGTTTATGGAGGTTTTGCTGTAATTTCAGTGGAAACAGGACCTTAAATTGTGAAATCCACCAAAGAGTTTTCTATTAGTCTGAAGCATGACCATATCACTTCTATGGCAACAACATGACATTGTTCACTCCTAATTGTTTTGATTGCTTATTCATATGAGTGGATTATTATGCACATTTGTGCTGTGTGAGAACTGTTTTCTGAAAAAATACCATTGAGGAAAGTAGATTTAAAATGTCCATTTAGCATAACATGCTACAGATAGGCCAAACACATACAGAAACGTTTAAATTATGTTCTTTATGTGCATTTTATTTAACAACAGCAGAAAAATTCTGACTTCAGAAATGGGAAGATCTGATCATCAAAGTTCCTTTTAAAGCACAATTAAAATTTTTAAAGAATTAGAGACACAGTGGAGATGAAGCGTCCATTTCCCACAAATGTTCTGTAGATGACATCCAAAGAGCAAATTTCAGCTAAGCAAATCTAGCACAATTTCTAAGTGTGAAAACACTTGGGACATCCATTTTATTTTTTGTACAGAGCTCTTGTTTTCACTAAACAAGGGTAAAAATTGATCATACGGTGGAAAACCCTAGTACTGTGACTACAGGCATGGTACCAAGGCAAACAGCGCAAGTTGTCTTTTGCCACTTGACATCCAGCTGAAGTTCTATGAAGTGTCTGAGTACCTCCTTCATATTGTAACTTCTCTTACAGTTGTCTCCTGATTATGTTACCTATCTTTCCCCTTGCTCCTTTTGTAATTTTCCTTATTTTTTAATTGTGTGTATGTATGTGGTTTTGGTGGTGTTCATGCAGTATAAAAACCTAATAATGCAAGGTGTTCCTTATTTCTGTGAAGGAGCCCTCCAGTTCTCCCGTTTGCTCCAGCACTTCATATTCCAGTTGGTCCACCACCAGTTTCCATTTTATTCTACCCTCCAGTAAACTCAGAGTCCTTATAGGTTATTTAATGATTTTTCAAATGACTTAGCAAGGTTATTGCCATTAATATGGCAGAGGACTGAGAAAAAGAAATATGCAATATAAGCCACAGAAGTTTACAAAGTGTTTGGAGAAGAATTTTCCATGAATTTTGGCATCTGGAACATGTACCTTGATGATATGCAACTATTATCTATGTGTTGCCACATATATTTCAAATATGATAAGACTTCAGTTATAAATTACTTATTTCTGTATTGTTTTGCATGGTAGTTAAGAAGTTCAAAGTAATTTCATTACTACTGCAAAATTCATCTGTGGGGGCATTAGAATAAAAAGTACTTATTTGCTTTGTGATTTGAATTGCACCATTGTGGGGTATCAGCTTGCATTTTAAAGCTGTAAATTCATAAAATTACATTATGTTTATAGTTGCATCAAAATATAAAAAAGAATATTAATCTTCTGAAATTTAATTTTGCCTGAATTTTAATTCCATTGTTTATTACCAGAAGGATTTATAGACTTTTTTTTCTTAATATCTCTGACTTCACAAAGTTTATGTGGTACAGTACTAAAGTAATTTTCTAGTTAATAGCTTTAGTATTGCACTCTTATTCTCTAATAATTTACAAACAAGTATTACATTACTCCATTTTTGTCCCAGTTCAATAGAGATCTTATGCCTGCAATATTTCAGCCCTCAGCTGAAACTTAGTGCTGGGAACGAGGTCAGAATTTCCCAGGTTCTGCATCAACTGTTCACAGCTCTGCTCAGATTAAAGGTGAAACCAGACGCCCTACTGACAAAAGATGCTCTGATACTTCTTTTAGCTGTCAAGTTGGTTTTTCTTTTTATCAATAGATTAAGGTTCCTTTTCCAGCAAACTTTTCCTTCCTGGCATTAAATCTGCTCCAGCATGGGCTGGGTGTTGCTGAGGTTTCATACACCCCTGTGTGATCATTCCTCTCAGTTACACAAATTAAATGAAAGAATAGAATGAGTACACATCCTCCTTTGGAAAAACAACATTGTTCTGTATTGATGCAGTTCAGAATAAATATAATTTGTTAATACTTCTCCTCTATGAGAAAAAAACTGGGAGATTATTTTTCCTTCATTTCTTTTCATAGGCAAATATTTTATTGAGCAGATGGGACTCTTGTACTCCAGTATCAGACAAAATATGTAAAATATAATATCCCTGGTTGCCTTGTTCGTGCTGATATGACAGGAGCTCATTTTGTCCCACAGTTTTGCATGTCTTGCATGAGATGCAAGATGAGAAAGGTGCGTAACATGGCAGATGAACATTTATTTGTCTCATGACTAAATGTGGGAAGAGTAGCTGAAGTAGTAAGACAATGCTACAGGAAGATGCTTCAACATTTTAAGCTTGTTCTGGTTTTGGTTTCTTAATAAAACAAAATAAACCAAGAAACTGAGAGAAATTACTTGCACTTCTCATTGTTTGCTGCATCACTGAGGAAAACCCTGTAAGATACATTCCTTCTGGGGAGTCTGCCTCTATTTTCTGTGACTTCTGGGGTTGATCATTGTTTGCTGCTAAGCATCATTGCAAAGAGGTCAACAGTTGCTGAACTTCCCATTTGGGGCAAATTTCTGATACTGGAAATTATTATCAACATCTAAGTTCAGTGAAAAAAAAACTTTTACCTCTATTGAGAGAAAACCAGCTCCTATATTATGAAACATTTTCACACAGGGAAGCTTAGCCCTTATGTACTTCCTTGTGGATTTTGCTTTTTCCGTTTTGCTCTACAAAAGCAGGCAGCAGATCCAGTTTCCAAAAAGCATGATTCCAATATTTGCTAACGTGCTTTGAGACCAGTTCTTTTGGAAGACAATGACTTACTTGCAGATATTAAAACCTCAAAAATTAGACTGGGATGTTAATTTAATAAAAGTCAGAATTTATAAATATTCCATGTGCTTGGGATTGTATATTGAATTTCTGCAGTTTTCATACTGTTATTATTTATTTTTATTATGAGCTTTATTCTGTCATCAGCTCTGATAGCTTCATTAAGAAGCTTATTTAAGAAAACAAATCCAAAAAAGTTTTCATTGCAGACAAAGTTAGTGGATTTTTAGACTGTCCATCATTCTTATTTCTTGTTGGGATTTATTGCCTGTTTGTCACTTGTAGTCCACAGATTATATCAGTAAACAAAGACCTATCTTTTATTGTACTTTGTGCATGGGAAGAATGATTTTTTGCTTAGCTTAACATCAGACAAGCCAATTTCTGAGTATCCTGCACCTCTGGTTTGTCAGTTCATGGGATGACATGACACCCCTGTTGTCATTGTTGAGGGTCTAGTTGTATTAAGTATTACAAGTTAGTATCTAATTCATGAATCTATGATGGAAGGTATAAAAGTGAACAAATTGTGATGGGTGGCTTGGTTATCACAAGTTCCTTAGGATTAATATGGTTTGGGGTTCAATTTAAACTCAAAATTAAGAAAAATGTGGTTGATTTCAGTTTCAGGAGTTCTTTTCCTATGATCAGTGTGCAAGACTGTGTGTCAGGTAGGGAAGCTAAACAGGGAGATAATTCATCTCTAATAAAAAAGAACCCAGAATCTTTCTACTTACCTACCTACACTAGTTAGAGCAGTTACCCTCTGAGGAGGAGGCATTTGCATGGTGCCACATCCTTCATACGTGTTTCAGTCATACCAGATAAATAATACATCCATTACTAATGTCTAAGCAGGATGATCTTTCACCCTTTTGCTCTAGTCTCCAGGGAGCCATTGTAGTTACAGTTACAGTCATGCTCTTCTAATTTTTGAAAAGGTTAACACAGTTTTATCTTTAATAGCTGCTTGATCATTGCAGAAGCTAACAAGTCATGTTGGAAACATTAGTCAGGGAGACAAGGGAATATATCTGGATATCTTACACAATTATGCAGAGGGTTATTCTCTTGCTATTTTCACTACGTTACCATGGCTGGTATTGAAATTACATATTTATTAGGGAAGGGTATATGAGGTTCAAGAAGCTTTGGGTGCCAGCCAGCAGTGGAGTGTTTGACTCTCAACTCCATCTGGTCATCTGCTTGTCCAAACCATCTTGTGAAAATAGTCTATTGTTGCTTCTTTTATGTTCAAGGATCCCACGTTAGCACTTCATTTAAAAGGTATTGCCATGTTCACTGCCATAGTGATTTGGTTAAACGAGAGGGCACTGTTAAGTAGATAGCCAAATGAAACTATTTTTTTTTAAAAAGAATGTACCTAACTAAGCATATGCACCTGTGTGTAAATTTTCTTTGATAGATGAATTCAAATTTTTTGTTAATTTAAAAAAGTAATCTTGACAGTTTTCCCATGTATCCTCTCTGACCATATCTAGGAAAGCTCTCCATCTCTCCTGCTTCGGTTTTCATCTTCTCCAGATAGTCTGGTCAGTTGGGACCCATGCAATGACTTGGAAAATCAGAAGCTGTCATTTCTTCCCTGCTTCCCCAGCTCAGCATTCAAGGGTAGCTAACTAAATTTTGGCTGAATATAGGTTAATATTGCAGCATCTTTGTTAACAATTTTCACTAAAAGTAGTGTTTTAGTGGCAATATTTGTAGATAATTTCACATAAAACTACTATCATATTGTATTTAAAGTATTTTAGTGGCTTAGCATTACTACTGGACAATACTAGTTAGCCACAGTAATTGCCTGAAGATTCCATATTACATTTAAATGGGGAAAAAAGAGACTAATGAAGTTATACAATTAGAGTAATCATAGCTAATGGTTAAATAAGGATGTGAATTGTATCTATGGAGCTGTTCTGGGTTCTGTGTTGCCCTGGATTTAATAACACTTAGCTGAATCTTAACAGCAGAAGCTTAAGAGAAAGTAAACATTCCCCATCTACAGCTGATGACCTGAGAATGTGCAAGATCTTAAAAAGATTAAAATTCTAGCTGAAAGCCCAGCCTACATTTATTATAATACAGTTATTGCAATAACATTTTGATTTTTACTGTATTATCTGAAATGTAATTAGGAAAAATCTATAGAAAAGGTAAAAGAGGCACAAATCAAATTCTTTAGCTTGCAGAATTTCAGGAGAGGTTTCTGACCTTACCTGGGGATATGCACTCGGGGCAAACCCAAAGATTCTGTCTTGTGCTCACCTCCTGGTATGCAGGGTGAGAACCCGGCTTTCCCAAGCAGATCTACAGCATGGAAGGTGCCTGAAACATTGACAACATCTCAAAGATTTTAGAAGCATCTTCACTAAAACTTCTTAGATCAATACCACTAGCTGAGAGAGAAATGCTTTAGCTTGAGGTATCTGGAGGCAAGGCTATAACGATTCTGGGCAGTCTTCGCAGCAAAACTAATGGCCAAACCAGAGTCCCGAGGAAAGAAGGTACAATTGATATTTTTGAACATTTAAAGTGAGATCAAGTTATGAAATTTTGAGCTAAAGCTTAAATTTATGGAAGATACTGTTTTTTTTCTAGCAAAAGCACTCTCTTAGTTTGGTTTATATAGACTTCACTCTCATATTTTGCAATGTTGCAATGCTGTTTGATGTAAACATGGGGCAATGTCTCGGTTATTTTATCAAGAGTGTCAGACTAAAAATGAATGTGTCAACATGAATAAACCTAGAAGAAATCAAGATAATTGGACAATTTCCAGTTGACTAAACTACTAGTAAATGAGAATGCCATGATAGAAATATTTAGATGTACAATGCAGAAAACACATGGAAAGCTAAATGATGACTAGTTTTTTTAATTATGGGACTTGAAGGAGGTACAGCAAGCATTGCTTCTCACACAGACTTGTGGGCCTTCATAGCAGACCTGTAAAAAATGTTTCAGCTTTCAGGAGGCCCACTGAGGAGCTGCACGCTGGAGGTGGGTTTGTATCCCATGTGCTTTTGGTACTTCCTTGGCAGAGAAGGCTCAGCTAGCACTAAGTTACTTTGGTTTGGTTTTGCAAGGAGAACATACTCTACAGAAGGATTATTTTTTTTTTATTTTCTCTAGGATGTTTTGCCCATCACTGTAATGCTCAAGGACTTCAAAACACAAAAACTTCAAGCACCTTTTATCTTTTCTAATGTTGATAACAATTCGACATTCTGGCAGATAATGATGTATACATAATTAATTGTATCAATGATGTTAAACTACGTCTGTAACATCCATGGTATCCATGATCTTTTGATCATCAGTGAAGAATCAATGAAAATCTGACACCAAATAACAAAAGTGGAACAAAACCCAGCTCCAGAAGAACTAAAATGGAATGATGCCAACTAAAACTGCTGCTGTAACTTGTGATAGGCTTGGCCATAATACACCACCTAAATCTGTTTGTGTATCCACTGAGTTTAACCCCAGTGTGATGAGATACAAAGCCCAGCCTGCAGAATCCAAAAGAACAACTAAGGTAAATTAAATAAGTGGCTGCTTCTGCCTTTCTCAACAGGGCTGCTGGCACAACAGCTCTGGAGCCACCTGAAACTTCTACTAGAGAGCAGAACCAGTGCTGAGCAGCTCACAGCCAGAGAAGAGAATCTCAAAAATTGTCTGCAGCTACCAAGACTGTCACTAAAATGGCTCTTTCAACCTGTCAAGTTAAAAAGAAAAAAAAAGAAAAAGAAATAGGAACAAACTTCCAGCAGATGTAGCTGTCATTTAAGATTAAAGCAAAAAAGCTGTTGTTACAAAACCTTCTGATGTGTGCAATCACACTTGTTTCTACCAAAGCAAAAGTAGCAACATCTCTTAAAATATTTCAATTAAAAATACAAGAACAAAGTGCACCAACAGTAAATATATCAAGACACAGAGTAGGAAAGCTCCACAATACATCCACACATGCATCCTATAAGCACCTCAAAGCCCTGTCCTCAAGGACCAAGAATCCCTCCAAGAAATTGTCTGCTTTCCTTTTCACAAAGCATGCTGAAACATGAAGTCATAAATGTTCCTTCTGACAAGAGGAAAACATACCTGCTGTAAAAGTGAGAAAAATATAGAACAGGAATTGTTAACAAAAACCACATCACGATGTGTCAAGTCTGGGCAGAGGAAAGCTGCCAGAGTCCTTGGCCCAGGATCAAGTGTTTAGAAAAGAAGCAAAGAAAATAGTTGTTTTAGGAAAATAGCCCCATTTCAAACCAAGCAGTCATCCTATCTAACACAAATTAGTAGCACTTCCAAAAACAAGCCTCCTGCTAACCTGGAAATAAAGTAATTTTCCCATATCAATCTGTACTGTGCCCAAACACTCCACATGTCCCCACAGCCAAATGTGTAAATGGTACAGATAGAGCCTCGTGTCACCAGGGCCTTTTTCACCTTCTCAGGACCAGGGCAAATTGAAGGAATAGGCAATTGCATACACTAAATGGGGATAATTGCTTCCAGGTGAAAGAAACTTATAGTCATATGCAAAATCCACTTCTACGCAAGTAGAGCCAAGCTGTCTCTCTCTATTTATATGGGGATGGGGTGGAAGGGATTGGGTGATGCCAGGTGGGAGAAAGGTTTCATGGAAATGTGTCTAAACTCTTATGCATTTTCCTTAACTAAAAAAGAAAAACCCCATAACTTTTTGCTCAGATTTATATTTCAGAAATATCTTTCCTCTTTCATGTGGCTTTGAGGTATCCTTCTCTAAAGCAATCTCCTATGCTGCTTCCGCCACACACATTAGAATTCCTTCCCAAGTAAGTGAAATATTAATTTTTAAGAGCCTATCCAATTATTTATGTTTTAAAAATCATCTTGGCTAATCACTGACAAGCTGCATTGTCCAACAAATCAGTTGAGTCCATATTTTTTAAAAGTACTATATAATCAAGCCATTTAACCAAGCATTTTGTGTGTCTCAGGACAAAACAAACCTCTGTCAATAAAATTACAAGGCATATCACAATCTACAGCAGATGTTTTATTGAATTCTTTAAATATATTACTCCATTAGCATCAGTTTATGTCACTGTTACACTTTAGGTGAAATCTTCTTCAATGAATACCAGATAAAGGATGGAGTTGCAGCAATAGATTTACAGTTATGGATTTAAGAGGTCTCCACTGTATTCACATTACTTTATTATCATTTAGCACATTCTAATTAAAAATAAAAAGACTTCTTCCCTTTGCTTTCTTCCCTTGTGCAAGTTGAAGTGATTTAATTCGAAAGAGAAAGAGCAAATGACAGATCAAAAGAAAATGTTAGACTATAAATTACCTGCTTCCCTGGACATATGGACTATTCATTAAGTACAAGGTTGAATGCTAGTTAAATTCCTTGCCTGTCAGATATGCTAATTCACCCAAGCCACTTTACACATCATGTAAGATATTCCCAAGGTGTGATTTAGGGAATTGCTTCTCAAATGGAAGTTCCCAGAGACTCTCCAGCTACATTTACGCTGCTACAGCAAAGGCTGGCACCAGTCACTTGGAAGCGCCACCCCCATGTTTAACTTTTAAGAGTGGGAAAAAAGTCTTTGTCCAGGAGTCCAGTGCCCAGATGTGGCTGTATCACCCTGCCTTTCCAGCACAGCCCCGCAGACCTGCCTGTGCAATCACCAGCTTGGGCTGCACCAAACACAAAGCAAAAGTCCTGGTTTTGGGACAGTAAAGACAGTAAGACATCCTTCCAATGAAGGTCCTTGTGGAATGGCTCAAGGGAGGAGAGGTGCAACTGAGGCATCAAAAGCACATCTGCCTAGGCTACAGCTGGGACCCAGGGAAGCTGGCTGAGCCCAGACCCCCTTGTGTGCAGATCAGGAAGGTAAGCCCAGGTAAGTGTCTACTCTACCTTTACAATTAAAACCCTCAAATTAGCTTAATGAGCATTGTATCACATCCCAAGAAGGTAAGTAATCTCAGCAGGAAAGATAACAAAAAATTCACTAGGAATAGAAATGAGAGGTGTATGGAATTGTCTTTCTCTTGGAAAGACTTGAATCTACCTATATGGAAGTGGCACCAGTAAAATACGTGGCTCCCCCATCTCTGAAAGTGTCCAAATATTTAAAGACAGCCTGTGTACAGCAGTGCTCTTGTTTTCTACAGTTAGTTAAGGTAGGGAAATTGCATTCAAATAGAAATGGTATTGCAGAGAAACTGCTTTGCTGATAACCTAAAAGCATATTAACGGGAGAGTGTGTAACCCATACCCTTTGTATATTGGTGATGGTTTGTAGTTAAAAAGAAGCACATAACCTTGATGTACATACAAAGCTGTAAAATACCTACATCAACATACATTTTATTATTTCATTTTTAAAAGGCCTATAGAATTTGAAATATTTATGGAAAATTCACAGTTTGGCAAAATTGTATTTATTTATGGGTGAAAGTCCTGAATGCTCATAGTTGCATTCTTTTTTAAAATGTTGATGATTCTTAACATTCACAAAAAATAAGAATCCTAGCAAAATCCTGCCAAAATCAACATAGCCTTCTCAGCAGAGCTGAGTGAATACAATTTAGAGTTGTTCAGCGATATTTAGCACTTCCCAGGTTTCTCTTCATCAGGGACTTGACAAAGTATTTTGAACCACTTGCTTTTTTCTGACTTAGATCTTGTAGGAAATTAGCTTAATACTAGTTCATAATGGCAAACCCCTCTGATCCTGTTTTATTATTACTGCCCAGATCATCATTCACATCATAAGTAAAGATATGGAGCGTTGTTTCTGAAAATACATTTTGCTGCTAAAATGCTGTGCTGTTCAAAGCTACCTTTGCATTGCTGGAAAGAAAGGAGTGGTGTTGAGGCAAGGTGTCTCAAAAAGCTTTTTCTGTTGCTAAAGTGAGACACAACAGTGAACTTCCGGAAAGGTGTATGACTTGGTGCTGGTGTCCAGCTTGCACTGGTGGATCAGGTCCAGTGGTATCCTGTGCTTTGCTGGTACTGAGCTCACTTTGGCAAGGCGTGCTTTGCTCAGCATGAAGTAGAGAATGCATAAATGTAACTAAGGTTATAAGAACAGGGACAAAGGCAGTCTCACTCCTCACCCTCTCTCCAGAAGTGTCAGCACTAAATGGCATAGTCTAAGGAACAGGAGATATTGCCTTAGACTAGATTTTTTTCTTTAAGGTCTTTAATAACATACCAGAGACTCAGGCTAAAATTTTTCCTAGTTATTAGACAGAGACAGATTAACATTGTACTTCGACACGTTTTTTGATGGGTGTGTTTCCAAACTGAAGAGCACACTGTTAAAATTTATTTGGGTTGTTTTCCTACACAGTAAGTTTACCAAATGGAAGTTCACTCCTGTGACAGAAGAGAAATTTTCTGTTAGAATTTTTCACTTTAGTCATTTTAGTCATAATGAAAAATAAGTTATCCAGCTTCAACTGGATAGGCACATCAGAGAATAGATTTTAACTATTAAGCAAGAATTTGGTTATAGAATTCAGTGTTCTCACTGTCATTTTTGTGAAAGACACCACTGATTAACCATGTTGTCTCAGGAGTCACCAGGCAATTTTGTTAATAACAGCCTTAAAACTTGCTGGTTTGGTTTTTTGTGGGTTTGTTTGTTTTGGTTTTTTTTTGTCTGAGAGAAGGTAAAGCAGAATTTTTGTCTGGAAAAAAACACAGTATTGTTGTTTGTTCTCCTAAAGAGCAGTCCTTAGAGAGAAATTGTCAGATA
Organism: Pezoporus flaviventris; assembly: GCF_033815535.1. Lineage (NCBI taxonomy): Eukaryota > Metazoa > Chordata > Aves > Psittaciformes > Psittacidae > Pezoporus > Pezoporus flaviventris. Next base: position 11,551,027 of record NW_026892549.1, read on the forward strand.
GTTGAGAACTTGTTTTTTCTTCATCTTTTAAGATTTTATTCTCCATCTTTCAAGTCAACTCCCAGGGCAGAATGGCTTTCTCGGTACTGAACCATGGTACATGAGTTAAAGTTTTCGAAAGAATAGGTTGTGGATTGCCTGCATATGAATTTTCCTTATTATGACATTGATGTGTATATGTACAAAGTAAGTTAAATTCAGACTATAGCCAGACTCTGCTTCACTGATTTCTCCTCCCTGACTGCTATTCTCAGAGCCTCTAAGAGCAATTCCAGCCCTCAAATGTACACGACTTATTAGAATGATATTGAAAGTCTGGACAATTAGTGACAGAATAAATCTGAATTAAAATGTCCAGTTATGAGGATTTTTGGTTACTGACACTATTTGCAGTCACTTTTGTTTTATCTCAAGAAGGAAATCATGCAGTGGGTTTGCATGGCTTTGTTTGTATATAATTGATATTGTGTCTTGTTGGCAGTGGATACAGAAGATTTACAGTAGTTGGAAAGATAAGGGGAGGAGCCAGCAATTCACACTTCAGTGTGAAATTCAAGCTACATTCCCATAAACAGGATGAGGAAGGTATTTAAATTTATGAATAGGGAATTATGTTCTCCCTCTCTAAAACTCTTGTCATTTGCTGTAGCTAATGATGGAATGGTTTGTAAATTTACTTTGTGACCGAAATATAGATTTAACAAATTCTGAGCTTTTAGAATATGGCTGGCAATTACAATAAGATGCAATTGTCAATTATCACAATATATCCATAAAGACAAAGTCATTAAGCAGCAGTGAAACTGCAGATAGTTTGAAAGGTATCTAAATATTTCTAAATTTAGCCCAATTAAAATGCTAGACTAGTGCAAAAAAGAGTGTTTTAAGGAGTCTGGGGGAGGGGGGGAATGAGACTAGTGATCTAGTAGTCTGTGCTCTCTATAAATAAAGCTTTAAAGGTTCAGAGACAAGAGACCTTAATTGAAGTCCATTAAAATCAATAAAGGAATAAAAACTAGACAGAAATAGAACAGGAAGGAATACACGCCAAGGGAGTTTCAAAATACTGAGTTCCCACCTATAATTTCTACTGAATTAACAAGGGCTTTTCATGTTCAAGAACTCAGGAAATCTGTCTGCTGTTGAATTTTGGCATGAAGTTCTTCTCTAAGGATGGTATTCCTCTGACCTCACTTAGCCTTTGATTTCACCCCTGCCCCTCTATTTTTCTTTTTTACAAGGTGTGGACTATAAATAAGTCTTCATGCTGAACCACACTCTTTCAGCACTGCAAAATTCCCTGATCTGCTGCATTCGCTTCATCTGAAAGGGCAGAGAAAAATACTTGTGTCTGTCCCTAGGACTGTAACCCTGTGAGCACCCAGTATCTCTAAAAATGTAGCTGTCATTCAGAGAATACCTCTTTCCACCCTGTCCTCCTGTTCCTTGTGGCTATGAGGATCCTGAGGAGTCTTCTCGAGGTATAGGGAATATATAAGAGCACTGCTAATCTTCATGATCTGAATTCATGAGCCAGACTTCAGCAGCAAAAGTTTTTAGTTTTATTTTAGTTTTATTTATGTTTTCCATCTGTTTATTCAGCTCTAAGTATCATTTACAAGAGTTTCTTCCCATCTATGAAGAATGCCACTTTTCCCATTCAGGGAGATCCATTTTTAGATTCTAAGTGTTGAAGCTTTAAGAAAACATTAACTAGCATGAGATTTATAAAATATAATTAAATGAGATTATATTCATATACCTTAGGGGAAATTACCCCTCATTTGCCTAAATCTTCTTTCTATTAAAATAACAAAAAAAAACCCAACTAACAAACAAACAAACAAAAAAAACCACCAAAAAACCAAAACAAACAAACCAAACCAAAAGATCTGCAGCATACGCATATAGTCATCGTCTGAATTTACAGTGCTTTGGTACCTAGATGACCCATTAGCGATTATTGCTGCAGCCAGATAGTGATTATTTCAGAAAAATCACCATATTTGCTTATAAACTGCAAAATACACATAATATTCCTATATTGGCCAGATTAACCAGCTCTTCTTCTTGCAATATAAGTAGTAGCATTTATTTCAATATAACACAAAATTAAGTTAATGAAAAAAATAAAAGAGAGAATGGGTCAATTGAATAGTCAGGAGGCTGCACAGCCTGCACCGCACCACTTTCTGCTTCATTCAAGACAGGCTGCTGTGATAATTTTAACTCTGCCTGGTCAATGATGATGCAAAACGGAAGCCAAATGCTGTACACCTTGTTAATGCCAGCAGTCCCACTGAACCCCAGTGTTTATAGCAGTTTCTGTACTACATCAACCAGATGCCATGAAATGAAGTAGGATAGTCCATTAATTTCTTTTAGTACAGGACTCGCAAACTCGTAAGTGCGCTAACAGATGTGCTGAATAGGGGGCTGGGAGGTTAGAAATGCACCTGATACTCAATATCTACAAAACAACTCCAGTAAAAATTATCATTAATCAAAAAACAGCCAAATGTATTTTTTTTTGCAGAGGAATATTTTCCGATAAGAAATCAGCTGCTAAAATGGTTGCCATAGGTAACATAGAAAAGGCTAGAAGCTTTCTCCTTTCAAGCAAGATGTTTGTATAAATTGGCTAATGAACAAAAACCCCAAGATTATTTGGCAGCCACCCTTAAAAGAAATTGTAGGCCCATCAGACAAAGAGATGATGTGTTTTTGTGACTATGAGCGCATTTTTAACTCAGAATTTCCTTTACTTTCATTTGATAGACTAATTAATTCCCATTCATGTTGAAGTAAATGATTCTTTGCAGCATTCACTGACTAAGTTCTTATGGGATAAACATAAATAAAATTTATGGATAACTAAACCCAAGTCCTTGGACTGCTGAGAGGACTGTCTTGAGATTTCAGCCTTCAATTTCTAACTTCTTAAAAAGTCCACAGTAAGTAATGATGCTCAGTATATCAGCCTGATACTACCTCTGCACATTAGTGCTGGTTAGATGGTGTCCATAACTCTTGCAATGCTGAAACTCACAGTAAAAACAAGTACCATCATGAGGCTTTTCTCCCTTAATAAAGATGTTTCCTTAAGTGTTTCCTATAAGCTTATATCAAAAGAACTTGTATAACAAAGTAACCATTTGCTCAACACACTCTGAGGAGCAGAAAGGCAGTAGTTTCAGTGGTCTGAGCTGCTCCTCTGGCTTTCTTTCTTTCTGCTATCTTACAAAACGTAAGACAAAAGTTGGCTTACATTTTATAAGTCACAGGAACTTGTACCTATGTATTATCCCAATTAAGCAATCTGGCATTTAAAAAATATTAGCAGGAGTGAAGTTTACTTTAGTAACATTCTTGCAAGGGCTTGTCTTTAGATCTTTAGGCAAGGACATAAAAAGTAATACTTATTAAACAAAAGTAACGAATATCTATTATAATATGTACTAATTGTATACTTCCCTTGACTTTGGGCAAGTAAACAGAGAGGACCTGACTGATAGATACTGTGATGGTGTGAGAAATCTGCTTAAGAAACAAAAGCAGACAGGTTTTTAAAAGAAACAAGCAGGCAAGCAAAGCTACATTTTCACTTAGAAAAAGAATTAAAAAAAAAGAAATGGGAAACAGGCTCTGAAAGAACATTTGTTCTTAGCAGATAGGCAGGCATTTAGAGAATATCCAGACTACAAGGACATTAAAGTAAAAATGAAGCTATTTAAAGAAGAGGACAAAACATTTCAAGAACACATTTTACATAATGAAGAATTCAAAGAAAAAGGAGGAAAAGAATGTTTTTTAAATACCATTTTCAGTAGTAGCTTAAAGTCCCTAATCAAAAAATGAAGCCTTTATACAGAGCACAGCAATTATAGCTATAAGATACTGTATATTAGTTTCTTTCTTTGATTCTTTCTTTTTTCTTTCATTTTTATTTCTGTTTTTCTTCCCTTATTTCTGCATTTCTTTCTTTTTCTCTCTTCCTTGCTATCTTCTCTCTTGCATGTGCATTTTTTTTTTTTAATTTTGAATAAGTTATTCCTAGAAAATATTAATGAACATTTGAAGTGAATGATGGCATAGTGAAAAGATGTGCAAAAAGCACTGTTTACTTGATTTCTTAAAGGTTGTAATACAAACACTTTCTGAAAGTGTGTTTGAGCTTTGCCTGTGAGTAATCATATTTAGGAACCAATTAGGTAACATGACCACTGTCGTGGTTTAAGCTCCACTGGTAACTCAGAACCACGCAGCCGCTCGCGCACTCCCCCCTCCCCTACCTCCCCCTGCTCCTGGAGGGGTGGGGAGGAGAACTGGAAACATGTAACTCCCACAGGTTGAGATAAGGGCAGTCCAGTAACTAAGGTATAACACAAATCACTGCTGCTGCCACCAATAATAATAATGATAAGGGAAATAACAAGGGAAGAGAATACAGCTGCTCACCACCCACTGACCGATACCCAGCCTGACCCAAGCAGTGATCTAGCCTTTCCGGGTAACTCCTCCAGTTTATATAGTGGGCATGACATGCTGTGGTATGGAATACCCCTGTGGCTAGTTTGGGTCAGGTGTCCTGTCTTTGCTTCCTCCTGGTTTCCCCTCCTCCCTGGCAGAGTATGAGACTCAGAAAGTCCTTGGTCAGAGTAAACATTACTGAGCTACAACTAAAAACATCGGTGTTATCAGTGTTGTTCCCAGGCTGAAAGTCAAAAACACAGCACTGCACCAGCTACTAAGATGGAGAAAAATGACTGCTACTGCTGAACCTAGGACAACCACAATGAGGCAATGTGCTTTGTCACCTGCTAAACTATATTTTATAGACACAAGCATGTCTCACAGAGGGCTTAGGTACCAAAGTGATTTGCCATCAGAGTTCTGACAACAAGGTAAAAAATAGGAAATTATGTAGGTGAAAAAATGATTATATGTAGGTGGGCTCTATTTCCTGGGGCTGCAGACCCTGAAATGGAGCCTACATTTGTATCACCCTCATCAGGAATGGCATGATGATGAGAAGATGTCTAATAATATAAATAAGTCCATATTTAACTACTTGCTAACAATGACTACAACCAAGCATTTCAACATTACACATACATCATACAGACCTACAACAAAAAGTCTGCGAAGCTTTAAGCCATTATTCATTAGAGTGTTTTAGTTTGTCATGCTCTGTTTGACATTGTATCTCTTCCTTTTTTTTTTTTTTAAGTTACATATTTTTTCATTATAAACAATTGGGAATGAAAATGCCTCATTAAAAAAAAAACAAAACAAATAAATAAGGCAGAAATTGTTGGGGTTTTTGTTGTCAGAACTTAACAAAACATCAAAATCACAAAAATAGAAGGAACTTTAAAATCTTTTACCACTGTCCAATTCGGTTAAACAAAGCACAAACACAAGAAAACTGTGGATGGAAGCAGAAAAACTGCTGTTGTACAATTTAAAATGTAAAGAAATGCATGCACATGTCACCTTTTTTTTTCCCCTAAATGAATCATTAAATCATAGAATAATCCATCTTGAATCTCCCCTCTTTTAGTTAAAAACCAGTACCCCTCGTCCTACCACAACAGGCCCTGCTAAAAAGTCTCTCCCCGTCTTTCTCATAGGCTCCTTTTAAGAACTGAAAGGACTCAATAATGTCCCTTGGAGCCTTCTCCAAGCTAAACAGCCCCACTCTCTCAGCCTTTGCTTTGTGAAATAGCACATCTTGCTAGACATATCTGTACGTCATGTTACCCCAAAAATTTTCTATAGAAGACAATCTAGACTGCTGCAATTTTTTTACATGAAAATAGTTTCTGTTTTTCTGCTATTATCAGGGTAGATGAGTTTTTTGATACACACACTAGTTTCTAACATGGGTAACAGTATAAACAGCTGTGAAGAAATATGAAGCCTCAAAAATTATTAATGCCCACTGCATAATTTCCTTTTCAAGTGAAACCTTAGAAATATTTTATAAAGCTGATACACTGAGCTTTTAAAAAGGTACTGCTGAAGACTAATCGTCCTCTATCTCTTTCTTGTCTGTAGCTTTGAAGTCTTCCAAACTGTTCATTTTCATCAAGATATATGAGAGAAAATGGAAGTTTTTAGATTGAGTGTAAAGATTGCTGGATTACAAATGCCTGAATACACTACATTATTGGGCTTTTTAGGCTCACCTACATAAGCATTTCTTTTATTTCTAATTCTACCACTCCGGTAATTAAGGATTTAACCAGAAAGAACATAAATCCATTCCTTGAAAAAAACTCTTGCAAACTGTTTTTTAAATACAACTTATATGTTTGTTTTTCAGCAAGATGCTTGGTATAACACATTTTTACTGCAAAGGTGTCAGTCTGTATCTTTGTCTATTGGGAAAAGACTTAAAAAAAAATAATTATATTGCTTTAGTCTTTCCTCAGGCCTTAGGAATCACCCTCATTTCCATTTCTTTTATGATACCTGAAGTCCCCCCCAAAAAATCACTTATGACAGAAAAGGAGAAGAAAATTAGAAGATGTTTTCTTTTAGCTTCTGTGGGCTACACCTTAAGTAAAATTTGCCTCCATTTTTCAACCAGGAATCATGTTCACTCTGTTACCAATACAGACAATTTCACTTATTTAGGAAAGACATGATTGGTTTTGACAGGTCATTGCAGAGGGTGCACCAAATTGTGTGCAGCTCCCAAGCTCTCTCCCCTAATTCCCCCCCAGAACATTAAATTTCTGTTTTTCTAGCCAGTTTGATGCTGTTGTCTTCTCCTGAGGAGATCAATTTCCTTGATGCCAGTAAATGAATGAATGAAGACACTGCTGTGTCAAAAATCGTTGTGGGATACTGGTAGGTCACACTAGTGGAAAGGAAAGGAGCCAGTGGGTGATTCCTACAGTTAACCTTCACACATACATGTATGGGCCTGAGCAAAGGAAAATGACACATAAACCTAAGCTGTAAAGGCTTCTCAGAAAGCCTTTCCATTGCTGATGGAAAGCAATCTTTCACCACCAGGTCATTGGTTCGAATCTGTTCAAAAACTGTAAGAATAACAAAGGTTAAAGGATTGAAGTTACTGAAAGACAGAGTTTTAAAAGCATTTCCCTGTCTTTTCTGTGTATTTAAAAAGACAAACAGTAATACCTAAGAGCACTTAGTAAAAACTTCAATGAAACATGAAGAATGTCCTTTTAAAACTACAGAAAACTAAAGTTAATTCATCTCTTAAATGCTCAGGTAACCTACTTCTAATGATAAACATGGCCACATTATCACAGGAAATAAAGGAGATAGATAGATAGATAGATAGATAGATAGATAGATAGATAGATAGATAAAAGTTGAGTTAGAAAATGTACACTGCTTATAGTAACAATGTATGTTAACAAAGTAATGTATAGAAAGTAGTGATAATTAAAGTAAAAATTATTGATGTATGCTTCAGAAGATGATCCGAGAACTGAATAGATAGAGCAGTGGTAGATGTAAGTAAAATAAATATTCATGATATAAAAGTAGTATATGCTGCAAGGTCACCCAGCCAGCATATCAGTTGCACCTCACACTTGAGCATACATACTTGCCAAAACATTCAAACGCCATCAGCACTTAGACTGGAAAAGAAAAGACTACTAGAGATTGTCTATGAAAAATATTAGTCTAAGAAATAGGAACACCTTTAGATATGCCACTGAGGATACATATGAAAAAAACCTGCATGGGTATCCAGTTAAAATGGGTTTATTTACAGGAAATCCCAGGAAGTTAAAATGCGGTGCTTTTTTTGGGCTGTTTCTCTTCTACTCATTCAATGCTTACTACCCACAACATTCAAAATATCTTTAGTTATAGAGTTGGTTATAATCTTGTCTTTTCAAAAGACTGTGATTGCTACATTTTCTATACTGTTATGTCTGTCTTTTAGTAAGATTATTTCTGAAGCATCTGTCTTAGAGAAATTTTTAGAATGTCTTAGACACGCTTAACCTGGGTAACACCTACAAACTGCATCAATTTGGGCGGCACAGGTCATGGCATATACCTTAAAAAGGAAATAAGTTGCCTAATTGTAATTACACATTTGAGTCTACATGACTGGGAAACAGAAATCTCTACTTTTGTTTTGGTGCCTTTGGAGATTCTGAACTTTATGGCATTTTTAAATGTTGCCAATTAATTTTTTTGGAGAAAGAATAAACTTCCCATGTCAGATGTTAGTAAACTGATTAAGGTACTTCTGTAAGACATGCAGTTGGTAGGAAATTAAGCTCATATAGGGACCTTTGCATAACAATACTTCTTAAGCTCTTTTCCTAATTGTCCTGGGTTCAGCAGTAGCAGTCATGTTTCTCCTTCTTGGTAGCTGGTGCAGTGCTGTGTTTTGACTTCCAGCCTGGGAACAGTGTGGGTGAAGCCGATGTTTTCGGTTGTTGCTAAGTGATGTTTACCCTGACCAAGGACTCTGTGAGGCTCATGCTCTGCCAGGGAGGAGGGGAAGCTGTGAGGAAGCAGAGATGGGGTGCCTGACCCAGGCTAGCCAGGGAGGTATTCCATACCACAGCACGTCATGCCCGGGGTGGGGGGTAACTGGGAGTTACCCGGAAGGACATGGGCTCGATTGCTCTCAGCCTGGCACCGCTCACTGCGAGTGAGTGAACAAGCTGTCTGGCTAGGGTTTAAACCACGACACTAATGTTCAATAATATGTGTTCTCCACATGCAATAATCTATTCCACTAGTCACCATGTTGAAAAGTTATTAATTTATACCTCTTTTTTTCCATTAGCATGAGGTTTTAATGTTGAATCCTGAACTGTGATGCATGGCTTATTGGATAGATGACAAAACCCAGCATGGTAATTAGCAAAGACAAGTATGAGGGAGCAGAATCAAGCTTTCTTGGCAGCTAAATGAGTGCTATGCCCTCATGGGTGCATTTTCTCGTTTGCTTGCAAAAAACAGCTGCACTATTTCCTCAGTTGAGTTTCAGAATTTAGGATCAAATGTGGAGAAGCCATTGACAAGTTTCTTCCAGCACAGAAAGTTAATTTAATTTGCTAATAGACTGGTTTTCATGCAACAGCACCATGACATCTGACACAGTATGCTTTCTTCTGTGACTTGTTTTCACAAATTCTTACACAATGGTTTGCTTCATTCTCCTTAATAGTTCAGTTACCTAGTGAGATAAAGTACTCTCATATCCCTTTAAAATATCCAGGAATAATTAACCTTGAAAAGAAACTTTTGCTCTGCTTTTGGAAGAATCATTAAACAATAATGTAAACAGTAGATTTTTAAATTAAAATTAACTGGGGAGGCAATTCTGGTATCTGCTGAGTTCATAGGATGCCTTGATAGCATTTTCTAGTTTTGCTGGCATTTTACTACTCTGTCTCCCTGACCCTCACTGAACTTTAGCTTTATTTTGGAAGTTGTGTTGTTGACAAAGATGTTCCCAGCAAACTGAATTTTCATCTCACTTGCAGATATTTTCTGGCTGCTAGTGTCACCTTGTGCACTCCAAGAGCTTGTTGTTTGCTGCCTTTCTTATCTCAAAATTGTGGATCAGGGAGTAGGGTGGGAAACATGCATCCTTTAATTTTTTCTTTTGGAGCTCCCTGCTCTTATTTTCCCATGAACCTCACTTTTCCAGGAGCAAGCCAGATTTTGGAAGGTATTTCCACTCTATTTCAGAGGGATGATCCTTTGAAATTTGGATCACCATTACTGATGATGAACATCCTCTGTTCATGGAGTGACCGGTACAAAATACTGCTTTGATGGAATCAGCCTATAAAGGATCTGCTGGGGAAAGGACCAGTAGAAGAAGCACCAACACCAGAAACTCTAGATTTTGTCTCCTTTTCAATAGTCTGTTCAAGAGTACAGAAAAAGCAGGTAGATAGATAGTAAAAAGTGGACCAAAGAGATAGAGCTGTAAATTAAGATGTTGGAAGCAGTGAAGCATGATGGGTTTATGAAGTCTGTGTTAGACAAGTGTAATGCTTGAAATGTAGGAAAAAAAGGACACATACTAAAAGAGTGGTTAGAGCTGGGCCTGTATTTAGAGCTTAGTGAGGGTCATAAGGTGTTAATAAGTTTCAGTGTCTCAAAGTGTGAAAACTGGGTTTCAGGATCTGAAACAGGAGAGCTCACACATACCCCTAAAGGGAAAATAGAGGACTTATCTTCCATAGTGCATTTCAGTGCAACAAAAAGACAAATATTCTGCCAAACCATGTCATGTCCAAACATTTGCAAAGGCACAACAATAAAGGCACTAATAAAAGTAAGTATGTGTTAGTAGCATAGCTCTCCTGAAAATGCTACTGCTGATTTCTTTTTGAAGTCTTGGATAGTCAAGACCAGAGGCAAAGTCAGAAAAAAGGGATACAGTTCAGGCATCGTGAAACAATTAGGCCTTCATCCCCAGTCCAGTAAAAGAGTAAGAAAAGACCATATAAACTCCATATGGGAAAGTTCCAGCCTGGGTTAGAAGATATGTTAAGATACCAATGGTAGAAGGATAAAAGGAAATGACTAAAAATTGTATAATGACATAATTATGAGAAGTGAGGTATGCATATGCAGAAAAACTTGCCTGCAAAAATATCTAAATGAAACATTACTGTATTATGAAAACTACTTTCATAAGATCAATGCATATTTTAGCTGTCATATCTTTCTTTATGGTTATCCAAAAATTTCACTTTCAACTTGTCCTTCGCACCTACAGTAATAACTGAAAATAAACTGGTGTTATTCTCTTTTACCACCTGCTTAAAGAATGACATTCAGTTCTGATATAATAAACACAAAATATATAAATAATATGATTGGGATTTTAATTTCATTTAAGAAAAAAATATTTTGTTACTTGAAAATTACAGTTTTCAAGCACCAAGGCCTTAAATTTCTGTTCAGATGATTTTAATGGGAATCACATTGGACTACTGCTCTGCATTATAGGAAAAAATATGTTCCTAAGCGTCTTCATTAAAATTGCAAAAAACACTGCAGTTCAGATAAATCTAAAAAACTTAACCCTAAGTAACCTTGCCATGACTTTTCATCATGGCGTATTAGTTTAAAGCACATATTGAACCCAGGCCAAATCAATACTTGATTTAAAAAGGAAAAATAGTGAGTTGTCTAAAACTCTAGAGGTGTCAGGATGTGTAGATGTCTTTTTTCCAAGAACCACCTATTGCAATAATGGAATTTCTAGACTCAGCTATGTCATTGAGAAAACATTTGATTGGCATTTTCTACAGTCAGAAAAATTAGCCCATAAAGAATGCCTTAACATAAATTCTATTAACCCCCTGAGAACTACAGCTGTATTAAGGTCATTTGAATAGCAGAATAAAGAGGTGACCATTTTCTGACTGACCTGTTAATATCTCAAGTCGCATGATTTGATAAGGGATGAGTTTTCCCTTTCAAACCTTCCATCATCAAAAGTGTACCTTACAGAGACTGACCTAATCCTCCCAGGAGTGAATTTGCATTGAGTTCAGCAAAATGTTTTCTATTTTCATCTTTTGTTTATAATATGAGCTTTTAGAATGGATTTCTAAGAATACAGCAGTTTTTGCATTATGTGTTTTTGTAGCTTATTCTAACATCTCAAATATTTTATTTTGAAATTTTATTTTTATGTCTTTTCCAGTAATGTTAATAAATATTAACATTATGTTAAGTAAAATTTTAACATTAAATGAATGTTAACTATCTGGATGGTTTCTAGTCTGAACTACACCTGCAGCCATCAGCACTATTGTCATGTAACAGCTATCAATACTTGGGAATTCTTGGAAGAAAGTTCAGGTTTTCTTCCTAATTTCTCCTTTACACATTTTTAACTCTCAGACTCACTCTGTAGCCTTTTGGGAGAATATTTTCCTTTCTGGACATACATGTTACAGCGCGGTGTCCATGGAAACTGCAGTCCCAAACAGGCAAGAAAAGCAAAACAGCCGTTTTTGCCTCCTCCAACACCCAGCACTTAGCCCCAAATGATCTTCTGCACTTTCCTTACCTAAACTACCTTTTTTTTTTTTTTTCCAAAATGGTTTATCTTTTATCTTAGTTTTCAACTATTTTTAAAGGTATAAAGATTGATTACATTCTTACCATTTCTTTTTTAGCTGCCATTTGTCACTGTTGTAAAAACATCAAAATGAAGGCTACTTCTATTAAATGGAAAACACTATAATTCCCATGCAATTTGTCCTTGTATAAGATAAAAGCAAGAAACAGCCTTTCCTCCATGGCTAGATTTGACTTCCCCACATAAATCCACACCTTCACACAACCCACCCACACATCATTTCATACTTGCTGCAAAGTTAGTGAAGTGCTGCAGACTGCAAGCAAATATTTCAGAAACAATTGCATTTATCTTGTGAATGGCACTCTCTGATTAGCTTTCTCACAATCAATCAACATTGATATCTGATTCACAAAAGCTCAATTATGCCTCTGTACAAGCAATTAGACGGAGACCTTAAAAGAACAGATTAAAATGTTGAATACTTGGAGAGAGTAATTTAAAAATATTAAAAGGAAATTACTTTTTAATATCATGTATTCATCTATTTGTAAGTTAATGAAATTAATGAGGCACGAAATGAAATGGAAATTCCACAACTTTGCATTTCTATAGTTAGCTTGTTTGCCAGAAGCAATCCCAGAAAAGCCATATTTACTCCAGTCTATTGCTAAAAGTAATAAATAGTCTAATTGCAAGGGTATTTCTATTACACATTTTACATTTTTTCTCTCATATAATCTACAAATATCCCAAATGTCTCCCTGAAGGAATCTCTGCTGGCCAGCATGATGCTGAAACCCTACTGTAAAAGTGTGTAAAGTGACCCTGGAAAAATTGTGCATTGTTAGATTGTTTTTTCCCTTCTGCAAACAATATCTGCTCAGCTTTCCGTGTCAACATAGCTTTGAAATGTATCATTTGAAGAACTGAAATCTGTGGCCTAAGAACTGTGAAAAAAACCCCAACCCTGTTTTCAGAAGGTATCGGTGTACTTGAAGTGTTTTTGGTTTTTTTTCGTACTGCTACAGATGGGGAAAGATTTGTTCTTGTCTTTCATCTTAGCTTGGAAAAATCACCACAATCAAAATAAATATAAGAAATGAGCTGAAACTCAACCTGCAGTTCTTTTGCAATCATTGAACATCTATAAATTTTGATCAAGCACCCAAGTTAAGGATGACTTCCAGTGGCTGATTAGACCACGTATTCTAGCAAGATAACTGGCAGCATCCCCTGTTGCTGACATTTTCTTGATCCTTTTCAGCCTATGGATAGTTTTTGGTAGGCTGCCATCCTCAACCCTCCTTTTCCTTAAAGAAAAATCAATTGTAATTCCCAATCCCAGCTATGGGACACACTAATACATACAAGAAATTAATATTTACAGTCTTAGAGACATCGGTTTGGTTATGTTGCTTATAGCTAGTTTTGCTGTAAGCAGGATCGCTTATCTGGGTTAGGGTGGGCTATGCTAGAACATAGGAGGCTCCAAACAGGCAGTACCAGAAAGTCTTTGCTTCTTTAGGTCCTAAAAACCATTGGCAGTGAGTGTAGACACAGATCGAGGGGATAAAAACTGACAGCACTGAAGTGAAGCAGAAATGGTAACCGCCGCTCCTGAAAATTCTCATACATGTTAGGAAAGCTATTAATTAAAACCTTATTCAAATAGGTATTAATATTTTATAAAGATCTGAACCTCAAGATCTGATTTGGGGTGGATGGAATTAAGAAACTTGGAGTTTTGATAAGCAAAATATTACAATTCCTCACATGTATCAGAGAACTACAGAGGCTGGCTGGGCAGAAATCATAGAATCATAGAATAGTTAGGGTTGGAAAGGACCTTGAGATTATCTAGTTCCAACACCCCTGCCATGGGCAGGGACACCTCCCACTAAACCATGTCACCCAAGGCTCTGCCCAACCTGGCCTTGAGCACTGCTAGGGATGGAGCATTCATAGTATCATAGAATACCAGGTTGGAAGAGACTTCAAGGATCAATTTGGACTTTCTGCCTATGCCCTTAACCTCTAAAAAACCCTCTAAAAATCTGGTCAGAGCCCTGGTGACTGTTAATGTCTTTAATATTGAATGTATATGTTAGCAATTGTAGAATGTAATATAGAAGTAAAGAAAGAATGGAATTTTTAAAATTCTTCAAGCTTCCAAGCTCATTTCCTGAAGAATTTGAAAGAAAAGCAAGTCTGATGCTACTGCTCATGAAACTCATGGGAATCACTTGGTTGAATCTTAAGCTCCTTTGGGAACACCCTTAGAAAGAACAGGAAGGGGAACATGCAAAGCTGAATCTGAATTATTATATCTAAAGTAAAAGGGATCCAGTACAATTGTTCAAAGAAAGTGACATCAGTAGCCTTTAGCTCTTGTGAGGAACAAAATGAGATGAAAATTTTGAGAAAAGTAGGAAAAAATACATCAGTGGTGCTGGTGTCCCAAACTAATATAACACCAACTCAGAACGTAGGGTGAAAAACATGAAATATTTAATTAAAAAGTTCCTGTTGTCAAGAAGTATTTTTGTCAGCTATATCTCATCACAAGCAATTACTGTAGTATTAAGCATATAACATAACAAATGTGTCATTTATTGTTATGAGAATCTATGTAGCTTAAAGCTCTATTTAATAATACCAAAGTGCTGATAATAATGAATAAAGCAGCAGCAGGAAGCTTGTGAGATGATTCTCCCTCTTGTCCTGCCTAGAAGAAATCCATCTGGCAATTCTGGATCTCAAAAGGCACTGCTAGGGTTCAGCCACATAGGCAGTCACTAAGTTGCATCATTTGGGTCTCACCCCATCAAACATGAACGTTTTAAAGCTTCTCTGTATCTAAGTGGGGTGTGTGAGCAGCTCCTGCTGGACACTTGCTGTCAGTCCCCATCCTTGGAAACCAGGATGCAACACGGGCTATTGCATGGCTTGCTATAAAAGCATCTTTTCCAGGACCTGGCTTCTTCTCTTATTTTAACAGCTTACGTAGTTGAAAAAAGGCTGCCCATGGTTAAAATAGCCTTTTTTTGATCCTCCAATCTAAAGCTTTTTTTTTTTTTTTTTTTAAATGCCTCACATTTAAAAAAATGATTCATATAAAAGGATCGTTTGTTTTTTTTTAATTTCAAGACCAATTTAAAAATAACACCAAGATCACTGTCAGCAGAGGAGTTAAGTGTTCCGCTTCAATTTTATCCCAAAGCAGCATGGCTATGTTTCAGGTCTGATGGTGGTCATGTGTTTGATGTGCTTGAATTGTCACCAAGCTTTAACAACTTTATATTATTTCTAAACAAAATTACACCAGTGGCAGACTGCATGGACTGTATATATATCAAAGCATCCAATTAAGGGCCAATTTTAGACCTCTATCCAGAATTCATAAATTCTGCATAAGTAGATTCCCTGACCCATCACTACTAATTCAGCTGTGAGTGTATGTGTGTAAGTGCTTATGTAAGTAAAATAAACAAATAAAGTAGCAGATGACATTATAACATTATTAACACTAAAATAAATCTTCAAAATAAAATATGGATTCACTACATATTTATCTTGTCGTGGTTTAAACCCAGTCAGGTAACTCGTTCGCTCACTTCCCCCCCTTTTCTTGACCTCCCCCTGCTCTCGGAGGGACGGAGAGGAGAATCGAAAAGAATGCAACTCCCACGGGTTGAGATAAGAACAGTTTAGTAACTAAGGTATAACACAAATCACTACTGCTACCACCAGTAATAGTAATGATAAAGGAAATTACAAGGGAAGAGAATACAACACCTCAGCACCAGCTGACCGATAACTCGCCCCCCAAGCCCGACCAAGCTCCGACCGATACCTCCTCCAACCCTGCAGTCTCCCAGCCCTTCCGGCCAACTCCCAGTTACATCCTGGGCATGACGTGCTGTGGTATGGAATACCTCTTTGGTCAGTTTGGGTCAGGTGTCCTGTCTCTGCTTCCTCCCAGCTTCCCCTCCTCCCTGGCAGAGCATGAGGCTCACAAAGTCCTTGGCCAAACCAAAACATTGCTATCAGTTCTGTTCCCAGGCCGAAAGTCAAAACACTGCACTGCACCAGCTACCAAGAAGGAGAAACATGACTGCTACTGCTGAACCCAGGACATATCTGAACACAGAATTTGGCCTAAGATGTTAAAAAAATCTTTAAGCATATTGATAATGCACAGCATTAAAATACTTAATTTTCCTATTTGCAGCAGACCACTAGCCGTACCTGAAATTTCAGGCTCTGCTCTTGTCCTGGGTTCAGCAGTAGCAGTCATGTTTCTCCTCCTTGGTAGCTGGTGCAGTGCAGTGTTTTGACTTTCGGCTCGGGAACAGAGCTGATAGAGATGTTTTGGTTTGGCCAAGGACTTTGTGAGCCTCATGCTCTGCCAGGGAGGAGGGGAAGCTGGGAGGAAGCAGAGACAGGACACCTGACCCAAACTGACCAAAGAGCTATTCCATACCACAGCACGTCATGCCCAGGATGTAACTGGGAGTTAGCCGGAAGGGCTGGGAGACTGCAGGGTTGGAGGAGGTATCGGTCGGAGCTTGGTCGGGCTTGGGGGGCGAGTTATTGGTCAGCGGGTGGTGAGGTGTTGTATTCTGTTCCCTTGTTATTTCCTTTATCATTATTATCATTGGTGGTAGCAGTAGTGATCTGTGTTATACCTTAGTTACTAAACTGTTCTTATCTCAACCCGTGGGAGTTGCATTCTTTTGATTCTCCTCTCCGTCCCTCCGAGAGCAGGGGGAGGGCAAGAAAGGGGGGGGAAGTGAGCGAACGAATTACCTGACTGGGTTTAAACCACGACAGCTCTGCAATTAACTTGAATTTGAGAGGGTTTTGGAGCTTACTGGAGTCAGTTGCAAGACAAAAATATGCTACCAAAAGAAGTCTATTACTGCATATTTTATTTTAGATTTGAAGGACATACCTTTTAGAAGTTTAAATTTAGACAAATTTTATACTTTCTTTATGATAATACTTTGTATTATATTTATTATATTAATTATATATTTATTAAATATATTTGTAGGAAGTGATTTTTATGTCAGTGTCTTTAAACCAACACAACATCTTGATTTACTCACCTGCCCATATTACTATACATAAAATCATGCAGTTTCCTTTGATGCATTCTCATTGAAATTGGCACCAGTGATATTAAATATATTGGCATCTATGCGACTTAGGTACATTTGTGCATCCTGAGGTATTTATTAGTTTTGTATTTCTCATGGCTATCCTGTGTTTTTCTTGGCAGCATCTTTCTCACCTCTGCTGACACCATTGTCTAATAAAATTAATCAACAGGAAATGCTGGTCTGTACAGTCACTGCTCTGTCATTGCACCCTGACAATATCAAAATAATGATATAAAAATGTATTTCTATTAATCATGCAGTTACTTTTGTGGAACAACAAATACATCTTTTCTTTATGGGTAAAAAGAAAAAAAGGACCTTTTTGGTAGAGTTTTATTTCCAGAGAAAGAATTCACTGCATCTCTCCAATTTTGTTTGTTCTTCATTTGCTTCATGGATAATTACATTCAGAATATGGATATTGTAATGACTGAGTCTTTATTTCAAAGACAGTTTGAGATGGAACTATCTGGATCTGCTCAACAGAAAATAAATTCACAGTAAATAACGAATTACCTTTGTCTTACAAATTAAAGAATTCAAAATTTATTGAGGAGAAGTATTGAATGTTTTCAAAATGTTAATTTTGAAAATTGGATGCTTATATTTATTTCATGCATTTCAGGCTGATCTGTATTTGGAATCAGTTGTTAACCAAAGCAGAACAGAGAAGTAATAAATTTCCAGAAATACTCAGAGTAAACCTAACACCCCCCCCCCCCCCATATTTTCCTCTCTAAAATATTTAGTAATAGTAGGAGGAATCCATCTCAATTCCTGCTTTTCTGTTTTCCACCACACTGTCATCTTTTCCAATGTGATCTTAACTACACTGAAGTCCATAGTAAAAAACAGAAACTTCTCACTGGAGTAAAATCTAGCACTTTGTAAAAAGGTGGCACTCTCAAAATTAAGACCTTGAAAACTGAAATACTTTTTCCTTTGTCCTATTTTCTTATTATCGATCAGACATCTTGACAAATGCAAAAATGTCCCTGTTCCGTGCACTTCTCAAAGACATCTTCTCTGCACCTTTTTGCTTTACCTCTGAAACTGGCAGATCCGACAAGTATAAGACTGCACCTGCAGTTTTTCTTTTCTCTGAAACTTTCTGTGTCCCAGAGCTTTTGTGTTCACAGATCTACAGTCTGATTGCATAAAATACTCTCCATCCTTACCTTATGGAAATCAAATATATGCATGTCTTAAAACTGTATTCCTTTCTTGATCATCTCAAGATGGTCCAGTTGAGGTTGCTGCCATGAACTCAGACTATTCTCGGATTATTCACCCTGACAACAGAGAAATCAAGCTTCATATCTAGGCTTACTATCATTGACTACAGCTAGTTTTTAAGACTGAGCTTTTCTTAATGCTTATATCAATGAATCATAATTAATCTTCTGAGACAAGCTGGGCTTTGCTATTCAGATCTTTCAATTGCAAAATCAGCTGGTTGCCCTTGACAGTCACATTTTCAAAAAGTTTGATAGAGTTGCGTCATATATTTGTTAAATATTACCTTGAGTCATATGTGACACAGCAGAGTCCAGCACCGTACACAGAGCAATGTTACAGTTCACTTTTCCTTGCAAAGTGGTAATTTAGTTGATTATTGTCCTTAACTTCTGGAGTTTATTCCTGTTTTGGCCTTGGCACAGTGCTTTCTTGCAAGAAAGCTGTTTCCTACACACATGAGATAAATAACTACAGAAGAAAGTTTCATTCAATCTTTTATTTCATATCGGCAGAAAAATCTGTCAGTCATAGTGTTCCTCACTAAGTTTTAATTACTCTTTCAGATATATGGGCTTAAGTTTTCCTGACTAGCTTGAAAGGAAACTCTAAAGTTTTAAATTTATTTTTGTTTGCTTTTCACTGCAATAATTTCAGGGAGGGTGGACGCATCTGAATTGTAGAGGAATCCTTGCACAGCTGAGAATTTAACTATTTGTGCAGAAAACAATGAAATATTTTCTGAGTGCAAAAGCGCTGCATATTTGTGTCTTAATTGTTCAGGGGAATATAAATGAGTGGGTCAGACAAGAATCTTTATTCTTTCTTTTTAAACATCTACTATTAGAGCAATTGTCAGAAAGCCGAGTCATAATGTAAATGTGTTTCTGACCAAGGGTCTGACTATTCCAGCACACTTCAGATTATCCAGAGAAGTACATATAATCTGTATCCACTTCAGTTATTCAGCAGGCTCCTGTAATTCTCTGCAGAGCACTGTTGGAAAGAAAGAAGCAGACAGTGGGAGTTGCAGTAAATTTGCAAAAAGCAAATACAGTAAAAAATACTATAGTTTATTTTTGACATCAGAAAGATAATTAATAAGTATTTATTTTCAGCATAACAACTGACTTCTAAAAGGATACTTCAGTCTATCCTTCTTGATATACTGGAGAAGGAAAAGAGACACCAAAGGAGAGGTAAAAAATGAAGGAGAAAAGAGTGATATTAGTACAAAGGAGAACCAGGGCATTTGGATCAGATAGTTTAATAAGAAGTAAACTAACACAGTCAGAGGTGCAAATTATATTTGAAATTATTAATGCAAAGAGAAACCATGCAAGACATACGGCAAGATTACTCACTTAAGTTGAAAATGTGTCAAGAACTACAATGTCCATTCACCTAGAGAGAATGTATCATTAATAGTTGTTACTCAAATTTAAAGGATGCCATATAATTTTCTAACCACACATTTTCTAGATGTGTGGATGAAAGAAGATCAGAGGTCTTATAAGTACATAAGAGAAGAAGGGACAATTAGCAAACAAAAGGAGCAGACAGTGATATTAGGATGCTAAACTAGTAAAAAGAGAGATTAGGATACTTAGTTGCTTTTCTCACCAATACAGAAATAGCTTGAAAAGAAGTTAAAGACCTTACATAAAAGCTTTTTTCAGAAGAAATGTATATTCGCAATTTGATCAAATCCTGAAATCAATCTGTACTTTCTCGTAGGTCTACACTTCTTTCCACAGTTTCAAAAGGTATTAAAAAAAATATCCTCAATATCTATTTCTTTAACATTAATTGTTGTCAAAGTCTCTAATCTGTTTTGACAGTCACTGTATATTTATATGCAGACTCATCTGAAAAGGAGCTGAAGCAGAAGGAAGGATTTTTCTAGACCAGACTGCTAGGACACAAGTTTTTGGCTGTGCAAACAAGCAGGCTTTGATTCTCAGTAAGTATGTGCATGTGCTTGCACAGTGTTTCAAATATTTTTAGCTTTGGATTACCACCAGCCTGTAAACTTTCTACGTGCCTGTGCACATTGATTCTTTTACTTATTGTAAACTTCCTCACCTTTGGGCAAAAGAATGGCTTGATATTATATTAGGAAAGTAAACACACTTAGCCCTAGGTCTAGGTCAAACATTGACTCAAAGAAACAATAATTGTGTCAGTAAATTATTTCTGGCACAATATCCGTCATCTGTTTCAAAAGAGTTGAAGGCAAACATGCCCATTCCTCAGCTTAAACAAATCTGGCCTCCATGCTGCTGAGCTGGCAAGAGATAGTTACATTTCCTTTCTTCTTCTTTTTTTTTTTTTTTTAATCAAGTTTGAAAAGATCCTTGTTGCCAGGTTTCAAAAACAGCCATTTTAAGCTCCAGTTTTGGTTGTTTGCTTTTTTTTCCTGACAAATTCTGGTTTCTTCTTTGTTTTCTGAGGTGGGAATCTGGGGGCTCTGAAGAAAATTGGACAGTCACTTCTCTTGTGCTCATGGCTGCTCTTCTGATGGAAAGCAAATGTCTGGGAAGGATTTAAAACTTGGGGAATGGGTAATGACTAACAATCAAAGTACTCAATGCAAGTATTTGTGTAAACATTAGGAAATGAAAATCCTACATGTTACTAATACTGTTCTATGGGAAAATTTTAATATTGAACAGTTGTATCTCCACATCTGTTCTGGAGAGCTCACCTTAAAAATGTAGTTCAGGACTCAATGAATGCAATGACTTCTGTTGGTGCTTGTATTAGTTTGAAGCTTAACTGCAGTGTTATTATTAGTTTTTCAGTTTGCTTCTTACTTTTCCCATTTCTGAAGTTTTCTAGATCTTGTTATTTTCCAAACTAAATGAAGACAGCCAGATGGACAAGATGGGTCACAGACAGACTTGAAATTATGCTGTATTATCCAAGGAAGGGATACAATCCTGCAGTTTTATCATTTACGAGCGGCTGTTTACTTTTACTACCTCATAACTAGACCTATTAATGAGTAAAAATCAAAGACCCTGTAGCAAGCATTTATATAAACCTCAGTGAGTAAAAAAAGAATCATATACATCTTTCATATTATGGTGTAGGAGAATAATAATATCAAATAACCCAGAGTATGCTGCAATGTAAATGTATCAGCTGCAGGTCTGCATAAAAATAAAAAGACGTATAAAACCTTTTAGCCAATGTCTTTTTAATACTTTAAATTACCACATAAGTGTCAAAAATTACTTTGCCTATGTCCTGCTAGCTGAGACCAGAGGTCTAACATGTTATCTTATAAATTTAAGAAATAAAAGAAACGGTCTTTGAAAATTATCCCAATACAAAAATAATGATTACATGCAAAGCCCTTAGTATAAAATTAAATTAGAGAAGAAATAAGGGAAATGATACAATATTATTTGAATGATTAAATCAATTTAGGCAGCGGTCATGCTGCATGAAGGAGAGACATTATATAGGCAGGGCTATATTTTCCCTTCCTTTAGAGAGGATTGAAGTTCATTTGGATCCCACACCTTAGCAGTACATGTAACACAGGGGAATGTTATTTTTCATTGCCATTTTAGTAGGAAATTAAAGCTGTTCCTCTTAATGCAAATCTTGCCACTGTGACCCATGTATTCTTGAGTTTGGATTATTTTAAAGGGCTATACCACTAGTCACCTTAGCAAATGAAATTATCAAGGGCAATTGTATCTCACCCATTCAATGTTTTAGCAGAAACAAATCTGATTTTGTGAACAAGCTTTCCTCATCTGATGATCCACTATCCCTTCCCTGTACCTATTCCAGTCTGGATTCACCTTACCTGAAGATGGACAACAGGCAATGTATGCAGGAACTCACTTCAGAGTCTTACTCAGTAATCTAAATATTTCATTATCTTCACTAGAGAGACACTTCAGTGGCAGACCCACAGAACAGCTTATATGCAGCATGCAGCTAAATACTGTACGTTATACTTCTATATGTATCAAACTGTTGACTTGATCTCTATCTGAAATAAAAAATTTCCCTCTTGTACCAAACAAGATCTTTTGCTGAAAACCGAAACACAAGATGTCCATTAACTTTTGTTTTTACTTTCTCAAAAATATATAATGTCTAAAAAATCATGTTGATTTAAGTATATTAAATTCATAGAGCATTTTACTTCCTTATATTGGTTTTTTCATTCCAAATGCAGATGGAGGCGAGCCTAGCAGAAATATGGCAGTGGTTTCACATTTTGCTTCAAACCTTTTCTTCTCCAGGCATCCTTCTAGGAGTTGAAAAGGCTACATCAAAATGTCTAGACAATGCTTGCGTGAAGTTGCATGTCAATAGATAACAATTTAAGAATTTAACTTATTGTTTTGTTACATGGCTGGCATCACTTTAAGCATGAAAAATGCAAACTAAAATTAGGCTAATGAAAGGACTGCATTTTAGACTATGCATATGCAATTTGTTGAACTCACTGCTGTCAGATATTATGCAAGGAAGGAGTTTAGAAGGATTCAAATGAATGATTAGCTGTTGCTGCCAATGGAGTTAATGTTGACTGAACAACAAATAAGGACATAATGAAGGGCTATAAGCGCTAGTGCTTCAGGCCATAACAGTTAACTACAGTGTTTAGGAGGAAAATACTGGCATGACTGGGTCTTTCCATCACCAACAGGATTATCATACTTTCTTCTGAAATGTCAAGCAATGCCTAAAGGAGCAAAGGATGCTGCAGTAGATGGACTGTAGGACAGTTGTATTGCAAGAAACAAACCCAGAAAAACAAAACTCACCATTTTAAACCTCTTAATCTACTCTATCATTTATTCTGCCTATTCTGCTTGTAAATTCCATTAAAGTGCATTAACAAACTATAATACTGAAGGCAGACAAGAAATCTAATTATCTTTTGTCGCAAAGCACCATATGCTTCTTTTAACTTCAAATAATAGACTGAAGAATAGCCTGTGTTTTAAGTGAATCTTTGATGAACTTGAACAAGAAAGATGACAAAAATAAGTAAACCAATATATTCCAGATACACTGTTTTTTACTAGATGGGTTTACCTTTTCACATACTTATTTTGCAGTATACCAATGGGTAAATGAAAACAGGTGACACAGTTAGTTGTTTTTATATCAGACAACATTTTGCTTCCAGATGTAGCCCCTTGGAAATTTTTGTTCAGTTTTTTGTTGTTTTTTTTTTATTATTACTATATTTTTGGCATTCTTATCTAGTTGCAAAAGCACCAGGTGTCTTCATTGACTTTTTGAATGAACAAGCAAACTAGAAAATACTAATAGTTTTAAACCCTTCATAAACTGCACATACAAAGGATGGTCCTGTTCTTTGGGATTAATTCTTTACTCCAAAATGTTATCCTGCAAAAACTATAAAACAGACAGCACCCCAATTCAGAAAACCAAAACAACCCCCCAGATCAATACTTGCTTTTGGCTGATGACAAGTGTGGATCCACTGAATTGAAGATTAGTTATTTAAAAGTAATGAAGCCAATGCATCCCCTCTCCATCCTGCTGGACCTCTGTGTGCGACAAGGAAATTGAGGCCATGTGAGTGCAAAGTGGTGTCATCAGCCCACCCTAAGCCAGAGTTCAGCCAGGCTCAGCCAGGACCTCACACACTGAACTTTTCCTGTTGACAACATACAAGGGATTTCTCTAGCCCATATTTCAGAAGTAGACACATTGCCCAAGGAGCCTGAACAGATGCACACAGAGATGCACAGAGGTCACCTTACTTTAATACCTTTTCCAGTGGGATGGTGAGCCATGTGTCAAAGGCACCGCCCATTTCCCCAGGAATGTCTGTAAGGAAGTGAATCTTGTTTTCAAATCACAACCTTTCTGGTGATAAGAAGAACAGTATGGAAAAATAGTTGTTTAAAAATGTTTCTAATACCCATCTCTGAAATTTTCCTTTCAATCTTCCTTCTGTGTTCCCATGTTTTATATGAGAGTTGCTGAGGTAACCAATGGAGCTGCATAGCTCTTTCTATCATTAGAAGCTGCCATAAGTTTTTTTAAATGCCTGACTATTTTATTGAGTCTCGCATAAATAAAAGATAAACAAATGTTTTTTTTTCAGTGTTGAAGTCAGAAGGAAAAAAAAACCCAGCTATTTTGGATACTTGTCAAGACTAATGTACTCTGTTTCCAGCTAGAAAGCAAAGAGAAACTATTTGGTGTGTCTGCAAGGGTAATGACAACATACACATAAAGCAGGACTGCTTCATGAACAGGTTGCATGCTCTTCCAGGTCATTAATACAAGCGTGTAACTTTAACAGGGTGTTTGAAAGGAAAGTGAAAAAATTGTTCGGATATTTTGGTGTCAGACTTCTCTCCATTTCTCTATAGTTCCCAAAACATTGCTCAGTTTAAACTCACTTTATAAACCTTAGTTATGTGTGCTGAAATTACACTCCCATTTAGGAAAGTGGAGATTTGGTAGAAATTTCAGTGGGCCCATAGTTGCTCAGTTTTTACTCTTCTGCCTGTTTTTCATCAGAGTTAGAGGCCATGCGTCTTGTAGGATCTAAATTTTTTATATTTTAAACACATATTTCATCTTTATGTGACTGCTGTGACATGATGTGTCTTTGCCTTGATGTACAACACAAACAAGCTACCTTTATACTTGAAATTTAGGGCAAAGAAGAAAATGGCTTTCATACATGCACAGACATTCTCTCTGTTGTTTTTTTTTTTAAAAAAAAGAATTACTCACATTCTTTCCAAAAGAAGCCAGCAATATTTTTTTCTCAGAAAGGAAATTAATTGTAACAGCAACTTCTGCTTTCCTCAAATATATTAGCCCTTTAATATTTGATATTGGGTTGAGATCTGAAAAGAGAAATAAAAGCTGCTAAATCTTTAACACATCACTTCAATTTCCTCGGAAGGTCTGGGAAAGCAATTCCATCTATTCTATTCATTACATAAAGCAAAAGAAGATTATTTTAAATGTGTTCAGAGACCTTAACTATGCAATATCCTGGTGGAATTCACATGTAATGAGTATTTTTGACCAAATTCTGTTTTCAGATAAAGCCATACTGCAGGATGGATTTGACTGAAAGCAAAAAAAGCAAATCTTGACCTGCTCTGTCAGGTTTTTGGCAACGTCTCCTTCCCTGCTCAGAGAGCTGTTCATTTTGGTCAACTCTGCTCTGAATGGAGGCTCAGGTACCACTAGTCATCTGCAATATAGTCTCATTCTGACTGCAGAGTGAAGGAATTTGGAAACTAGATAAATAAGTATAATATTGGCTAGCTAAATAATTTAACTCAAAGCAATAATCCATAAATTAAAATGTTTTTAAACAGTCTTACGAGTGCCCTTTCTCAGTTTCACCTACAGAAAGAGAGGTGCAGCTGGCTAATATAATTTCCAGACTGAAAAGAAATATTTTCTAGTGAAGCATTTCATTTGGATCCTGACTATTCGTTCAAATCCTCTGGGTTTTCATCTTTCCACTTCAAGTACATTATTCCAGATAATAGCTACAGTATTCACCATTTTTATCTCCTCCTTTCAGTGGTTCTATGGAAGTGCTATCTGCATATATTGGTCTAAAGTGTTTCTTGCAGGGGTTTTGAGTGCACTGAGGAGAACCACAGCCAGCTGCGGCTGGAAGTGGGTGCTTAAGACAGCTTTTCCTTATTGTTTTTTTGTTGGATTTGTTGTTTGTTTATTTGCGGGGTTTTTTACCCTGTTATCAACTGCACTTTCATATACTAACTTTAAAATTAGTCCATCAATACTTGTCCTGATTGCATTTCTTTATTCCTTCATTCTGTATTTGGTGATTCCTTTGCAGCTGGCCTTGGTTTTTTGGATTGCATTTTCAATTTTCCTGGAATAATTAATCTTATATTAATTCTGAAATGAGGGATAGTGACTTTGTCCTCACCGAAAGCTGCTGAGAAAGACATGAATTTCATCCCACTTCTGGCTCAGAAGGTCTTTCAAACCCATCCCAAGGCTACTAGTCTAATCTCAGTCTACTACTAAAAAGTGCAAAATTAACCCTCTTCTAAAAGTTCTGTTCCACATTTATCCAGGGATGCTCTTCTTAAGTAAGCCTTCATCAGTTCCCCAAAAGAGAGTGCATAGATACTTCTTTTCATTCAGTACTGTTAAGTGAGATACACATGGGTAGCATCACATCTCTGAACTCTCCAGTAAGAAATCCATGCTGCAGTAGGGACAGCACATAAGGGATTTTCCTCTTTTATGTCTTCCACTTACTTAAGTGGATATCTCCTTAACTGTAAGGATGTGAATTGCACACTTTTGGTTCCCAGATCCCAGAGAAAGAGTAGGATGCAAGTAACTGAAATCTACTTTTATTGCTATTATTATTTTCAATTTTTCTTTCAGTTGATGATCATTGTAAGTCTCTTCCAACTGAAAATACTCTGTTCTCTTGTCCTGGGTTCATCAGTAGCAGTCATTTTTCTCCGTCTTAGTAGGTGGTGCAGTGCTGTGTTTTTGACTTTCAGCCTGGGAACAACACTGATAACACTGATGTTTTTAGTTGTAGCTCAGTAATGTTTATTCTGACCAAGGACTTTCTGAGTCTCATGCTCTGCCAGGGAGGAGGGGAAACCAGGAGGAAGCAGAGACAGGACACCTGACCCAAACTAGCCACAGGGGTATTCCATACCACAGCATGTCATACCCACTATATAAACTGGGGGCAGTTACCCGGAAGGGCTAGATCACTGCTCGGGTCAGGCTGGGTATCAGTCGGTGGGTGGTGAGCGGTTGTATTCTCTTCCCTTGTTATTTCCCTTATCATTACTATTATTGGTGGCAGCAGCAGTGATTTGTGTTATAACTTAGTTACTGGACTGCCCTTATCTCAACCTGTGGGAGTTACATTCTTTCAGTTCTCCTCCCCACCCCTCCAGGTTCGGGAAGAGGTAGGGGAGGGGGGAGTGCACGAGCTGCTGCATGGTTCTGAGTTACCAACTGGGCTTAAACCACGACATCTCTGTTCTTTTTAATGGCTTATCTTAAGCAACATTTACACTAGTACCTCCCCATCCTGTCTTCCGGCGACAGCTTTTCTAAGTTTCCTGTCTTCACTGCAGGGCGATACTCTGATCACCAGAAAAGAAAAGACAAATGGACAGTTTCTCCTGAGCCATAATAAATATTTCCTGCCAGGACCCTCATGATAAGACAGAACTAGTAATTTCCTTTTGCAGCTGCACCACAGAATGGGAAAAAGTAATCATACGGTGTTACAGCTTATAGAGCTCATAAAGCCCTAGCAAGATCTTTGTCCCCACATGCCCACACTAAAGAACAGCTATGATAAAGTTTGGATATCATCCAAACTCTGCTTTCTGTCTCCAGTTTACTGTTTTCAGCAGCCAAGCTTTTAAAATTTATACTAGAATAATGTGACCTCAGGAGATATTTATTTAAACAAATAGTATTAGGTTGCATAGCTATGCTGCTAATGACAGTTCCTGAAACACACTGAACAGCAATTTGATGTTGTTATTATTACGGCTAAGTAGTTTTCATAAGCCACAGTTAAATATTTCTCCACTAACTCATCAAGACAAAGAGTTGACCTCAGCTTTTTCTCAGAGTCCATCAATACAGCTCCTTGGGAAGCAGAGGAGCCATTTAAATAAAAAAAAAAAACCAAACAACAAGAACTTCCACCTCCTCCTCTTCCGTATCAACTAAATACACTGAGCCTGCAGGGCTGCCAATCCCTGATGGGTCTCAAGAGCCGTTTTCATTCTACTTCTAATGGTAACGTTCTTCATAAAGGTGGGCTGCTTGCTGGCTTCCTGATGGATTTAAGCTTGTGATATTCAGATTATGGTGGAAGTAGCTACAAAGGAAGGAAACTACATTGTAGTCTTGCTGTCGTGTTCAAGAGAAGTCTAATTGCATTTTCAATTTTTTTTAAATTAGCATTATTTGTGTTTAGGCTTCATTATCACACCTTAGATTAAGCAGTCTGTTACAGGAAACCCTACACAAACTGGGACATGCTTTTTTTAAATGCAATACCATAAAAATCTCTTAAGCATCTCTACAACAGTTCCTAAGGGTTACATATTTATAGAGATGCATGAAAAGGATTAGAAAGGAAAAAACACACATGCTTTTGTGTGAATTTAATTTATATGAATAAGATGAAGCTATTAGCTGGGAGGAAAAAGATTCTGCCTACGAGGGAGCGTTACTGCACTTTGTCAGTGTGATGGAAATGTTTTGTTACGTGATATTTTCTTCAGAATATACATATTGCAAAGCTCACCACTCCTGACATTGCCCTAGTGTCTGGGCTCAGTGCCTCGCACGTTCAGAGGCATATGTTCCATACTGCTTTGTGCTCCTTTTAATGTGGTGACCCTGGAAGAGCTCATTTGCCTGCCTTTCCTGTGAAGAAGCAGCTGAGAAAGGACACCAGAAACACAGACAAATATTTCCTTCAAAGCACAGCTACAAGAGACCTGTATGAATTTTTGAGGATGTCATACATATTATTTGGTGCTTGATGTCTCTGGTCTTAGAAAGCTCTCCTGAGCCTAGGGAAAGGTCTGGGTTGCTAGGTCCTCTGGTATCTCAGAGGTAGCCAACCAGTTCTCAGAAAGGTTTCTGGGTTACCTGAGGTTTGTATACTGCCAAGTCCTACCATGTGTCCTGCTGGCAGTAGGACTGCTGCTCATGTCAGCCTACTAAGGTGTCCTGTTATCTTGGATGTCCTTTTGCATGCCTTCTACTTGCCCTCTATACTTTTAAACCTGAACTAATGTAAATGTACATTCTCCAAAACGTCAAGGCTCATTTCCTTCAATCTTCCTGTGCATTAACTCCTAAACAGCGTGGGATACATACAGTTTCCTGACTGGCAAGCAGCTCTCTCTTCCAATTCCAGATAAAATTAACAGAGTGAGCTGCTCTTCCCTTTATTCAAGGACAGACTTTTGCACCAAGCCCTTGCAGTCTGGAGGCTAAAAAAGACATCAGAGACTTCTGGATGCAGTGCCTGACTGCTGGTGGTCCAGCAACCTTGTCAAAGTCTGCCACAGCCTCCTAAGCATATGGCAATGTATCAATAAGCAGAGCTGATGCAACAGCAGGATGAGTTAACCCAGCAGGACACTGGTTGGGAATTTCCAGTTGCTCTCCATTGTCTAAAGAAATAACTACAGAAAAATAAAAATAAAATGCTTTAAAATTGTTGGAGATATGCTTGAAACTGCTCTATGGAGAATTTTAAAGCAACCAAAGGATGATACCATGGCATGGAGTTGGAACTATAAGGTACTTTCCAACCCTAATCATTCTATGATTCTATACTGTGAGTTTATAAGCACGCCACTGTATACTGCCTAAGACTGAATCCTTTCAGCATCCACTGCAACCATGTGCATGTGTTGAAAAGTGAATAAGCAACATAAAGTTTTTCCCTTTTGGGGAAACTCTAAAAGTACTTTTTCCTCTTTAATATACTAAGTAAGTGGTGTAAAAGATTTCATGCTACCTTCAGATGTCAGCATAAGATAAAGACAGAGGATGTAAGGTATTGCTGGATGGTAAAATGCCTCTGGCCCCAAGGAAATCTGTCCTTGTTAATTTTATCTCAACCCTATCTCTCTGATTTGTCACTGGTTCTGAATTCTTCAGTTCCTTCTCTTCATAAGATTGTCTAGCTGTCTCTTAAATTCATTTATGTCATTGCCTTTTATAACCTTACTTGATAACTTACTCTTTGTGTTTTCCATTCTGAGTAAAAAAGCCCTGCATGAGCGAATTCCCTCATTGGCCTTAATTTTCTAATTTTTAGGTTGTGCAGACGTCTACTCTGGTTATGCAATTCCTCACCATTATAAGCACTATATTTATGGGTGTTTATTTTGTCTCACTAGCTAAAAATATTGTTTTGATTTGGTCTGTTTTTAAATGACAGTTTATTTAGTAAAATACCTGTGGGCATTTTTCACATTTTTATGCTAGCTGTAAGTTTGAAAAAAGTTTTAAGGAACCTTACTTTTACACTATACATACATGTATTATAAATATAGCAAGGACTCATTACCCGGCTGGGTGTGGGACAGATAAAGACAGCCCTGAGTCCAGTTGCTAGCTTTGGCATATTTCTTTCCCAGTATACTAGTCTTTTCCCATTTCTGTAGTTTTATATTTTAGACCATCCTCCCCTATTATGTTAACCATCAAAGAAATATGAGAACACAGCTTCTACAAAATCATTCTCCCAGGTTGTCTTAATAAATTTTTGCAATGCTTAGAATATTAATAAAGTTTAAGAAACAGTATTAAGAATACTAATTTCACATATATACTTTTACTCTTCACGCCTCAACCTGGGTTATTTGTAAAACTCTCTTCTATGCATTTTCTATTTCGAGACTTTGTGCTCCAGTCCAGCTCAGAAGGCATTAGTAAGACTTTCGCTATTTTATTTCCGTGCAGATTTCATTGCCCGTCATGGTCAATATATCTTCCCTTAATTTTGACAGAGTCCAGCCAGGTAGGTCATGACCAGATTCTTCTATAATCTTTTTATATATTTAGACACTGTAATAAGATCATCATCCAGGCTGCTTTTTCTTTCAGGCTAAATACGCTACACTTTTTGAGTCTTTTTTTCACCTATAGCATAAATTTAACTCCTTACCTTAACCACACTGCTCTAAAGACTGACTAGTGTCAAAGCTGTAGGTGGTATTTCAACCTTTGTACTTTTGAGATAATAGATGATTTTTAAAATATGATGGCTTCAGTTTCGTTACAGTTCTTACATCTTTCTTAAGCAGAGAGACCTGCTTCCATGACACTGCTGAGTATTACAGAAACTGCCATTAAGGAGCACAAAGAAAAATTAAAAAAAAGTGGTTATCCTTACCAGCATTCAGCCCACCAGACAGAGGGAAGGATAAAAGCTCAAGGCATTCTTGTTCCTTTATCATAATCCATGCAGACGACAGAGATTTAGTAGGAAATGAAGTAAATCCTCAGCAAAACTTCACAAGGTCTGGTCTGGAACATATATAATGCTCTCTTACAAAGGCATTTTTTTGTTACAGACGTATTAATGAGATGAAACTGTGAAACACTGAAGCCATGGATTCAGTGCAGCATTAACTAATAATCTGCTCTTCTAGTGTTATCTGTGGGCTAGTAATGAAATGACTATGTCCTTCCTCTCAGTGTTTAGCAATATTAATTCTTATGTCCCTGAGTTATGTGGAAAGCATAAGTAGACAACCCAGAGGAAATGCTGCATTTATTTTTCAATGCTGTCTACAGTCTGGCATGCTTTGTACCAAGGAAAGATAATAATTTGTTCTACTTTCAAGGAAGTAAAAAAATAATGAAGGGAGGAGGGTATTTACTGTAGTTGTAAAATCAGAATATTTTGGTGTTGATTTTGGAGGTAGATGTGATAGGAATTGTCAGATGCATAAAAGAGTGCTGGAGCTGATGCTCAGTAGCTAGGACAGGCAACAGCCGCATGAAGGACAAGGTCACAGAAGCACAAGAAAGACAGTGGGATAATGTTTGTAATGCTATCATTTGCTGCAAGCCTAGCACAATAGACATGCACTGCGTAGCACTTTAAAATATTTGTTTCTAGCTGTAATTTCATGTATGAGCTGCAGCTGCTTTTCTTGGCTGCTGTATGTCCTTCTTTGGTGTTCTTACAAAAATGGGAAAATTTTCTCAGTGGAAAAGGACTATATAATACATAAAGACCCACAAGAAAATTTTTTAATATTAGCCAACTGGAGCTAGCCAAAGACGATAGTTATGAGGAAAAAATGCTGTCATTGTCTTGATTTGCTCAAGTCTGGCTGGTCGTATGTGTATAGAGATACTCTTTCTCACATCCTTCAAAGAATTCCTGAGATCTCTTCCTGAAATTGCATCCAAGTGCTATTCAGTAACAGTTTTGCCATGCATATTTATTTTGCACTGCAAATGATAATGTGTGAACAACACATTGCGGAGGTGCAAGTAGCAGCTCTGTAGTTATGAGCAAGTTTATGTTTTCATTCAAAGCCACACAGCATTTTCTGCTCCAAAGATTTGTCTGCATGATGTGTTTGTGTAAAGTAGCAGACAGAAAAATTGGTTCAGGAAATTTAAATCTGAATTAAAGTAATCTCTATGCTAATTAATAAAACACCATTTAAGTATCATCTTGTGCTGTGCTTTTAATACAGATCTCCCACATTCAAGAAAGTAGCCAAGGCAGAGGTAGACTTTAAGCCTTATTTGTCTCTACTCCAGGAGTCAAACGGCAAGAGATGTAATTTAAGCAGCTCCCCCTGGAGATGGCAGCGCTGGCCAGATTTATGGAGATGCTGCGTGTTTTGTCTTTGCATGCCTTACTTGAGCAAAACTGGCACAAACCACTGTGCCAGGATCTGTGTCAATAAGTATGGAAAGCCTTTCGGCCTCCATACAGCTGTCTTTTTTTTTACACCACATGCAGTAACACTGATCTATCAGTTGAACTCCCTGGGTTTAGTAGCTCACAACTGCATGAAGAAAGGTGCGACTTTTTGAAGGAAATAAAAGCCATGCCCAGGGAAAGAAGATCTATAATGGCTCTGAGACTAATATGAGAATATGAAAAGGCAGGAAAATGTTAATATCTTACCCTAAGATGGGTCTGAAACCCATTTTTAAGGAAACAAAGATAATCAAAGAAAGTTTTACAGGCAGTTTTATGTGGCCATTTTTGTGGGGGGAAAAAAAAAAAAGAGGCTGCTTGTGTATTTGTTACACATTAAAAAGAGCTGGTTGGTGTCACCCAGCCTTGAGGACTGATGGCACAAACAAAGAAGGAGGCTGTGTCAGTACTAGCCACATTTGGGATTTTTTTTGATAAAAGGAATTGCCATCAGTGGGAGAATAATTTATCATAGATGAACCTTTTTTTTTTGGTAGAAAAAACCGGCTGAGCAAACCCTTTTGTCAGAAAATACTTTTTTAGCTGCAAGTTCTGCTCAGGATGAGAAATGCCTGCCCGAAGTAACCAACAAACTGATAACTACGACAACAGAGATGCACAAGAGAAGGTCCCTTTTCTGGTGAATACACTTGTGAGGCTCAAAAAAAGAGACTAAAAGCCCCCTTTTTGTGCAATGGTCAACAACCCCATGGTGAGGGCTTGCTCTTGGGTTGGAGGAATAGCACTGTAAGGACATCAGTATGTGTCCTAAGCTTCCAAACACCAGATGTCAGATTTCCCTGGGAAAATTATTTATATTTCTATATACCCTAGGAAGGGCAAATTCTTCCCATGAGGGAAATGCTTCTTTTTAGGAAAGAAGTGTTTGTTCCATTGTGCTTTCTTAGCATTGCATTGCCACCTACCAGCAGAACTTCTCAGGAGCCATTGAATCTGATTACTTTTTTCTTGTGCCATGTGTATTTGCAGACTTTCCTCACCCTCAAGTTAAGCCACGGTGTCCTAGAAACCCTGGGCACTGAGAAAAAGAATTCCAGGATTTGGTGTTTTGGTTTTGGTTTTGGTTGTTGTTGGTTTGGTTTTTTTTTTAGGAAATACTGCAGTTTTCCTAATAATATAATAAATGAAGCCCCTATTTAAACAAAAGGACAGCTTTCGTTTTCTGTCTCCTCTCCAGCATGTTACAGCTCATTTTCAGGCAGCAGGAATTAGCTGAAACCAAATGAAACAACTATCCACCATCACTACAAACTTTGTGACAACTAGGCAAGAAATAGCTTTCTTGTCTCAACAGATTTTTTTCTGTCTTGGACATTTGTGGCTGCCAGGTGTGGGTGAGGGGACAAAGTCTCTCTCCCTGTTGTAAGAGGGCTCTGAGGCTGAGGGAGTTCTTGTGGTTCCAGTCAAAAGTTACATTTTTCTCAGGTTTCATTTCCGTTTTGATCTTCAATAAGGGTAACAAAGTATGAAAAACAGAACTCATTTCCAGCCTTCAGAAAGCAACTATGTTGGTTTAGAAAAAGGTTGCAATGAAACACTCCAATAACAGGCAAGCCTTCTTCTCTGAAGAGTTTTACATCAGCGTCTTTGTGGAAACAAACATTTTCCTGATTTCAGCAGGCCAGTCTTTCTCCTCAAAATACCTTTCAAGATTCTTGCCTAATTCAGACTATTGCACAGACCCTGACTCCTAGAAAACCTCTTACTTTCTTTAGGCTTTTCTAACCCTCCTGAGAAAAAGCTACCATTCAATTTTCTGAAATAGAAAGACCTATGAAAAGTTGTAAATGTTTAACATTCACTGGACTTTTGCAGCAAAGCCGCAGACACAACAGTTTCTTCTCAGGTTCTTCAAAACCCTACACTTTATTGTTGGGTATCTAGAAGAGAACCAGAGACATTTTCTCAGTGTCCCCATCTGGCACCAGTGATGAGCACAGGCAAAAAGCTCCATGCAATTGGAATTGTACTCTAAAACCCAATCACTTTTGTGGGAAACTGAACATGCATCATTCAAGCTCCACCAACAGAAGGAAGGCATCTTATCCATGAGCCAGCAGCTTCCACATTTCACTCCCAGTGCAGTCCTAAAAAGCCCAGTAAATAACATAATTCTTGCTTTATTACCACCCTTCTATGTATGGATTAATACATTCACTACAGCCTTTTAGCAAGATGCCAAGTGCTCCCCTGCTCAAGTAATAGACTATAATGTCTATGACATTCACAAGGAAACAACAGAATACAGTTAAAACCAGAATATGTAATATTCACTGAAATAAAACAGATTTCCAATCAATTAAAGCAGACTCTCCTTCCAATAGCACTGAACAAATAATAAATTTAAAAAACTAATTAGTTCTACACAAGCTCTGCTAATGAGTGTCATTTGGGTCACATCCTCAAATTGCAAATAAATGTTATCATTTATCAACCTAACACGTTACTCAATAAATCTTCTGCACCATTGTTCATACTTATCAGCTGTGTCATTTAATATTCCTTTCTGGTTTAGAAAACTATTTCCTCTGGTGCCTGACCCCTTGTAATGGAAAACTACTGAAAACAGATAGTAGCTAATTCAAGAATTGTACAATTTAGAGCTAAACAGAGCTGTGGGCAGTGTTGAAATGCTCTAATATTCATTTTTCCAGTGAGTCTCTTCCCACATTGGAAATATTACAGACTGTTGAGATAAAAGCTTCATTTAAATAAGGTCAGACTGCAGGCAATGCAGTAAAAGCTTTCATGGTGTGTAAAATCATGAAAATGATTACACTCTGCCCAGACAAGATCTGTTTTCTCATTTATGCAACAGAGAAATGTGGACACTCCCAACTACAGGTATAAACCCTCCCCATCTCAGCCATCTATTTGATGCGCTGCACACTACCTTGAGTGTACTCCAGTCGTTTTGGTGATTTCTGCATTTCCCATTTCAAGATGGGAATGAGAAAGGGGGGAGCTCCCAGACATTACCTACTCACCAATACCTCTCCTCCCCCGCTGAAAACCAGAAGCAAATAGGCCCCAGAGATGATGCCTGGTGGGTCCTTTTCTTCATCCCAGACTGCTTCCCCATCAGTGGCATCAAGGCTCAATACAGGCTCTCTGTAGCATAAAGAAAGACCTTTTTCTGATGTATCCATTCCACAGCCGAATTACCCAGATTCATCTTCTTCATTGCAGACACATAAAAGCAAATACATACAGCCACTGGGACACATCTAAGAGGGACATCTTGTGACTGACCTTCTTCAGAAGTTTGTTTCTGTGTCTCAAGAGCCTGTTTAGATTGACTGTTAAACAATAAACAAGTTATGAACTGCAGTGTCTTCTGTGCGCTTGCTTTACAGAACACCACACAGCTGTACACAGTATATGGGTGCAGGACTATGTTTTACCAGAAGGGCCCTTACTAGCAGTGAATTTTATCATCAGCTTGAGCCTTGTTGTGAAAGAAAACCCAAAATGCAAAAAGATATGACTTCTCCCACAGCTGGAGGCATAACATGAGCAGGCTGAGGCACCCCTCAGTAGGAGAGGTGGGAGTATGGACTGTGCATGCCAAATACAAAGCTTTGCAGCAACATTTTGCCAAGCTAGGGCACACTGAGGTTTGCAAAGGTTTTCCTTTTGAGGCAGTTTGTATTAGAAAATCAGCAAACCCCACCTCTGATACAAGAGAATTCTGCCAAATAGCACGTTCTCATGGGTATAGCAGAAGAAATACGAAACACTGTGGCTTAAATTATGTAGCTAAAAGCAATCATAAGGGTGGAGACAGTAATAAGCAACTGAGATTGATTGATTATGGGAACTGGTAGGAAACCTTAACTTAAACATTTATAAACAATAAATGTAAATATTTATTCTATATATGAATCCCATACTACTTACAATGAAGTCTAGACCTAATGAAATATTCCAGAATAAAATATTTTGTAATCCACATGAACTGGACATAGCATATTAAGTTCCATCATATCTGATTTCACTGAGAATATATGGAAACAAGCTGTCCTGGGTTCAGCAGTAGCAGTCATTTTTCTCCTTCTTGGTAGCTGGTGCAGTGCTGTGTTTTGACTTTCGGTTCGGGAACAGAGCTGATAACAAGGAAGTTTTGGTTTGGCCAAGGATTTTGTGAGCCTCATGCTCTGCCAGGGAGGAGGGGAAGCCGGGAGGAAGCAGAGACAGGACACCTGACCCAAACTAGCCAAAGAGGTATTCCATACCACAGCACGTCATGCCCAGGATGTAACTGGGAGTCAGCCGGAAGGGCTGGGAGACTACGGGGTTGGAGGAGGTATCGGTCAGAGCTTGGTCGGGCTTGGGGGGGGGTGAGTTATTGGTCAGCTAGTGGTGAGGTGATGTATTCTCTTCCCTTGTTATTTCCTTTATCATTGTTATTATTGGTGGTAGCAGTAGTGATTTGTGTTATACTGTCGTGGTTTAAACTCAGTCAGGCAATTTGTTCACTCACTTCCCCCCACTTCTTTCCCTCCCCCTACTCCCGGAGGGACGGAGAGGAGAATTGAAAAGAATGCAACTCCCACAGGTTGAGATAAGAACAGTTTAGTAACTAAGGTATAACACAAATCACTACTGCTACCACCAATAATAACAATGATAAAGGAAATAACAAGGGAAGAGAATACAACATCTCACCACCAGCCAACTGATAACTCACCCCCCAGTCCCAACCAAGCACCGACCCATACCTCCTCCAACCCTGCAGTCTCCCAGCCCTTCCAGCTAACTCCCAGTTACATCCTGGGCATGACGTGCTGTGGTATGGAATACCTCTTTGGTCAGTTTGGGTCAGGTGTCCTGTCTCTGCTTCCTCCCGGCTTCCCCTCCTCCCTGGCAGAGCATGAGGCTCACAAAGTCCTTGGCCAAACCAAAACATCCTTGTTATCAGCTCTGTTCCCAGGCCGAAAGTCAAAACACTGCACTGCACCAGCTACCAAGAAGGAGAAAAATGACTGCTACTGCTGAACCCAGGACATTATCCACCCCTTATTCCATACCATTCACGTCATGCTCAGATCCCACATTTTCAGTATACCATCACTCTTATCTTAGTGCATGGACCAGTCCCTATAAAGCTGCTAAATCCATCTGGTCCATGATGCCAGGCTCCACCTCTTGTAACAGTCTTTCAGAGCAGGAGAGACTGTGTGCAGTGTTCACACTTGTGAATAGTCTGAGCAACAGTGTCCATTGCTAAGTCCACCCCTCGATCTTGAGTCCATCTCTATGTTGCATCTCTGCTCTGATGGCCTGAAGTGCCACGGGCCCACCAGGCTCAAAATAATTCACTGTCCCCTTAAGCAGTTTCTGCAGCTTGCTGCTGGGGACTCTATACAGCTGCCTTCCATCTCCGATGCTTCCAAAGCACTGGAGGGGCCCAGTGGACTAGATACTTGCCCATACTGTCCCACACACCCTGCCACTCATGACTGTCCAGCTTTGGGGAAAATCTCTTGGTCCTTCTATATCCTCGTCTAACCCCAGATAAGACCCAAACCTGACTCTGCTTAACTTTTGAGATCAGACAAAATGGTTGTGGGTAGAACACAGCCTGTGTGTGTGCCAACATGCTGATCCCCATCACAATCAGCAGGCAGGTCCCAAGGGTACCCAAAGGCCATTCACAACCTTCAGAACTCTCACACGATGCTGCTGTACTTGTCACTGGGGCTGGTGTAGCTGCTGTGCTTGCCAGCTCTCCCACCGCCAGCTTCTCTTTTCCTGAGTCCAGCTCTTCCTCCTCTGCCTTGCTGGGAAATGCTGCGTGGTCTCCTGCATCCTCCTGGGGCTCGGCGGGCGGCTGCCGGGGGATGCTCTCGGCCGTGGCGGGGCTGGGCTCGGCTGTCGCGGGGCTGGGCTCGGCTGTCGCGGGGCTGGGCTCGGCCGCGGGGCTCGGCTCCTCCACCGCCTCCTCCAGCTGCTCGGCAGCCGCCTCCTTCCGCTCCTCTACCGCCCCGACCTCCTCCACCGGCAGCCGTCCCCTCGCGGCCTCCGGCCCCCCTCCCGCCGCCGCTTGGTCCCCGGGGCCGCTCTCCCGGGCCGCTTCAGCAGCCGCCGGCTCCCGGGGCCGCTCCCCCTCGGCTCCCCGCGGTCTCACCAAGACGGAGGCGAGGGTGAGGGCCAGGACGGTGAAGAGCAGCCGGACGGCCAGGTACAAGTCCACGGCCACGTCCGTCCCGCCCTGCTGCTGGAGCCCGACGTATTACAAGTCACTGCCATAAAGCGCAGTGAGACAAGAACCTTAGCCCAAGCCCCACGCTTGATAAACACTAACACAGCGAATACCGGCTCTAAGTAAGTTACAACGGTCTGAAACTGTGAGATCAACAACTCTGAGAGCCAATAAATCAGCATTGTGACGAGTGACTATTAATCCTGTCAGATCTGTCGTTATCTCAACCCCTCGTGCCCCACATTGGGCGCCAAAAAGAACTGTCATGGTTTAAACCCAGTCAGGCAATTTGTTCACTCACTTCCCCCCACTTCTTTCCCTCCCCCTACTCCCGGAGGGACAGAGAGGAGAATCGAAAAGAATGCAACTCCCACAGGTTCAGATAAGAACAGTTTAGTAACTAAACTAAGGTATAACACAAATCACTACTGCTACCACCAATGATAACAATGATAAAGGAAATAACAAGGGAAGAGAATACATCACCTCACCACCAGCCAACCGATAACTCGCCCCCCCCCTCAACCCAACCAAGCACCGACCGATACCTCCTCCAACCCTGCAGTCTCCCAGCCCTTCCAGCTAACTCCCAGTTACATCCTGGGCATGACGTGCTGTGGTATGGAATACCTCTTTGGTCAGTTTGGGTCAGGTGTCCTGTCTCTGCTTCCTCCCGGCTTCCCCTCCTCCCTGGCAGAGCATGAGGCTCACAAAGTCCTTGGCCAAACCAAAACATCCTTGTTATCAGCTCTGTTCCTGAGCCGAAAGTCAAAACACTGCACTGCACCAGCTACCAAGAAGGAGAAAAATGACTGCTACTGCTGAACCCAGGACATATACCTTAGTTACTAAACTGTTCTTATCTCAACCCATGGGAGTTGCGTTCTTTTTGATTCTCCTCTCCGTCCCTCCGGGAGTAGGGGGAGGGAAAGAAGGGGGAAAGTGAGTGAACAAATTGCCTGACTGGGTTTAAACCACGACACAAGCAAATCTGCCATTTCTGATTTCCGTACCAACAGAATTCAGACAAACACACCAACACTTCAAATGCTTTTTTGACTTGTAATTTTGATTGTACTGCTGTCAGTGAGTCTTCAACACTTAACAACACTGGAATATTCAAGCGGGTCTTTGCTGTGCATATCTAAGACAGAACTTTACACTTGACTGTTACACTTACTTTAGTAGGATTTTTTTTGTAATTTAAGAAATACAGAAGTGCTATAGGTGGAATCTAGCAATGTGTAAATACCTCAGAAATAGTATGCATAACATTTATGGCACAACATAGTCATAGCACATCAGCCTCTATTAAAAGCACATTTACTTGAATTTTAGGGTTGCACTTCAGGCTGCAAAATGTCTTAGATATGTTTATCCAGCCATTTCTAATGTAACATGCAACATTAAAGTAAATGCATTTGCAGTGCCTGTTTACCACTTTAACCAGTTTAATAAACTATTCATAGTAAGATACATTTACTGAAGTGTTACATAAGTATTGGATAAATCATAATTACCAAGATACTAAGCCCTCCAACTAAAATAAATGCCTTTTTTTTTGAATGATAATATGCTGAAATGCATCTGAGTTATAAAGTCTCTGCACTTTGAGTAAATATTTTGCTCTGTGAGCCTAGTCCATGAGTCTTGTGTGTGTTTGAACATTTCAGATTAATATTTTCTGGCAGTATTTGCATTCCTATATGCACATCACCTGTAATGATAATTAACAGTTGTTAAGCATCTTGCAGAACTTTGTTGTTGCTCTGAATTTCCTCTTGAGCATAGACTGCTGTTTCCCTAACTAACTGTGTTTCAGCATTTAGAACAAACTCCAGCTTTCTAACCTGGAAATATTTTTATTCTGTCATGTTATCTACTTCAGGCAGCTTTTAGTTAGTCTCACATATGGTGAACACCCAGGCATGTGTCTGTTTTCAAAAACATAGAGGCCACAGCTGAAAGCATTCACAAACCACAATTCTAGTATTTGCTATTGCACTCTAGTGCATATTTTTACACAGAAGTAGCAAGTAGATGTCACACGGTGTGAACTTCACACATATCCACTGCCTGTTTATTCCATGAAGATATGTAATACATCTTTATTCTTTTGCTAAAACATTCTTAATTTAATGACCTATTTTTGCTACGTATACATTACACCCATGCACAAGCGATTTTCTCTTTGTGCTTTCTGTTTGTTCTTCTCCTATTCAGTAGTGTTCAGAGCCCCAGTCATTTTCTGTGCACTTCACTCCTCTTCCTACTGCAGCTTCAGTAAAACCTGGCTTGCAGGCTGAGGAAAAACCAGTTTCAGAAAAAGAAATAAAATATTACCAACCATTTAACAAGACTTTGAGCATCAGTCATCTGGATTTACTCTGTGGGTCTTTAAGGTGGTATTGATAACAAAGAATAACTTTAAAATAGTAGGTTCTGGAAAAATAAATAGGAACAGCAGAGAGGTTTTTGTAACCCATGCTTCCAAGTATCTAATGCTTCATTATGAAATTCACTCTGGTTATAATTCCTCTCCTATCCTAACTTCTTTCTACTGCTTGCTGTTTTCAGTAAAACCTAATAAATAGTTTCTGTAAGGTTTTATTTTCAAAGAGACAGAATAATGGCTGTAACTTCCCTCAGGTGCCTGTTCACCAAGGTTACCACGTCATGTTTCTGAGAGCTTTAGACCACAAAGCTATGGGCTGAAGGAATGAGCCCCTATGAGGACAGGGAAGCAGCTTGTGGTCACCTAAGGCAGCAAAATAAATTAGAAGGTAATTACCACTGTGTAAGTGGTGACAATGGTTATTTACTTTAAAAAATATATGATACTGTAAGCCTTAATAAAACCCCACCCTTGGAAAGCCAGTCCAAGTATGTATGGAATATGTAATATGTTTCATCCTACAGTTGGTGGTAGTTACTGTAAAATTTCTGAACTTTCCCCCCCAGATTTCAAAATTTTAACTCTGAGCTCTGCCATTTCTTAGCTTTGTCTTTCTTAAACAATATTTACTAGATTTTAAAAAGACTTGCCCATTGCACTAAGAAGAAATCATAGGATGCAGAGTGAACTTTAAACGTTGCATGCAAATTAGAGAGAAAAGAATGCATCAATATGCTACTGTTCTGAGAAATGACTGAATTCTATTCTCTCACCAGTTTTATGGTTGTAGAAGTCTGACTTGTATGAAGGTACTATAGATTTATGTAGTTATACCATAGAGCAGGATGTGCTTTATATAGTGTAGTGCCTGCTGGCTGAGTTTAAAAGATTAGTAAGTATTCTCTAAAGATAAGATTCTGAAAAACATCACCTCATCAGTGTGTTCTCTTGCCATGGAATTTATTACACATGCTAGTTGGCATTAGCAGTCTGTTTTACTTCAGGCTCTGAAACATTCTGGACATCTTTTGAAGTAATTTCAATAAAGTTTTGGTAGAGAGCTCTGGGTGTTAAGCACATGTTTACCACTAACAATATTGGGAGTCATACACATACTGCTGTCAGGACTATGTTTACTAATTGCCTCCAACGCTTTATATTCTAAACCAAATACATTACATGTGGCATTTTCCAGAATGCCCTTGAGTTTCTTCCATTTATACCTCTGTCTCCAAACAGACCAAATATTCTGATTGTGTCACTCTTTGATGCTAAATTGAATACAAATGTACTCAGATAATTAATCACAGTCAGTACTTGTTGTGCATCTTTCTTACTATTATGCAAGCAGATTTCACACAGTGTGTAGTTTGTTATCAGTTTGCATGAAACAGCTGATTACCTTTCCCCTCATATAATTATATTAACAGCAAAACCAGTTTCCTGTCTCCATATATCTGTGACCATATGAAATATTTCAGGAAAGAGTCATCAGGAAAAATACAACAAGTGCAGTGAACCTGCAAAAGTTAAAAAAAAAGTTTGGGACTCTCCTTTGAGAATGTAGGTTCTTCTTCCAGCCACCTCACAGCTCTCTCTGTTCTTTTAGTGTTCCCATGCTTGGCTAGCTTCATTTTCTCTGAATAAGATGTAGATATTTATTTCTGGAGAACCTAAAATAGAGGTGGGCCCCATTTGGACTTACATGCTTGAGATACAGCCACAGTTCAGCATTTTAATGATGGGTAAAGAAAAACAGCTTCACATACATTTATCCTGCTGATGTGTATTTTTTAAAATAAACTAGAAGTGTTACCTGGAGACATTTTAATTTAATCTTGACAGAATGTGTAACTTTTTTTTTTTGTAATATTAGATTGCATGAAAATGAACATATAAGATTTTAGCTTTCTTTTTTGAGCTCCTATAGTAGATATTTTAATTTGCATTGAATCTGCATTGTATTTTTAATAATTGCCCTTTTTATCTGATAGATTCCAGGAAAAGGAAGAAGAATGGCTTAAATTCTATAAAGAAATAAAGAGCTTTGCTGGCAAAAGATTAACACTGTATTGACCCATTATACTGTTCTTTTTAAGACTAACATTAAAGGAGAATTAATCATCTTGCAATATTGAGCATTAGCCTGTCTCAGATATAGAAAAATATTACTACTTTTCTTAAAAGTAATGGTAAACATAAACCAGAGAAAACTTTGTTCAAGATGTTCTAATTGGCTTGATCTATTGAAAATAAACATAAAACTGCCTTCTCCAGAACAGCAGATAAAATCGCAATTGTTCTTCTTGTGCAGCTTTTGCTGACTTCTATATATGGCTGACCAGGTAGATTTCATTCATTCA
Organism: Pezoporus flaviventris; assembly: GCF_033815535.1. Taxonomy (NCBI): domain Eukaryota; kingdom Metazoa; phylum Chordata; class Aves; order Psittaciformes; family Psittacidae; genus Pezoporus; species Pezoporus flaviventris. Next base: position 11,594,970 of record NW_026892549.1, read on the forward strand.
ATATTTTGATAGGAAGGACTGCCAATCAAGCATTCATTTCCAGGAGGTGGATGAATCTATGCTAGTAAGGGTTGCTTAAAGGATATGGTTTCTTCTAAGTCTTTATGAGAATCATAGTATGACAGAATGGTTTGGGTTGGAAGGGATCTTAAATATCATCTAGTTCCAAACCCCCTTCCATAGGAAGGGACACCTTCCACCAGACGAGGCTGCTCAAAGCCCCATCCAACCTGGCCTGAAACACTTCCAGGGATTTGGCATCCACAGCTTCTCTGGGAAACCTGTTCCAGTGTCTCACCACCCTCACAGTGAAGAGCTTCTTTCTTCTATCTAATCTCAATCTACCTTCTCCCAGTATAAACCCATTACCCCTTGTCCTGTCCCTACATTCCCTCGTAAAAAGTCCCTCTCCAGCTTTGATGTCAGCCCCTTTATATACTGGAAGGCTGCTATAAGGTCTCCCCAAAGCCTTTTCTTCTCCAGGCTCAACAACCCCAGCTCTCTCAGCCTGCCTTCATAGGAGGGATGCTCCATACCTCTCATCATCTTGGTGGCCCTTTTCTGGACTTGGTTGAGCAGATCCACGTCCTTTTTATGTTGGGGGCTGGAGAGCTGAACACAGTACTCCAGGTACTCATGAGAGCAGAGTAGAGAGAGAGAATCGCCTCCCTTGACCTGCTGGGCATGCTCCTTTTGATGCAGCCCAGCATATGGCTGGCTTCTGGGCTGCAGGTGCACATTGTTGGCTCATGTTGACCTTCTCCATAACCAACACCCCCAAGTACTTCTTCTTCTCAGAACTACTCTCAATCCATTCTCCAGCCTGAATGTGTTTGTGCTTGGGATTTCCCCAGTCAATGTGCAGGACCTTACACTTGGCCTTGTTGAACTTCATGAGGTTGGCATTGGCCCACCTCTTCGTCCTATCAAGGTTCCTCTGGGTGGCATTTCTTCCCTCCAGCATGTCAACTGCACCACACAGCTTGGTGTCATCAGCAGACTTGCTGAGGGTGCCCTGAATCCCACTGTCCATGTCACTAGCAAAGATGTTAAACAGCACCAGTCCCAATATGGACCCCTTAGGAACTCCACTTGTCACTGATCTTCATCAAGCCTTTCAGGGCAGCCATCCAACCAATTCCTTATCCACTAAGTGGTCCATCTGTCAAATCAATGCCTCTCCAGTTTAGAGAAAAGGATGTCATGTGGCACAGTGTCATATGCTTTGCTCAAGTTCTGGTTGATAGTATTGGTTGCTCTTCCCTTATCCAGCAATGCTGTAGCCCCATCATAGAAGTCCACCAAATTTTCAGGCACAGTTTGCTCTTAGTGAATCCATGTTGGCTGTCACCAATTACCTCCTTATTTTCCATGTGTCTTAGCATATTTTCCAGGAGGATCTGCTCCATGAACTCACCAGGCACCGAGATGAGACTGCCTGCCCTTTAGTTCAGAGTTTTCCTTTGTTTTCCTTTTTAGAAATGGGGGTTATATTTACTCTTTTCCAGTCAGTGGGAACTTCACTGGAATGACACTATTTCTCAAATACGAATGATAGTGGCTTAGCCACTTCATCTGCCAGTTCCCTCAGGACCTGTGAATGCACCTCATTGGGTTGCATGGACTTTTACACCTTCACATTCTTTAGATGGTCTTGTACCTGATGTTCTCCCACAGTGGGCAGTTCTTCATCCTCCCAGTCCCTCCCTTTGCCTTCTGCGACTCAGGCAGTATGGCTGAAGTCACAGAAGGTGAAGACTAAGGCAAAAATACAGTGTGTAGCTCGGCATTCTCTATATCCCAGGTAACCAGGACTCCAGTTTTGTTCTGTAGAGGACTCATGTTTTCCCTAGTCTTCCTGTTATTTCTGAACAGATTCTTCAATTCAATTCTGTCCCACAGTACATTTACAAATTCTTGTTTCTTACCATTCATCTTCTTTTGTTTGAAAAACAAAATGCTTGAGCAGTTAATATGCTTATTTGCATATGGGCATTTCACAGCACACACCAACAACCCTGTGCCCTTACATAATTATATCAGTTCAGCTATTTCCTAAGGCTTTCTTGCTCTCATTATGACTTCACCAGCACTAAACTTCTCTATGCATGCCTCTGTATTTTCTTCTTGGCCCAATCAATGTTTAAAGCTTTAATCAAAGTGAATTCAGACTTCGCATCCTTTCTCATTAGTTTGGTTACACTTAAAAAAACTGCAGAGACAAATAACATTTGTTTCAATTATGCTTTGAATTGCTTCTGGGATCAAATTATCTTTCACACCTGGATGAAGCTGTTGACTTCACCAGGATTGCATATGCAGATATGAAAATAGAATACGAGACCAGTAGATGCTTAATAAAATAACACTTTCAGAAAATTAGCTGCCCTTTCTGCTGGGATAAAGCAGTGGCACAAAATCAGCCATAAACACATATTTATAACTCAAATGCCTCACATATTTTCCAAAAAGGTACTCTTTATTTGTCTGTAAATTTACTGTGAGTGTAATTCCCTCTAGCAGCTCTTATGAAAATTTTATAAACCTTTTATTTTCTTATTAATGACTTCCCTCTTAAATTAAAAAAAAAAACAATAAGTGAAGGTATCTCATGAATTTTGAACTACTTTGGTATGTCTTATGTATGTTTAAATACTTCCTGCTTACACATATGTCTTTCACCACTTGCAGCAAACAGGGAAACAAAACTTTCAATTAGCTTTTACAGTACTAGGTTTTGTCTCATCACTGCCTTTAGACTTCTGTGAGGAAAAGAAATTTGATCGGTTAATATTTCACTGTTAATTTCACATATTAAGCAGAATAGCCTTTGAAATGTCTACATGATTTTTGTACATATTTGCTATGAGCATGAATATGTGTCATATTTTCACTGTTTAAATGTTGGAACTTTTTCAGATGGCAAATTGCCCACAGATTTTACTCTTGCAAACAAGAGCATCATTATTTTCTTTTCTTTTTTTTTTTCAAAAATTAGTATATGAAAAGAACTGAAATCTATGCCCTCAGATAATTACTCAAGTAAACTAGTTTCATCTTATATCAAAAGCAAACCAATAACTATGTTGCAAGAAAATACATAACGTAACATAAATAACAGGGTTTTTAATTACTCCTATAATTATACAAGATGAAGGTAAAACTACAGCTTCAGTTCTCTGATGTGCAGGAGTTGTATCTTGTCTTCTACTTGTTTGTGGAAATCCAGGATGCTTCCAATTTTGGTATTTTGGGTTATTATTTTTAATTTCAATCTTTACTGCTCTTTACAGACTCCTATTTTACTAACAGCCAGAATTTAATTTCTTTAGAAGCCCAGCTTAGAGCAGTTTACTCCATATGTGTTTATACTCTGGCCCACTTTGAAAATGTGAGATGAAATACTATTGTTCACTTCCAATACTTCCTGGGACACAACATTCTCTGGCAAATACTTTTTCAAACTCAAATTATGGTATTTGGATTAGCAGAGTCTGCTGCATCCCAGGAGAAAAAGTCAGTCTGAACGTATCACAGACATGTCCTCCTCTTCTTGCCGTGTCAGAAGTAAAACCTGGATCAAACAGTCTCGAAACCAAACAAACACCCTTGTGATGGAAGAACAGATGGACATCTACAATTTAAAAGCTCTCTGTAATTCCTCTGAAATACTTAGCAGTTTTTCTTCTGTTGTTGTTTTTGTTTTATTAAACAGAACTAGATTAAAAAGTATCATCTTACTGAAGAAACTGAAAATTATAATGAGATTTGTAGACAGGCAGTAACTATATTAGCTTTCCCTAAAACTAGATACATTTAAACTCTCATCTAATTACATTTTCAAAATGAAGCAGAGGAGAGAAAGGTCATAGTATTATAGCCAACATATTTTATTTTCCTCTGGAAATAGTACAAGAATAGTTTCAATGGAAACAGTTTGAGATTATGCTTGATAATTTGTAATTAACTCTCCAGGGTGCTGTGAGGCCTAATTAATTACTTATTGGAAAGCATTTGTAGATCTTTGGATGAAAGTTACTATAGTAATGCCAAGAATTGTTGTTACTGTTATCTTTAAGTATTTTCCATCCCCAAATACAGTTAGGTGGAAAATGTACCTTTATTACCTTATAATATCTTACAACCAAGACTAATCTGATGAAAAGCAGTATTTAAAAGCTGACAATAATTCTTTCTGCAGGGGGAAGCTAAAGACGCTTATTCTAAATCTGTGAATATATTTATGAATAAGCCATATAGTTAAATTGCATTTATAAGTTCCACAGTAATAACACACTTTATATTCTCCATCTGCAGATAAGCAGGTACATCTCTTTGTAGAATTTGTCTTGTGTTATGAAACTGTCTTCATACTACTGTATCACAAATGCCTCCATGTGCTTACCATCCAGCATTGTTTCACAGTTCTATCAGCAAGAACATGCCACCATGCAATTAACCCAAATAAATATAATACAGAAGGGTCATGAAGATATTAGGACTCCAATTCAGGATGATAGCTTGGTGGAAAACATTGAGAAACCAATCCATTCCAATTTATTTTTTAAAGCACTTGGGTTTGCAGAGTAGAAGAGCCTGACATGTAAAAAAGAAGACAGGTGTTAGCTCTTCTCCCAGAACTTGCAGGAGGCTTGGCTGGAGGAAGGAGCTTACTGTTGCAGTATGGACTCTGCTGTTCAGCTGAGCTCTGAGCTGCAGAGGAGGGAAACCGTGAGCAACGGAATGGAAGTTATGCCCAAGGAACTAAGAGCCTTTTTTCTCCAGATAGAACTCAAAAAATGTTCAGTCTTTGTACAGAAACTGAGAAAGCTACAGAGAATTTTCTCAAAATCACATAGAGAATTTTTTCTTACTCCCCCTCTCTTCCCTAGGTCTTGCTGTTTTATGGTGGCTAAATCTAAATAAATTCTTAAATTATGCTCTGTAACCCCCAACAATATCTATCAACCCCCTTTGATAATACCCGCAGTTGTGCAAAAATGATTTATTTGTGTTACACCAAGGAGTCCAAGGGTTAAGAAATATTCATGACATTTCCTTACTGTGAAGAGCTAACAACTGAAGAGTCTAAGGTAGGATGCTTTGTTATACACTGGTTAGGCAAAGAAAAGCTGAAGTTTGAAGCTAGTGTGTGTCTTCCAAATACAGACCTACCCTGGAGGAACCCTGCTGTAAAAATGTGGGTAAAAATAGACAGATACGCATGCCACCTTTGGCACACATGATAACTATCTACAGAAATACAGTTTACCAATAGTAACTCTCTGTACTTTCTTCAGAAGATTTCAAAATTTATTGCTTTTATTATTTTCCCCGTGTTGTAATATATTTCTGAATAAATCTCAATGTGGGCACATGATAAATATATAACACTATTTTTTATAGTTTTGAACTTGTGGTTCCCTCAAGCATTAGCTCTCTCTAACAAGCAGGTTGTGGTGGCTCTCTGTTTACCTTGTCATCAGTATTCATTTCTGTTATCACTTTTCTGGAAGAACAAAGGTTCTAGCTATGCCTCAGAGGTGAACATAATTAGGCTGTTTACACTGTTAATCCTACAGGGATCATAAAATATCACTTAGAACAATGTTTACAATCATCAGTGAGGCAAAAATCAGTCTGTACATACCAGAAAGGCAGAAAACAATACTACGTGACTAATTTCAAATGGAACTGTGCTGAATAAACCTCCCCCTTCTCACATATGATCTGGGAGCAGGGTAGATTAGTAGCCTGAAGAGTCAAGCAATTACTCTGCCCATCAAATCCAAATTTCTCGAAGCTGTTTTCTTTTCACCAGGGCCCTGCAGATGATGTGACTTACCTAACTTTGTTCTCAAAGCAACAAAATAAATAAGCCAAATGAAGAATGTCTTAATGCACCAAAACGCATCCTTCCTCAATGGAAAACTTTTTTTTTTTTTGTTAGGGTCAACAGCAACGTTGAGTGAAGCCCATAGAAGAGTTTCCTTTAACTTCAGCATGTTTTCTATCAGAAGGTTGCAGTAGGGCTCACAGTGCGGTAGAAATCCCACTGCAGTGGGGTTCACATGAAGGAAGCATGACTACTTGTCCTGCCCCCACCCTGTGAGCTGCCTTCCTATGTGTGCATGTGTGCATTGAAAACAAAGCTGCAACAACGCTTTTTAAAGTTACTTCTGTAAAATGTACAAGAAATACTGATTTAAGGCAGCATAGCAAGGATAATTTGTGCATTGCTCATAGATGATAACTCAGAAGCAGCTGGGTTTTAGCACAGAAATGGATATTTTCCTTATTTCTTGATTGCTAATCACCAGTCAGTCTGTTCCATTCAACATAAAGTAACTGTGATGTGATCTTATATTCACAATGCTCCATTGTAATATTAAGCTTTTCTTTGCTGACACTTTACATTCATCATTTGGCAACTTGGTAGTCAAATATCCTTGCTGTTTGCTGGCGGAAGAGGACAGGAAAGATATCAGCTCCATTGCACATCCATGAGAACGTCAGTGACAGAAGTTCAAACTAATCAGCTAACATCATCAAGTATGTGTCATAACAACCCATAAGCTATCATTTTGGAGAGAAGAAAAATAGCAAAAGAACTACAGCATATGAAAAGCATCATGGATACAGCAAACCCAATTTTTGTGGGAATCACTGGACCTTGTCAACACAGCACCGTGTTTATGAAGGCAATTATGCTGGTATAAACATATTGCTTATATTAAAGTGCAGCTTTAGAAGCTAACCACATGGAGGACATACCTTTATACTGCTTAACCTGAACAGCATAAGGGTCTGGGGGGCACTGTGGGACAGTTGTGCCGTGTTGCTGGCCCAACATGGGCACTTGTTGGTCCCACTGAAACTGCAGTTTCATAACATGAGGCTGGAGCTGAGGTAGACAGAGCCTCGCAGTACCAGGTTGCCAGTACAAGGACACTGGGGCACTATAGCTACATCTTGTGTAAATTGGAAATTACTGTCCAGAAACAGAAAAGAATTTTGAGAGGTTTGAAGTCATTTACAATTTTTTTCTTTTTTTTTTTTAATCTGTTTTTGGGAACTGGTGAAGTCATGGAACACATAATCATGCATGACAGCAAGGTCAAGGTTTCCACCAAGCTGTGGAGCTTATTTTTAGCGCAGCACTTCCAGCTGCAAAACACGGGCCAAATTCAGGGTTACTGCTGTCACACATATTTAGGAGGTGATAGTCACGAAAGAAAGGGCATAAGAGTCCACCACAGGTACAACACATACATTATCAGTTCCACAACCCGTCTGTTAAATCCTGATCTCTTTAGACCTATTTTCAGCTTGAATATAAAGCTCTAAGAAGACAGAGGCATCTTCTAATCACTCAGAAGACTGAAATAAAACATTTCCACAGTATGGTTTGCAATATCTTTTTTGCCATTTGTATGTTGCAGTTTCAGTTACTCTTTGATTTCTGCTCTTCAAATTAATTATGTAACTAGCTATCCTCAATATCATTATATAGCTAGATTATAAATGTTTTAGACATCCATATTAGTGTGATTTAGCAATTAAGATCCCCAGGTTGAAAATAACAACAGAAAAGGAAAAGAAAGGAACTGCACACAAACTTTCAGACATATGAAGAAAACATGGCTGGAAGCTGGGGGTAGCACAGACAGAAAGTTTCACCCTGGTGCTTTCAGGTGTCCAGTATGACTTGCCCCTTTCTCTGGAGACTCTTTCTGACTGGAATGACCCCTTTGTTATGGCCCTGACTGCTCCTCTAGCAGAGCCAGCAGTGTTGATTAAACTTCAAGACAAAATGAGAAGGAGCAAGCAGCAGCTCTGCTCAACTTTGTGGGGAGGCGTGTACACAGATCATGTCTGAGTCCCATGCTGATGTGAGGGGTCATGTCACCCTGACATATGCTCATCCCAACAAGGTCATCACCTGAGATAACACCTTGATGGTACCTGTTTGCATGGCTTGTCTCCCAAAATGAAACAAAGTACCTCATACATGCAGGTGTTTATAAACATGTGCCTTTTCAATCCCTCAATAATATTTCCATGTTAGTCATCTCTTAGTCATCTCTAAATCACCCCACACTTGTTTTCTCTTGTCGTGGTTTAAACCCAGTCAGGTAACTTGTTCACTCACTCCCAGTGAGTGGTGCCGAGCTGACAGCAATCGAGGTCCGTGTCTGTCTCCCCCCTCGAGAGAGTGCAACTCCTATGGGTTGAGACAAGAACAGTCCAGCAACAAATCACCACTGCTACTATCAGCTAAAACAATGATAAGGGAAAATAACAAGGGAAGAGAATACGATACCACTGGCCAAGATAGCGAGTCCCACCCGGAAGCCCCTGTCCTTCCGGGTAACTCCCAGTTACCCCCCACCCCGGGCATGACGTGCTGTGGTATGGAATACCTCCCTGGCTAGCCCGGGTCAGGTGCCCCGTCTCTGCTTCCTCACAGCTTCCCCTCCTCCCTGGCAGAGCATGAGCCTCACAGAGTCCTTGGTCAGGGTAAACATCACTTAGCAACAACCGAAAGCATCGGCTTCACCAACACTGTTCTCAGGCTGGAAGTCAAAACACAGCACTGCACCAGCTAACACAAAGGAAAAACATGACTGCTACTGCTGAACCCAGGACATTATCCACCCCTTATTCCATACCATTCACGTCGTGCTCAGATCCCACATTTTCAATACACCATCGCTCTCCCACATATATACATCCATATACATACAGACCAAGAGGAAAAATTCATTTTCTTAGTGCATGGACCAATCCCTATAATGCTGCCGAGTCCATTCGGTCCATGATGTTCCAAGTTCATTCTCTGTTGGGATGATGGCTGGAGGGAAGTCAGGGCCAGTCGCTGGTGACCTGGAGACATCTAGTTGATGGGCTATAAAAGCATTACACAGCAGGCAATGGCATACAATTGAGTTCACTGGCTGTTTTACCCTAAAATCAAATCCCCTTGAGGTATACATTGGACTTCCCCATCTTCCCGCATTACCCACCAAGTATATCCAGGTCCCTGAGCAAAAGCAATCCCACGAGTGGGTTTGCCTTTACCTGAAGCAGGAATAACCCAGACTGTCTTCCCCAGCAAATTTTTCATATGCACCACGGGAACTTTGTCCCCCTCTACAATATGTAAAAGTTCTGACAGGGCTGGGCCGGCCCTGTTGGCAGATCCTCTGGTGTTGACCAACCAGGTGGCCTTTGGTAAATGCGTATCCCAATGCTTGAAAGTTCCCCCACCCATTGCTCTCAGTGTAGTTTTTAACAGCCCATTGTACCGTTCGATTTTCCCAGAGGCTGGTGCATGGTAGGGGATGTGATATACCCACTCAATGCCATGCTCTTTGGCCCAAATATCTATAAGGTTATTCCGGAAATGAGTCCCATTGTCTGACTCAATTCTCTCTGGGGTGCCGTGTCGCCACAAAATCTGTTTCTCAAGGCCCAGGATGGTGTTCCGGGCAGTGGCATGGGGCACAGCGTATGTTTCCAGCCACCCGGTGGTTGCTTCCACCATGGTAAGCACATGGCGCTTGCCTTGGAGGGTTGGTGGCAGTGTGATATAGTCAATCTGCCAGGCTTCCCCATATTTATACTTCAAACATCGTCCTCCATACCAAAGAGGCTTTAACCGCTTGGCTTGTTTAATTGCAGCACATGTTTCACACTCATGAATAACCTGGGCAATAGTGTCCATTGTTAAGTCCACCCCTCGGTCACGGGCCCATCTATATGTTGCATCTCTGCCCTGATGGCCTGAAGTGTCATGGGCCCACCGGGCCAAAAATAATTCACCTTTATGTTGCCAATCTAAGTCCATCTGAGCCACTTCAATCTTAGCCGCTTTATCCACTTGTTGGTTGTTCTGGTGTTCCTCAGTGGCCCGACTCTTGGGTACATGGGCATCTACATGACGTACCTTCACCACCAGGTTCTGCACCCTGGCAGCAATATCTTTCCACAGTGCAGCAGCCCAGATGGGTTTACCTCTGCGTTACCAGTTGCTCTGCTTCCATTGCTTCAACTACCCCCACAGGGCATTTGCCACCCTCCATGAGTCAGTATAGAGATAAAGTACTGGCCACTTTTCTCGTTCAGCAATGTCCAGGGCCAGCTGGATGGCTTTCACCTCGGCAAACTGACTCGATTCACCCTCTCCTTCAGCAGTTTCTGCAACTTGTCGTCCAGGACTCCATACAGCTGCCTTCCATCTCCGATGCTTTCCCACAATACGGCAAGAGCCATCAGTAAACAAGGCATACTGCTTTTCACTTTCTGACAGTTTATCATATGGTGGGGCCTCTTCAGCGTGCACCACCTCCTCCTTTGGTGACATTCCGAAATCTTTGCCCTCTGGCCAGTCCATGATGACTTCTAGAATGCCTGGACGACTGGGACTTCCTATTCGAGTTCGTTGTGTAATTAGTGCAGCCCATTTACTCCATGTAGCATCAGTTGCATGATGTGTAGAGGAGACCCTGCCTTTGAACATCCAGCCCAGCACGGGCAGCCGGGGTGCCAGGAGGAGCTGTGCTTCAGTGCCAATCACTTCTGAAGTAGCTCGAACCCCTTCATAGGCTGCCAGTATCTCTTTCTCAGTTGGGGTATAGCTGGCCTCAGATCCTTTATATCCCCGACTCCAAAAGCCGAGGGGTCGACCTCGAGTCTCCCCTGGAGCTTTCTGCCAGAGGCTCCAGGTAGGACCGTTCTCCCCAGCTGCAGTGTACAGCACATTTTTTACATCTGGCCCGGTCCGGACTGGTCCAAGGGCTACTGCATGAACTATCTAGCGTTTAATTTGCTCAAAGGCTTGTTGCTGCTCAGGGCCCCATTTAAAATCATTCTTCTTCCGGGTCACATGATAGAGAGGGCTTACAATCGAACTGTAATTTGGGATGCGCATTCTCCAGAACCCCACTGCACCCAAGAAAGCTTGCGTTTCTTTCTTATTAGTTGGTGGAGACATTGCTGTTATCTTGTTGATCACATCTGTGGGGATCTGTCTACGTCCATCTTGCCATTTTATTCCCAAAAATTGAATCTCCTGTGCAGGTCCCTTGACCTTACTCCGTTTTATGGCAAAACCGGCTTTCAGCAGGATTTGGATTATTTTCCTCCCTTTCTCAAAGACTTCTTCCGCTGTATCGCCCCACACAATAATGTCATCAATGTATTGCAGGTGTTCTGGAGCTTGCCCCTGTTCCAGTGCAGTCTGGATCAGTCCATGGCAAATGGTAGGGCTGTGTTTCCACCCCTGGGGCAGTCGGTTCCAAGTGAACTGGACACCCCTCCAAGTAAAAGCAAACTGTGGCCTGCACTCTGCTGCCAAAGGAATGGAGAAAAATGCATTGGCAATATCAATCGTGGCATACCACTTGGCTGCCTTTGACTCTAGTTCATACTGAAGTTCTAGCATGTCCGGTACGGCAGCACTCAATGGTGGTGTGACTTCATTCAGGCCACGATAGTCTACTGTTAGTCTCCATTCTCCATTAGACTTTCGCACTGGCCATATGGGGCTATTGAAGGGTGAGCGGGTCCTGCTGATCACCCCCTGACTCTCCAGTCTACGGATCAACTGATGGATGGGAATCAGGGAGTCTCGGTTGGTGCGATATTGCCGCCGGTGCACTGTTGCGGTCGCAATTGGCACTTGTTGTTCTTCAACTTTCAGCAACCCCACAGCAGAGGGATCTTCTGAGAGACCAAGCAAGGTGGACAGCTGCTCAATTTCCTCAGTCTCCAAAGCAGCAATACCAAAAGCCTACCGGTACCCTTTTGGGTCTTTGAAGTACCCTCTCTTGAGGTAGTCTATGCCAAGGATGCATGGAGCCTCTGGACCAGTCACAATAGGGTGCTTTTGCCATTCCCTCCCAGTCAGGCTGATTTCAGCCTCCAGCACAGTCAACTCTTGGGATCCTCCTGTTACTCCAGAAATATAGATGGGTTCCACCCCTTGACAGCTTGATGGCATCAGGGTACACTGTGCACCGGTATCTACTAGAGCCTTATACTTCTGTGGGACTGATGTGCCAGGCCATCTGATCCACACAGTCCAGTAAATCCGATTGTCCCCTACCTCCACCTGGCTGGAGGCAGGGCCCCTCTAATGGTCGTCACAGCATTGGACACTTAAGTCGTGTTGAAAGGGATTATTCTTCATTATCACAGGAGCTGGAGTAAAATCAGCTCTTCCACTCCATCTGGGAAACTGCTCACCAGAGACTGAAGCCGTAGCTCTCATGGGACGATCAGTCTTGGCCCTTGCTCCCGTCTTCAGTTCACTCACCCGTTCCTCCAAAGCTGAAGTAGGTTTTCCATCCCACTTTGTCATGTCTTCTCCGTGATCCAGCAGGTAAAACCATAGGGTACCCCGTGGCGTATACTTTCTGTATCTCCTCTCTTGAACAATAGGACGCCTTTTGTTAATAGCTGAGACGTGTGTTGGTACACGTGAGGAGCTGGATAAATCAGATACATCGTCCCTCAATTTTTCGAGGTCCTGGGACAGTTTTTTCACAGCTGAGATGATGGAAGGAGTGAGATTGTCTTCGAACTCTCGGAGTTTATGAACCATTTCATCCACTGTTAGTGGCACTATGTCATTCCAGGTCACTGTTGCCAATGAATGGGCATATGATGACGGTGCATTACGTGTAAGTTTTCGCCACATGGGTCGTGTACATTCAACTTCATCTGGATCTATAGGTGTATCCCCGTTATTCGGCTTGATGTGATAGAGCATCTCTACGATGGCTGATTCCCTCAGAGACTGGATGCCTTTGTCTATAGTAGTCCACTTGGCCAAATGACTCGTAACATCGTCCTTGTACGGAAACCTTTCTTTCACAGCTGCCAAGAGCCTCCTCCAAAGGCTGAGGGACTTTTTCTCTCTTGCGATTGCTTTGTCAATTCCCCCTTCTCTAGCAAGTGATCCCAGCTGCTTGGCTTCTGTACCTTCTAGTTCGTGACCATCGGCCCCATTGTCCCAGCATCGGAGTAACCAGGTGATGATGTGCTCCCCTGGTTGACGGGTAAAATCTTTTCGCACATTCCGCAGCTCGGTTGAGGTCCGAGGTCGAGAAGTTACCTCTTCTTCTTCTTCTTCATCATGTGATGATGACTCCTGATCAGATTCTGGACCGGGTGGTGAATTCATTGGTTCTTCATCTCACTTCACCCTTTTTGCCTCCTTTTTGCTTGTTCTCTTGCGTACAGGGGCAACTGATATTGGTACGAATTGGTCCTCTGGTTTGGCTGCAGTGATTATCACTGTGGTTTGAGTAGCGACTGTACTTGTTGCTGGGGGTGGTGTAGCTACTGTGCTTGGAGCTGGGGTAACCGCGCTGTCTGTTGCGGTTGAAGTTTGAGCAGCTGCTGTACTTGCTGCTGGGGTAGCTGCTCTGTTCATTGAGGCCAAAGTTTGAGTAGCGACTGTCACTTTGCCCTCAAATCCACCGACATTCTTTTCCTTTTGGAGGTGCTGGATAGTGTTGAACAAGGCCCTGTAAGCATAGGCCAAGCCCCAGCACGTTGCCGTGATTTGTCCATCTCTGGTATGGCCAGAATGACCACACACCTCATTTAAGTGTTTTACTAATTCTTCTGGATTTTGCAGTTGTTCGGTAGTGAAATTCCAAAGTACTGGAGGGGCCCACTGACCTAGGTACTTGCCCATACTATCCCACACACCCTGCCACTCATGGCTGTCCAGCCTCTGGGAAAATCTCTCGGTCCTCCTACATCGTCGTTTGACCCCAGACAAGACCCAAACCTGAATCTGCTTAACTCTTGAAATCAGTAGTGGGCAAAACACACTCTGTATGCATGTTAGCATGGTGATTCCCATCACCATCAGCAAACAAGTCTCAACAGCATTAAAAGGCCATTCAAAAAATTCAAAACTCTCAAATGTAAATGGTCTGGGGGGACGACTAGGAGGGTAAAAGGATGTCTCCTTCACAGGTTGAGCACCTGAGAAGGAGAAAAAAGATGTGTAATTGCTAAGCACCTCCATCATATACCTCCCAAAGTATAAAGGTGGTGACCACACTGGGAACATAAGCCAGATCAGTTTCATGATCAATGATTCTATTGTATTACAAGTCATTACCATAAAGTACAATGGGATAAAAACCTTAGCCCAAGCCCCACACTTGAAAAACACTAATACAGCAAATACCGGATGGACGTAAGATATGATATACTGAAACTGTGAGATCAAGAGGAAAAACCTTGAGAGCCAATAAATCAGCATTGTGACGAGTGACTATTAATCCAGTCAGATCTGTTCTTATCTCAACCCCTCGTGCCCCACGTTGGGCACCAAAAAGAACTGTCGTGGTTTAAACCCAGTCAGGTAACTTGTTCACTCACTTCCAGTGAGTGGTGCCGAGCTGACAACAATCGAGGTCCGTGTCCGTCTCCCCCCCCCCCCCCCCCCTGCACTGGGGCTCTCCCCTTCCCCGCTCCCGGAGGAACGGGGAGGAGGATCGAGAGAGTGCAACTCCTACGGGTTGAGACAAGAACAGTCCAGCAACAAATCACCACCGCTACTATCAGCTAAAACAATGATAAGGGAAAATAACAAGGGAAGAGAATACGATACCACCGGCCAAGAAAATGAGTTCCACCCGGAAGCCCCTGTCCTTCCGGGTAACTCCCAGTTACACCCCACCCCGGGCATGACGTGCTGTGGTATGGAATACCTCCCTGGCTAGCCCGGGTCAGGCGCCCCGTCTCTGCTTCCTCACAGCTTCCCCTCCTCCCTGGCAGAGCATGAGCCTCACAGAGTCCTTGGTCAGGGTAAACATCACTTAGCAACAACTGAAAACATCGACTTCACCAACACTGTTCTCAAGCTAGAAGTCAAAACACAGCACTGCACCAGTTAACACAAAGGAAAAACATGACTGCTACTGCTGAACCCAGGACAGGTTTCCTTCTTCTCCGCCTTCCAAATGTTACCAAAATAATTGCACCCTTCTCACTGATCGTGTTTCAGCCTCTTTTTGCACACATCACTACTCCTTAATGACTGCTTTCTTTTTTTTTTCCTTTCTTTGACACCAGAAAGGACTTTGGATAGATGTATCTGACCTTCCATAACGTGTATCAAACACCTGTCTTCCAGAAAGGCATTCATCCTTGATATAAAGATGTTAAAATGAAATTTGTCATATCCGTTGCTGTTTTAAATTCTGTATTACTTTCCTGAATAACACCCTAAATTTCTTTACTGCAATCATATTTTAATTTGTATATTGGTAAATTCATTCACAGTTTCTTAGGTGGACCAGGAAGATTAGAATATATTCAAGAGATCTGTTTCTAGGAAGCTCTAAATTACATTAGCAATACATTTTAGTAATAACAATCAAGCCTGGCTCATTTCCTTGGGATAAATGACTAGCTGGGAGAGCTGATGGCCCCAAGTAATAGTCATTATTTTATTAGATTTTTTGTTTGTTTTTAATTAGGCAAAGATCAGAAAAAATCCTTTCTTCTCTGTGTGTAAGAGGAATGAGAGTATCACAGGAAATAAAGTATAATCACTCAGAAGGAAAAGGTCTCTATAAAACATTTGATAACTTTTGGTAAGATCTCCACGTTAATACTTTAACCCACCAGTATTTTCTGTGGGTTTCATCTGATCTCTTAGTGTTTGCATTTCTCTGCTCCCAGAGGGCTTTTTATTGATGTTTTGAAAAACAAAGCATGTAGATTTTTTAAGAATATTTGTAAATATATTGTGCACTTTTAGAAAAGGTTTTACAACATAATATTCTATGATATGTGGCTCTGCCTGACTTTGAGTCTGTCACCTGAAATGCATAGAAAATGGGAGAGCAAAAGGAAGACTGGAAATATCAAAGACCTTTAAAGTATAAATAACCCAAAATCCAAGGAAACAAACAAAAAAAAAAAAAAGGAAAAAAAAACCCACCAAAAACCATAAAATAACAAAAGAAGAGCCAGAGGTTTCCAAAATCAATTTAACCTCTCTTACCAGAAAAATATTGGAATAATTGTATTAACTAATTGCAAACACACAGAAGACAGCAGGGAAGTGGTTAACAGACAAGACAAGTTTATCAAGAACTGTGACACTATTGTGACAAGATTTTTCATCGAGAATGATGTCAACTATTTTCTTCTACCACACTGCAAGAGGCTTGTGAGACTTCCAAAAAAATCTTATGCTAACATGGCTTAGATGAGCTTGCTAGGGTGAACAGTCAGAAACTGTCAGCAAATCCATACTGAAAAGGAAAGCAGGAGGGGCCTGAATGTCAGAAGGTGAGGACCTGGCAAGCAGCTCCTGAGAGAGTGCTGCATCCTCAGCTTCCTGCAAATCTGTCATGGTTTAACCCCAACTGGCAACTAAGTACCACACAGCTGCTTGTTCATCTCCCCACCCTGTGTGCTGCGGGGAAGAACTGGAAAAACAGGGTAAAACTCATAGGTTGAGATAATAACAGTTTAATAATTGAAATAAATCAAAATATTATAATAAAAATAACAACAATAATAATAATAAAAGGTAAGAAAGAGAGAGAGAAATAAAACCCAAGAAACCCAAGCAATGCACAGTATAGTTGCTCACCACCTGCTGAAAAATACCCAGCCCTACCCAAGCAGTGATCAGTCCCTCCAGGCCAATTCCCCCTGGTCTGTATTCTGAACATGACATTTTGCGGCATGGAATAGCCCTTTGGCTAATCAGGTCAGCTGTCCTGGCTGTGCTCTATCCTGGCTTCTTGTGCCCCTCTTCTCTGGCACAGATGGGACACTGGAATGTCCTCAATCGGGGTAAGAACTGCTTAGCAACAACTGAAACACTGGTGTGTTACTGGCATTATTCTCAGACTAAAGGCAAACAACAGCACTGTACCAACTACTAGGAAGAAAATTGACTCTATCCCAGCTGAAACCAGGGCAAAATCCATATTTCACCAGTGACTGATGAAGGTCAGAGCACAGACTTATAAAATTTACACTTAACATGAAGCAGAAGGGAACTGCAAGCACACTAGAACATGAAAATACTTTTTAAAAAAAATCAAACTAGTCTTAATGAATTATATAGCTGATCTGGAAATAAAAATATAAGTGCTATTCAATAGCAACAAATTTCAAGTTTAAACAGGAATAATCAGCTGCACAAATACAGGATGGTGAAGAGCACTTAGTTACAGGTGATCAGAAGATATGGATCTTAACCAACAGGGGCTGAGAAGAGCAGAAAGTGTGACCAGAGGTTTACAAAAATGTGCAGCTTACACATAGGCACATACATGCAGCTACCATCTTTGATTTGGGGGAAAGAAGAGGCATGGTACTAAATGACAAGAGGATGCAGACTGTGATTCATAGGTAAAGACAAGTGTAAAAATGTTTGAGATCATACTGATTCTGAGGACCAGTTTTTCTAACCATACCTGTCCAGGTTGCTCCTGGGTTTCTTTGCAGACTTTGCACTTATCAAAAAAAGTTTTCAAGAAAAGGGAAACAGAAAAAGCCTTCTCAGTGTGTCTGAAAGCAAGAAATGCATATGTTGAATAAGAGAAGCTTAAAACACCATACAAAAATTGGTGTGCAAAGTTTGATCCTCATTTTCAAAACATCTTATAAATTACCATCACCTTGTGGGTTGTCTCTCTCTTTAAATGTTGTAGCTAAAGAGAATTATTGCCCGTGACAATGTTGTTTTCAGTTCAAGTAGACTCTTGATGACTTCATCTTTGTTAACTTATTTGTCTTTGCTTTGTGAAATTATCTGTCATTTAAGCATCATGTTCTGTAAATCCTCTGCAGTAATAACTACATGCAACAGCCTTTCTGTCTAGTCAGTTGAGATCTGACAGCCTCTGTTTGCTAAACGTATCACGTCACTGAGACTTTGGAACACACGTTTCCTCTCTCTACATTCTCATTATCCAGCTAAGGTCCTTTTAACATATGGTCCTATTTTCCTAATTGCATTCACTGTTATACGTCAAATCAAGCCAATCTTTCAAACCATCAGGCTAATCAGTACAAAATGCATGGCCACTGTTTGCACACATGCTGGTAACAAGAGGGGAACAGGACCTACACAAATCAGAAAATGCCACTGAGTCCCAACTGGTTTATTCCTCCTTCATTTTCTAAGATTATCTGAAATGCATCTTCTTTCACATTTACATTTTCAGAGTAATTTTCTTAGCAGAGAACTATTAGCACTGATGAGTTATCCCTTACCCATGCAGACCTTCACTATAAAGTTTGACTTTGGCTAGTAATTCCCATTAAATGGATCTTAAGATGAAGAACCAATATTTTATAGTATGTTCTTATTATTCACAAGAAAATGCAGCATGTTATTTAACCACCTTCAAGGCAGCACAACTGTAGAGATAGTGTGGTAATTACCACACAGTTGCAGGTTTCTTATTTGGTAAAAATAAAAGATAACTTGCAGCCTGTAATCTCTGACAGAATCACACCAAGCCTGATCATTCCCCTAAAGCAGGTTAGCTGGGAACATGCAGAGAGAGGTTAGAGGAGATGTTGATTTGTACATTTAAAAATACAGCTGTAGATTATAAGAAACAAAGCCAAAGAAAAGCTCCATGCTTGCATTTTAAAAACATTTTTGGTACCTTGTCCAACTGATACATCATAGACAATTCCATCAAAGCTGTATGAATTCAGTAGACCTGACCCAGCTTCTAAAGCATCTTCATTAAATGACTGAATTTTCTTTGATCTTGTATAAATGCATCAGAAACCTTAAGCCTGAGCCATCAGCACTCTCTTAAAAAAACTACATTAGCTAGATGCTTTGATTTAACCAAGAAAATTCCAACAGCTAAAAGCAGAATACTCACACACAGAAGAAAGGAATACTCACTGGGCCAATTAGCAATTTTCTGTTTACAAGCAATTTTTCCTAATTCACCTTTAAAAATCTTACAAGTTGCCCAATGCAGTAACCCAGTGGAGGTGAGGATGCTGCAACTCCATGGGCTGAATTCCAGCTGGCAGTGAGGCTCAGCATGTACTCTCAACAGACACACCACTAACACACATATACAGGTGAGCACAGTAACACTCATGTTAACTCAGGTGGTACCAATGGCCTCGTCCCATTTACCTCTCTGGCTGATATGGATAATGGTCCATTCATGAGAAGTATATACACACAAGCAGTGCGTATCCCTCCACCAGCTGGACTTAGACACATAGTCTACCCAGTAGCTAGCTCCAGATGGTCCTATCTCATGCTACCCTTGCACACAGACACACACACATGAATACAAACAGGTCTTTAGTCAGCCTCCAGACCTTATGATCTTCCCTATGGCCAGTGTGAATCTCTTCAGTAGCCATCTCATAAATCTGCTGTCTCCAGAGCCAGCCCTGACGCCTTTGGTTCCACCCCTCAGCATCCCACAATACACCTTGTGCCCTGGGCCCCTTCAACTGTGCATGAGGCTGAGCCTTTAACGCTGCCCACAACAAAACCCAGCAATTTTTTGAGTTCAGTCTGCAAGCACAGCATTCATACCTGTGAGCAGCATTTGTCACAGTGTTGCTCCGCTGAGCTTACATATATGCCAGAGGAACACCCTGAAAACATCTTCTCAGTGGGCTGCGTAAGAGATATAACCTACTTTAAATTAAAACCTGGGTGCCAGGGGATGACTGGTTTATAAAATCAGATTATGAACAATCTTAAAGTGTAAGTAAATATTCCAAATATAATTTGTACATATCCTCAGAAGCCTTCTTTGAAAATTAGTACCTGTAAAAGCAATTTAAGAGGCACTCCCCCTTCTCACTCCATGGACAACCCTGTAAGTTGCTCCTAGTTACATAGATATGGGGTTAGGTGCTCTTGCAACAGCAAGGTATGTTGCCCAATCCATAATAACGAGCAGTGAACAAGGGAAAGGATTGTATCTTCTGGTATAAAAGGAATAAATACAGAATTCAAGGGTCCTGCTCTCATACCTTGCACGTCTCAGACTTACTCGAAACAGGAATTGTGGAACTGTCTTCTGTAAAAGAAACCGGAGTACTGCTCCATGGAAATGTGTGTATTCACACTGGGTCCCTATTTAGTGCTTTAGTTTGATCTCTACTCTAAAGTTATATCTGAAGTAACATCAAAGCCTGATTTTAAAACAGTTTTTCTTACATGTATTACATAGAGTTGACTTTATACAATTCAACTGACACAGCTCAGACTAGAAACCAAGTAGGTAGTTATTTAATGTGAGATATGTGGTAGTGCTAGGAAAAGCATATAGAGGAAAGCTAAAGACTGTTAGATATAGGGAGCAGCCTCCATGTAGGGAGAGATTAAATAAATCTGTATATAATCTGTTTGGTAAAGAGGTGGCTGAGGTGGGATGTCACAGGGGAAAGTTATGAACAGCATAGGAAAAGTTAATAGGGAGCAATTATTTGCTATTTCTTACCACAGAATAGTTTGGGATGGTGCACTAAATTAATTTATGTAATTTAAGAACAGGCAAAGGTCTGCTTTTTTTCATGCATTCACAATTAAACTGTGGAACTGATTATTATAGGGTGCTACAGATGCTAAAAATCATAAAAAGGTTCAAAAGCAATTAAACTAATACAGGGAAGAAAGGCACTTCTGCGATTAATCTACAGAAGAAGCTGATAAACTATCATTTCAAATCCCACTAAGCTATGAGGGTGAGAGCAGAAGTGCTAAACTGCAGGTGTACTCTTATTCCTTAGCATGTGCTAATAATCACTGCCCAAGATGAAACACTGAACTGGATGGCTTTATAACCTAGTCTGGGAAAGTCAGGTTTATGTTTTACATTCTGAAATTTCTCTGTACACAGAAGACTATCAGGGAGTAGCTCTGACCCTGGCCTCCACAGAACTCCTGGGAGGAGAGGGCAGTCATGTCCTACTAGCAAAAACCCCAGGGTGGCGTGCTGAGCAGGCAGCAACCACGTAGCAATAATTATGCTGGTCACGTAAACTATAAAATTACTTCCTTCTAAACACATTGCTAAAGTTCAGTTAATGGCTGAAAGAAAACAAACTGTAATTAAGAAAATTATGTACTTTTCCGTATTTTTGGGGCTCCCTGACGAAGAGGAGGAAAAGGATGCTTAGGAGCTTGGATTTCCAGATTCAGATAATGAAGTTCTGCATTAGAGGCTGATTAAAATATATTGCCCAAGAGACCAGAGAGAATGTAAAATGGCTGGGTACAAAACTCTCACAGAGAGAACAAAGCTGCAAGGCCCAAATGACCTTTTACTATTCCTGAATATCTTATGATGTTTGAAAATTATGATTGAGAAACAGATGGAGCTGTTAACTAGTTTAGGAAACAACAAGACATATGCTCTGAAGAGCTTTAGGCAAAAGCCTGCATTTTGTATGAAATACTGTGGGTCAGTTAAGGTTTGTTATTAAAAGCCAGAAGATATAAAATTATAGTTTCAAATCAGCTGCAACTTTTGTTCATCCAGATGATATTCCCCCACTGGCTCTGGTGGAACACAACAGGCTGCATATGTCTAAGAGGAAGGGAACTAAAGCTGGCAGGTGCATACCAGAGCTAACTGCAATGGTTTATGCCTAAATAAGTGAAATCAATCAAATTAATAAAAAATCTATGGATATTGTACCAGCAGTCAATCACTTCTTAAGAAAACAGCACTAGAAGTTGAGACTTCTCTTTGAAAACTAAGTGCCTATGCTCAGTGCAACCTTTGAAGCATATTTTCTATGAAGAAAATTCAGCAAACTTTATCTCCTTCCAGTAGAGTGCTAGAATGTGTTTAGCTTCAGCTATTTACTGCTCCCTGGAAAGCACAGTTTTCAGTATGAAATCTGATCCAAGGCCCTTTTAATTTTGTTCCAGCCATCTGGATGAGCAATTTCCTACCTCTTTGAGTACAGTAGCTTGCTACACAGAGGATTGCCCAAGTTGTTGATGTTACCTGCTGCTGTTACAACGCGGCCTCCATGGCAGTGCATTTAGCTTTCTAAACAATGCAGTTATCATGAGATCTGTGTCACTACAAAATTCATGGTTGCCTATTGTACTTGAATTTATGAGGAGTTTGAGGAAACTTCTCTGCTTACTTTTCAGGCTGGTCTAGACCTGCAAAATGCATTTCTGGGCAACACCACACGGAGTGGTAGCATGCTTTCATGAAATGAAGCCACATACCTTATTATCCTTCAATATCCTGAGACGAACTTTTATTTTTTAATTATATTAGCATTTGATTTTCTTGACTTTCTATAAGCCATTACTGGCAATTTTATTAAGTACAAGACCGAGGGGATCAGGAGTGGAAAATTATAAAGAAGCTGCTTTCACAGCCACTGACGAGGAGGAACGCAGCCTTCAGAATTGGCACCCAAGCCCCTGTGGGCAGTTAGGTTTATCTGCTAACAATTTCTTATTCAGGGTTTTTTTTCCAAACTTGCCATTTCACTGGATTTGCTTTCCCCTGGCAAAGGTTCATTTGGTTTAAACCACTCAGCTTGTTTTCTGTGGTTGGAGAAAAACCTTCAAAAGGTTGAAGTAGTTTAGGGTCCCAGAAAAGTCTGGGTGAATGTCACTTTTATGTGTCTCAGGTATTAAACAGTCTGTGTCTCAACAAACTGCACCTGACAGAAAGGTTAGGCAAACTTTCTGTTACATTTCATACCCACCATACACAAAATATGTTAATAATTTATTAACATTTGTCATTAATATTGCAAAGTCAAGTATTCATAACCCAGGTTGTCTGGGCAACTTAAATTTTTGTTCTTTCATACACTGCAGTGATGTAATCTGTAATTACACTGTGACATCCTATTATTTCCATGGAACCTTTGACTCATTTAGTGCATGGATCAACCAGGACTCCTTGAATGAATACAGCTAGTCAATATAGCCTCACTGTTAATCGTGCAGATGTAACATATATCTAAGCACTGTTTAAGCATCATGCAGAGGACAGATATGCTAAACTCCTCACTGACTATCAAACCACTTTCATTAATTCTCAAGCTTTCTGTGGAGCAGCAATTTGATCTTCCCATCCACATTACAATCACAGAATCATAGAATGGTTAGGGTTGGAAAGGACTTTGGGTTCATCGACTTCCAACCCCCTGCCATGAGCAGAGACAACTTCCACTAGACCAGGTTGCTCAAGGCCCGGTTCAACTTGGCCTTGAGCACTGACAGGATTGCAGCATTCACAGCTTCCCTGGGCAACCTATGCCTGTGTCTCACCACCCTCACAGTAGAGAATTTCTTCCTTGCATCGAAATTAAATCTTTCCTATTTCAGTTTGAAACCACTCCCTCTTGTCCTATTTCTACAGTCCCTGATGAAAAGTCCCTCTCCAGAATCCTTGTAGGCCCCATTCATATACTGATAGGCTGCTATGAGGTCTCCATGCAGCCTTCTCCAAGCTGAACAGCCTCAGCTTTCTCAGCCTGTCTTTATACAGGATGTGCTCCAGTCCCCTGATCATCCTCGCGGCCCTCCTCTGGACTTGTTCCAACAGTTCCATGTCCTTTTTGTGTTGAGGACACCAGAACTGCAAGTGGGGTCTCATAGGAGCAGAGTAGAGGGGCAGGATCACCTCCTTAGACTTGCTGTATCGCAATCCTTTTGATGCAACCCAGTATACAGTTGGCTTTCTGAGTTGTGAGCACACACTGCCCCCTCATGTTCAATGAGTTTACAATGTTAATTTTATCGTAGGAAACCGAAGTACAAACAGATGAAGGTCAGAACAGTTTGCTAATTTTGGATGCCTAGTCTGGGACCTCTGGGATCTTTTTAGAGTGCTCAGCATTATGTGATATTACGTATGTGCAGTGCACCCCTGTCCTGGGTTTAGGACAGCCCCTCCCATTGCCATCAGGTGTGTCTGCAAGTGCTCAACTTTTCTACATCTAGAGATCACACAAGAGAGTGTTGAGCTGCATACCCAGAAAACACTGGTACTGAGTAGCGCCAGCAACTATAATGCCTTATGAATAGTTTTGACTCATCTTCTACCTTTGTCTTGCAAAAAGACAGAAGAGCTGCCTGAATTTTTTTTCTCAGACTCATAGAGTTTGGGGCAGAAGTGCCCTCAAATTTTCACTCAGATTTGATTAGCTGGGATTTGTATTTTTTTTTTAAACCTAGTGGAGTATTTTGGAAATGTTTAATTTCAATACTTCAAAAAGAAAAGATTTCTTTTGGACAAAACCCTGTTTTTCTTTCCAATCTAAAAATGTAACCAAAAAAGTAAAAAAAACATAACTTGAAAACGCTAGAAGACTTACCACATTAGGTTGAATTAAACAATTTCGATTGTCCAAATTATGTTGTATTCAATCTTGCTACTGTTTTGTGCCACTCAGACTTTCCTTCTCAACCTCTCATTGCTGGATAAAACCAGAAAACTCACCCACTTCTGAAACAATCATCATTTGTGTTGAGATGGGGTCAGGCTTGCCTATTACAGGAGGATAAAACTCTGAGCACCTCTTTAGCAAGAAGAAAGAAATGAAAGAAAGGAAAAGGAAAAAAAAAATCAAACTCTTTAACAGTGGACTAGTAAGTTTTGGTTTGTTTGTGGGGGTTTTGGGGTGGTTGTTGTGAGGGTTTTTTGGTTTGTTTTTTGTTTGTTTGGTGGGGTTTTTGTGTTTCGTTTGTTTATTTTTCCAGTGTAAAACCACTTGGTGCTCCAAGGCTTCTGGCCACGCAGGAGCATGGCTGCAGGTCACAGGAGGTAGTTGACAGTTTCTGCATCTCTTACTCCAACACAGTCTCATGCAGTTATATCCTGATATTTCTTTCATAGAAATATACAGCAAACCTTTCAATGCTTTTAACAGAGCCAAGGTTGGCCTGGAAAGAACAATATCTAATGCTTTGTTCAATTTGGTAAATGATCTTATTTCATGATACTGAAAACAGGGATGAACTGATCCATACAGTGACCTGTGTCCTTCTCCTTCTCTCATTCCCCTACCTTCTGCCATGCAGCTAAACACATTAATACAACTTCAAGGTAACCAGGTTCAGAAAGGACATTAAATGGTGTATTCTCTTCCAAATTCCAAATAAGCTATCGTTGTTGCAGAACACCACCAAGAATCACTTTAATCTTTCCCTTCTTGAGGTATTTTTTCTATAAATTCCATCCTTCCTCACCTGAACAGTGTCCATTCACATTGCATTTGAAAAATCCTTACATGAGGGTTTTAGTAATTTTCTTTTTATGAGTAATTGTGCTCATTTTCAGCCAGAAGACTGTTAACCTTTTGAGACAGTCAATTGCCCTCTCTATGTACCTATTGCTGTTCTTACTGGTAGTCTTAATAACCTAGAAAAGATGAAACATTAACTTCTCTCTGACAAAAGCTCATTCTGAGTTTTAAGAAATTTTCAAGGGAACCTGAAGGACTTGGTTCTCAGAGAACTATAGTTTGTAGAGTTGGCAACCTGAATATTTTTGTACTTATTAAATCGCAGTCTGAATGCCTCAGAATACATCCACAGTACTTTTTTTACATTTGATTGCAATAACTACTTCAGTTCTAAAAATATTACTGAAAGATATCATAAAATATAGGGAATGCACGGATGTATATATCCCTTTTATCGGCTAGAAAATCTTGGTTTGCTTCAGAGAAAGAAGCCTATGTACTTAAATTAAATGATAGCAATCTTTAACAAACACACAAGGAGACTGTGATTCTGTGATTATCTATAAGCATATTTAACTGTACATATCTTTGTAAAGATTCCATTAAAATAATCATTATATGCATTACATGTGCAAAACAAATGTTGCAACGTTACACTCTTAGAATACTACATTTGGTAGTAATTTAATAAACTCCAAGTCATAAAAGACTGCGCAAACACAGCAGAGCCATAAATTTTTAATAGTTTATATGCAAAACTCTACTCAGCTTTCTGGAAAGGCTCACAATTATCCAGAAGAAGCTCAAGGTTACCTTTAAAGATGAGAGCTGTAAAAATAAAGGGAGGGGATAGGCTCTTTACCTATGTGCTTGTATTGTGAGATGGGCTTTAAGCACCTACATTTCCTTGTTTTCTCTCCTCTTTACCCTGGAGGGCCAACAGAAGTGCAGACACCTGGGACAGAAAGAGACGGGAGGAGATTAGAGTCATCTAGCATAGTGATGACAAGAGGGACAGGAGAGAACAAGAAAGATGGGAAAAGACCAAAGCCTGGCCTGGACAGCTACCTTGTATTGGTCTTGGACTTCTAATACAGCATGGGCATAGTCAGAAATTCCAGGAAGTGGTTTTCAGGTGGAAGAGGTGGGAGAAAACGATGCTGTCTGTGAGATCTGGCAGGAGACACACTAGTAGAGCTCTCTGTCTGAAAGTAAAAGAGAGAAAAATAATTAGTTTTGGCTTTGGGGACTGTGTTTCTGCCTGATGTATGAAGAGGGCTCATGGACTTTCCTTTGGGTTTGGATGTAAAATGGTTCTATAAAATCATTCTTCACTTGACAGACTTGGTCTTCTGGGTGAAAATGATGAAAGCTTTAAGAGATGGTTTGCAAAAAATTCTTCCCCCCCCCCCAAAACCACCAACAAACCAAACACCAAAACCAAAACAATCTACAAAACCCTGCAAAAATCCCAAGCAAAAGCTCCTTAAGATCTTGTTGACTGTAAAATCTAACTAGCTCCCTGTGAGGTGTGCTGAGATTCCACCCCTGGCCAAGTATGCTAATGATGATGTTGCTGTCTCAGAGAAGAGCAGGTATAAAGCTGCATAGTGAGGTGACTCTCTGATTAACATACTCTCTGATTATTCCACTATGCATCATGAAAAAAATCTGACACTAGGAGTATTATCTATGCTGTACGAAGCAGATACCATCTTGCAGTTCCTCAGCTACTCTGGTCTATCTGTCTTCTCACCCCCTGTGACATGGCCACCAAGCAGCCTGCAGCATGGACCTTGATTCCCTTCCTGCTCCAACAGCAAGAGAACTGGCGTGTCCATGGCTCTTTCCTCATCTCCATTGGCAGAAAAGATCTCATTTCTAGAAGAACTCTGTGTGAGTTTGAACAATTAGAAATAAAACTAATCCTTTTTTTTATAAGCATTATAAAGTCCTTATTCCGCATGTTTAGAACATTTACTGCTGAGAAGTGTTTTGTAGAAAAAATTTTTCACTGCAAATCCATCTGCCTGCTTGAAGGTGAAAAATCATATATTTCTTAACAGCCCCAAAATGAATTGTTCTTCTGACAAGTCTATTTTCAGATGTTTTGTGTTGCTGCAATCAAAATTAGAAAACTTTAAAAAATGGTAGCTCTGAAAGTTTTATTTTTGTGTCATTTTGTTCTTCCTTCAGCTGACTGCAGAGTCAAAAAAGCTAAAACCCATTAATATTCTTTAAGCAGTCATTATCTGGAAATTTTTATGCAATTTCCTTGCCAAAACGAGAAAGAAATATCCCTACAAAGATACATAAAAAGAGACAATACCTGCTTTGGTGATCCCTCCATTCACAGCCTTTGTGAGAACTGAATTTAAGAAGACATGCTTAAAGCTGGAAGTCTTTCTTTGTTCAAATAAAAATGAACCGACCTGAAACAGCATTTTTGGTCCTTTTCAAACCCTCAGACGCTTAATGGTGTAGCTCAAGAAATGTGTTGTATGAAAAAATAAAATGGAAACTTCCACAATATTCAGTACTTTCTGCTGAAACAAAGAACATCAAGCTCGGTAAAAATTATAACACAGCTGCACATGTTGCAGCATATAAATTAGTCATGACCTGATCCTGCTGGCATAGTAATTCTATGGAAACACTGAGTAAATGACAAAAATGAAAAGAAGGAGGATGTTTATCAGCCAGTGCCTGGCAGAGGTAGTGTCTCATGCTGTGTGATATGTGGCAATGCCAGGTGAGTGCAAGTCCCTGTGGATAAGGGAGGAGTACGGCTGATCCCTCCCAGCCCTGGCTCCTGAGCAGCAGAGATACCAGGACACAGCCTTGCCCAAACTTCCCTGCTGTTTCAGCTGCCTTATTTTACTGGTTTGGAAGAGGTTGAGTGGACCCAAGCTCTACCAAACAGTTACATGTTAATGTGTCTTGTAATGCTTTTATGCAATTATTAGAAAATGATGTAAGATAAAATATCATCAGCTTATCTACCATACACTTCTCCTGTTCACTTGAGGTAGGAGTACACAACCAGAAATGAGCTGACAGTTAAGTTGATAAATGTTAAGAAACAACGTTTTGCTATTTGCAATTGAAAATTTAAAATTTCAACCTATTTGGCTGCTCTAAAACACTGCCTCCAAGAACTCCTGAATAATTTTCTTAATTATTTTCTTTGATTCCATAAGAATTAGTTGATTGTTTAACTTCGACCAATTCTAAAATTGTTTACTTAAAACGGTTTACTATATCAGTAATAGTTCCTGCATCTTTACATGAAACTATTCTATATCTTTGTAATCAACTTCAGTTTTCTCTGTAGCATCAGGGCAAGACATTCTGCAGCATAAGCCGTTTTGGCCTTGTGTCTCCAAAGACATATGCCTGGTCAAGCACAGACCCACTAGGAAACTTGCAAACTTCGTCAAATGTAATGTCTGCTTTGCCTCTTTTTCCTTCCCTATTGAAATAAAGATATGACTAGATGGATTATGCTAAGGTGGATCAAAGAAATACAAGTGACCAAGGCTCATTCCTGAACTTTAGATAAAGATGAAATCTACCACACTACTCATGCATGCAATGACATGACCATTCTCATGAGTTGACCCAAGTAATGAAAAGGCTATGGGTATAATTCCATAATTCATATGGAAACCACTGGAAACATCTCAGGCTTTTCAGTGTTGACCTGCATAAGGGAATTTGGCTTAGCTGGGAACATGCCCTGTAGCTACAGGAAAGGTTGTGTGGAGCACATCTGCTTTGCGTGTTCATTGGATGAGCTCACAGATATGGCCGGACACTGATCTCAGTGCAAGCCAGGGTCTTTTCTTGGTCCAGGGTACAAGATGTTGCTTGAAATGTAACAGCGGTGAAACTCGGTGTAAACAATCTGCACACAAACATTAGTTACTGTCCTGGCTTCAGCAGTAGCAGTCATTTTTCTCCTTCTTGGTAGCTGGTGCAGTGCTGTGTTTTGACTTTCAGCTCGGGAACAGAGCTGATAGTGATGTTTTGGTTTGGCCAAGGACTTTGTGAGCTTCATGCTCTGCCGGGGAGGGGGGGAAGCCAGGAGGAAGCAGAGACAGGACACCTGACCCAAACTGACCAAAGAGGTATTCCATACCACAGCACGTCATGCCCAGGATGTAACAGGGAGTTACCCGGAAGGACAGGGGCTTCCGGGTGGAACTCACTTTCTTGGCCGGTGGTATCGTATTCTCTTCCCTTGTTATTTTCCCTTATCATTGTTTTAGCTGATAGTAGCAGTGGTGATTTGTTGCTGGACTGTTCTTGTCTCAACCCGTAGGAGTTGCACTCTCTCGATCCTCCTCCCCGTTCCTCCGGGAGCGGGGAAGGGGAGAGCCCTGGTGCGGGGGGGGGGGGGGGGAGACGGACACGGACCTCGATTGTTGTCAGCTCGGCACCACTCACTGGGAGTGAGTGAACAAGTTACCTGACTGGGTTTAAACCACGACAAGGGGTTATTTTAACTTCCTCCTTACTGTGCAGGTCCCTTGACCTTACTCCGTTTTACGGCAAAACCGGCTTTCAGCAGGATTTGGATTATTTTCCTCCCTTTCTCAAAGACTTCTTCCGCTGTATCGCCCCACACAATAATGATAAAGGAAATAACAAGGGAAGAGAATACGATACCACCGGTCAAGAAAGCGAGTTCCACCCGGAAGCCCCTGTCCTTCCGGGTAACTCCCAGTTACATCCTGGGCATGACGTGCTGTGGTATGGAATACCTCTTTGGTCAGTTTGGGTCAGGTGTCCTGTCTCTGCTTCCTCCTGGCTTCCCCTCCCCCCTGGCAGAGCATGAGGCTCACAAAGTCCTTGGCCAAACCAAAACATCACTATCAGCTCTGTTCCCGAGCTGAAAGTCAAAACACAGCACTGCACCAGCTACCAAGAAGGAGAAAAATGACTGCTACTGCTGAACCCAGGACAGTTACACACTCTAAAATGCACAGAGATCAAGGCACTCATTGCACACAATATACTTTGGTACAGCTGTGCAGAGGGTGTTCCTCAGCTCTGAGGACATGTGAAAGGAAAGCTGCAGGGGCTATGTCTGCCCGTGCTTTCACAACCTGGGCATGTATTTCTTCTTGATGCTTTCATATTTCAAATGTGGCAAGTTTATTTTCCATTCAGCACATCATCACTCTTTGAAAAACAGTAAAAACACATATATGATTTCTTTATAATCAATCACTTGCTCTCTGCTTTCTTAGATACTAAGAGACTATGGCTTTCTATAGTGTTCTTGTGTTAAGAGTCTCCAGTGTAGGCACATGTTTTATCATTATCTGTTGGGGTTTTTCAGCTACTCCTCCTGACCCTGGAAATGCCTGCCTGGAAATTAAAGAAACATGAACACTCTTGATTCTCCTAAGAAGCTCCAAATACTTCCCCAGATTCCCAGCAAACCAAGCAACAATTATTATAAAATTTTCACAAAATTTAGAACATTCCAGAAAAGCTTCCTTTCTTAATATAGTCATGATTCAAGAGAATGTTATCACTGCCAAGCCTTATTTTAGGGCTGCAGCTTTAACAGACTGAGAGCACTGTGATTTCATTAATAATCAAAAAAAGAAGCAATAGAAACCTCCCCTTTAAGCAGCCTAGTCACCATGAAAGAATCTTCTAGTTTAAGGCAGAAATGTAATGTGGATGGATGGTGACAACATCATTGGAAAGATCTACAGGCATTTACATATTTTTCTGATTCCGAAATCCATTAGAGAAGTCAGGCACATTTTGCACTCACTTTTGAGCACTGTGAACAAGATGAATTTAATAAGAAGAGTTCCAAGTCAATGCTGGTGTAGTGTTAAATGCAACCTGTATTTCTCATAGTTTTTTTCCTAAGTGACAATCTCAGCAAGTCTAGACAGACTTTTTCTTCCACATGCTAACTGAATTCCTCCCATTTTACTACTGAAAACTTCCAGCAGCCACTGCAGTGAAACAATGAAACCAAAACCAAACATATAACTGTGCTGTAAACCTTCAATGGATAGTTGTAGGGAAATAGCTTTTTCTACAAAAATTGTATTTATAACTTGAGCATCTTGCTTTTCTATATCCAAGTAAAACTAAACTTATACCCTGATGGCATCAGGGAATGGCTTGCAGCTGAATAGGTACTGCTAACATTTTCCTGCTAAGACTATGATAGTAGCATTGTAATAGATCTGATGGTCACACAGTATAAGAGAGACAAGGTTTTCAAGGGGAGAGGTAATACCTTTTATTAAACCAGTTGACATAGCTGGAAGAATGATAACTCTGTGCCCCTGGTAAAATTTTTATGTCTCAAAATACGTGTTGTTTTTTTTGTTTAGCTTTTTATTTTTTTCCTCCACTGCAATTGGTCTTCTTCCTACATGTTACAATTCACACCAGCTGTGCGAGGGAATCCTCTAACCCTTGTCATCTCTGGCACTGCCACAGACGGACAATATAAATCTGACTATAAAGCAACACTCAGAGCTTCTCCACAGCCTTTAGGGTGAAAATTGTCCAAAAAAGATGAGGAGGAAAAGAGGAATGCAGTTTTATGTCCTGGCTTACCTACCTGTGGAGGTAGGTGACACATAAAGAGAAATAAACCCAGACACAGGAGACGATAACAAAAAAAAAAAAGAAACAAACAAAACAAGAAAGACAATGCACTGTGCAATCTCTATGTCAATGTGTAGACCTAGGCTGAGTGAAGAAGCAGTCACGGTTTTTCATGGAGGAATCACTGACATCCCCAGATCCCTTGCACCAGCTATGTCCACATCAAAGAGCAAGAAGCAGGATTGCCTGGGGACCCAGTCACCCTGGCTCAGCTCCTGCAAAAACAAAGCAAGGTCAACGAGAGGATAACCCCGCTTGAATCAGCAAAGCTTTCCGAAAAGGAGAGGTCAATATAAAAAAGACCAAGTAATTGGCTTAGTTGTCAAAAATGCCATCTTTTAATGAAAATGGCAAGCACAAAGTCACTTATTTTTCATGCATTATGTGGCAACACTTGTCTTGCAGTCAGGTATCACAGACATGCTTTCAGCACTGGTGTTTTAATGAGGTGCTTGATCCTTATGTAAAATCAGCACCACAGCCCTTATCCAGCACAAACTAACAAGGAACTATAAATGGCCCAATTACCAGACTGAAATGTCATTCACACATTTGTTATCTCCCACACCAACAAGGAAAAATAACACAGAGATGAAGTAGCTGAAGGCAAATTGCAATTACTGTCAATTGAACTAGAACTTGTGAAGTTCTTCATGTAATTCAAAGCTTTAAAATTTAATGTGGACTATACTTAGTTTCAAACATCGGTTGGGCTCATTGATATCTTGTTTTAGGTTTGCCAAAAGTCACAATATCCTTATTAATCATATCAGCAGCTCTAAGCGTTACTTATGTTTGTTACATTACAATGATACTACATTGAGTTCTTATCTCTTTAGAGAAGTTATTTTGGCAACAGCAGCATTTGGGAGGGAAGATTTCTGTGATAAGTGGTCCTGGATCTCAGATGCTCTTCCCCCAGGTCACCAGCACTTCAGTGTAAGGCATACTTGAAGAAGAGATTCTGTGTGTCTGTATTTTAACTGATTTTTTTCATCTCAAATCTTAATCATTCTGTTCCTAAATCATGTGCTAGTAATCTTGGAAAAACAGATGCTAAGCCCATGTAATTTTTACATTTTAGCACTACTGCAATACTGGAACACCAAAATAAAACCACTTTCTGAAAAAGAGGCTTGCTCATAATATCATCATCTTTAATATTATAATAGCATTATAGTAATATGAGCTATAGTAGATAGTGGGAGTGCCATGATCATGGCATGGAAACGCTCAGCTCCTCCCAGCTTTGCCCATTTGTCAGACACATCGGCTGATCTGAGAACTCTAAAATAAAACTTATAACTATCACAAGCAATTCCCAGTGAGTAGGCAGAATATAACCCCCTCACCACCTTCAGAAAAATGTTTTTTCTTTTTGCTTTTCTGTGAACTGCATTATTACTGTTAGATACCTGGACAGGTATCAACAGGAGATGATGTGATCTTCTATAAAGCACTTTGGATGTAAAGATGAAACAAAGCTACGCAGCAGAGCACGTGTTTAGATACCAGCACTGTCAAATTTAGAAAGCCTGCTAAGAGTGCTTTTATTCCCTCTCTTACCACAAAATTTTACTGTCAGTAGATTTTCTAATTGGGGCTGCAAAATTGCTCATTGCTGGTGTTATCTAAAAAGCAAACAAGAGATAGGGATAAGGACAGGAGAGGATCAGGTGCTGAAATGGAGGATGCTGTTATGTGATTCACTCGACCCTAGACGGATCTTATACAGGTGTAAATCAAATGTTTGCAATATATTTCTGTTGACATCCAGCCAAGAAATATCAAGCAGTTCTCAACACATGTGCTTAAATCTGCTTGCAAGAGCATGCTTACATTGCACTTTATATAAAAACTAATTATGGTAATATGTGTTGCTGAATGCAGAGAGCTATAAGCATTGAAAAGAATAAACATGTCATCTTCTCGCCTTTATAAGTGAAAAGACTTCAGGGCTTACTAGTGAATAAGCATTTTTTTATGTTTGGCATAGCTTGTTCATTCATTGGATTTCACTGAATATTGATATACAGTATTTTTTTGTAAATCTCACTTTACCACCCATCTTCCAGAAAATACTGAATTCTTTTATAGACAGATCATGTTATGGACTCTTTTGACTCCAAAGTGCAGTATTTGCAAATTAAAATTTGGGGAGTGAGGGGAAAACCAAACCAAAAAAAGTGGTTTCCATCAAGACCATACATAGCATGAAAATTATTCATGAGAATATTGCAGTAAAATATAAGTAACTTTTATAATGCAATATAAAAAAATGCTCCTGAAATTTTGTTAATTTTGTTATTTTTGCTGTTCTTAGTATTAAAACCACAAGGAGCCACTTACTGCCATCTAGTAGGTCTTTCCTTTTTATCTTACGTTTTTACTTTTGTTCTGTTTTATTTTGGTGGTTGTTTTCTTGAGGCTTTTCAGGTGGGGGAGGTATTGTCAGGGTTTGGAGGTTTTTTGCATTACAACTATTAGGATGGAAGATCAAGATAAATTACATTTTCTACCCATCATTTTCTCCTGGAGTATCCTTTGCATCAGCACTTCCCTCAAGCTAAACTCATGCTTCGCTAGTTTTTTAAGCACAACAAGCAATCTTGGAGTTGCCATCTCATAGCAGAGTTAATCCAGCTCGCAGGAAAGGATATTACATTATGTTTTCTACCCTGCACACATCACTCTTTTGAAGTATATGCTCTTTTCTGCTGTGTAGGAAGCGAAGCTTTGGCCTTTGGAGTAAATGCCACTTGCAATACCCGTTGGAATAGTAGTTTGTTTATTATGGATTTGCTACAAAATCCACTATATTATGGAAATTTTTCTTAGGAACACAGTGGTCAGTGGTTCCACAAAAAAAGCAATAAACCAAAGACAAGCACATAGACAACCACTTGAGTGGACAAAGATACTTCATTTTATTACATTTTAAGTATCATCTGAATGAAGGTGTCTGGATTTGGCTTGGAACGGCTGAACACTGTGATCAAGCCAGACTCAACAGCTTCTTTCTGCTGTCATGTAATGTACTGGTAATGGAAAGCTATAGCCAAACACTAATCCTGGCAGCACATGTTGCATGAACATCTGCTGTAAGTAACTGCTATAATTTACTCTCCTGATCCATCAGGTAGTCAGGGCAGCAAGCCACCCCTCTCCTCCACTCCTCCTTCCCATTAAGCAAAGAAACAGAGTTGTCCAGCTTCCAAGGCTGTAAGTACAACACACACAAAAAAAGTTTCTTCTCTCCTCTGTTTTGGGGGTTTGTTGCGTTTTTTATAATAAAAAAGTTTTGCTCATTGTCTAGCTTAGTTATAAATAAATGAGCAGCAGTGTTTAAAATGCATCCCTACTGAACTCAAACAAGAACTTAATTGCTTTGCAGGAGTGGTCCCTACATTATAGCTTTACTGGTACTACAGGACAAGAATTTTCAAAGGGAGTAGATAAACCTATGGATATTCAAGGCTCCAAAGAAGCTAGAAGGAAATTTAAACATTTATGTCTCAGATATTCGTAGGCTGGATTGTATTTTGTATCTTTGCATCCTGAGTTTAGGGGAAGAGCTTCATTATTTTTTTTCAGGCATCTAACTGCTGACAGAGACAGATTACTAAAATATATGGACCTCATTCAGTTCCTAGTCACTTGATGCTGTGATGCAATCAGCTAACATTTTTCTCTCCAAGCACATTGCAATTTGGAGGCAAACTCAGCAACTTGTTTAATATTTCTAGTGTAGTTGTCAGCTGGCTTGTAAAATGTTTGCCTTTACAGTGGTTTTTGTGTTCCTTTTGGTGAGTTTATTCTTTGGAAATTAAACCTATTCATGATCCTGTGCAAAGATAATGCCAGTGCTGCTGACCAGAAGGAGTACTGAGTTTCTTGAGGCCACTTTGTAATTGCATTTTGGAATACAAATGAGTTTACTTCCTGAAGAAAATATTTCATTTGAATTCTTTGCAACTTAATTCCTTTTTTAAACTTCAAGATCCAGTGTTTGCAGTCTATCCACAAATTAAATAGTATTTTGTGACTGCTCAAAGTAGTTCTGGTGTGGAATCCTACCGTAGAATTCTGACCCTGCTTTAGAATATGCTCTCTGTGAAGATGAAGGCCAAATGAAGCAAAGTGGACACAACCCAAAGCCTGTGTCAAGTGCAAAGGTAAGTTGTGCATCACTCTGCAGTGATACCAAAATTGCAAATTCAGAGTCCCCAACTTGCACAGCTGTGAGTCAAATAAAAGGAAATAGGCAGCAAATTTCAAGCAGATATTATCTCAGACCTCCCAGAGTCCCACTGATGAAGTAATGCTGGAGTACTACTGTCAAGTTGTGACAGTTACCATTAAAGCTGCCCCACTGTGGGGATTTGCATCAGAAGTCTCTAGAAATGCCAGGTTGTTCTCTATTTTGTATTATTCTTTTGTGATTCTGAAAGGCTTGAACGACAATCCCCCCAACAGTTCAGAAGGGAGACTTACGCAGACCAATATATACCCTGCCAAAAAAAAAAAAAGTTGCCACAAATAAATGGTGATTCTCTCCTTTTTGTATTCATACATTTTCTGTTGCTTTTTTGGTGATATTTTCCCCTCTGTAACTACTAAAACACACACTTAGGCACATCACGAGCTCCTTTGGTCTTTCCCCCAGCACTGTGGTATCCTGATCACCCCCAACTGGCCACCGTAATTATCTAAAGAGGGGTTTTCTACTTTTTCCCAACATAAGCTGTGTCAGCCCTTCATTATAGTTTTAACACACAGAATTCTTCCATTATCCGTGTTTATATCCGTTAACAATTTCTAATCATGATATTCCAGCCAGTCTAGACATTGATAGCTTATTTTACCTCTCTGCACAGTGAATGCTTTGCTGACCCGATAGCCATTTTTATAGCTTTTCTCTAAACTCCCTCTAAATTAGTCAACATCTTTCTGTTAATGATGCATTCAGAGTTAACATAAAGGTGAAAAAGCGTCACTTAATGAGCTCCTTTCTACATTAGCAGTGGCTTACATGAAAGCAAGTTCAAGTGAAAAAGCTGATTTTAATGGTACTAGCAGCTGAGTAGAAATCTGCTTAGACTTGAAGCCACTAGGCAGAAGGACGGTTACATTAGCTTCAACAGACCAATATGCTAATGTGGAGATGCCAATAAACAGAACCATTCAGATGAATATTTGATGGATTCAAGAAAGCTTCATAAGGATTTCATTAAAGAGTTCTTGGAAATTAGAGAAAGACAGAAACGTATTAAGAGTTTTAAACTTGTATTCAGGGGAGTGTGTATAAGGAATATTTTCTTATGCATTTGAAAGACAGAGGTGGCTAACTCTAGCACCATATGTTTGTGGAAGCATTACTGCAGTCAATTATTTTATAGGAGAACCAGGAGGTGCTCTTGAACAATATTAGTGTACCTGATGCATGGAGTAAATTCAGGCAGTTGTAGCACTTGAGTACATCACCTCATTTCTGGAGAAGAGAAAGCCTCTAAGGAGACCTTGGATCAGCCTTCCAGTACCTAAAGGGTCTGACAAGAAATCTGGAGGGGAACTTTTTGCAAGGGCAAGCAGGGATAGAACAAGAGGCAATGGATTTAAACTGAAAGAGAGTAGATTTAGATTAGATATTAGGAAGAAATTGTGAGGGTGATGAGGCCCTGCCATAGGTTGCCCAGAGAAGCTGTTTGCCCATCCCTGGCAGTGTTCAAGGCCAGGTTGGATGGGGCTTTGAGCAGCCTGCTCGAGTGGAAGGTGTCTCTGACTGTGGGAGGGGGGTTGCAGAGTAATGGTCTTTAAGGTTCTTTCCAACCCAAACCATCCTGTGATCCTTTGTCTCTTCATGCTGCTTAAAGGGAATTGTGGCGTGTTTTTTCAATCCATCAATACAATTTTTTTTAAGAGAAGGAACAGTGAGTGTGCAATCTCTGTACTCATAGAGGAGTTAAAGGAAACACTGAAATACTGATTCTGACTGCAGCAGAAGGGACATTTGGAGCAGGGGGCTTGAGGTAGAGAAGGAAGTTTTCAAAAATACTAGCAGGGAAAACGAAACATTGTGATGCATGATAACTACATGCTATTCCTCTGCATCCACAGCGGGCTATACAACTTCTTTGGTGTTACAAGTGAACAGCAACATGGAATTATATGGATTTGCTCAGGTTATTGTTGGTTGTGTAGAGAGATTGGTTTTAAAGTTAAAATTGTAAATAGTTCTGTACATGCCTTGCACATAGCGTAGTGCAGAAATATAAGAAATTAACCATCCAGTTCTTAAAACAGTCTGCTCAAGAAAAACAATAAATAGAATGATAAACGTTAGAAAATATTCAATGCCAGAGTCTAGATCCACAATTGCTAAAGTAAATTTTGTACCTTAATTACGTGATTACTAATTCAATTGCGAAGTGTCCCTGGCTGAGCTAAAAGAAAAATATGAGTAAAGCAACTTAGATTCAGTATCAAACCATAAGAAAACTCTGGATGTTTCCTGCAGCTGAGGCTTAAGCTCAAAACATTTATGGACATTTTGTAAGAAAATATAACTGCTAATGAAAAGGAAAAGGATCTTTGTAAATTTTTAATATGAAATATACAGACAATTACATTAATAAGATTTAATTATACTATGAAATATTTAGTGTTTTTCTCTATGCTAAATATTATCTTGAACACAGTTCTAGAAAGATTTGAAAGTTTAATAGATACCTGGAAACAAACCAGGAACAAGTATTTAAAAAATAATTTTGACAATGTATTGACAGTATAGAGCAGTGTTTTTGTCTTTCTTTAGAAAAAATTAAATATTTTGGTTACCTATTGCCTTTTGTTTTCTTTATAAATAGAGGCATAACATAATAAATACTTTGTGCAATATGTTTAACTAATAGAAAACCAGGTCCCGTATTATAGATTTCATTTTAACAACTATATCACATCATCTACAATTAACAGAAAAGTTTTGGCAGAAATGCATAACTATTTATTAGTGTCTACATTTACTTTGCATTATGCCAAAACTAACCAGCCATATGTTTACTATCATGCATATTGTGACTAGCTAATTAATCCACTTGTGAAATGCTATTTCCTAAATTGTATGCTATTGCTATCTTTTTATATGGCTCTTTGGTCTAACATTACTTCATAATTAACAGATGCCAAGTTTCCTGCAGGAAATACACTGGTTTCTCTTCATTCTAGTCCTCAGAACTGATCCTGCTTTAGTGTAGGCGACATTCACACTGACCCACTGACTGGGATCCTGTTCCCACCAGAACGCTTGCCTTGGTTTCCCAAACGCCTGCCAGTGGGTGCTGGGACTTAAAGCTGTAATTTAAATGTCACCAAAAGCAATGGAATACCCCTAGAACCAGTTGTAATTGGATAAGCAGGTTGTTATTCTTTAGAACAAACATTTCTAATGCCATGTCAGTCTCCCCTGCAGTATCTGAAGCACTGTACAACATATTTGTGTCTCATGCCCACTGATTTCTCTGAGATTCATCAGAATAAGGTGTTAGAACACCATCAGGTAAGGTTTTTCACACTAATATGAACAAAATACTTCATGTATTCAATACAGCCGATGTTTAGTTTTACCTGATGGTTTACCTGGCTTCCAGGCGAGCATTGGGCAGGCAGAGCTTCCAGGGCAGTGTGCTGGAGGGCTGCCATCTCATCCTAGATGGGAATGAGTGCTATGGAGCTGATCCTGAAAAAAATAGGCATAATTTTTTTGAAAATGGGAGTTCTGCCTTTACATTTAATACTATTAATCCATGTACTGGATCATATCTGTGCAAATTTTTAATATGTATATGCATAGCATATATAATTGCATATGCATACACATCTCGCTATGTATGCATGCACACACACAATCTGTACAGAAGCAAAACCTCCGATCTCTGCTCCCCCACACCCTCCAATTCAGAAATACGGATTATTCTTATTCCTGCAGGGAATGATCACAATTTGTGGAGGAAAGAGGAGAGGATTTTGCACCACTGCTTGGCACAGAAGGTGTCAGTGCAAAGATTGTCTCTGCTCTCTGCTGGCATCTCCACCTCGAGGGCACTGTGATTTAATGGCACAGTGTTTGCAGCCTGCTCTCCTGCACCGAGGGGGTTTGACACATGGAAGCAGGAAGTCGTACTCAGCCCCAGCAATTCTTAATGTTTTATTTAATAATTTGTCACAGGATGAGGTGCTACTGTTAATTTTCAATACAAAATGCACATGGTTTTTCACTGCATCAAGCTCTTTAAAAGTTCTGCTCATAGCCACACAAGCTGTGATTTCCCACACATCACAACCTGCCTGCCTACCTGGTCTCACAACAGCTGGGTCACCACAACTTCTTCAAAACTTGTCTTTCTATTCTGTTTTATGGATTTTCTTTGTACTTTTCCTCCACTTTCTCATGCCTCCCCCTTTTTCTTTTCTTTTTTGTTTTAATTCTCTCATTTTTATCTTTCTCCTTTTGCCCACAACACCTCATTAGCTTTAATTCTCTGAATGTAATTCTGATGGGCTGCAGTTTTGATTTGTTTCTTTTCCATTTTTTTTGGAGGCCAATAAAGGAGGTAGTAGAGCAAGCAGACCCACATGCGACCCACATGCAGAAAGGCAGCACAAGGGCTGACACATTTGAGCCGCCTGCCCCACACGCCTCGTGGTGGAGAGGCAGGAAAGAGAAAAATTACAGATAAGCTCAAGGGGAGAAGCTGTATTAAAGCTCAGGGAGCTAACAGCCTGGCCTAGGAGGAGATGAGCAAATAAACCTGCCCACAGATGAGAGAGAGGACTGCACAGTTTCATGCAGCTCAGAAACTCTGAAGTAACCAAACAAATCCCACAAGCCAGCATGGACCTGCAAATGCATGGCAGGGAAGTGAGAAGGAGATGCTCAGAAACCCTTTTTTGCTGTTGTTCTGTCTCAGCTCAGTTCTTTGAGGGCTTTTTGTTTTGTTTAGAAGGTAACTTGGTGAATTTGAACTTTGGGGAAAAAAAATATTTTTTTGTGAGTTTTTGGGGGTTTTGTTTTGTTGGTCTTTTTTTTTTTTTTCAATTTTGAGCACTCTGCTCTTTCTTGGAAACTCACAAACAGGAAGAGGCAAGTGCGGACCCCTCTCAGACTGAGATGGTTTGGGATATGTGGGAGACAGAGACAAGTATGTGGGGTACTGTGTCACACCTTGTATTTAGTGAAAGCTATGGCTTAGCTTTAAAATACACTCCCCACTTCTATTTCCAGTCTTCCAAGTTGTAAACAGGGCACAGTAGACCTCACCTTTTCTTTATAACTTGCGACACAATCATCCATGCATCTCTCTCCACTGGCATGCAGCGAAGTTGTCCCCTTTGGACTAGCAGCCTGTGCAAAGAAAAAGTTTTCACCCACGGTATACCACAGTCTCTGTCAGGCTTTGCAACAGATTTCACAGTATTTGGCATGCCTAAAGCTTGAATCTTCTCACCTCAGGCACACCACCATGCACATGCAAGCCTTTTCTAGAATGCTAAATCCTGATATAAATAAATTGAGTAGACATGTGTCTGTGTTAACTCTTCTGTTCCTTAAAGGAACTTCCATGGCACTAGATGTCCCTAATATTTTGGGAGACTATTCTCATTGGAAACATACCTAATCCTTAAAATGGGAACTGTTCTCTCAGTGCCTGGACAGCCATTTTAGTGGTGACCTCAGTTTCCAAGTGCTGTCTCTAAATACAAATACACATGGTTGTGTTTTTATTTATTTCACATTCTATCCTTAAAAGTCATCATCACTGCATCACAGGCTGATGTTTCTCCATCTCACTTAGAGAAGATAATCCTATAGCTATGCCTCAGCTGCATCTTCTCTGTCTGCTCTGTCTTAGTTGCATAGGGATTTTTACATGTAAAAAAAATAACCAAAACAAAGCTGCAGCAGAGAAAAGCAAAGAGAAAACAGAGTAGCCTGCTGACAGCTTAGAGTGTATCCGCCCAGAAGGCCATAATAGTCTACACTTTTGCAGGATTGTAACAGCAGCTAGATGATTTTGTCATTAATAAAAACATTTGTAGGCACACCATGGAAACAAAGATAATAAAGGCAATGCAATCCCATGCTCCAGGCAGTGCAGAAACCTATGGGTGCCTCCCACCAACTCATAGATCGCTGCCAGGGAGGACACCTGGAAGGGGTGGGAGGCTCTGTGATAGGCCAGGATCTGACCAAGCACAGCACATTTTGTGTTCTGAAAACAGAGGAAAATGAAAGTCAGTCAAGTGCAAGAAGAAGAATTAAAAACAGGATAATTTTGCAACTAGCAGAGGATAAACAAAAATAAGATTTGGCTAGAGATCAGCTTTAACTCAGAGGCAAATCCATCAAGCGCTAGTGATAGCATTTAGCTATTATCCCTACAGTGACAGAGAAAAACCTCAAAATAGATCATTTTGTTTGTGTCTGAAATAGGCTTTTGTCCTAGATCCACACACGTACAACCTGGACTGGATAATACAAGCACCCTTATCACAGCACTGATGCTCTGAAAAGGAGCTTTGTGAGTAAAGCAAAGGAAGGTTTATCACCACAGGTCTAGTTATTCATGCTAAGAACACTTCCCATTTTTTGTCTGGTCATTAAGATGGATTCACTCTGAAAATTTTCCTTAATACCAGGCTAAAAATAAGTTGTTTTTCCTTCACCCACACCATTTCTGTTCTTTGCATACACTTTTCAATAGCATACCAAATAGTTTTGACACACACACATATACACAAAATGGCATTCACACATACAAAAATTAGAAATCTCAGTTCTTTACAGCAACACCTGAGAAGCCCAAGATAAATATGCTGCTTGAATTTGAAATTATTTCTGCCATAATAAAAAAACTTCCAAGGACAGATGCTCAGATAAATCAACATGGCTCCTCCAAAATGAACCATGACTGTGTATACTCCAGCTACAGATTTGTCCATAGCAGATACCTCTGCAGACTGATCCTGATCCTAGCAAAGTCAGCCATCAAATCCCATATATTTTCAGTAGGGCAGGAGTGGTCCCAGTGTATAAATAAAGTTGAGTTGCCAAAAAGATGAAGGAAAAAAAGAGATCATAAAGTTCCTGGTTTGCTCAGCAGATGGGAGAAGGAAGGCAAATCATAGTGTAAAGCATCATTTCACTGAAAGAGGTGTGAGTGCTAGAAGAGCTCTCAACAGAGGGGATTTAGCTTTGCAACGGGTAGTCTCTGGGAAACAAAAGTAAGGGTGTGACTGAAATGAAGACAGGCAGAATGCAATATTTTCCTTTGATGTGTAAACAGATTTAATGCAACAAAAAATCAATGAGGAAACTCTCCAAAGAAGAGTATTTTAATGTGTTATATTTCACAAAGATTTCATAAAAATTCAATTTCAATTATAGCACAGTTTACAAGAAGAGGAAAGTGCTGTGCCTCCCTGGAAAACATATGGCCATCAAAACTTCAAACAAAATACTGCCAAAGTTGCTCATAAAAATAAATAGCCATAAGCCAGCATGTTGTTGTCCTTTTAATGTTTGTTGAATGCCTATAATTCTTCTTGTGTCCACCTCGGCTGTCAGCTTTCTGACACTCAGGTCTCCCATTTGCACACCTCCCCTTGAAGATGTCTTGGAGCAGGAGCTATATTATGAGCAGTGCTTAATTATTTTGGATATTATCTTATGTCTCCAGCTGGGTTGCTGCAGAAAAAGAAATCAAATAACCACACACAGTCCCAAAATAGTGGTGTAACAGCAGCAGGAAGAGACTGAGCCAAGACATGGGCCAGCACAGCAGCAGATGCTGAAAAAGGAGAAATGGGCTCTACCCCAGACAGCAGCAAATGGTTTTCTGAGAACTCTGGACTCCATCCACCAGCTCCTGCTTTGAGAAATTAATAACCTGCTCCATGGGTTGTTTTGCCCTAGTCAGGTGAGGAGGCCTGGTGTGGGACAACTCGTCTCCAGCTCTGCTGCAAAAGGCAGGACAGAGCTGGGCTTTGGCCCTGTGCAAGATCAAAAAAAGCATTATGCGCACAGGTAGGGACCTATTTTTTCACTTTTCTCAGAGGAGTAGATCAAAGGCAATTTTTAGGTTTTGCAATGCTCGGTGCTGCTTAACGCTGATTTTGAGCTTTTGCGGTGCTTGGTTGCTGCGTTATGCAACAAAAGGACATTTACATCTTACACAGAAGTTGCTGAAAATAGACCAAAATGTTCAGCATTGTCCTCACAGCTGGCTCTTTCACTTGGAATTGCAAGATGGATTGGAATGAGGGTAAAAATGTGGGCAGGAAAGCAAAGATGGCTTAGAAGCATCACGCAGTTAGCAGACATGCAGTTTTGATGGCAGCACAACCTGTACTGCGATGCCCACTGTTCGGATATGTGTGTGACGAATCCCTTCCCATGCAACAGGGATATAGGTACAATTTTATGGAAAAGAAGCAACCCTTTTTTTTCTCACCTTTAACTTGAAGAAGTCACTGTTTTTCTGTGCACTTCCCAACTGAGCTTCTTCCATTAACAACCAAACCCTGCCCTTTTCTCAACAGAGATAGTTTCTCTTTTGTCCTTTAAGAGCTTCTTGCTGTTGGATAGAGACCAGTATGGACAAGTGAAATGACACCATGGCTGCAGAAGGTGCCCCATCCGTCACTGAGCTTTTATACTTGCGCAGTTCCTGCAGAGGGTGCAAGGGAGGGCTAGGGGGAAGCAGGACAAAGG
Organism: Pezoporus flaviventris; assembly: GCF_033815535.1. NCBI lineage: Eukaryota > Metazoa > Chordata > Aves > Psittaciformes > Psittacidae > Pezoporus > Pezoporus flaviventris. Next base: position 11,639,617 of record NW_026892549.1, read on the forward strand.
TAGCATTCAGGGAAGAGCCACCCTCCAGGGAAACATAAACTACCGCCCTTAGGTCCAAGATGCATTTGGGAATATGGTGGGGAGCTGCTGGTTATACAGATTTTGCAGTGTGCTGGGGCCAGAGAAGGAAGCTTGGGGTGGAGGGAGGTGAATATAGAGCACATGCTGATAAAATACCAGAAATGCAGCAGAAGAAATGAAAGAAAGAAAAAAAAATAGTAACCTATGGAAGAGGCAGGGCATTATTGATAGCATTAGTAAAGTGTAAGCGTGGGGGAAGAAAACATGATATATGCTGGCATGGAGGAAGAGCTCACAAAACCAATGTGTTCTAGCTGTGAAAGAGAGGACAGTGTTCAGAGCTATTATTTTTTCTCAGTACACACCTGTCTAGCAAAGACTGTGTGATGTGATGGCAGACAGCAGTGCCAGCTGCGCCTCTGCGAGGATGTTATAGTTGGTACCCACAAATTTTGCTCTGCTTTCCCTGGAACGGAGAAGAGACATTCTACATAAGTGTAAAGAAGAAGGAAATATTTTTTCCTTTCTTAACAGTAGCCTACACCTAGGCTAGAGATTTTTTCTTCAGAAAGGATACGAGTGTATCATTCCTACCCTCCCACTGGCATTAATGAGTTGTCTCAAAATATGCCCAATCCCAGCTTTAGGATCTGTGTCCCTTGGATTAGAGCCAAACATCCACACATCTGCCATAAAGATTTTACAGGAAACCATTAGGCGCAATATTTTCCCCAAAGTAGTTCATCTACTCACTAAATAAGCCATTTTGACAGCTTCTCAACATTCTTTCTAGGTGAGCTCTTACTGGCAGTCTGGTAGTATGACTCCTCAGCATAAAGAGCCACCAGCTGTGTGGCTTTGGTCACTTCTAGAATAATAAAGACAAAAAGGAAAAAATGAGTATTTTTTCTGTTGTTTTCCTATTACGAGCAGTAGGAGGTACCTTCACAAGAAGTTATCATAAGAATACTAAAACAGACCATTCCCCAAAGGCCTGAGAAAGTAGCAATAATTAAATGTTAAGTATAAAAGCATGACAGTTTCAAGGTACTTCAACTTCATCAATAGATGCCGTTATACAGAAAGATAAGTCTCATAGCATCTCTCAAAAGAAATTGAAAGCTATGGGAAAACTTTAAACACAATTACAACAGCTATAGTATCATGGAGCATAAGAATGTACATTACTGAATATTAAATATTCTCCTTACAATCTACCATCTGGGTCTTTCCTGTGAGGGCAAATTTAGTCCAATATTTTCCAGGCATCTGTGTAGATGTTTGTAATGTCAAGTTAGCTTGAACCCCTAAACCACAAATTCACACTGAGATGAAAGCCCTGGAGGACATTTGTAGGAGTAGGCATTGACTCAGCCTCACCAACTGTCATGTTTCAAGCCCAGCCGGTAACTCAGAACCACGCAGCCACTCACTCACTCCCTTCTTTCTTCCCCCCTGCTCCCAGAGGGATGGGGATGAGAATCAAAAGAATGTAAATCCCATGGTGTCCTGGGGTTGAGATAAAAGCAGTCCAATAACTAAAGCATAATATAAAACTGCTACTAATAACAATAATAATGATAAGGCAAATAACAAGGGGAGAGAATATAAAGCTAAAAAAGGAAGGGATGCAGCAAGCGCAAGTGATGCACAGTACAATTGCTCACCACCCACCGACCAATACCCAGCCTGATCCAAGCAGCAATCTGGGGCTTCTGGGTGGCTCCCCCCAGTTTATGTACCAGACATGATGTGCTGTGGTATGGAATACCCCTTTGGCTAGTTGGGCTCAGGTGTGCTGTCTCTGCTCTCTCCTGTCTTCTTGTGCCCCTCCTCACTGGCAAGCATGAGATACTGAGAATTCCTTGATCAGAGTAAACATTACTTAGCAACTAAAACATTGGTGTCTTATCAGCATTGTTCTCAGCTGAAACACAGCACTGCACCAGCTACTAAGAAGGAGAAAAAAACTGCTACAGCTGAACCCAGGACACCACTAAACACAAAACCTTGGAATCTGCAGCAGTTTTTAGGTCAGACATATTTTTTTTTACTTTGGTTTCCTCCTACCCTGTGGGGTGGGAGGCTTGGGTGTCAATACATGTATTGATCTAGTGCATATACAGGAAATATATACATATACAACATACAGTGATCTAGCACATATACAGGAAATCATTGGGCTAGTATCTAAGTGCTCTTAAACATTTAACAAAGAGTTGTGAAGAGGAAATTTGTCACCTTATTAACCTATAAGCAGGCAGGCTGTGTTAGCTGACATATAATAACAATGAGTGTCTAAAATGCTAACAGGAAGGGAAAAATAAACAAACATGGAGGTAATGGAGGCATGAAAGCATCTTTGTTAGAAGACAAATCAGTGGCCTTGCTTTGTGTGGGACTGGAGCACTCCAGGGGACTGCACCATGAGCTGTGAAGAGAAATGGTGTTTAGAGGGCTCCTCAGAGAGCACTGCCTGTCCTCAGGACAAGGCTGGGGGATAGCAGCTCAGATATGTCACCTCCAGTTTTCTAGCTGCTTCTGGCTAAAGCAACAGAGAAATATATCCTTTTTCCTTCCAAAAACTCTCCAAGGATCCACAACAGTAAAATTAGAAAGCTCTAACCTGACATTTATAAAGAGGAATACAAAATACTGTGCTGGTGGGTAAGCAGTTGGATAAATCAGGCTGAAAAGCCAGAAAAATTACATCCCATGTGATGAAGCACAGCCAGGAGGCCATAACAGTGGGCAAGGGGAGTGTGGAGCCCCAGAGTGGTGTGAAAACCCACTGGCTGCCTGGAGTGCTCTGGCAGCCTGCATGCTTGAACAAAACACCTGTGCCTTGGACGTGCAAGGAGGGAAGAGAAAAAGGAGCAGAGGATGCAGCTGTGGACCTCCAGGCAAAGCAAGGAGGAAAAAAGTGGCTTTGCAAGACCAAGGCAAACTTGAAAGAACCTGCAAGCTCTCATGCACGCCCAGGGTTGACATTGCACTACCCTCATGGGAATTACTGGGGTTGTCTCCCTGGCATGAGACAGCTTTCAGGAAGCTGCAGTAACATCAGAAGAAGGTTGTGTTGGTGAGATCAGGCCTAGGCATGATCCCCAGGAGAGGAGAAAACAAGTTTGGGCCAGAGCTTTCCCACCCCAGCCGAGGAGGTGGGAGAAATCACCGTCTAAGAAAGGTGTGATGGACTTTGATGAGGCTGCTCAGGAGCAAATGTGAAACAAATAAAATACAGTTGATGGAAAGTAATTATTACTTAAAAGACTTCAGTACAGATGTGTTTAAGACACAGTTATGAAAGATGGGATTTAATATCTATTCCAATAAAACCTGCGTCGAATGACAGCCGAGCCCAACGCAGTTAATTGAAGCATGGTATTGAGACACTCATGTATAGAAAGCAATAAAGAGCTTCTGTAGTTGATTAAACTGCAAAAAAAAGCAAAGACTGAGACTTTTAAATTGGCACAGGAGATATCTGCTGTAAGTACACCTCAAAGTCACAGGTATTACTGCCCCAAACAGGAAGGTTTGTTCAGCTTACCTTCCCCCAACCAGCAGCAGCAATTGTGTGGGCACAGGCAAATAAATTATCATCTCACTGGGGCCTTGGTGAGGGTTAGCAATGGTCATAACAAGTTTGGGAAGTGTTGGTGCATGGAGAAAAGATGAGCTCAGCCTCTAAAAGCATCTAGAAGTCTTTGGAAATAGGCACTTTTTTCACTGCAGTTGTTTGGCTTTCCCTCTTTCATTTCACAAAAGCTCCTGCTGGTTTTTAGACAGAGAAAAACTGTGCCAGGTCTGAAAATTACTTTGGGATCACAGAGGCTCATTCTTAGAGTGCCTGGCTTCCATAGCTCATAACTTTCAGCCACTGCCCTCAGCAATAGCCAGTTGTGCTGTATGATAGTCAGGCTACCCATATACAATAGTGAAGTGCCTTACCCCAACTTATTTTTATATAAAAAAAAGGAAAAAAAGAAAAACAAGAGGAGCTTTACACACATTTTGCAAACTCCTGCAGCCTTTAATCCTCAGCAAATAGTTTTACTGAAAAATTTACTGGGGCCATGGAGAACTGAAACTGGGAGTGGGTGAAACTCGCGGGGTTCACTAAGCACAATTAATCCTCTACATGAGACTGCCACCAGCTGTGCCTTTACACTGCTCTATCGTCTGTGCTGCCACTGGATTTGTGAGCATAGTTCATATTACTCATTGAGAGTCCCACACTTACAGAATATACACATGGATAGGATATAGACATCCCAAATGAAAAACAGTAAGGTGATAATGTAAAATTTTTGTTATGCATTTTCTTCCTTTGTCAAGTGACAACACCGTGTTTCCAATGGAACAGAACAGGACAAAACAGCAGAGAACAGAAGAGAATAAATATAATGCAACGACGCAGTGCAGTGAAATGCAGTGCAATGCAAGCTGCATGCTGTTTTGACAGCAAAGACAAAAGGTGGTGTGGATACAGGGCAAAGCTAATGATCCCTCATGAATGGATCTACCTATAACCATTATTATTTGTATAGGATCCGGATTGCTGAAGGAGGATAAAAGCCATTTGGTTATGCCAGGAGAAGCAAAGTGTAGGGTGGGTGCAAAAGAAGGGGCACAGTTTTAATGACCTTGTGACGCTTTCAGCTCACAGCCCAAGTTGTCCAGGCTTGTGAACCAAGCAGGACTCCCTGTCAAATCTGTACTGAACTTCAAAGCAGCAACTCAAAATGAGTTTTAGTAATGAAGCTGCACTTTACTTTTCATGACAATGGATATTTTAAAAAGTATGTCAAAGATAATTGAATTTACATCCATGAATAGAGCAGTAAACAATGCAACTCAAGTTAATTAAATTCTCTATCCCAAGACCTACATTTTTCCTTCTTCTAGCAGCTATACTCTGTATATTGTGGTTTTGGTTAAATCTAAGCATCCACTTCCAATGTCTGAAAGGGGCCTACAAGGATTCTGGGGAAGGACTCTATAGCAAAGACTATGGTGATAGGACAAGGGGCAATGGGTTTAAACTTAAACAGAGGAGGTTTAGGTTAGATATAAAGGAGAAGTTCTTTACTGTGGGGTTGGTTAGGCACTGGAACAGGTTGCCCAAGGAAGTTGTGAATGCTCCATCCCTGGCAGTGCTCAAGGTCAGGTTGGACAAAGCCTTGGGTGACATGGTCTAGTGTGAGGCATCCTGCCCATGGCAGAGGGTTTGGAACTAGATGATCTTAAGGTCCTATCCAACCCTAACTATTCTATGATTCTATGATCCTATGATCAACATGTTTTTCTAGCGAAAATATTCTGAATATGCTTTGAATATTTAAATATTCTCATGAGCAAAAGCTATTGGGAATTAAGGTGATGGGAAAGAGGATACTATGTGAATCACTTTAAATTCTTTTCTGTTAAATTTTGTCATATGTATTGGAGTTCTCCTTGCCAAGACCAGCCTGTCTTGGCTGTGTCCCAGGAGGTAGGGTATTGCCAGTCTCTCCCCTTTGGGCAATACTAATTATGAGACAGCAAAAAGCTCCAGCAATGCACACAAGAGCCCATGGGACCAGTAAAAAGCCAAACTCTTACTTGAAGCTTTAAATCACAGAGAGTTTTGAAGTATACATGGGATAAATAAGATTTTCTCCAGGCTTTGTATAGAAGATGCTGCCACTCTGACAAGCAGCTCTCTTTTTTGGCCTATGGCCTGTAAGTATCACTTCACATCCAGATGCCCATCAGCAGTGTTCAAACAATGTTCATTACAGTGACATTATTATTACTGTTGTTGAAAAATGAAAGTAAACAAGATGCATGTGTGTATCAGCAAACCATATGTCAACAGGGATTTACAAGCACTTTAAAATACATAATGTTTCTTTTTTTTCACTTGAGTACTCTCAATAGCAATATTGTATGTAAGTTCTTACAAGGGTTTCAGATGGCAGATTTATGCTTTAGTGCAAACTGCATTGCTACCTTCAGCAGTAAACTTGGTTCAGGAAAAAGAAATCTCACATGCCCTGACTGCACAGGAAACCTAAAAAACAAACAAACAAACAACAAAAAAAACAACCCAAAAATATTCATTAGGACCAGGTTTGCTACACGGAAATCTGATCAGTCTTTGATTTGTGCTGTATGTTTTCACACACACTGGATGGTGAACTCCAAGCTCACACACAAAATGTCCTAGAGCACAAAGGAGCTGATCTAATCAGCTCAAAGCATGTTGATAAAATAGTTTAGTAGGTTAGATGAAAATTTCACAATTGCAATGTTTCACAAGTAAAGCTGTTTAGTCCTACAGGTGGAATTTTTCTTTGTCATAGTATCAGCGAACCACCATAACTGCAAGGCTGCTGTAGGTTAGGTCGTAGCATTTTCACTGGAAAAAAACAATTTCTATAAAGTCATAGCAATGAAAACTGAAATGCAAGATGCCTTGATTATCTTAAACTTCTATGTATTCTATGTAACCCTATGCATTCTTTAGAAACTTTTCAGGAATTCTACTACCTTATGAGTTTATCAGGATCTCCTGATCGTCTTTGAGCAAATATGTGTGTATATTTGCACAAAAAACATGGGCAGCTTGTTCCTCGCAAGGGAAGTGAGCCAGACGAGCCAGATGTCCTTTGTAGCTCGTATGTCTGATCCCTGGAGGAGGTCAGCATGAAGTGGAAGTGAGAGTGAACACAAGAGCCATCAGGAGGAAACAGGGCAAAATTTAAATTCTTTGGGGCCAGGAAACAGCAAGAGTCATGGTGAGGATGAAGAGGGAGAGGAGGGAACTGGAGTGTAACTTAAGGGCTGCCAGAACTAGCTGGAGAGAAGAAGAGTGTAATCGCCACAATTACACCAAACAGACCTAATGCTTTATACAACAACAGCATTCACACAGAAGCATTTTTCTCGCCTTCATGAAGGAAATGTGTGGTTGAGCCCTTCCTGGGGTTGGACTGTATACTAGCATTAACTTCTCTTGCCTTTTCTGATCTCTGAAATCCTCTTTTTAGCAGTGAGTGACAGGGTGGGTGAGGGGAACATCCCCAAAAACCAACAAAAAAACCCCACTTCACTAGAAGGCCTAGGAACATGACGAAACACCAGCTATTTTAACCATCATCCTAGAGAAAGTCTCTGTTTTACTCCAGACTGGGGGGGTTGTTTTTTTTTTTCTGGGTACTTTTTACTTTTTCTTGAAAGTTAACATTATTCAGCCAATTCCTAAGCATCTACCCTCTCCTCCCCCCTCCCCAAACACAATTCAGTGGTACACCAAACTCCTGGTATATTTGTTAATTTTCCACTGCCAGCAGCCCAGTGTGCTCAGTAAATATCACAGATTGCTCTCCCTTAGTCTTCTTTTCCGCAGACAGTAGTTGTACTTCTCACAGTCAGTTGTTAGTGCTAAACTGTTAATGGACTCCCTCATCTCAGGAGCTACAAATGGAGCACAGCATTGCTTTCTTGCTGATGCTGTGAGTATCATCAGACAACTTAATCACACACGTACGTGTGGCTCTGCATTTAAAATTTAGTTGAATAATGTGCCCATTAAGTGCAGCCTGTTACATGAGTAAAATATGTGACTTGTAGCTTATCACCATAATTTGTTATCCTAGAAAATGAAATGGTACTGGTTTGAAATGAAACATAAAAATGAATATTACTGGTGTTTGGTGGGTGGGTTTTGTGGTGAATTTTGCACCTCTCCAGAGATTTTCAACTGCTTAGGAACTGGTTTTGTAATGAGCCCACAGAATGATAGTCCCTGTGGTCTGAACATCATGAACATTTATATTGACCCCTTGAATAACGTAAGAACCACTTGAATTAAATCTTGGCTGAATTACAGCCTTATCTGCTTAGAAAAACATTTAGTTTTTATTTCAAGAATTGCAGTGGTGGTGATTGCAACAATGACCTTTTGTAATTTGATTGTGTGATAAACATCCTCACTGAGAGAAAACAAAATGTCGGAACTAAACAAAACCACGCTTCTACCCCAAACATCATCAAATTTCACTCATCTGATTCTAAATTAATCCCATCTATACTCCTCTATCCTGACTCATGGAGGGCTCTGTAGACTCTGATCAAATGACCCATTAAGCTTTTCCTTGTGGTAAGAAGTTTGCAAACCAGTGGGTATTTTTTTTAATCAATGACCCATTCCAGTCCCACAATTAGCTATGCCCTTTCTTCAGCAACCCTGTTCAAGATAATTTCATAGAGTTAGTATTTCAATTTATTACACTTAGATGTTTGGTTGCACTATTGGCTTTCCTGATTCATTATCTGTATTACTGACTTGGTGCTTTGATAGATACAGCCTGCTGCTGTGAAATAAGGCAGGGCAGGCCAGTCAGCAAAGAACCTCCCTCTAGCTAATGAAGCTCAGCAGTTTCTCTGGCAGACATGATTAGGAATTCTTCATAGGACCAAGTCTTGTTCTTATAGGTATAGACATAATGAAATAAGATACATTGTCATATTAGATACATTAGATACTGTCTGGGTGATTCTCTGTCCAGAGCTTTTCAGAGAAATTACCTCTTGCCTTTTCTAGAAATGAATGTATCCTTGTTGTTTTTTTTCTGCTGAAATATGAACATATGTTCTTGCTGTGCCACTTCAGTTTGAGGATTATTTTCTTACAGATTCTGCCTGGCATTAGCAAGTGATCAATGCATGCCTTCATTTACAGAGTAAGATTTACAAGAAAAGAAGTGTCAATTTAGAGTTCTTGGTTCACTGGTTCATTAATAAGGAGACAGATAGGAAAGTGCCTCCATCAGTCCCATGTCACCCACCAGTATCTTCTGATATCATGCAGAGTCTACAGCTGCAGAGGACAGCATGACACCTTTGGTCTTCGTGCTGTCCCCGTAGTCTGGTTGGAGATGCTATTCTAGAAGGCTCCTTAGCGCTCCTGGGACATGAAGCAGGACCAAGATACGCACACCACAACAGGGTCATCTTCTCTGCTTCATTTTCATTTCAATGAGGATAGAACAAGCAGCTTTAAACTTCAGCAGTGGAAAATCCATCATACTCTTGACAGGGAAAAAAAAAGGACAGCAAGTGCTGAAGTTGGTTGTTTCAGTACCTCCTTGTCACTCTTCAAAAATGCTGCAGAAATTTCTACAGAGGCTGCCTGAGATATAGCTGGTGCTGTCCGGGAAACATAGACAGGACAAGGCGGCCCCCAAGGTCCTGTCAAGCCCTGTGATTCCATATTTGTTATTCTTACTTAAATAGACTTAGTCCTGTCTACAGGGTTTCTGTCATCTGTAATGAGTATGACTCTGGTATTCTGTCATTCAAATCTTGCAAAGATGTCTCAAATTTTTAAATTATAATACGAACTTTAAAAATGTAATGAGTACAAATAAAAAGAACAGTTCTGTACAAAGAACGCAGTTTCATCTTATCTGTATCCATGGAAATCCAGTTAATTTCCCTGATTTTTTTTAACCTCCTAGTTAACTGTTTCATGTAGAGTAGAAAGTAAAAAAATCCTATGAAAACATTAAAGAACTAGAAATATATTTGAGTACTTTGGAATATAACCAAGGACAGATTGAAAACAATTTAACAAAGAAGTTGCTGATGATGCCTGAGTCCTACAGACTTTAGATAAACATAGATACTCTAAAATACCTGAAAACAAGAATAATCTGATTCTTTTAATATATATAACATATAATGTGATTTACTGGATAGACTCCATTTCTTGTTTAAATAGTCCAAGCAACTTGAAACAGAACACCCAGTTAGCCAAAATTGCTCAGTGAATAGGCAAGCACTGCATGGAGTGCCTGGTTGTGATCTTGTTCCTTGACCTCCCTCTAAGCTCTGGCCAGCAAAGGGAAAATCTAAACAGAAGTATTTTTTCATAACACCAGCATTCAAGATAGACCACATAGTTACAAACATACCCCCAACTCATGGTCTCATTGTTTCTCCTACATTTTAAATTTTAGTTAACTTGCATGTAGGCTTCCACACACCTCCTGGAGTCTCCATCTTCCTGCATACCTCTGAAGTGGCAACTTTAGAGACAGTCCCTTCCAGCACACAACACTTGCTCGTGTATTTCTCAAGTTCCCCAAAGGCTCATCCCAGATTTAAAACTCTGAAACTTGCTATTATAAGCCAGTGTATGTAGGTGGTATTCTTAATTAAGAAGCACATCATTTTACTTCCTCTGAGACACAACCGTTACTTTATTAGGTCAAGAGCCATCTCTTTTCCTGGTGGACTAATAAACTGCTCCTTGTCCCAGTGACTGGTAATGCTTCCTACACTCTCCCCTTTGGAGAATTGCTGAGCACATCTCATCATGAAGTGTTCTTTTCAGTGAACTTTCCTATTTTACATCACGCTGTACAAATAAACACACTTGTTGCAGCATCTAAGTGGAGTTTCAGTGTTCACAGGTTATTGCTTGTTCCTGGCTGCCATGGCAGCCGTTAACCACACTGGAGTGACAATGAGTGACGGACCTCAACATTCATCTCTTTGGTGAACTGTAACTATTGTTCACAATAAATAGGACCTGATACAGTGATACAAGATTCAGGCTGTCACACTGTATTTATTTGATATGACTATTTAAACAGACAATATAGTTGCTGCTTTTTTGATAACATTGTCATTATGGTCAACGCTTTGGTATTTCATTAAGCGTTAATGTACTTATTAACCTATATTGTTTTAGTCCTTCTTTAAAATATTGATTTTTCAAATAATATATATTTAAAAGCATGTTTTATAAGGTATGAGAGAAGAAGATTCTAAGTTAGTTTCAATTATTGAAATATGGTATTTGCATTTTAAAATACAGATAAAATACTTAAAAATGCTAATGGATGTAAAAACTTCTTAATATGAAAAAACGGGTTTGTCCTACTGTTAGTTTAGATATTAGAATCGTAGAATCATAGAATCGTTAGGGTTGGAAAGGACCTTAAGACCATCAAGTTCCAACCCCCCCCCCCCCCGCCCTGAGCAGGGACACCTCACACTAAACCATGTCACCCAAGGCTCTGTCCGACCTGGCCTTGAACACCAACAGGGATGGAGCATTCACAGCTTCCCTGGGCAACCCATTCCAGTGCCTCACCACACTCACAATAAAGAACTTCTTCCTTATATCCAATCTAAACTTCCCCTGTTTAAGTTTTAACCTATTACCCCTTGTCCTATCACTACAGTCCCTAATGAATAGTCCCTCCTCAGCTCCCCTATAGGCCCCCTTCAGATACTGGAAGGCTGCTATGAGGTCTCCATGCAGCCTTCTCTTCTCCAGGCTGAACAGCCCCAACTTTCTCAGCCTATCTTCATACGGGAGGTGCTCCAGTCCCCTGATCATCCTTGTGGCCCTCCTCTGGACTTGTTCCAACAGTTCCATGTCCTTTTTGTGTTGTGGACACCAGAACTGCACACAATACTCCAGGTGAGGTCTCACAAGAGCAGAGTAGAGGGTCAGTATCACCTCCTTCAGCCTGCTGGTCACGCTCCTTTTGATGCAGCCCAGGATACGGTTGGTTTTCTGGGCTGCAAGTGCACACTGAAGCCGGCTCATGTTAAGTTTCTCATTGACCAACACCCCCAAGTCCTTCTCCACAGGGCTGCTCTGAATCTCTTTGCCCAGCCTGCAGCTGTGCCTGGGATTGCTCTGACCCAGGTGTAGGACCTTGCACTTGTTATGGTTAAACTTCATGAGGTTGGCATCAGCCCACCTCACAAGTGTGTCAAGGTCCCTCTGGATGGCATTCCTTCCCTCCAGAGTATTAGTCAAACCACACAGCTTGGTGTCATTGACAAACTTGCTGAGGGCGCACTCAATCCCACTGTCCATGTCACTGACAAAGATGTTGAACAAGACCGGTCCCAACACCGATCCCTGAGGGACACCACTTGTTACTGGTCTTCAGCCGGACACGGAGCCATTGACCACAACACTTTGCTTGCAGCCATCCAGCCAGTTCTTTACCCACCGAGTGGACCATCCATCAAATTGATGTTGCTCCAATTTAGATACAAGGATGTCATGTGGGACAGTGTTGAACACTTTACACAAGTCCAGGTAGATGACATCAACTGCTCTATCCCTGTCCATCAGTTCTGTAGCCCCATCATAGAAGGCCACCAAATTGGTCAGGCAGGATTTCCCCTTAGTGAAGCCATGCTGGCTGTCACCGAGCACCTTGTTGTTTTTCATGTGCCTTAGCATGGCTTCCAGGAGAATCTGCTCCAAGATCTTGCCAGGCACAGAGGTGAGACTGACTGCTCTGTAATTCTCTGGGTCATCCATTTTCCCCTTCTTGAAAATTGGGGTTATATTTCCCTTTTTCCAGTCATCGGGAGCTTCACCTGATGGCTATGATTTTTCAAATATGATGGACAGTGGCTTCGCAACTTCATTTGCCAGCTCCTTCAGGACCCATGGATGCATTTCATCAGGACCCATGGACTTGTGTACGTTCAGCTTCTTAAGATGGTCTCTAACCAAATCCGCTCCTACAATGGGCCTGGGGTCATCATTCTCACAGTCCCTCTGTCTGCCTTCCAAGACTTGGGTGGTCAGAGCATTTGCCAGTAAAGACTGAGGCAAAGAACTCATTAAGAACCTCAGCCTTCTCCAAAAGCAGGGTAGCCAGTTCTCCTGATAGCTTCCAGAGAGGGCCCAAGTTGTCCCTAGCCTGTCTTTTATTCTCAATGTAACTATAGAATCCCTTCCTGTTATCTTTCACATCCCTAGTCAAGTTTAATTCTAACTGAGCCTTAGCTTTCCTAACCTGGTCCCTAGCTTCCGGGACAAAATCCCTGTATACTTCCCAGGCTGCCTGTTTTTGCTTCCACCTTTTGTAAGCCTCTTTTTTCCCTCTAAGTTTCCTCAGCAGCTCCTTATCCATCCAAGGAGGTCTCCTGGCCCCCCTGCTGCGCTTCCTTCTAGTTGGGATGCAACACTCCTGAGCTTGTAGCAGGTGATCCTTGAATATCAACCAGCAGTCTTGGGCTCCCCTGCCCTCTAGGGCTGTATCCCATGGAACCTTACTAAGCAGGTTCCTGAAGAGGCCAAAGTCTGCGCTCTTGAAGTCCAGGGCAGTGAGCTTGCTGCACGCTCTTCTCACTGTCCTGAGGATCTCAAATTCGACCATCTCATGATCGCTGCATCCAAGGCTGCCCTGGAGCGTCACATTTCCAACGAGCCCTTCCCTGTTGGTGAGCACAAGGTCAAGCATGGCACCTCTCATTGTCGGCTCCTCTATTACTTGCAGAAGGAAGTTGTCTCCCACACAATTGAGGAACCTCCTGGATTGCTTGTGCCGGGCTGTACCGTGCTTCCAACAGATGTCAGGGTGGTTGAAGTCACCCATGAGAACAAGGGCCTGCGAGCGTGAGGCTTTTCCTATCTCTCTGTGGAGCGCTTCATCCGCAGGTTCTCCTTGATCTGTAACAGATCCCCACAGTAATGTCTCCCATAGCTATATTCCCTTTAACCCTGACCCACAAACTCTCTGTGGACTGCTCACCTGTCCCCAGACAGAGTTCCATACTCTCCAGCCTATCCCTAACATAAAGGGCAACTCTCCCTCCCCTTCTGCTGAGCCTGTTTTTTCTAAAGAGTCTGTAACTTTCCGTTCCAACACTCCAGTCATAGGAGCCATCCCACCATGTTTCTGTGATGTCTATTGTATCATATCCCCATAGACGTGCACACATCTCTAATTCCTCTTGTTTGTTCCCCATGCTACGGGTGTTTGTATAGAGGCATCTGAGCCAAGCTCCAAATGAAGCTGGTTCATTGGCTGGAGCAACTGGAATATCTCTATATTGCTCTGAGCATTTATTATGGGTGCTGGCAACTGACTGGGTGTGTTGGGATGGAGTGATGCTCCCCTCCCCCAACACATCTAGTTTAAAGCTTTCTTGACCAGTCTGGCAAGCCTCCTACCAAAGCAGACCAGCTCCACCAGCCCCTAGTAGACCTGGCCTACTAAACTGAGTCCCATGTCCTAGATAGCCAAATCCCTTTGTTCTAGATACCCCATATAGATATCTAAATCCCATGTTCTAGATACCCAAACTCCTTTGTTAAAAAGTATATTGATACTCCTTAACAAAGGGCATCATTGTCCAATCAGATGTCACTAATTAGGACTTTCCACTGACAAGTGATGCTGTTCAATCCTTTAATATTTATTAATTCTATAGCAAAATGTGTGATGGGAGCAGTCATATATTTTGACAGATATTCTTAAGACTGGGTAGACAAATATTTTGTTTAGGCCTACGGACGACTGTAACTGGCCAGCGTGATTCAGTTTTGCAAATAACAAGTTAAGAATTTTTCTGGTCCGTAGAAGTAGGATCAAAACCACTGGTGTTAGTGGTGACCCTCTTCATCAGTCCTTCCCTTAGCACAGTGGGACATGATAACAGAATCCATATTTCTTGCACAGTTCTTCAGTGCATGACATTCCTTTTTAACTGTTGCCGCAGTACTAGGAGATTACTTTCAGCTCTTCCACTTGCTGTGTCCCACTGACCTTGCATATTTAATCATAATTGGAAGTCAAGTGACATGAATGTTAATTAGTTTTCAAATTGCTGGAGAGGGTACTTTGTCTGGAGTTCCTCTGATTGTGATAATTAATTAGTTGTGGGAGGTCAGCCTCCTGTCTTGCACAGTTCATTGAACAGCATCTTTTCAAATATTTATAAAGATGTTTTAGTACCTATCACTGAGAGCTACATTAATGTTTCAATTTTAAGCAGAAAAAAGGACAACCTAATACTCTCAGACACGACTTTGGTAGTATATATGAGAGCAATCTCAAATTAGCCATTTTATTTTATTCATGTCCATTAAGAACAGGTGAATAAGATTTCTGATTCTGCAAAATAGGGAACAAACTGAAAAAAAAATAATTAAAGCAACAATTGTAGAATAATTTATATTAACATACTTGTTCAGGGCAATGAGCTATTGGGACTTCAGCAATTTCAAGATTATTAAAATAGCTAACTATATTCAGAAAATCATCACACATCTTTCACAATGGCTTAACATCTTCTGAAAAGGGTCAGGTAAGACACATCAGAACAGTACAATGTTTGAACCCAATCACACGCTCACACAGGCAAAACCTGAAGAAGGTCAATGTCTTATTAAAATGGACCTATTTTCAGCCTGCCTATTGAACTACAAAATCCACCAGGGTAGATATGGTTTTTTTGAACCACATTAGCTCATTACAGACAGGTGAAATGCCACCAAAAGACCATGGGATCTCCAGCCTGGGGAAGCACGGGCTGCACACTAGCCATGGGGAGCTCACACGAAGCACAGCTTTTATTGAACAGCTACTCTGATTCATGCTGTATAAAACATCCTGTTACAGTGTTATTACATAAAGTAACTTCAAATGACTATCAAGGATCTATAACTGGAATATTGTGACTCCTCCAGTAAAGACAGTGGTGCAGTGTTCCATACTTTCACATCTTACGATATTTCAACAAAGGATCAGTGGAGGGATGCACTGGTCGCCTCAAAATTACCCGGGTGCTAGAATCCTCCAATGAAAAGCTGCAAGTATGATCAGGCTTTTAAAGTAGAGCATTTATGAGCATACACGCTTACAGGTGCAGGATATGAACACATTATGTTTTTTGGGTGGTGTAGGAGGAAAAGAAAGATGTTATGGTCTACAGACATGCCTGGAGAAGGGAAACCTTAACTTGATAGTCAGGACAGACCGCCTATCCTACCTTATTCTCATGAGTCTATTCTTCCTTAAGGACAGCTCTTCCAACATATTGTTATAAAATGTTGCAGCCCCCCTCCCTGTAACTGGGAATGTTACTTGAGCATTGCCTCCTTTGCCTTTTAAAACTAAATTGCTTGAGGACCTCTATCAGCTCAAACTAGTAACGTCCTTCTAGCTACAATGCTTACACTTCTGGAAGCTCAGGGTTCCTGATTTACAAAATACTTATTTTCATATCATGTTTCACTAAGTGTGCAGAATTTCTGTTGGGCAATTCTCAAACTGCTATTGAGCTCCTCCCTTCAACTATTTTCAAGGCTTCCAGGATATTTATCAAATTCTTGTGCCTATGGGATCTAGCTCCCACAGGAGATGAGGCTTGCTAACTACATGGCAGCAAGTTCTGAACAAGGATGTCAGCTACACAGCTCACACCAAAACTCTTAACAAGATCTGTCCTTCAGAATCAACAGACAAAAATTTATTGATTTTTTTTTTTTTTTTCTTCTTTCTATTTTAAGCTCACAGTGGCAGTAATTCCAGCAAAGGTCTATTTGCCAACATTGAGAACTACCATTTGAAATTCAGGACTCATGTGAGTCACCAGGAATGACGTATCTTAGTAAAAACGGCCACCTACAACCTCTGCAATGCCACTTGCTGACCTTAGAGGACACCTAAACTGAGTTATCAGCATGCTGCTGTCAGACACTGTACAACAGTCATCACTGTGGTATCTCAGGGAAAACTCTCTCCATTAAATTATCATGATCCCCTCAGATACACAGGCAGAAAACCATTTTAGAGACTTGCTCCAGCAAAGCACAGTGGGAAACTGACTCATTTCATCTAACAAAAACATAATTTCCTACTGGAAAGGTCACCTACCTGGCACTGCTCCTCTTTTAGATGTTTTGCCTGTATGTATATTCACACTGGAAGCATGTCTATATACAAACACTGCAGGCACAGTATCCATAAGGTCATGTTTAAGCCTTCATTGCATTTATTTTTTAGATTTCTTGAAAATGGGAGTAAACCTCTTTTACTCTCAAATGAAGTCACAAAGTTTTCCGTTTCCTGTTTCTTGGCAGTGAAAAATAAAAGGATGGGTCTGTGAACTACATACAGACAACATGGCCCAGATGAAAACCAGAGAGTTTATCCACACCTGTATCAGTTTCTCAGGGAATGGTGCAGCCTGCTTACCTAAATAAAGGGGAAGAGCAGCCTACTGGTTGAAATAAGACCTGCAACAAGTGTGAATGGTGCTCCAAACAGCTGCTCTAGCCATCACAGGAGCTGACATATTTCATCTGAGTCTGACACGCCAGCCCAGATACAGTCAGTTACCCATGGAAACAGTCTCTGAGCTGACAGTGCATCCCCCAACCCCTCAGCTGGAGGTACAGATGCTTAGTTATACTTTCTGAACAACACGAAAGGCACTGAATAGTAATGTCCACCAGTAGGGCATGATGTCTGGGACAGAAGACAGAAAGCTGTCTAGAATCATAGAATCGAATAGGTTGTGAAAGACATTTAAGATCATCACACATGCTCTCTGCTATGACTTTCTTATCAGTTCTGTCTGCTCTCACACCTGGCAATGATGTACTCTTAGAAAGTTAATTCCTGTCATTCTAACAGACCAGGACTCCACCACCCTTATACTGGGATATCCTACTAAACATGTGGGTGATGCCCAGATCTTACAGTTATCAATGGAATTAAAGCTTTGTATCTTCACATTGTCTCCTGCTCTTTGGACAGAGCAAGGATTCTGGCCCCATTTAGATGGTGGCCTGTTACACAGCTCAGTGGGCAGCACAAACATGGGTCACCAGATTTAGACATCAGCACATCCAGGCACATTGTTGCTGCTGGAAACCCATTCCCTGAAGCTCAAGTATGATACCTTCACAACCTCATGCGCTATCTGTTGAGTAGATCATCACTTCAGCTAGAGCTGTCATGAATCTACACATGCTTATCTTATTCTGTTTATCTCTAATGAATAATCAAATGCCTACTTCTGTGACACAATATTGCTGCTTGTGCTTTACTGACACGAAACAAAAGTGAGAGACTGTTGACTAGACAGGTTTTTTTTCTGAAATCTTTTGAGGTGCCAACTTCAGTCACATTCAAAATTGTTTGTTTAATATTCAGAAAAATACAGTGACCAGCCTTTATAATTCTTTTTTTTTCTCCAAGTTGAACACTCACTTTTAAAAAACTAAACAGCAATAGTAAATTAATATAACCCCTTGAATTTCAATTTCAGACTTTCTTTTCTACTCACCTGTGAAAATGGAGTTTTTTACTCAGAGTATTCATATACTGAGTTATTTTCAAGACTCTATTTAAGGAACCCGCACATCACTTTGATACTATACATATTTTGTATGTGTACATACTTTGATATTTAAAAACTACTTTTTTTTTTTTTTGACAAAAATGGCTTATTTTTAGGTTTAATAGAAGTAGTGGAGGTGGTAGTATCATTATTTGCTTTCCAGGAAAAACTCATTCAATATGCTCCTGAGGCCAGCAGACAGTTCCTTCTATTCAAGTTCTGCTTTGAAGACCACTGTCAGAGGTCATGGGAGTCACAATATATACTAAGTGATGTGCAGCTAGCATAGGGAAGCAAAAAGATGCTTTATGCTTCTTTCGTCCTTTTTTGTAAGCTTATAATTCAGGCAGTAAATTAGAAATCCTTATTTTCATCAGATCTGTATTTCTCACATGTGGAGATGGTAAGCGCAATAAATTAGAGAACTAGGATGATAAATAATCATTCCCTCTCTCAGCCATACTTCTGCCCATCTAAGAATTGAAAATTTCTAGTGTCTCAATATCTTTGTAGTGATGCCCCAGGCCAGGCAGATAAGATTCATTGTTGATCTCCTTGTTCTACATGAAGAATTTCTTTATTTTTATGGCTTGAGGACTTTTATTAACACTGACATTTCCTTCCTTTCTCATCTTCTCATCCTCCAAAGAGAGGTATACAGGAGAAGGTACTTGGTTTTATTCTGATACATTATGCACTGAAACAAATTTTCTGAAAAGTGTTTACACAAAATTTTATTAGACATGTGACTACTCTAATTCTGGTCACTAAGAGGTTGATAAAAATATTATATTAATTATATATTATGTTATATTATATTATTCTGTTATTGACAATAAATGTGGGTAGAAGATTTAAAGGCATTCCACTACAGAACTTTCCTTCTAGAAACATCAAATGCCATGACTGTCTTGGAAATGAAAGACCAATTAAAAAATGCACATCAAAAGAAATATTCTCAAATGTACTTCCTACTGTGTTTATCAACGGGATTGTTTTCACATTGTCAATCTATCTTAGTTGTGCAAAATGACTAATCAAAGTAGCAAGAGCGTCATTGCGGAATGACAAATCAAAGTAGAAAAACATTATCCATCTCAATTTGCTTTTTTGAGCTTCTATTGTCATAATTTAGAGTTTATGCAAACTCTTGCATAGAACAAGAGGCCTATCACAAGGCAGAGACTCCAATGCACTGTTGTTACCTGTGAATAGTATAACCTCCGAGGAAGAAAAAAATTCAACTAGACACAATTACATAAAGTTTGGCACGAATGCCTTTTTTCCTATGTTATGCATGAAGATTCTCCATTCAGCAAAGAATTTAAGAACCTAGTTTGTGGCGGAGCACATCATGTGACCCTTCAAGGTTACATGATTTTGGCTTTTTTAAATGTAAATATGGGTAATGAAAATAAGAGACATAGACCTGTATGGTGGCCACCCATGAACTTGGAAACATTCCTAAGCCTGAGAGTAAAAAGTAAATGAATGGTGTATTTGAGGGTTAGATTTATCGGAAGTTCTATTTTCCTGAATAATTTTAGTATCTGATATTTATGGAACCCACAAACTGCTTCACACTGCTAAGAAAAAATATTAGTACCATGGAAGAAAAATTTTACCCTGATGAATACAGTGAAATAGTACGCTACTAGCATTTCACATGAAAAAACATTACTATCTTCAAGAAAGCAACCAGAAAAAGCCTTGGAACTATACCCTGAAGAGACAGATGTTTTAATCAGCAATACAGGCACATTTATGCAATTTTTTTTCTTCTAAGCTTATGTTAACTTAAACCACATATGAACCTTTGCCATTAGTATCAACAAGAAGGCAGTGAAAAGTTAAAAAATTTAGTTGTTCCTTGCAAAAGTTTATAGAAATTCCTGCCCAAAATTATTTTACTGAGCTTATGAGGATGCACGTATAGGTTATTGATCAGGTTCTCAGTCCTTCCCCCCGCCAGATCCTTGTTTGCACAGCTACAGAGCCTGGGGTTCTAGGGCTGACAAAGAAACAGTTCTCGCAGAGAACCTTGGTAAAACAAAAACCAACCAACCAAACAAGTCCATTGGGGATTATTACACCAATGCGTGATTTAAAGATCTTTAAGGCATGGCAGTGGTAGAGCTCAATATCAAAACCCTGCCTATAAACTTAGGACTAAGTTCTGATCTAATATCCAGTATCTAATAGTTCTACTGATATCAACTGTGTATTTGTAAGAAAATAAAATAATTTCCTGTTTTAAAAAGTAATTTACACTTAAGCAAGTGTGAAGTAAATAAAAATGTATCACTGAAAGGGAGCATGAGACATCACAATAACTAAATTCCATTTGGTCCGTATAAGACTTCATGATTTAAACTCAGGTTACTTGTATAGCCACTAATTAAAGTTAAAAGTAAACTGTAAAGTTTCTGAAAAGCCCAAATACTTACACCTCATAAAACCTGGAATTATGCAAAAATTGAGGGCCAAATCCATCTCTGATGGACAGCAGAATAAAGGCAGATCCTGTGGAATCATACCTGCATGGTATGAAACTATTTAATACAGTATTTTTATAAAAAATGAAATTGTTTTAAAATTCTATTTACATAATATACACCTAAGTTACCTAAATGTGCAGAACTGCAAAAACATTTAAATAGAAGTTGTATAAAAAGCAAAAATTGTCAATTAAAAAAAACAAGAAAAAGAAATTTAGGCATTTCTACAAGTAATGTCCTTTCCCTTCAATTTACATTTCTTTAGTTTTCATTTTATAAGTTAAATTTAAAAATTAGTCAACACACTGAATTAAGTATGTAGATCTTCATTTAAATAAATCAGTCAACAATTTTTTTATAAAGTATTTAACACTTCATTGTAGAAACATAGGCAAAATGACTATTATAACCAAAATGAAAAATACTGTTCAATTTAAAAAAACGTACTTAAACAAGAACCTGAAAAAGTTTATGATATGCATAACATTGTTCAAGCAGAATTGCACTAGTATTACATAAATCAAGAGTTTTATAAAGGCCCCAATATGGCAAAGTTTAGAAATAGGTAGTATGCATGCACAATAGTACAACAAAAATCTTTTATAAAACAGCAGTTATTTTTGTAATGTTTGTACAAAGGGAATAAAGAGCAACCACAAACATATTTAATCTGTTAGATTAATATATTATGATACCTAAAAGTCAGTCATGTCTAGCAGAGGAAAGGAAGAGTCCTCCACTGTATATATGTGAATACATCTTTTGTGCCTTTAAAGTTATGTATAAAATATTTTGATTCAGTTCAAACCTGAAAGAAATTGTATTCTTTATTTATATTAAAATTCAAAAAGGTGAATCAGATTTTTTCTCTTATCAACAACAGAAAGCAGACCAGGTCAGAGCAAGTGCTAGGAATTGTTACTGATGCTTCTCACTTTTGATAATTGAATTTTGATATTTAACCCAGAATACTGAAACTTGGTCTTAGGCAAGGTTTCCCTAATATGCAATTTAGTTATGTTTTACCTCTGCAGTATCACAGTTTATCTTCATTTAGAGAAACTGCAGTGTTTTTTTATTCTTTAATATCGCGAGTATGACTTTTTTGTGATTGTCAAAACTGAATGCTGTGATCATCTGTGTGTGCTTAAGATTTGGGGTTTGGTTTGTTCCCTACTGCTTGGTATGTGTTGGTGAATTATTAATCCATAAGTAATGAGTATGATTAAGTGGATAAACATATAATGCATGTGTAGGCAATGCCCTCTTGTGCTCTAGGGTGGCTACTGTCCTACAGGATTGTTGGTGTTTGTATGCTTTGTCCCACAGCAAGTAAGGTTTCAGCTTCCAAGATATACCGTTACTATGTTCTATAAGATTTTAATAAATACAAAGCTTGTTTACATGGTATATATGTTTAGTATATCATGTACAGTCACTGAATTTCTGAACATAATCATTGTGTTCATGCAGATCATTAGATGTTTCATTTCTATAGTCTCGCTTACTTCTTGGCAACCTAAAGCTAATTTAAAAGCAAGTTATGTTTGTTTGTGAAAAGTTATCTAGCTTTACCATGATCTGAAGAGAAATTCTAATGGGCACAAAGAAGAGAGTAGACCATTCAATCATTCTTTCACCATTTAAAATAAACAAAATTACACACTGTACTACAGCTTCCAGACTACATAATGAAAAAGTGCAGATATCATCTTCATCAATTAAGTAGAACCAAAAAAGTTCATAGAAAATAGATTGCTCATTTTCACACTACAAATGAATATGTTGTTTGCAATTTTAACAATTTTAAAGGTGTGTTATTTCAGCAGCATTGTTGTAAATTGTACCGTAGTGCAGTTTCTTTTTCATAAAAATACCTTACAAATGGTCAGTCAAAAGTCATCAGCAAAAGAAAAACCCAGGAAACAATCAATGAAACAAAAAACAGAGGTAATGCTGATGCTGAAACAATTATAATACTGTTGGTACATAGAAAAGTAATCCTTATATTTTATACATTTATACAGAGTATAAAAGGTAACAGCAGACTATGCCACAGTCTCCCTTATCCCAATATCTATTTTCTTTGGAAGGAGTTCTCTTCTTTCATCAACACTTGCTAAGGAGTTTCGACAGTTTTGTCCATCCATATATAACTTTGCATATACTGGATTGGCATAATTTGTTGGCTGCAGAGAAATTAAGCATAAATTAGAGCAGTCAGATTAAATGAAAATAAACATTTATGGAAATGGAAATGGGTTTATTAAAGCAAGACCAAGTACATGTAAAATATAATTGGCCATACTTAATATATTGATACCTGGACTTTTGAAAACCTGATGAGTTAATTATTTAGTTAAAAACTAAATTCAGAATGAGACATGCTATTAAAAGAATCAATGACATGACATGCAGAATATTATGATATTCAAACCATAAAAAACAATTATGAAAATTAAGACAAAAACCTTGAAAAATGTCTCTGATGTTGACTTGTCCACCTTATTACACAGTAAGATTTCAGAATAGGTATGAAGAAGTTTATAGAGAAGGTGCACTGTGAGACCATGTGACAAGTTTAACAGTAGAAAACTGCAAATAACAGTTTCCATATATTACCTGTTCTAAGACATCAGCATCCCATCAATAGCTGACCATGTTTTCGAATTCTGTGGCCCAAATATACAACATGATTTGACCAAAAATTAAATACTTCCATAATGTAAATTTAACTTTAATAATAAACCAGCATAATTGTTAATATATCATAGTAGTTACAGATTGAGAAATATTTTCTCAACAATTTTGGTAGTTTGGACTTTAACAAAAATATCTATTGAAATTAACATAACTTCAGTACAGGACAAGTCCATTTTTAATTCTGCAAAGTACTTCAGTATGTGAGAAATCTCCTGAGTACAACAGCACAGAAGGATGTTTATAACATGGATGAAAACTTACTCTCCTGTCACTCATGCTAAGGATAAAGCAAGGTTTATCTTATCTATGTCTCCACTAATGCCTTCATACTTTGTGCCTTTATAGTCTCCTAGAAGACCTTTGCTATCCAACTAGATGTTCAGCTTTTTACCTATAATAACTGGAAAAGACATCCTGTATTCAAAAATCTTCCTTTCTTACAACTAACGAAACAGCACAGCTTTGCTCACACAAATACTGAGTGGAACACAAGCTACAAAGTGGGTAAGTTAGTTTGGTGTACATAAGAAGTGGCTAAAGTATAAATTACCCAAACCAGATATGGGTAGGTTTTCCTGACTTGCAAATATCCTCAGTACATTCTGGGCAACAAGGAATGAATGATGTCTAGAATCTAGATCTTCCTTTCTCTGTTGATCAATAATATTTCTGGGCCCAGGATTCAGATATTCCTTAGGTTTGCTATCTACAGCAGCTACTCATTTAGTTAGTTACAAGTTAGTTTTGCACCTCCCTGGAATGGAGGCAGGAAAGAAGGAAAAGATGAGTCACATTTAAAAAAATACTCTTTTGTATTAATGAAACATAAATATTCAATCAACTGCTGTAGAAATTTATGAGAGCAAACACTCGGTGACACCTGTCTGTCCCAGCTGAATCAGAGATTGTTACATTTGTTGTAATGATTATAATCAGAAATTCAGGAAAACAGAAATTTAGTTTAATTTCAACTGATAGGACTTCTTATTTCATTGACAATCATTATTAAGGATAATAACCACAACAGAAGAGAGACACTTGGCATCTATATAGTGCCTTATAGAGTTATTAAAATTACATATAATAGTAGGCTCTGTCTCATGATGCCTCTTTGAGTGGGTAATGACAGCATATTGCAGGAGCTACAGAAAGTAACTTAAGTGATTTCTAATAACAGAAGGAGTTAATGTTAGAAATGGGCATATATTCTAGCTTTCATACCCTATACAAATTGTTAAACTTCCAAATACAGCATATATTTCAACCATGCAAGAATGCAAATGACACAAAAGATGAATATATATATATTGAAGCACATGAAATGTCATATTGATGTCCCTTTTTAATACTTTAAATTTCAATGTTTGCAAACATCATGTTAAATTGTAGTCAAAATGTGATGTTTTAAAGTAAATAATAAAAATTGATTGAAAACTCAACAATAAAAAAATGCACTGCAAATATTAAAGGAAATTGTTCATTTTAGTTTGTATCACGTTTCTTTAAAACAAAAGCACTTGCTTTCGTTTATTTGGGAACTTCTTTCACTTTGACAAACTTCACTAAATGCCTGTAATTACATATAAATTACAAATGTATTAAGATACATGGCTGTGAATGTTATGGTAAACTTAAATAATGCCATGGAAAAGTACCACACTGGTTATAGATTTTGCATTCATTTGCAAAGACTCATTTGCAGCTTTAGTTCATGCTACAATCATGAGTACAGGTGAAATTCTGGATGCAGAGAGGAACCCTTTATTTCAAATAGAAAGAGTATCAATGACTGTCATTCTTCTCTCCATTTAAAGAAGAAAACCAAAACTAAAACCACACAGAAAATACCTCTTATTTAAAAAATTAAAGACAAACTTTCTTTAGAAAGGGGCTGTGGTGGAATGAAATGGATTTGATTCATCATTTCTCACCCCTGTTGACAGTGGTCCTTTCAAGTCAGAGTTTAAGTAGATTGATGGAGCTGTGTGGGGAAGCTTGAATGCAGTGGGCCCTCCCCCTATGTATCTGGCCTGTATAAACAGAAAATTTTAGTTTCTGTGCTGATAAAGCATTTTCCCTGTGTACTTATCAACACTGTTAAACAAACAGTGAATTGGTTAAAAACCTTATTTTAGAGTGATCTATAAGTAAAAAAAAAACAACAAATAAATATCTAGTTACAGGTATTTTTCACCATGAAAAATTCTTACATTCAATAGAAGAATAAAATTCAGCATTTTAAAATCATTTTCCATTAAGGATTAGAGCCAGACTTCACAATAAGCGTTGGTTCAGTTACTCTTCTTCCAGTGAGTAACTTCATTTTCGCCTTACTTGTAATCAGCACACTGACTATGTGATTCAGCAATGACATTCCTAGAGCTATAAGTAATCCGGTTATTGCTTTGTCAGAAATGCTACAGAATGATGGCTGCCCTTTGGTGTATGTCTGATTATGGAGCTCTAAGATAGATATCACAGCATTATTCTGTTCATCCCATGTCACATCACACAGGGAGTTCAATCACTGAAGAGTGGTGCTGCAGAAATGACAGCATCTTTTACAAGAAAATGATAATACTTAATAGCTTTGAGTAAACATTTAATCTATCTATCTACCCAGCCAGGACTCTGAATTCTTTATGCCTTTAGAAGTTTTCATATAAGAAATAAGTTAGTCTCATACATATGCATACACCCCTTCAAACTTCAGACAGTAGGCTGTACAACAACATATTTCCATTCAGTATTTGCAACTAGACTAAACCAATAAGTTGTTTGGCAATTTAAGGCAATGTGTCTATGACAAAAAACACATTTCACCATTTAGTTCTAACTCTACTTTGGAAAAATACAGACACTGGGAAAAATGTTCATCGGGATGCATAAGACTGCAAAATTCTAATGAAATCTAACTTGCCATTATATTAACTAAATCTAAATGTCTTTATTTTATGTTTCTACTAATTATATTCAAAAACGTCAAAACCTTTGCAAGACATAAGTATTGTTTTGCCACCAGAAAAAGAAAAAAAAATTACCTTTTCTGCATTTACAGTAAAATCTGAGGCTAAAAGACCACCTTCACTGTGATCGTGGCCCACCTCATACATGTTGTATGATGGATTGCCAATTTCTACATTGATTCCTCCATTTATAATGGGTTGTCTTCTTACAGTTTTTGTCCTATAATGCATAAACACACATACAAAAAAAGAAGCCAGTGACTTTTCAAGTTATTTCTTGGATTCTTATTCCAATGAAATACATTAATTCTGTTTACTAACTTCACTAAGTCTCTGGTTAAAATTATGAACCCTTATATAGCCTTGACAAGTTTGAACAAACTGGATAAGAACAGAACTACATTTTCTTATCTAGTGTATGTGGAATATAAGTATAAATAATAGACACAAAACATAACTTAAGTCACTGCATCCACAAACAAGTTTGGGGCTGTTTGTTGCAGAATTTTTTAAAAATCTCTCCTCAACATACATGAAGTATGTTCACTTTTTATAGTGAAAAGATGCACATACTTTAAATATTTACTTTTTTACTTCATACATCAATATAAAACTACTTACCTTCGTTTCCTTTTGCAAAGAAATAATCCAATTACCAGAGTAGTGATCAAAGTCACCAGTAAAACAAGAGGAACAATGATTGCAATGCTTCCTAAACCAGGAAAAAGAAATATCATTGAATACTCATGGCTATATCAAATAATTTCTTTACATGTGTAAAACGGTTAAATTATCAATAAAAAAAAAAACAAACCCAAACCCTTACCAACAAGTGCAATTTCATGTGATGAGCTTTACTGATTGGAAATTTTAATGTTTATGAATAGTAAAAAAGAAATCGTTATAGATAATCGTGTACACACCAGTATTTTTATCTCAGGATCTTCCTCCTTATGGATACAATTATACTTTAGACTAATAATAAAATAAGTAACATGCTACTCTCATTTGCAGTGATACCATATGAAGGTATGTGGAATTGCTGAAAAATCAGGAGTGGCATGGCTGCTGACTTTAACTATCACCATCATCTTCAGTAGTATATTTAAGTCACAGAACTATTAATTTAAAATATTCAGTAGGCATACCTGTGATTAAAGAATTCCATTATTAACATTTATATGTATTTATTACTTTTATTTGTGGGAAAATGAAAAGTAATAAGCAATATACATTTTTAGATGGTTGGTGCATTAGAATCATAGAATAGTGATATCATTCCTGCATTTTACTGCATTGCACTCAGGAGCCAATAATTTTGTTATGTTGATATAGGCAATCAAGGAAACTACAATAATGCTTAATGTAGCAGAAAAAGTGCACACATCAGACAGTGATGTTAAAGGAGAGGAGGGAACAGGGAAGAAGAAAACAGGCTTAACATTTTGGCAGATAACTTCTGAAATTACACTACCTGCAAAAATAAGGTCAGCAACTGTACCCCTCTAAGAATTTCTCAGCTTTAATGTAAGTATCTGGCAATAAAGAAATACATGTAACAAATAATTTTATGTTATAAAAAAAATGGCCCTTATAAACTGCAGGTCTTCAGTATAAAGCCAGTCAGAATGACCTGCTTTTCCTTAGATTTCACAGTCCTTCACTGGTGGTTTTTCACTGTTTTTCACAGTTACTGACTTGTTAAAAAAAATAAGCTGTTTGCAGTCTCTGTCCTACATTAAGCACAGTCTAAATAAAGGATTGAAAAAGATGCCTTGAATTCTGCCTGAAGGCTTCCTGAAAACCAAGTCAGGTTGTCAGTGGCCCGAAACAAAGTACTACTAAATAAAAACTTGAAGCATTCCGAGTTCTCTCCAGCTTATGAAGATTCAGTATGTAAATGACATTACAGCAATGCTATTTTAAGATAACATTTGGTAAATGACTGGATGAAGTTCTAACTTAAGAGACAACCCTCCCACCAAGAAAAGAAAAAAACAAAAAAACAAAACCCAAAACCAAACCAACGAACCAAAACACCAAAAAAACACCAGTTCATTTTGTCTTGGCAGGTAAACATTCAAGAAAAAAAACGAGCAACAGCCCACCATAGATGAATTGCCATCTAGTGTGCATGGTGTAGCCTGGTCCTGTAGGAGCAGGCACAAGATGAACATGCATTTCCCAAATCGCAGGAGATATTCCCACAACATGAAATACTGGTCTAGGTTCTGCCTGCTTTTTTGCTCATCTCCAGCTTCTGTTCTTTCACTTATCTGGATCACTAGGAAGATTTCATCTAAGCATCAAGCTGACCTGAATAGAGGGTGATTAATTTTATTCCTCCAGTTGGGTTAAATGCGACCAAGAGACATACAGTAGGGTACCATCAGCATACTCTATGCACCACAGGGAAACTTGTCCAGTTTAAACTGCCAACAGTGTAGCAATACCATCCTTTTACGCTTACAGACATGTTTAGAAGAAAAATATGACTGGAGCTATTCTTACTTTCTGGGTGATTTTCACAGTAGGTAAAATCCAAACCTCCGCAGACAGCCAATACAAAAGTTACGAACTACTTACAATTATATTTTTGATGCTTTCAGTAGCACTTAAATGGTCAGAAATCCCGTACTAGGTCTCTGCACAGCAGTGATATCAAGTGCTTGCCGCTTGATACACTTTCTTTAAGAAAAGTGCAGGTTAGCCCTTGAACCAGGGAGTGTATAGTTTG
The DNA here is from genome assembly GCF_033815535.1 of Pezoporus flaviventris. NCBI lineage: Eukaryota > Metazoa > Chordata > Aves > Psittaciformes > Psittacidae > Pezoporus > Pezoporus flaviventris. The sequence goes on from NW_026892549.1 coordinate 11,668,710, forward strand.
TGGCTTGCATCCAAACCACCTCATGAAACACTGAATGCCAGTCAAAAAGTTGAGACACCCATACATTTACAGTTGTGGGGGGGTTGTATTTGTGGGTTTTTTTTGTGTTTTTTTGTGGTTTTTTTTTTTTTTTTGGTGTGTGTGTGTTTTTTGTTGTTGCTGTTGGTGGGTTTTTTGTGTTGTTGTTTTTTCTTTTTTTAAATAAGTACAGGTAAACCAGCACATTTCATGACACAAACTCACATTCTAAACTATTATCGAATCAAAATGTCTAAACTGAGCCAAATTTGACAAGCAACTGCAGTTATTTGAAGTACTTACTTGTACTGATATTGTCAGACTTGCTGCTTTTGGGAGCTGGCCTCTCACACTGTGTGCCTGACCAGTTGGCTGAACATCTAGAAGGATCCAATTAAGATGGTAAAGTTAATATAAGTCAGCTATTAACACACTAAACTATTGAAAAGACCATCAGCATCTTCTCAAAAGCTATGAGAATGACAACAGTGTTTCTACCAAATAAACAACAAGCTTCATGGAAGGAGTCGGCAGTACTCTGCCATGACACTTAAAGCGTTCTGAGTACATTTTTAGTTTAAAACTATAGCTTTGTACAGTCACATCCATATCCACAAAGCACATCTGACTGGACATAAACTACTACATGCACCCAGTAAACTGCAGCATCCATGCCAAATGGCTCCTTCCAAAGTTCTGCTGTCCCCCATTGCTATGAATAAGGTTATAATTCCCCTTTTCTTTTCTTTCAGATTTAAACACTTTCCTGAAAATTCTATATTTTGATGGCTTTATCTTTTTCAATTCTGAACTATATAACTAGGTTTGTATTTGAAGAAATACATATGTCTGTGCAAGTAGGTGAGCGAATTAAAGCATAAAGAGCTGTCCTGAAGGGATGGGAGTATCTACTGGCTTCAGAGTGCCCTGAATACTGTTTATATTCTGAATGTACGCTTCATGAACCCAATGCCTGGATGAGTACACAGTTATTCTGCTACAATTTCCCTTTAGGAATATCAGTATTGGAATATTTCTTCAATTGGGATTCAGAATGCTCTCCATGAATACAAGCAAACACAAGGAGTCCAAGTATGCAGACTCAGCAAATCTGTCAAAAAATGGAAACAAATACCTCAATGAAAATCAATTCCTTATTCATCTTACTGTAAATATGATTAAGTTTACTACAGAACCTCAAATTCTCCTTTTTGGAGCAGGAGGAAGTAGTCACTTTTTTCTCTCTCCTGTTGCATATTGTGCAATGACTCATATTTTTTCTAAGTGTTTCTGAATTATTTATGAATTTCAACATGGTTTACCTTTAGGAAAACAAAAAAGAGCAGCACACTGCATTGCAGCTCTAAAAACCACAGTTTCCCGATGCCTTTCTAAAGCTTTAACAAATTGCAGAGGTGGACATGCTTAACAACTGACATTGCTCCATAATGCAAAAAGGTTTGGAAAGGTGTAAAATATTCCAGACAAAATTGTGGGATTCTTATAGGAGAGCCCTAACCAACTTTGCTGGTGATGCCTTGGACTCTCTCTTGTCTTTGTAGATCACTGCAGAAGAACGGCTAGTTTCTCTTTTTGCTCCTAAGCCTATGCCAGCACAATCCAATACTCTAATGTAAGGTGTCCCCGTCCATGGCAGGAGGGTTTGAGCTAGATGATCTTTAAGATCCCTTCCAATTCAAGCCATTCTATGATTCTATAATGATTCAGATAAAATTCTTTACTGGGTTTCATATTAAGTTTTAATTTTTCGGGGGGAGACTGATTTTTTTTTGGTAGGTTATGTTATGAAGGTCATTGAAGTGAGACAGAGGTAAGGCACAGAGGTTAAGGCACAGATGGTCTTTAAAAACATGTTATTATTGACAGTTGATTCAAGATTTTTCATGCAATAGATAAGTTGCAGTATAACAGGCTCTTCATGTTTATTAAAATAAGTTTGTTTACTTAAACATGGTAAATACACACTTAAATTTTCTCACCGAAAAGAAAACTACATACTATTTTCACACACTGATTGCATCTGTATGATTTTATATATTTTAAAACTGAATCCACTGACATTTCCACTCTTGCTTTAGAAGATGCATCTGTTCCATTTTTTTTTACAATCTTTTTTTAACAATTATATCAAATGAAAATGATTACACTGACAGCATACCTCACTGAGATACTATTCAAGGAACTTGTTTTTTCAAAAGACCACTATTCAGCATATGGCTGCAAAATAAGCATCTCCATTTTTGTAGAGAAACACCATAGATCTTTATACTTAAAATATTCTACTGGTATCCAAACTGTTGGCATGTGGCAACCATGAAATAAAATCTTTATATTTCTTTCTGGAAGTTCTGCATAATTGCTGTGGGGATTCAGCTCATATGATTAAAGCTTGTTATGAGAGGCAATTTTCATCTAATACTACAGTATTGAAAGGGAAAGATTTCTTTGAGTGTTAGACATATCTTAACTTTGTGTCCAAATCCTTATATTGAAGGTTTCAAACACTTCTGCTGTGTAAGAGTACCATTACTATAAATCTGTCTTGCAACAGTTCAAAGAATATAGGATAGCATGACCAGCAAAAGAATCACTATGAAGCATGCAAACAAAAGCTTACGAGAAAATTGTGTAAAATGTACAATTACGCTCTGCTAAATCTTACAGCAGATAATGACACCATAACAGCTGGTGAAGAAAGAAATCCTAGAGCTATACACGTAGTAAACAGAGGAGCAGATTAAGGTAATATTAGAAGTTTTTTACCTATTTTGGCATTTTAACTGTAAAAATCAGCAATATTGAAAAACTTCAAAGGCATTTGATAAGTCTCAAAAATGTGATAGCTAGTTACCACTTCATTTTCATTTTTTCAAAATGCTTGCTGTCTCCAATAAACACGTGAGGGACTAAAGCTGACAGGATGGCAGTCATTTCCTTCTGTCCTTAAAGGTAAAGTGATTGCCCTTTGATGGTTCAGCACGCTAGTGAAGACGTGTCTTGGGAAGACAGAATAGAACAAGAAATATAGCCCAGGGGAAAGGTATGATGTCTGCAAGGGAATTTGACACAGAAAATTAGCCATGAGCAGGCATATGAATAATGATGGGGTTGGGACATGGACAACTAACTGTTCACGAAAGAACATTGGAAATGAGCAGGACTTAACCAGTTTCAATTGTCTTCAGATACTGTAGGCATAAAATGTTCTTAGTAATAACAGTATCTATCACGGGAACTGACTTTTGGTTCAGTCCAATGCACAGCATTTTGTACCTTTCCAAATCATTTGGTAGCAGGAACTTTTGTTCTTTACCATTCCCAATAGTTGCATGGTCAGACCAAGAGATTTGCAGTACAAGCAAACAAAAATGTGTTACTGAAGCAGAACCACAAAAAAACCACCGGTTTTATTGAAGACATTCATACTGTCAAGAACTGTGAACAGGAAGAACAGTGATGATGCCTACTCTGAGCTACACATAAACGAATACAGATGGAAACGGGGAGACTGACAGTGAAGGACAGGTTGGAGTCAGCTGAATGGTGCAAGGCACTACAGCAAACATCTTATGGTGAAAATCTCCGGTTCTCCAACAGGAATTGGTGAACAGATCAAAGAGCAACAATATCACAGAAAATGCCAACAGAAAAACTGAAAATGAATGTAATAAATAAAGGTTGCACATTGTCTGCTGCCAAGGTCATTAATAAAACTATGCTACAGCTTTCTCTATTACAGTTTAGTTCCACATTTAGAAAGATACTACTTGGGAAACATTCTGAGACACAGAATGCCTTTGTGACAGGAATTATTTATTTGAGGAAACAATATTACAAAGAGAGAAATTTAAAATATTTGAAACCAAAATGAGGAAGGTGTCCCACTTGTAATGAGGAATATTTAGAATTAATATGTTTACATTCCAGAGACTGATCATGCTGTTGTTACAGAACTTATTTATGCGAGAAAATGTCTCTCTCCTCTATTTTTGTACAACCCTTACACATCAGTGCACTGAAACCCTTAAAACTCAATTACCTGGGCACTTGACCAAAAGGAACCAGTTGACTATGAAATGTCTGAACAAACAGAAAAAAAAATAGTGAAGAGGCAGTGTGCAATTTTTTGATTTTTTTTTTCCCTTTTTTTCCCACAGGCATTGTCATAAAAATATAATATAGGAGACATAATAAGCAGTTAAAAGTGCTTTTGTAGACAACTCAATACACCAGTATGTATAAAAAAAAAGATAGAAGGCAGCATTGAAAGATTATTCTAGAAGTATAACTAAATCTGTGAAACAGCCGTTACAAAATAGAGGTGGAAGGGGAATTGAAAATGTTTCTTACCTATAAATGATATTTCTTCATTATACAAAGTAATTTCCTAACTTTGTTTTTCTTTTTAGTCACAGCACAGACAGTAATACAGAGAAAAACATCTTAATGAAAATACCCAGCCTCACTATTTTATGAACACTTACACTAAAATTTGACTGGAACACATCATTACCATTACAACTATTTGTAAGACAGGAGAAGAGAACATCTGGATTATAGTTATTTAGTATCTGTACTAATTTGCATTGAAAGACAGAAAACAATATAATCCCCTTTTCCTCAAAAAAATCTGTAGGATGAAACCGACTGACAAAATCCTTACACTAAACCAAATCACTAAAATACCGCTCATATTAGATTTAGCAGCACTTTTGGAAGCATGCTTTCTTCATACAGGGAGATGATATTATATAGTTATATCCACAGTAAAACTTCAAATAGATGAAGAACTTTCATAACAATGGAAGTCCAGAAAAAACACCCCAACTTTGATCAATAGCCCATCTAGTACCTTCTCCTACATGGTAGGGACTATTTATTTTCAAATAATAACAATAACTTTTCCATAATTATTTTATACATAAACAGACCACATTTTAGTATTTTTTCTAATGAGATCACTTGCTATCTTTATAAGGAAAATGAAGTGAAGGAATTTGATTGAAACATTACAACATTCCTTAAAAAAGAAATACAGATAACCCTGCAATCAACAAATAAAGAATTGGAAAACAGCATAATTCAAAAACAGGCAAAACAAAAATTATTTTTAAGGAACCCAAAGAACCTTAAATTTAGCTACAACATAAATGAAAAAATAAAATGTGACTTTAAACGTGATTTTTAATTTTAGCATTACATTACTATATACAAATCATCATTCACAACTCAACCTCTATTATCCCAAGGTGAGAAAAAGAAGCCATTGAGGGTCATTATACACCATGCTATCAGCAATATGTGTACAGTACATATGCTATACAAGTATTAGTATTAACATAGAGTAAATATACAAAAATGAAACATGTCTAGATGACTGCTACTGTAGCTGAAAATACAGAGAGCAACCTAGCAAAAGAAGAGACTGAAATGGCAAAAAAAAACCAAAACCATGGCTGGATCAATAGGTACATGACAAACTGATTTTCTCTCCTCAGAGGCAAAGTAAGCAGTGATGCATAATCGCAGCTAGTATGCAAGTTTTATCAAAACATTTTTAAACTCTTGATCAAAGGATATCTGCATTACAGCCTAGCTGGTAAATATTCAATGAAAAATATATATACTCCTCTTTTGCAGGGTCTTCTCATCTCTTCCTTTGACAAACACTTCAAACATATGTGCACTTAATTCTTGAACTACTACTAGTTTGAGATACAAACTGAATGAAAGATCTTCAAATTCAAGACATTTATAACAAAGGTATTTCTGGTTGAAAAAGAAAGCTCTCATAGAACTAACATAATACTGTGAAATTCCTGTTGTAATAAAACTTGGGGAGCTCATTAAATACACCAGGAAATCATACGGAAAACATATATGGCAAGATATATTGCCTGTCATGGTTACAATTGCTTTCTATTTCTAGGCAATCTTCTCAATGCTCCAATTGCTCTATGCTGCAGTGGGTTTTTCTAATCAACCTTCAGCAAGTGCCAGTCAGGTGATTGCATGGTAAAGTCTCTTTTTTGTCCACAACTGGATCATGGATGTACTTAACCTTTTCTTGAATAGGGGTTTGCTATAACTTTTACATTCACTTATGAACTCACATGTACTTACAGCATCTGTACAAGTTATGCATGTACTTACAGCATCTGTACAAGTCATACATGTACTTATATAGAAACTGTTCATATTTGAAGATATTTCAACACAAAAGAAATGTCATGAGTAAGGTATAGCCTCACAGGAATATGAGCTGCAGGGAAGTTCCTCCATCAAGAAGAACATACACTTTTCCTTAAAAAATCCCAAGACAAACATGCACACATGCGCACATGATTATGTACCACACAGACACGCACACAGTGTTTCTCTCCAGCCTACTGGAAATAAAGTTGACAAGAAAATCTCTCTTACTTTATTTCACTCCTACAGGAATTATTGTTTCTAATTTATCCATGCCTCCACTTGCAAGTTGAAGATTCTTTTTATCACTTTTAGAGCAGTTCCATGACTTGTTCTCTCCCCATTTGTTCACTACTGTCTTTAATCCTTATTACTCCACCAAAATTCTCAGTTAGAAATGAAACAATTCATTTTTTCTGTAGCCTTCACTTTTCAGTTTCCTCTGTTACCAAACTTACACTTTCTTTCAAGCTACTGTATTATGAGCCTTTTAATTAATCTGCAAGACCACTGATATCTGTCTAATTTGCTTTTGAAATCATGCATCTGTTTACTGTGAGCAATTAACTATGCAGGATGACGTATTCTTCATTATAGAAGAACTGATATTGTTCTAATGTAGAAATACAACACACACAACTTGAAGTCCTCAGAACAGTCAACACATCCAGCCTCAGGCAACTAATTTAACACTATACGCTGTCCTTTGAATTTCTCTTTCTGGGGACACCTAGGAAACAGAGGCTCTGAACTGTAGACACACTGCATTGCACAAAGCTCTATTCAGAAAATAACCTAAGAAGGAATAAATTACTGTCCTTTTAATTAGCCATCACAATGTAACCTTGTTTCACCTTAAAGTCCTCAGCCATAGTCATGCAGCATTGCTCAAAAGCTAACTGGAGCATTTAAAAGCTCTCTATAAATTTAGTTGGCTTTAGAGAAGGATCAATATGATTTATATCTTCTACTGGTTTTGACTGTAAACTTGTAACAGAACTATTCTTCATTATATTTCTATAATGCCTATTGTAAGGAGGTGATGACTTGATCACATTTATTTTCAGATGCTGCTAATAACAATACACTAGACCACATCTATGAGCAAAAACAAATAATCACAGTAATACAAAGATGGAATTATGACAACCTGTACTTATGGTGAAGGCATAAAAGAAACAAAGGTGAGAAAGGGCAATATTTTGTACTAAAGAAATTGCTACAGCACTGCCTACATAACAATCAGTCACAATCTTGTGTACTTGAAGGTTTAAATTTTTTCCAACTTTCTTTATTGGTATCAGACAAGGTATAATCTATCCCTAAACCCTGCTTCTCTTGCATGAATGTATATGCAGTTAAGCAATAAGTGAGAAGGAAACAGAGAGGCAAATAAAAATTATTAAAACAAATGACAGACTGATAGAATAGATGGAACTGACAGTTTGTGAAACAAAAAGCACTCAGGTTATTTCCCATCTGAATCTGCTATCCTGTTCACTTTGTTTTCAATGGATTTGTTAAGTTGCTGGAGCAATTCAGACATCCCTCATATGCTTCTAGTCTTATACATGTCACCCCCAGACGATTAGTGAGTAGTACTGAATATACCCTTAAAAAACTTAGTATGTGAATGCTTAAAAGACAGTAACTATATGTAAAATAATACTTCTTTAAAAGATATGCTCAGTCATACATTTTTCAGAAAAGATCAGTACCTCAAATACTAACATTCTGATATTACATTGTCCCACAGCCTTTCTTACTGAGCAAGAAGGACAATAATAACGAGGGGGAGGAATGTTCTTTATATTACTAAAAATAATGCTAAGAATTAATAATCTATATTGTGTAGGACCTTATCTCCAAAGACAAATCACAGTATATTCTGTAACTTTTAAAACCTGACAAAGCATTCTTTGAAACTAGAGACCAACTTCACAAAAACTTCCTTTTTAGATGTCTTATAGACACAGTAAGGCTGTAATTCATTCCTAAACTGGTTAGCTGAAAAGCACAAGTTCTGTTTCTAATGCGCACCTAATATTTAGCACATTCAAGTTTAGAAAAAGTTTAAAAGAAAATCCTTGAGATAGGAAGACAAAATAGAAATGGAACCTAACAGTACAGGTTGATAAAAGGAGAGCATGTTCTTGCAGACTTACAGTTCCTCTGTGTAATTATGGCTTTAGGATTGCCCTTTAGAACAGATAAACCTTATTCTCTATTGTCTTTACTGAATAAGGACTTGATTATGTAAAAAGCATTCTCAATTGATCTCGCTGTGAGACAGGTGTTCCTGCTAAATGACAATAAACTCAGCCATTTCCTATTTCTTCTAAAAATCAGCCACTGATGCCTTAGAGACTGGTTAAAATATATGTTAGCCTTTAGGTATGTGCCTCTCAGGGGCCAGAGACAGACCTCATACATAGCATGGCCACATATGCAGGCTGGAAGGATAAAGCCTTTCTCCTAACACAGGAGCAGAACTTTTAGAAAAAACCTTTCAGTCTCCTGTTCCCTGACACAATGAGTCTCATGGAGCATGGGATTATTTCACTTCTTCCTGATGTCTTCTACTTACCAGTATCAGGTAGATAAAAATTATTAAATTATAAACAAGCTCCAGTTAAGAACTAATTTGGCACCAGAAAACCACAAGATATAGGGAACAACTGGACCTTGAGCTGAGACTGGCAAGGAAAACTGGGACATACAGAGTTACACTTCTTCCTCTCTATCACTGTAACTGTCTTCAAATCCATCAAACAACTATTTGCTTCTCTTTCCTTTTCTCTAAGCCACCTTTGCTTTGTAAAGAAACAATTTGGAGGATTCTCCTAACAAAAAGTGGTGGCCGTACTAACCCAACAATCAGTCAAAAGAGACAACAGAAACACTAGTTCTACCTGTGCTTATATTCTGCATGTGAAGAAATTAATTTTCTACTAAAGTTCCACTTACACTTCAAGTTCTGTTCTGTTTACCTAAAATGCTTCCTCACACTGAAGAGAAACTTGAATTTAATCTTTCTTTACCACCTTTTCTTCTGTTTCTTTTCCACCTTACAACAGATTTAATAAAAACAAAAATAATCCCAAACTATATTCAAATAACTGCAAGATGAAAGCGAAAGGAACATTCATTTCTGCTGAAAGGCATTATATTGCTGATGTGCTTTGCCACTTTTCTTTTTACTTGAGCTTGGATTATTCACTCTACTGTATAGCACAAGTGTAATAAAAGCAGTATGGGGGATACTGTCACAGTAAGAATAAACAATACGTAAACAAATAATCACTATGTTCAAAATGTTGCAATTCCTTGTTCATCTTTTCTGTGGAAGACAACCTTCTCACAGGGAGGAATCACAACTATTATCAACAAATAGTCTCTTTTGGATATCAGCATTTCACTTTCTGGAAGGAAGAAAATGGAGACTAATACTACTTCTGCACAAGGCCATCTTTTCCTTTTTTGTTCTGTCTTCTTCAAGCCTTGTTCTTTTTTTTCATTTTTGTGTAATTCTATCTTACAGACAGAAAGGAAGAGTCTCAATTTGTCCTAGAATGCTAATACTTTTCCTTGGATTTTGGAAGCCTGTTTCATTGCTTCCTACAGATGAGCCCAAACTTGACCAATGCATGTCCTGGGCAGTGGCTTGAAATATGTCTGAAGGAAAAACATAACTTCATCTATCCAGAAGAAATGTTTAGCAGCACAGCTTTTCAGCATAGTTCCTATTCTAACAATCCATCTCCATGCTTCATTCAATTATGAAGTTAGAAAAGTAGGAAGAAATGATCACTGGGCCTGGAAATCCTATGAATTCTTGCCACTGTTGGCATCTGGCCTCACACAGAAACTCTTAGGTTAAAATTCATGTTATCAATTCAAAGACTAAGTAATATATTCAAACAAGATTTAAAATCCTTCAGTTTAATACTTGTTTTCATTTTGACAGTAAATATAGTTAATCCAAATCAAAAGATCACATGAGGACAGGCAATGCCACAAACCCAAAAATCAATGCTACTGAGAAAATTCCTAATTCAATTCTTTGCTGAAATCCTATTGTCAGTATATGTCAGTCTTGGCTGCAGGTGAAATTAAGCCTTATTGGCTAAAAATTTCTTATTGAGAAAAACCTCCACGCAATTATTTTTATGTATTTTTATGTAAAAATCCATAAATATAAAAAAAAATGTTTACATGGTTAACACATACTTAAGAATTGTGCAAGTAAAATTCAGAAGTGATTCCCTATGCTGTAGTTTTAGACTATTTTAACTATTAGAATGTATCACAAGAAATTTTGCACTCTTACCTTCTAGGGAGCATGTCAGATAAAAAGGAGGAAAGTCACTTGCAATACATGACCTCATATGAAGCAACAAGTTGTTCTTCATTTCCTTATTCTGAAAATCCCAGTATGATACACAGAGATAGAAACTGTTCCAAACAACCATGTCCCGTACAAACCACTTCATACTCTTAAAAGTTTAAGTAGTAGTCAGAACACTTATCTAGTTTCCAATGGATTTATAATAGCTGAAATCATTGTTTCATTGCTTGAGAATGCTGACAAAGGAATTGTGATAATCTTTTCTTTAAAAAAAGATGATTATTCACTATACCTAGTCACTGCCATTGCTACCAACCAGACAACCACATCACACACACAGAGCATTTCATATTTTCAGAAACCAAACATTTACATGAGATGTTTTTCAAGTTTTTTATCCCAAGTCTAGGTCCTTGGATCTTGATTCCACTTCTGACTTTTACATCACAACTGTTGAGTAAAGCTATGTTCATAAGACTGCTATTTCACATCTCTCATTTTCAAAGACTACAGTTATTTCTTTCCCTGGTGGGGATAAAATTTTCTCTTTAAGAAATAAGCCTAAAATCCTTTAGAGAAATACAGCCTACAAATATATCTATTTCATACCTTATTTTTATCAGAGAAGAAGTCAAAGTTATGATGTAGCTCGCATTTTTTATTAACAATTTCTATTTTACAGTATTATTTCTATAAAGTTAAGAACGAGACTTATGAATACAAGCTTAACTCCTGAAGTGGTACCTAAATAGCTCTTCTGTTCGGTTCCCAGTACAGATAAGAAATAGGAAGTCAGGTTTGGACTACCAAACATGTTGCTAAGCCCTATGCTATGTAGGATTAACTTGGTAAAATATCTTAAAATGTGAACAATAAAAGCCAAGCGGCATTTTCAGTATTTTCAATTTGCTTATTAAAGGTAAAGATCTTTATTTCTTCCTCCAATGATGCAAATACTCCAAAAGTTTGTTTAAATAACTCATCAATGCAACTATCAAAGGGTAAGTGTGTATTATAGAAATGAGCCCCCAGATTAAGGATATATTGCGAAATGTATGCAAATGTGCATGACTTGAACCAATGAACTGTGGCCTGAAATGATGTCACAGAATGTGCAGCATTAAGTGGAAGGTTAAACCTACTTGCATCTCGGTTCATTAAACGTGGTTAAAGTGCAAATTCCCTCATTCTGACAGTAGTAATCACAAGGGTTCACTTTCTGGTCACAGCGCTGATTTTTAAACCCCACAGAGCATCTGCAGAATTTCAGTAAAATAGACCTATATAAATATTCTGCCTTTTGCTGAACAGAATTTAAACGCATTATATATAATGGCAAGACACACACACATACACAGGCACACACCCACAGATAACAAAATTAATACTCTTTTTCACAGAAGGTCCAATCTGACTGTACTGAAAAGTTTGCTCATCACTCATAAAACAATGTGCCTATACTGATTGAGGATTCAGGAATCTAATGTTCTTAATGTGAAGCATTATTGGTAAATGTACTATACATTTGTATTGATTGATCCAGATTGCAATGGCCTTAAAAATGTTCATGAACTTTTTCTTAGCATTGTTAAGAGTGTTGGTGTATGCTGCAACATTTATGTATTGTAAACCCACAAATTAAGGTATTGAACTTTTTTTTTTTACCTTGAGATCTATGGTGTTCCATATGAATTTGAAAAAGCATAAGTCAGTTTTATAAGAAAAAGGAAAAATCACAAGTTTCCAAACCAGCCATTCTAGATGTTTAAACAAATGAGTCACCAGGCTTAGTCATCATCTTTGCACTTCATATATTGCATCTGTGACATTCTCCTTTTTCTGAGATTTTTAAGTGCCTCTAGTCATCAACTAAAGACATTTAAGGAGATTCAAAGAACAGGTAAAAAGGGCTGGATCAAAATAATAATGAAAAAGAGGCATAGGCGACGAAAGCATTTTCAGCTGTATAAGGACTGCCATGTAGAACTGCATTCAACTGTCTCTAACCCCAAAGCTGCAAACATCTATTGACAACTTCTTTACAGTAGTACAGCTACTACAGTTTTGCCCCTTTGCACATTTGGAAGTGCTTCAGCTCTCACAGGGAGGAAAAGTTGGTCCAACTTTACAGTGGTCATACTTTAAAATCTAGGCATTTCTCTAACTTCCCTAAGAGTCTGAATGCAACAAGCGCTCTCTTTTAAAATCACCTACCTCATACACATCAACAAAAGGAAGGGATGGCTGTATCTGTATCTGTATTTACAAAGTTGTAATGCCAGATCCCTTTGGACAATAGCTTACTTATGTGACCCTGGAAATAAGACACTCAAGTCTAACTCTCTCTTGCAACACCTCAGACCTTCCTGGAGGATGCTCTGACCTCCAGGTTTTTCTGAGAAGTGGAAGACTATTCAACAATGAAGCTTTCCAGCAGTGCAGAAATGATCATAATGTTTATTAGGCAAAAGTAAAGAAAAAAAAAACAACAAGGATTATGACTAGGTAGCTCAGTGTAACTTAGAGCAGGAAAGAAACTAATTTCTTGCTACAATGGCTACTTCTGCATTTTATATTTAGCATCTGGAAAACAAGACACACCATAGCTCTCAAGAAAGGACTAGAATGTATGCTTTTCTACCTCTTAAAATGGTATTTCACTGTGTATAGTCTACAGAATCACATTTCTGTTGGTATTTGATGTCTGGGTTTAAGAAAAGCATCCTGAAATATTCTTTCAACCGTGCTGCAAAAAGAGAGCAATCTTACCCCAGAACAGCCAAGCTACTGTGAGCAGTGTGAAGGTTAGGGCAGAAACACGAGATATATATAAGCATATCCTCAGACCCATAATGGAAATTAACACTGACATTATTCTTCCTATTTCCTAGCCATCAGGAGTGTATTGCCCCCTCCTCTGACCATCTTTAGAGGAGAAAAGACTTAATCCACCTTTGAAAAGCAGGGCAATAAGCCATCCTGTACCTCCATATTCTGTTCTGGAACAAATGCCTATACGGGCTTTAGATCTGGCCTGAAATTACTGTAAGTCTTAAAAGATGTATCTTTGTATCTACATGCATCAAAATACATACCTTAGTTATATCTTTCAGTATACAACATATTGCAAAAAGTTAAACGAATTATAGGTAATAGAACTAGCTAGAAAAAGTACAGTAAGTTATGACTACAACCAGCCCATTATACATCCTGGAGGGAGAAAAAATACAGGAACATGCCTAATAATCTTGTTATTTTTTTGGCACTCAAATACTTTAATGAGCAATTCAGGATACTCACAGACAGACAGGTATATTTGTCTCTGGATCCAGTTGACATGTACCACCATTGTAACAGTAGCCATCACACAACTGACAGGTAGAGGCAATCTTTCCATTAGTGCAACTGCCATGGTTAAAAAAAAAACAAACAAATAACAATCAGTATTTTATTAATCTGGTGAAGCTATATACTATATACTATATAATAGTGTATATATATATATATATATATACACACTATATTACTATATTATCTATATACAAAAATAGTGATTTTGTGATGTGTGCAAGATCTACCGATTGCAAGAATTCTAGGCTTCCACTTTGAGAAGTTCCAGGCAGCAAGCTTATTACAAAAAAAAATTTTTCTCCTTCCTTTTATGAAAATGAATTATTATTATACAAAATAATCACTCAGCAATATAGAAGTACATCTTACTACATGTTTTCATTAGCATAAAATCTATTTCAATCACTGTCATAGGCAACACAGAATGAACAAATTTCGAGAGTCTGGTAAAACTTGGCTGTTAACTTAAAAGACTTCAGTTTTTCCAAGTGAAGACCCATTCAGTATTTTGCTACATTATGCTTCCTCCAGTGAGAAGTGCTCCAAAAGTTGGTTCAAAAAAGTAGGAACCAGAGGGTTTTGCATGGGGAGTCACCAAGAAAAGGAACTGTTCTGATGTGAACAGTTCAGGAGCTAGCCATTGTGTAAGAGATTCAAAGGATAATGCAATATAATTACTATTAAATATATGATTTTGAACACAATCACACACACACTCTGACTTACTTGCATACTATATCATTACTGTCCTTGTTTATTATGCAGTGTCCCCCATGACATCTGATACATTTATCCACTTCACATTTTGGACCTTCAAATCGTACTGGACAGACACATTCTACACTTCCATCATCAGAAATGGTACATGATTCAGAATTCACACAATAATGGTGGCAAACATCTACAAGCAACATGAAAGCTAATTACTAAAAGACATTAAAGATTATAATAGAAAAAATACCTCATTTTTCTTTTTTAAAAGGTACTCTAATAAAACCAGAATGATAAATTAAGCTGGTGGCTCACTGGCAACTACAAGAGTCAAGAATACTGCATAGACACATAATATATTAAATGATGTAGTCCTGTGAAGTTAAACAGAAGGATAAACTCATAAGAGATTGTATTTCTTTCCTTCTAGATGTCTAACCATTTATGGCATCATTCCACATATTATAAAGACTACTGACAAGAAAAGCAGAGCAATGTTAATAGGGTGAATAACAATCTTCTGATTCAATCACATTACCATTAACAGCACTATGCTAAACTGAAACAGAAACAGTATTTTGAAACAGTTTTTGTATTCATTTATCCACATATTAAAATTTCATTACGTTCTAGTAATATATAAAAAAATAACCCATAATGTCTACAAAACTTACACACCCCCACCCCACCCCCCAAATTTACATTTAGATGAATTCTTCAAATAAATAAATAAATAAAATATTTGCAGGAGCATTCAAGTAGGAACAATTTTTTTGTTTGTTTGTTTTGGATAATCCTCAAGGAAATATTTTTTCTTAATCTGTGTGCCTCTGCATGATTTACGTACTATATGGTTTTCAAATACCCAGTTGTGTTTGCAGATAGTTATTTGTGGATCTACGCAGTTTGTTTAATACCAAATGGGAGAGAATCACAATTATGGCTGGTTTTCCATTCAAAGTTTTCAATATATTTCATAGTCTCCCAACCTATACATTCAATTTACTTCACTACAAATCCTATTTAAGATATACTAACCCTTTCCTTGTTTGACAGACAGACCATCAAACTAAATACTTTTTGCATCTTGTAGATAACTCTAAACCAGATGTTTATATTAGCTGATTTTGCTTCTATTTTGCTTAAATCCAGCCTTCTTCATCTTCATCATATTCACTGAATTATGCACAAATGATGGCTTTTACATTTACTATTCTATTCTATAACAAGCAGTATGCCAGTCCTTTATTTTAGAGTGTTATAGTCAAAGCAAAGCAGGAATAGCAAAAATAAGATTAAAATATGATTATGACCTCAGAAAAATATTCTGGTTTAGGTTAGAGTTGTGTCCTGGGTTCAGCAGTAGCAGTCATTTTTCTCCTTCTTAGTAGCTAGCGTACTGCTATGTTTTTTGACTTTCAGCCTGGGAACAGCACTGATAACACCAATGTTTTTAGTTGTTGCTTTGTAATGTTTACTCCAACCAAGGACTTTCTGAGTCTCTTTCTGTCAGGGAGGAATTGAAACCAGGAGGAAGCAGAGACAGGACACCTGACCCAAACTAACCAAAGGGTTATTCCATACCACAGCATGTCATGCCCAATATATAAACTGGGGGCAGTTACCCGGAAGGCCCAGATCACTGCTCGGGTCATGCTGGGTATCGGTCCGTGGGTGGTATTCTCTTCCCTTGGTATTTCCCTTACCATTATTATTATTGGTGGTAGCAGCAGTGATTTGTGTTATAACTTAGTTACTGGACTGTTCTTATGTCAACCTGTGGGAGTTACATTCTTTCAATTCTCCTCCCAGTCCCTCTGTGTCCTGGGTTCAGCAGTAGCAGTCATTTTTCTCCTTCTTGGTAGCTGGTGCAGTGCTGTGTTTCGACTTTCGGCCTGGGAAAAGAGCTGATAGTGATGTTTTGGTTTGGCCAAGGACTTTGTGAGCCTCATGCTCTGCCAGGGAGGAGCGGAAGCCGGGAGGAAGTAGAGACAGGACACCTGACCCAAACTGACCAAAGAGGTATTCCATACCACAGCACGTCATGCCCAGGATGTAACTGGGAGTTAGCCGGAAGGGCTAGGAGACTGCAGGGTTGGAGGAGGTATCGGTCGGTGCTTGGTCGGGCTGAGGGGGGCAAGTTATCGGTCGGCTGGTGCTGAGGTGTTGTATTCTCTTCCCTTGTTATTTCCTTTATCATTATTATCACTGGTGGTAGCAGTAGTGATTTGTGTTATACCTTAGTTACTAAACTGTTCTTATCTCAACCTGTGGGAGTTGCATTCTTTTCGATTCTCCTCTCCGTCCCTCCGGGAGCAGGGGGAGGGCAAGAAAGGGGGGGAAGTGAGTGAACGAATTACCTGACTGGGTTTAAAACACAACACTCCGAGAGCAGGGAAAGGAAGAACTGGGGGGTGCTGGGGGAAGTGAGCAAGCAGCTGCGTGGTTCTGAGTTACCAGCTGGGCTTAAACCACGACAGGTTGCTAGTGAGTCATCATGTTGAAGAGATGTGAGGAAGACAAACTGTAATTTTGAAATCAGTGGCCAAAAGAAGAAACTCAGGATTATGTTCAAATGTCTTGAATTACTGAAAAAACTAATAGTGATCCTCACTAAGAGAATGCATGGGAGAGAAAAGAAAGATAAATGGAATAAGAACAGAAGGCTTGGTTGATAATCTTTTTCTCCTCCTCTGTAAAAGAAGTAAAAAATTAAAGAAAATTCTAAAAAGTGAGAAGAACTTTTCTGAAGGCATGGAAAGTTTTGAATAACTATCTCAATGAGAAGAGAGTGATGTGTCATTGTAATGAAGAACTAGGAGAGCTTCAGCTGCAGAGGACAGAATCTTGAGAATGAAAGAAGAATACTACTAAGAAATCCTGACTTTCAATACCAGGATGGAGCAGAAACCATACTCAAGGTGATCACTGATGGAACAAGATGAAGGAATATAGAGGTGTGAAATTCAAAGTAGCTGTCAATATACTGCTTACTGGGTACTGCTTACTGGGGTTAGAAATAGAAGTGAAAGGTAAGGTAGTAGTTCAGGACATGTGTTGGTCTGCAAAGATAAGGATACCAGAGAAATTCTTTAACCAACTACATCAATTCACTATGTTTAGGTATTTCACCAACATAACAAATACGTTGAAGTAGAAAATTTTAACACAATCATCTCATTCCCACTGACAAAATTAGTTTTCTTGTACATATGAAAATAATCTCCATTGTACATATGAAAATAATGAATAAATAACCCCTAAAAAAGCTCCTTCTTCACCTGCACATGTAGATGGATATTGCAGAAATTTGTTCAAAGATCAGATTACACTCCTTTGTCAGTATGAATAATTTTGGAACTAAGTTTAGCAACGTATGGAAAAAAAAAAGAAATTTAAAAAATCATTCTACTCATGTTGAACTTCCATTTTGTAGAACTTTCATAATAAAATCCAGATTTAATAGTTTGTGGAGATTACTTACAATACTGACACCTGTCTCCTGTGTACTCAGGCAAGCAGTTGCAAAGGGGTTGGTTCCCTGCAGTGACACTGCAGGTCCCTCCGTTTTGGCAAAAATGCCCGCAGATCGTCTGATTGCAGTTTGGTCCTGTAAAACCCAGTGCGCAATTGCAGGTAGGCCTCCCTATTCAAAACAAAGAAAACTATTTTATGACAAAAAAATCAATAAACATAACCCAAATAATCACTTTTAAAATGCTAACTTTAGAAAATATGGACATCTCAAAAACTGCATTTATGAATATTACACTTGTGCATGTATGGTCATTTACTCTATTTGGAAATTATTTTAAAGTAGCAATTTAAGATAAGACTAAGCTCTTTATATCCTCCTGCCAGGTTGGGTTCCTCCACTTGCAGGGGATAAATGTTTGCATAATCAACATTGATACTCTTCAGAACACACTCTATTATTCTCAAACCTACAAACCTTTATATATCATCACATGAATATACAAATATTTACTAATGAGCCAGCTTTACATAACTGTTTTTACTAAAACACAAACATCTGTGCCTGTTTTGCTATCCTATTCCCTCAGCTAGTAAACACTTTAACACAAAAATTGCTGTCTTGCATCAAACCAAAGATGCCTCTATCTTCAATATCGAATGTCTGAAAAGTACTGAACACTCAGGGATGACCATTTCCACACAATGAACTATCTTTTGTTTCTTTTCAAATGGTTTTAAAAAAGTGTTTAAAACCTGATGCATTTTCCTATGATTATTCCCTATTGTAATTTTCCTTTCCTTTCCTTTTTCCCCATGTCTAAAGGATTTATAGCTTTGTTACAATTCCACTGTTTATTAAACTCTTCCACTTTGCCCTGACCTTTTTCTTAACTCTTACATAGTCAAGTGAATAAACATTTCAGAGCTACTTTTACATAAAAATTCTCATCTTCACACTGATTACCAGGAAATCCTAACCACTGCCTGATGTAGTGATGCAATATGATTAGGTGATTCCTTGCTGTCTTTTGTCTCATTGTTTCCTCATTTTAATACAATGTCTGGTTTAGGTGTCCACTACTACATTCACATTTGCCTCCTGATGTCTGTTACCACAGCTGCATCTAAAACTGAAATGTGTAGCCCTTCAGAACTATTCTTTTAATTACTTCTCTGTTTAGTTGGCTGCCTCATTAAATTAATGTAGATTATATGAAATGTTCCATAAACCCCACAAATTAATTTTCTTCTGGTGTGGTTTCTCTTCTTTGTTTTCATACAATACAATCATTTAACGTAAGTGAAGCACCTCCATTTTTCCTACTCTTTCCAATTCATGCTGAATGATTCTTTTCCCTTCACTTACTTCTTACTTGTTTAATATGAAACTCTTCATGTAATTCTTTTCCAGATTTTCTATTTTAAGATATGATAATTTAAAGTGTTTTGCAAATCATTCTAAAGGCCATGAGATCAGTTAGTCTCTTCCTCTAATGAGTACAGCAGGAACGAGACCATTGACTTAAAAATAGTTCCAACTAGTTTAATATGCATCAGCCTGGTTATTCATATCTGTCCCTTGTGATCTAAACATTCAATCAAAGATGTTGAACTCAGATGTTAGCTCAGAACTCTTTTTGTTTTTCCCCATGTATACACTGATATTTAAATTTCTGCCCCCAAGCCATGGGGTTTCATATAATGCTGCATCTGAATCAGTGTTTCAATAAAAAAGATAAAATAGTGATGGAACATAGATCTGTAGGTCCAAAATCACTTTTTATTATTAATACTGCTCTATTTTTTAAAATGATGGGGATATCATATTTTCCCAGTTTGCAGAAAGGATCATTCTATTCTTTGCTAATGTAGGCTAATAAATATGCGGGTGATGACCGTTATATGAAAATTTAATACAGTATAGACTAAACCTCATTTTTGTCACTCAATTTAACATGACTTTTAATAATGTTAATAGTTCATTGCCTATTTATACACAGACTGTTGGCATCTAAAAAAATTCTATTACTGACATTTTAATCTGGCTTATTCTCATAAATTATTTTTGATACAAAATGGTCCCAGGAACCGTTTAATAAAACTGCAGTATTAAACAATTAGAAATAATGCCATGAGGTTTTGTATCATTAAATCAGAATATAGATTTATGTTTGCAAAGGAAATAGTGATGTTAAACCAAGATGTCGCATATCCTACCTCACTACTATTTGTAGCCTCAAGCACAACACCTTTACTATGAGGAAAGGTTGAGAGAATTTGGCTTGTCCACCCTGAAGAAAAGATGACTCCAGGGAGACCTTAGACTAAGCCTTCCGGCCTTCTCTAAAGCGTGCCTACAAGAAATCTCGAGAGGGACTTTTTACAAGGGCATGCAGGGATAGGAGATTTAGATTAGATATTAGGAAGAAGTTCTTTACTGTGAGGGTGATGAGGCACTGGAACAGGTTGCCTGGATGGGTGGATGCACTAGAAACTGTGGATACTCTACTCCTGGAAGTGTTCAAGGCTAGACTGGATGGAGCTTTCAGCAACCTGGTCAAGCGGAAGGTGCTCCTGCCAATAGTAGGGGTTTGGAACTAGATGATCTTTAAGGTCCCTTCTAACCCCAAACATTGTATGATTCTGTGATTTACACTGGTCATGAAGTTTGGGGATTAAAGCTATATAGGGACAGAAGTAAAGTTGCCTAATTCCTGACCTTCACCACAGGAAACTGTTCACAACACATTATAGAAAAATATTAATAAGGGAAGTGGTTTATAGAAAACTAAAATGCTCCAAATTCAGCTGATCATCTTTTGGTGTACTTTATGCAAAACTGAGCAAAAATTATTTTCCAAAAGAAAATACAACAAAAAATTCCAATTGAGCCCTTCCTTCTTAAGTGCAATCCTCAACTGGATTTATTGTTATGAGACAGTCTTGTTTTTCTCTGTCTATTATAGATTAGCATCCTACCTCTCACCTATCTTCCTCTTTAGTTTCTTCCCTAACATAATAATCCCAATGAAAAAGCTCTTGGTTTCATTACCTATGCTGAAAAATGTTGATTGCCAAAGCGTCCAGGAGGACACAGTGCAGCACATTTTCAGCATCTCGTGTAAATGTTCAATTTCAAAACCACAGTAATAATATCTAGAGAGGAAGCAGCACACCTTTTTTTTTCTGTTCAGGATTTCTCCACTTATTCATTTACGATGAATGTGCATGCATTTAGCTATTTCCTGTCTCTAAGCCAGTTCTTGGATACACTGAGTTTCTCACATTATATATATATGTAAGTGGAAATACAATGCATGTTGTCCCTTTATTGATGTCCCTTTATTGAATATTTTATATTTAAAATAATTCTAAATAACAACTCTAAGAACTGGCTTGCAGAGAATACATTAAAGGGTTTCTGGTAAGACATATAAAACAGCAAAAATAATAATGAAAATTCTGCAGGGAAGCTATGTACTTGGAAGTCACTATTATCTGACGATTCTCTGTGTTACCTGTCACTTAAAAAAATTAAAATTTAATCTTAATTATAGAGCTGATACAAATTGAAAAAACTTACAAGATTCTCACATATTTTTTCCAATGTTTTCCACAGAATTTAGTAAATTAAAGGAGAATACTTTATGGTGACCCTTCTATGAATTTATTTTGGCAATAAGCCAGGAATAAAGTAAGTTTTTGGCATGAAGATGAAATGCAGTTTCCCCCTTTCTTACAAAACAAAATCATCCATAAGAAAATGACAGAGATAAAAATCCTATAACGTTCAATTAGGTTTTGATTACAGAGGCTGCAGGTATTCCTGGTTTGTCAATTTAATTTGCTATATGATAGCAAATAACTTTTCAAATAATCTTCAAAAATAGTTAATAAATATTTTAGTGCACTCTCTCATCTAGCTGCTTTCTTTTGAGAATCTAATCATATATCTTAAACTCCTATTTACATTTTGTAAAGAACAGAACAATAAGGAGATAAGCTTTGATTCATGCTATTCCCTAAACGATAGAGAAACACCATGTATTTTGCATGACTGCATATGTTATTTTGCAATTAAAAAATAATAGGGAAACAAGCACTATTTTTGGCAGCTTTCTGAAAGTTTTGAAAAACAACATCATCCAGATGAATGCACCAAGACACAGATTACTTATTCCGGTCAATGGTAAATTCACTACCAGCAATGCGTGTGTTTAAGTTTTTGTGTGTGAATTTAAACTGCATGTTTCCCTTGATGTCACTGTTAAAGAAAATAGTGCAGCAAGTAACAGCCTACTATATGTAATATCATGTCTTCAGGAGTAATTATCAGCAGCTTGTAGGAATCACAATAATTAATTTCTGTGAACTGTAATTAACTTTACCAAACCAACAATATCATAGAAACATCATCATGGAATAGTTTGGGTTAGAAGGGACCTTAAGATCATCTAGTTGCAACCCCCCTGCCATGGGCAGGGACACCTTCCACTAAACAAGGATGCTCAAGGCCCTGTCCAAGCTGGCTTTGAACACTTCCAGGGATGGGACATCCACAGCTTTTCTGGGCAACCTGTGCCAGTGCCTCACCACCGTCACCTTCAGAAGTACAGAACTTCTTCCTAATATCTAATCTAAATCTTCCCTCTGTCAGTTTAAAGGCATTCCCCCTTGTCCTATCCCTACATGCTCTTGCAAAATGTCCCTCCCCAGCTTTCTTGTAGTCCCTCTTTAGGTACTGAAAGGCTGCTCTAAGGTCTCCCTGGAGCCTTCTCTTCTCCAGACTGAACAAGCTCAACTCTCTCAGACTTTCCTCATAAGTAAAGCGCTCCAACCCTCTGATCATCAAGGCCTCCTCTGGACTTGCTCCATTAAGTGGAGAGAACCTGTATTACTGTACATAATTAGGAAGTGATCTGATTGAGATCAATCTCAATATATATACATTGTCTCCATGTTGTGAAAAACAGTGAGAAAAGAACAATCTCTAAGTATACTAAAATAGTCTCAAAGGCCCCGCTTAACAAGGCTGGTTGTGGTGCTTCTGTGGGTACCCTGAGATCAGCTGTGCACTGGCCAGACAGACCAGCTGTCCTTCACATCTGGCTAAATACCAGCTCTTGCCCCTCTCCACAGTCCCTGTCCTGGTAAGAAAATAATGTAGCATCCCCCTTTGAGACTACTGGGAATGATATGACATTAGCAAAGCAGAGAAGTTCTTCACTGCCAGTGTCTTAATTATGTGCCATCATGTCCCAAAATCAACTTCTTTTGCTTATGAAATATAAATATAATATATATTAATATATAAAACCAAATATAGAGATATTTTTATATATAATATAAAATAATATCTACTTTACCTAGAATAATTTTTTGAAGAAAATTTAATCAATTTTCATTTAGTAGAAAGAATTTTTTACTCATTTTGATACAAACCACCAATTCTATACGGTTAGATATGTTCTTCATACTGTAACCATAGTACAAATGTGTATTCATCTAATTTTGTAAACTAGTTAGATCTAGTTATTGTTTTCAAGACATTTTGCAAACTATTGCTCCAGCATTTTCACTTAAGACCATAAGGAGAAAGTAAATGCATTTTTATGGTAACTAATTTTTTTTTCCAAATTCCCATAAATTTGGCCTACTGGAAAGTGTTCATTATTATACCCCAAACTTTTAATTACATGTCTCAGATACGTACTTTTAATTAACTGATGATATTTTCCTCTGTCCAATTATTGTATTTCAATACAACTGTCAGAAACTTACAAATTTTAATTAAAGTTGCCCCAATCTTTAGCTATATAATGTTAACATAGGAATTTGCCAAAAGGTTTAGCAGTGAATAAACCAACAATGAATAATCCCTGAATTGCCAGTGGGATTTGTTTAACAAATTAACATTTGTGTGCAGATAATGAGGTTCTGCAACTTAACACATCCAGTGAAGATTTAGCACAGTCCTGTTTTAAAAAATGAGTAATACTCTGCAATTTACTTAATTAGTTATCACATTGCTATTATGCATTAGGTAGTGAAAGAGAACAGCATTTACACATTGACTAGAACACACACACTCACTAGAAGAGTATTTCACATGCTGGATCATTTTATTGACATCAGAATATGATGAAAAGTTTGTTGTCAGGATATCTCCTCCTCGTTTTTTAAGCCAGAAGCCAAGAGTAGGGCTTCTGACTCCTAGGAAAGCCTCCCAGGAGTGGGAACTCTCAGAAGCTCATCTCTCATCTCCTTAAAATTACTGGCAGTCCCAAAGCTTTCTGAAGGGCGTATGTGTAGAATGACACTCATTAGACAGACAGCATCAAAGTTGTTTGGGTTGAATAACATATCAGAATTAATGAGGGCAATCAGAGCTTCTAAGAAAGAGTCAAGCAAGCTGAAATTATTACAGGTCATTTATAACTTGCAGACAGGATTTGGATTGGTACTTGCACACATATAACTTCTGCAACTTCCAGAAGGAAAAGCTTCATTTTGAACAAAAATTAATAAGAAAAAAAAAGGAAAAAAAGAAAAAAAGACATAAAATAGGCAAAACAGGCACAACCTGATTGCACAGCTTAACATAACAGTTTGATGAGCCTATTTATAATAGATCAAAAGCTTTTGGAGGATCTGGTTGTGAGCACTGTAGTACAGAAAGTGGTATGTGCTGATACCGTTCTACAACAAGTAAGGAAAAACTGAGCAATTGCTGGTAATAGAGAAACTTTTTATTCCTACATGTAGCGATGTGGATGAATAAAGTAGCATACATTAATGACTCTCATATGAACCTGACAAAGCAGAGCAACTATGCCTTGAAGCCTGAGACAACACGAAGGATGTGCGTGAATGACTGCTGCTCTGCTTTGGATTTCACACCCTCAGTCCAAACTGCGAAAGATTTGCACAGCCCTTGCAGCTAAACATGTACTCACTGAATGCAGTAAGTGAATGACATGCTTTGCACAGTGCTGTATTTGACTGGAAAGAGGAAATAGTTGTTGCTGAGAAATTCAGCTTTGTTGACTTAATTACAACTTTCAATGCTTTTGGGAAGTCCAGTTTAGCTTCCTTCTGTAAGATTTATAATGGTCTTAGTACATCATGGATTAGATTAAACTAGGATAAGGGGACATCTCACTTACATGCTAGTTTACTTCAGTAACACACTATTTATGGCCTGATATAGATAAGAAATACAGTCTAATAAGAAATACAGATTTCTTCTTAATAGAATATTTACAGGGTCCAAGAGCAAGGCATGCAAGGAAGATGAGATGTGGATCAATTTGAAAATTTTATCTGGAATGCTGGATGGATTCACATTGATTTAGAAAGATATCCAGTCATTTTCCACAGCTCCAGCACATGAAAGTTATGGCAAAAGCTTCAAGGCATGGTTACCTTCAAGAGTTGGAAACAGCAGATAGGAAATCTGGCTATTTTGAAACACGAGTTTTAAAAATTTGATGAAACTAGGAAAGAGCACAGCAGAAGCATATTTCTATCTGCAAGTATGAGTAAGAGTCATCAGAACCAGTTCTGTGTTACTCTTAGTTCATAATGGCTTGGCACACTTTGGCCATATGTGGTACAGTAACCTTTAGTTGCAGTCAAAGGTTTGTATTCCCAAAAATCACAACTGAACAATGAAACGTGGACTATGGAAATACCCATACTGGCTCTCCTGCTGTGTTTTTGGTGCAGGCACATTATCCTGCCTAAAACCAGCAGAAGTAAGGCTAATGGCTGCATCTCCAGACCCTCTGTAGCAGCTAGGCCATTATTAACTATTTAGAAGGAACAGTGAAAAAAACTACTACACTACTTATTTCAGCAAGGCTGAGAGATTTCAGAGCCTGGATTTAGCAGGAAAATAAAAAATAAAAATATCCAGGTGATAGCACAGCTGTGTAAGCAAGGCAACTGCTAGCTGCCTGGTAAAGAAAAAAATGAGCTGCTGGAAGTGAGTGAACCCTATGGCTAATGCCAGGAGAAAAGGATTACATAAACCCCTGGGGTCTCTGCAGGATTCAGAATGGAGCTAAATTCTAGGAGTTAAGTTATTAATTTTATGAAGCCTTTTAACCCCACAACAGAATCAATTAAGTGCCAGACATATAAAGATGTGGGAGTAAACATCCTCTCTTCACATGACAAGGAAGTTCTGCAAGTCATTTAAGTCATCCAGGACTTACTTTCATACAATTGCATGTCCTCACTAAGCATGCATTGATTTCACTTACTGACAAAAATCTCTGCTCATCATTTGTGTCAATAGCTCCATCAGCTGCTAGAATCACTTTCAAGTATAATTAATGAACTTCAATACAAGTAATTTTCATTTTCTAATATTGAGTTATTGTTACTGATGTCAACTATGAACATTATTAACCCTCAAATAATCAGAACTGAAAAATCCTTTTTGGCATACAACAGGTTATTAGATTTGCATTCACTTAGATTTTTGCCACCACATCTCAATAAATGAGGTTCCAGAGAAGGCAGCAAGTGAAGCAAAACTACTAAATTACATAAGCTAAAGTTAATTAGTAAGCAGTGATGAGGAAAATATTTAAGATCTAAGCTCCCTCTGTCACAGAGGCTAAGAAACATAACTCTTCCTTACAGGGAGCTCTCTCCGTGCTAAACAGTTACAAATTCCTCTTTTAAAAGTTAGGTGTTTGTACTTTTCTGTCAGAGATCAGTGTTGATCACTTCATCGCACAGGGCAAAAATGATTCACACCATATTCAGCAGCTGACAGGCTTCTGAGAAGAGACTAGGCAGCAAACTCTGATTCAGGTCTTCTAATTTGAATCAATATTTAAACATTCCTTGGATCAGAAAACAGAATTTATCTCCTCCTTTCTCACAGAATTACTAAATTTTAGACTACTTCTTATCACACTTTCCCTCTCTAGCCGAAACACTGATTGCATTATACATGCTACAACAGCTTATGTATTAGGAACAAAGATCAACTGTCAAATACCCACTTTTTGACAGCTAGGATAATCTCCCTGAAGACAAGAGATGCATTTTTAAATTCTTTCAGGAAAACAAAAGATCTGAGTTCTGATCAACCAAATCTCCCTGAGAATTAGACGAGTAAAATGCCTATTCCACAAATTCCAGTGAGACGAAGATAAAAGATTGAGGTCACACAACTCTGTAATTTAAGGAAATATCCCTGTGTATGCACAAAACAGTTTAGAGAGAGAACTGAGATAAAGAGAAAACGAGATGTGTGGGATTGTTCCAGACATAGTTTGACTGGATCTCATGTTTTACAATTCCATTACTACACTGCAAGGTTTGCATCTTTATACTGAATGCTTACTTATATGCTCCCCTTCTGGAACGCAGCTTAATTCGTCTAAAACACCAAGACACACAAATGAAAAGTACTAATGATTATGAAGTACATATACGGTCTATACTGCTATTTCGCACATGGTTTAAGTACAAGCAAGTAAGTTACAGGGAGAAAAAATATCACAAACAAGGAACAAATTTAAACATTTTAATTAAGGCAAATATAATAGTAAGATACAGCTGCTCAGAAATATTTACCTAGGAGAGAGGCTCCACAGGTTCCTCCATTCTGGCAGTAATTGTAGCAATGATTAATTTCACACTTTTCACCAGAGTAACTTGGCCAGCAGTGACATCGGGGATCCCCCTTCTCATTTATAATACACTTTCCTCCATTTTCACAGGTTAATTTACAGCTATCATCTGCAGCAAGAACACATACATAGAGGTTTTTTCAACAATCCAATTTCATGTAATGGGCAAAACAGAACCTTGCATCTTAAATGATCTCCATCAATGGAGCTGGGGGAATCACTCTTCAAAATGGAGAAAGTAAACTATCACTTCTGTTTCTACTGTGCTACAAAAAAATTATACACTTAGGAGACCATAAGCACTGGAAAGGCTTTCAAGAGCTACAGGCAGTGGGGGCTGCGCTACCTTGTACAGCATGGCTGGGAGCTTGCACCCTACCAAAGTGGGAGCCTCTGCATGGTAGTTATGCTTCACTGAATCATGGAATAGTTTGGGTTGGAAGGAACCTTAAAGATCATTCAGTTCCAACTCCCCCCCCCCCCCCCCCTTCTGGTTTGAAGATGTCATTCTTAGTTAAAGAAATGAAAAAATGAATCTCCCAAGTCATTTTCTGGTGACCTCACCCTTTTCCTATTTTATTTTTTTTGATCCCTCCTACAGTGTCTCTATTAAGTAACACCCTTCTTAACTAAACCCTATCCAAAATATATAAAAAAAATATATTCAGCCTTTAAACCCTCCTCAAAAATATAGTTCCATACTAACTTCTTGCTTCTAAATTATATTTTCTGATTATTTTTCTCATATTGCTCAGTCAGCAAAATCACTGAGATGCTTTGCATTCACCGAGTGTTTACAACAGCAGTGCCACTGTTTTAGCTGTGAGGTGTGAGGTATGAGGTGACACAAATTCTGAGTAGGCCAGATTCAATCTTTCTATGAAACTATTTTGCAGTTAGAATTGTGCCTGTCTTGGAAACACTTTGAAAAGTAAATCTCTACTCATTTCAGTGAACAAGATATAAAATCATTCAATGACACCAATAAGACATTAATTATACACTAGCACATACAAAATGCTCAAACATCCAAATAACTGTAATCCTAAGGAAATAAACAAGCATCTTTGCAGCCCGAAACATATTTTTGGCAATAAGACCTTTCATTTTTCACACAGCAAAACAAATCCTGCAAAGCCAGACTGCTTCCTAAATAATTCAGCATTTGAGCATACATGGCTTTCCACAAAAGGGGTACCGCAAACACTAAGAACTCTTCAGTAATATATCCACCAGCTGCAGATGTTTTGCTGAATTACCATTTTAGTTAATTGGCTAATTGAAAAGAGCCAAGGCTCCCATTTGTCCCATACTTGTTGAGCTCTAACATTGACTGACACAGGCACACCAAATCATTGTTCTTTAAAGAAATGCATTGTTTTGTAAATGCAAAATTTAGGAACATCAGATATAATTTCTCTTTCTTGCCTCCATTGACAGCCAGCTCCAAGATGCAGACATGTAACCTGGGATCAAACCTATTTAAAAACCTCTGGGAAGTGGTCATCATTGCTCAGGGAACTGCACCTCTCTTAAGCTGAAACTAAACAAGAAATCTAAAATTTCTTGGGGGGACTGAGTGGCACATGACTATTTAGGTTGTTTTACAATGAAAAAATGAAATACTGTATGTGTTTAATTTTTTGATATCTACCCTGCATATATACTTGTGCTGTAACAAAGCTACTTTATATTTGGGAGTTTGAGGATGCCTCCATGTTTTATTTATTTGAGTGGTTCATTAAATCCTTTGATGTTCCATGAGCCATTCTTCAGTTACTCATTATAGAAGTTGTTTAAATAGATTATGTAGCACATCTTATTGGAGAGAAGGTTTATTTTTGTTTTACTTATCTGTTTTACTTATCATTAGTCATAGAGCAGAACCTGGTAAAGATGGGATAAATCATACTGAAGTATTGACAAGTGCACATTTTTATGAACCTTTCTGATAGCACATCAAAAACGTGGTATTTCTTCTCTAGATCAATTCTGCAAAATTAATATATGAAATTAAAAAGAAGAAATTATGACATGATGACATGCTATGACTTCAAGAGAAAAACAGAGTAATCAAAAAGCATATTTAGAACTATAAAACATGAACCACAAACTTGAAAGTTACCCTAACCATACCAAGAAATATATGCTTTCATATTTTCAGGAAAATATACTGAGACAAAAAATAACCCACAGTAGCAATTTTCTAATCAAATTGACTTTTAAAGATTGGGACACTCAGGTCACACTTTTAAAATGCAATATATGTGATAACTTAACATAATGTTCAACTGAGAAGGTTCCTGAAAAAAACATTAAATGTTTGTAATATTTTCTGTCATCATAAGATTATTAAAAATTATCTTTCATTTTGTTCTCTGTAAAACATATTAAATTCAAGAGTTTCAACACAAATCTAATGTGAAATAGAGAAAAGTTACTACAACAATTTTGGACTCTAAATAAGCTAAGAAGGAGGATTGAAAGATTTAATAGACAAGCCAGTTTTAAAATACTACGGTAAACTTTTAACAATATAGGGGTTTTAATGCTGCTGCTTTGTTGCCTGAAGGTAAATACAATCTTGCTGATTCACATCAACTAAGTACAAAAAAAGGATCAGATTCTTTTGTATGGGAGACACGAGCAGAGTGGTTCCATAGGAAGAATAATAATACAGGAGAAAACCACAGAAGAATTGATACAAAAAGGTGAATACTCTTAATGCAAATTACTGAATAAAGGCCTCTCCAAGAAGAGCTCGGAACATCTCTACTAAGTACCCAATCTTGGAACAAAATTTAAAAATAAATAAATTGAGAAAGTTTCAATCTGGAGTCAATTCAATACTGCTTTGAGCTTGCTGGAACTTGGACTCAAAGACCCCTCAGCTACTCTTCCTTTCTGAAATTACAGCAGTAAATCACTTCACTTGTTATCCCACTCCTAGTCTATTCGATCTAGTCTCCTAGTCTACTCCTAGCTATTTGATAGCACTAACATGAAAGGAAAGATAGGGCATAGGTCATGTATTCTCTCCTACCCTGGCTATGTGGTCTTCAGCTGCCTTGATTTGCCTATTTAGATCTTAATATATCTTGAATAAAGACTCAAATAGCTTTGATTTGCAGTTTTTCTTCTTGATATGACTGTTTGACACAATCATTAATGGACTTCTGCTCCACCTCTGACTCCTTCCTTTATGTGAAGGTAAAGGGAAATCTTACACAGAATGCCTCTCTGTGTAACTCTACTGTGTTTTTTTTATTTCACTCATTCAATTTTTTGATATTCCATTCCTATCCCTCCAATCATACAAGCACACATCTCTTGTTGGTATTTCTGTAACAACCCTTTCTTTCTTGAGAAAAATAATTCTTACATTTTGATACTTTTTTCACTTTGAAATATCCACTGATTTCTGGTCTAGGCAGTTAAATGGAGAGATGACATTACAGAGTACAAGGATTGTGAACTACATTCTTTGGGACAAGATCAGTTTCCCTTCCAACAGTGGAAAATACTCAACTCATGGGGCATAAACACATTTGTTCTTGCCTATGCCTCAGACTAGGGTGTAGGTCATTCTTCCAAATGCAGAGGTCTAATGTTACATTAAGGTTGCATAAACGTTCCGGTCCCTCCAGGTGAGGGCCTTACTATCTGCCAGTTTTCCATATGCTGATATTTGTTAGAACAATGTGTAATCCCAAATTTTGCCTGAAAGCTGTAAGATCGTCTTCTTTGTTCTCCCTTCAGATTTATTTTCTTTTTAAACTGTTTGCTTTACAAAGATAAATGGAAGAGAAGAGCTAAGTAAAGGATGCACAGTGAGAAAAACTAACCAACACCTGCTGCAATGTAACCCATTTTCTTCTGTTCTGGGAAATATCAGTCCCAACGGTAACCCTTTTGTAAATACAGAAGATACTGCTGTAAACAAAAGTTTTTTCCCAACCCAGAAGCAGATTTCTGCGTGAAGGCTGTTCTATTTCATGTCTAAAGACTGAAAGCAGGACAAAACCCAAGAAGATAGCATCGATTGAACTGCCATAGCTTCTGCTAGTACAGCTCCCTGAGGCAGACTTTGTGGGTGAAAAAGAAGGTACACAAGGATTAACCTCTACATACCCAGCTAAAGCACCTGGTCTGCCATCTAAGTGTGAGTGGGCAAGTCCCCATAGAAATGTGCTGTAGGAAACACCATGATAAATTAAATGTTTCTTCTCTTTTCGTAAGCAACATCAGATCTGGAATTTTTCTCAGGCTTTTCATTCAGCCAAGAGAGCACAAATATTCCCTCTTAAAATGAAAGTGATAAACATGCAGCTCTGGAATATGGAACTCATCAAAGTGTTCATTACTTTTGCTCACTCAGCTGTGGCACACACTGTCTTCCTCCAGCACATGTCTATTTTCATCCTCTTGGTACGTTTTGAAGTTCATTGCGTTACAGACAATTAGATGCAATAAACCTATCAGATGCAAATCCAGTGGTCTCTCTTAGGAAAATTAGGTGGTACTCTATCCATTTGAAAACTAAAAGGTATCTTCTAAACTGAGAAAGTCAGGGGCTGCTGTAGTCAATAAATAAAACACAAATGAACTATGCTTTGTCAATCATAATCATCTAAGGAGAAATGAGATGTAAGTTTATCTAAGAACACATAGGAACTTGCTTTAATTTTATTATAAAATCATTCTGAATGATACAACATGCATGTTGTGATAAGTCTTGCTTGAAAAAGCCAAATCAAACCCAAAAGCTGTTTCTCAGCAGTTGCGTGAAATGCTGGTGAAACAGATGTAGAAGCAATCTGAACTGAGTCTTACAGAAAGCCCCTGAGGATTCAATATTTAGAATTCCTCATCTAGGACTTATGAAGAAAAATCAACTCAATGAATCAAGCCGGTAGTACTATTTTATGCAGAATTTCAAGACTTAGCTCAGTATTCTTTCTTTAACTGCCACCTCACCCCGACCCCCCCAACAATCCAATGAACAAGACTGAGTAATTTTGTGGGATACAGTCTAAAGAAAAAGAGCAAGACTGGGATTACCTCCCAGTCACCAACCTTAAGGTAAACAGAGTAATAAGAAATTATAAGAAGCATGCAAGGTGTCTTTACAATAGTCATGCCAAAACTGACCAAAACGAAGAATGTCATAATAATGTTGCAAACAATCATTAGTTGCTTGAAGGCATTTTTCAAAAGGATAGAGACATATGCATTGTCAAAAGAGAATCTTCAAACATAGACTTTCCTGGGGGCACTACTGAAGATGAATGGGAAGTGGAGATGGATGTCCCATTTTGACTCTGTCAAGTCATGGAAATCTACTACTAGCTTCCTTACTGCATTTTAAGACCCAAACTATTTAAAAGACACTAAAAAGTTCAATATACTACTGTTCAATATACTACTGTTGACTATTGTAACTTGAATTATATATCATTCAGAAAGTACAATTTAGTCACACTAGTTCTTGATATCCACAATTACTACTCATTTGTGACATTAAAAATCTTCTTTCATAACTTGAAATAGCTACCGTGCAAATATGAAACAACCAGTACAGCTCACTACTATTGCTAAATGAATGATGTCCACTGAGACAGAGTTAAAAACTTTGAGTTTTCAGATGTGTAAATTAGTGGTAGTATGTTTTTGAACTCATAACATACAACATATGTAAATTACTGTAACCTATCTAGTATACCAATACTGGATTATGATAAACTCACTTACAAAGCCAAATTAATATATCAGTTAAAAAGTGTTTCACAGATCCTCATGTCTCAAATAATAAAAAATTCTGGATTTCATTCTTTTAGACACAAACCAGACAACAACCAAAATCAACAGGAATATTTAAATTGACTTTGAATCAGTATTTTACTGCAGGCAAACAAAAAACCCACCTATATAAACTCCCTTTGGATTGTAAGGTAACTCTTCTACAATATACAGGTTTTGACAGCCACGTAAGGCAGGAGTTGCTGGTTTTGGTTACTGACATCCATTAACTGTGCCAAAAATGCTCTGAGACAATGAAGGCAATATAATGCTAGATTAAAACAAGCTGAATGAATATGGCTTGGAATATTTAATATATATTTTCTAGCATTTCCTAAGAAATTTTTGTAAGATTTTTTTTTTTTTTTAATTGTCCCATATTGCATAAACTCCTAAAGGAAAAGAACTTGGATTAGAACTTGACTTGTCTTTTGCTTGCAGGCTATTAGCAACCTACTTGAAATATAATTGCAATCAGAAAACTAAGAAACACTATTTCAGCAGCCGTTTAAACAAGTATAACAGTTGTGGGACAATACTGAAATTTAGCAATACATTAAAAATGCTTCTCTAGGCATTTTCTGTCTATCCATAAAAATTTATAACCCATAGTGAAAATAATTTAAAAGCTTCTTCAAATCTTTAATAGAAACATAATTTCCTCAAAACTATACAATGACGTATTCCTTTGCCCCACTAGTAAAACTGTAGCATTACTGAAATGATGGGTTCAAATCATCACCAATCACCAGTGAAAAACAATATTCTTTTATGTCCTTTCTTCAACACCAAAGTAGTAACTATAGGCCATTTGAAATATTTTTAGGTGGTATTGTATCAGCAGAAAATCTTGACAAGAATTCATCTCAGATGAACCAAGAGTTGACATATGGAGGGGCTCCCAGGCAGGTTGTTCTTTGAAGACAAAATACTGAGACTGATTTGTCTCAAGAGTTAGAAACCTTGTTAGAAACGTATACTAATGTTTTCTATTACATCTACTTCAGTAGCATCACTTCTACCCTAACAGTGGAAACTGTTGTAAACCAGCTGTAAACTACTTTATATACTTGTATAACTATTACATATATGTGCATTGATAGGTATTCAGTGAAGAGTGCACAGTAATAAGGCTTTATTTCCTCTATTTTTGATAGCATGGTGTAGTACGTATAAAAGTTGGGTTAGTACTGTAAATACATTCCATACAATGTACATCTACATAAGCAAAAACCATTAACTGTTTGTTCTCTAGTACAATTTTCCTAGTCTAGTTTTACTCTCTAAAATATTCTTAAATATCTTTAGAAGAAGGAATGCTGCTGGACAGGATAGTTTTATTTCATTAATACTACATCATAAACCACTAAGATTTAAAGACTAGGCAGTATAAATAGGTGAGATTTCCTCCAAAGAATAATGACATTTCAGGTAAATTAAATTAATTGCTAAATTGAGCATTTTTAATACTGAGGATCTCATAAAAAAATGTATTACTTATACTTCTAAGCCTGGAATTAAATATTAGAAAAACATCCTACTACATTCTGACTTCTCATACACGTAAGAAATCCTACTCTATGATTTCTAGAACCTTTTAAAAGTCAAGCGCACTAAGAATCCTTTCCACCAGTCTGACCACCTTAGGTTTGGCCTCAGAGTGGAATAGTTTTAGACTATTTAATAATCTCTTTGGAAAAGAAGATTCCTCCTCACCCCCTCTGTGTGCCATCGAATTTAGCAAGAACTTAGTAAGTTTTTTACAAAGAAGTCTGCTTTCACATGTCTTGATATTAGTCATTATAAATGTTATTGAAAGATACAATGTTAGATAAAAGTCTTTCAGGGTTTTTTTTTTTCCTTTTTTGCCAGTTACGTCAAAGTCGTCATTATTATTTCCTATGTTGCTGTTATTGTATTTTGACTATTGCTGCAGTCTAAGCAGAGGTGTTTCTTGATGATCTTTAAGGTTATTTTTTTTCTTCTGAATGGCTAATGTGTAATTTGGAATCCAAAACACTTCAGAGTTTTACAAATTTATTTTGATCCACATATATTCATATTCCCTTTTAAATATCATCTTGTATCAGATAACTCTTGACTTGCTGACAGCCTAGTCTTTTGCAGTGAGAAAAAGTGACCATTTGTTTATTTTTTGGTTCTCACACACTTTCCAATACCTACCTAAGAGGCTCTGATCAATGCATGTTCCATTCACCAGTGATTTTCCTTCTGGACAAGCACACGTTGCACCAGAAGGGTTGAGTAAACAAATGAATTCACATGTAAGGTCCAAGCATGGATTTGGCACTGTTTAAAAACACAAAATATTAAAAATACTTATGTTTCTTTTAGAATTACACTGTGTTCTAAAAGTAGGAAAAAATAAATAATCAGATTCAGACAGTCTGATACACTTCTAGTTACCAGGATATCAAGAGCCTGAAGTCAGGAAGCACACTCATTTAACTGGCAGTGCAAGACTCAACCAGGACAGAATTCATTCCAGTAACAAAAAATTTATTGGTAATAAGTAATAAAAAAAGCTCATCTGATTGTGGCTAGAGGCACTTGTATTCAGCAAATATTTGTCCAATGTCCTTTCAAA
Organism: Pezoporus flaviventris; assembly: GCF_033815535.1. Lineage (NCBI taxonomy): Eukaryota > Metazoa > Chordata > Aves > Psittaciformes > Psittacidae > Pezoporus > Pezoporus flaviventris. The sequence continues at coordinate 11,704,888 of NW_026892549.1, forward strand.
TGAGAGAAAATACATCAAAAAATCTAAATCAAAATTACATAAAAAAATATGACTAAATCTATTTCCACTTTGTACAATCAGGTTCTGTTTCATATTTATACAACTTAGTTACTTCCTCCTCCTCCCACCTCCCCAAGGTGAACTTGTTCAATATTGAGTTTAAATTAATTATGCTTACTCACAGTCCATTTGTTTGTAGCGGTGAAAAATCAAGGCACTTTTTGCTTTATCAACATCCACACTTAGATATTCTACAAGGCTCCTGCCAAATTTGTGTACTCGAAATGCACCATTTTTAGGACCTGCTCCATATATGTAATCTTCAAAAATGTCAATTCTATGTGGATGCAGTAAACCTTAAATAAAAATGAATAATAAATACAAATATATATTCAAATGTAAACAATTGGGTTTAATAATAACAACTTCAATTGCATTACTGCAGTTACCACCCAAAAGACATCATTATTCAGACAGCTTGTTTTGTACCCACAGAGATTGCCTTTAAAAAAAAGTCTGCTTATAAGAAACACTTCTCATACTACAAGTGAAATCTAAAGCTTTGCATTAGCTTTCTACACAATTCAGCTTCAGAAACCAGTTGATTATTGAAAAGCAGGGAAAATCTCCAGTAAAAACTAGCTAATGAGAATGTACACTTGAACTAGAAATATGCGTGGAAGAAACAGATTATTTTGCTGTACATAAAAGAAACTATTCTGATAAAACATTTCTTAAGCTCCTTCTTACTGTATTTCAAAGTTTAGCTTTCATGCTATGCTTATTTTAATTCATAATGATTGTAAATTAATGCAAAATAAAATGTTAAGACTCTACCAGTTCCTCATTTTTAAGAGCTACAAGCATCAATTAGACTACATAGCTGGATTTGCCATGCACAACTGGCTGTGGAAATTCAGTTTACCCACATAGCAAGGCAATAGCTGCTGACTAAAACCTCTTTGCCAGAGACGTATCTTTTCTCTACTTGAAGCTATAAAGTAACAGAATCTATCATTCCCTGGGATACCTTGTTTCTACTGTTATCCCCATTTACTGTAAAAACGGTTTTATATTTCACTTGTATTTATTCCGATTAAATTATCAGCCTTTATTTGTTCCTATTGTTTTCCACTTATCAGTACTTGATACTCAATGACAAAATATTTATGAATTCTAGTTCATTATTTTATGCTTGTTTAATCAAATGGGTTGCAGTATTTAGTCTCTTTGCTACGCAAGGTCTAATCTCTCCCAATTTTCCTTCTGTCCTGTTTCTCTATTTTTTCCATAGTTACTACAAATGTCAACAGAAGACTTTGCTTATTTAGCCTGTATTTCAGTATTAAATGCTAGGTATGGAAGCAGCAAAGGCTCTACATTCCACTTTCCCTTTTATAAACCCCAAATTTGCTGTGTTTGGCAGCCCTTCATGCTATAAAAATAATAATAAAAAAAAAACCAACAAACCCAAAACCCCTTTCATGCTATAAAATATTTTGAAAGTCATCAACTTAAATGCCTTCTATTCGGTAGCACTGCTGCATGGTTGTTTTGTTTTTTTTTTTCTCTCTTGAAGAATAACCTCCCATTTATTCTTAAAATAAAAATAACTACTGACACACATTAAAACACAAACCTAGGATACTCTGTCAATCTTTGTACCAGCCACAAACACTGAACATGAGTATGAAATGCGTGTTTTGTGACAGACTACAGCCAAGCCACAATGAAATACTATAACCAAAGGAAGTGCAAGCAAAGTCATGAGGAGGAGTTACTCTCTTCTACAATCTCTTGTCAGGCATCTGTACAGAATGGCTCAGTGTTACAGAAGGTTTTAGTCAGATCCCTGCAGCCAAAGTGATCCTTCTTGAGATGACTACTTCTCTGTATATTGATTCAAGTGTGAAATAAAACGGTATTAAACTGGAGTAAGATGATTTAAATCTCATCCTGCTCAGTCTGGATTATGGCAGATTTTTTCCTAGTGAAAAATTCCCCTGGTGAATTCCAGATGTTTAGTTAACAGACTCAGTAGCATTAAATGTAATATCATCCTGATTAAACTCTGTACCAACTGCCCACAATCAATCCTCATAAAAAAGTCTGCTTTCAAATTCATTATTTTTTAGTATTTCCTCTTTCAAAGCAAATTTCATAAATTATTATATATATTATCAAATTTTTGAAAAGTCAACATGCAATTCTATAAAAAACAAAGTTTGCTTAACCAGAATCTCTTTTCTTATGAAAAGAACTTTCCTCATTCACATTCTGTTAGCAGAATTCTCTGATTACTTACTGACCTGAAAGCCAAACCCATTATTTTTCCCAGAACTTATTCAGGTCCACTTTCTATAAACTATACAAGTCCTGCACAACGCAGACAGCTCTAATTTCTAGCTAATCAAAGTGCTTCTCTTGCTATATAAGTCCAAGTGAAGCCAAGTTTAAATATTAATCACAATGTTATTTGATAATACCTAAAATATCAGATTAGATAACAAACTTTTCACTTATCACTGAATCTTTGTTCCCTTGAAGTAAATTTGTGACATTATTTTAAAGCTAAAATTATCCTACCATACATATCTGATTAGATAATATCTGAAGTATTATCTAACAAAGCAATGAATATTACTTAATCACTGCTTTTTGTTTATAGTTTCTCTGAAGAGTGAAATTTCATCAAAATAAAATAAAATAGAAATCATGCTATATAAAAGCTATCTGTACCTTGTTTAGTGCTCACAGACACAACTGAATCAGAACCATCAAAAAGAACGCTGCCAATAACAGATAATTCAAAATCAGCCCAAAACAAACGCTGACTGAACTGATCAACTGCAAGACCTACAAAGAAAAGAAAGTACAGATCAGTATATAAAACCTGAAAAGCAAATAATATTTTTCTACAACTGTACATTTTTATGCTGTTCATATTCTTACAAACACAAAATATGGTGACAATGAAAAGACATGACTGGAAACTAAGAACAATAAAATTTAACACCTGCTGCTTTATCCTTCCCTTTGAGCCAACTGCTGTTTTTCACTTTCTTTAAATTACTCTTCCAAGGTCAGTACCTTTTCAGACCCATCATCCTCAGGTGGTAGAGATATATACAAGGTGAAAATTAAACACAGACTCTAATCTGGTAATTTGCTCTACCAACAAAAAAAAAAAAATCTATTACAACAATAGATTACTAAGCAGTAGCACCATTTTGACCTAGTAGTAGCACCAGTTTGACTGTGTTAATAGCAAGTCATTCAGATTTCATAGAGCTTTCCTAACCTATCCCGTTTCCACGAGTATATAATTGCGGGGTTTCTAATAATCAATACTTCACAAGCAGTAATTAGTATGGAATTAAAAATCAAACTATTTTAATTACATTAATGCTGCAAGACTTAAACAGCAGTGTTGACAGATGTATATATTCACATATATATGAAAAGAAAGCACAAGGGTGATAGAGCTCAAATGAGAATAGCAGATAATGTGACTAACTAGCCTCCAGACAGTAACTAAACAGTTAAATCAAGCAGTCCATGTTTCATAGCAGATGATTACAAGATTAATATGCCATTTTAGGTCAACTCAAAAGTTTCAGCCTGAAAAAATACTGTTTCCATAAAATAATTTAATTCTGAGCTTTTGAAGTCATAGTGCATTTTTAATAAGAATGGGAAAAAGTATCTTTCTTTCTGTTTATGTAAGTAGGTAAGTCAGAAAACCTACATCAAAAGAAATTATACATAATAGCAAAAATATTTCTCTTAAGGTCATAAATTAATCAGCCACAGAGAGATGACGTACAGACCAGTGAAATATGCTTACATTTGCAACTCCATTAAAAAAAAAAAACACAACAACAAAAAAACACCCTCTTTAAAAGAAACACTGGTATTCAGGCGTACATAAGAATAATTTCTGGTAAAAGATAAACACAAGGTGTCAACTCTGTGTGATACATGGTACCGATAAAGGAAAGTATTTTAGAAGCAGTCCCTATGCTCCAGCTTTGAATTATTCTTTTCCTTTCAATAAGAATATTTAAATCTCAAATAGCAAATAAGTAACATTCTCAATGCATCTTTCACAGTGTCAGAGATAACATAATGTAAAAAGTATCTATATTTTGTTTTTTATGTATAGCAGTCCTATGATAGCTGTTATAATGTAAATCCTGTGAAATCAAGCCCAAATGCTCAAACTCTCACACTCTCTTACTTGAAATAGGAAAGACATATTTAGTAGTACATTTAAGAGCAGTGGGACACAGCATTTAGTAAAATCTTAAACTTCATCTAAACAACAGTAATAAAGTCTCATCTGGGAGGAAATATTAAAGGCTTTGGCTCTTTCACTGCATTCAGTTTACAAAGACCACTGACCTGTGTGAAATACAAGAAAAAAAAAAAACAAAAACTCCATAAATGTCTGCTTTCTACCACAAAGAAACAGAAGAAAACCACAGAATTATGCCACAATTGTGTTTTCAGGCAGAAGGGTTAGGAAAATGCAATACTGTGGCGAGGTGTTTCTGAAATTCCCTCTTTGCAAAGACTGCTCACTTTTGGTAACTCTGCTAATTTTCTTTATCTTCATTTTGTTCATCCTTGCAAGGAGGTAGAGGTCTGGTTAAATGTTTAAACGAAATTTTGCTATGTAAAATATATGAAAGAAAATTCTTTGAAGAAAAGTTTTGCATTTCTGCTTCTGGTAAGGTAAGAAGTAAATACTTGCATTTTCAGGCAAGGTTGATTACCTACAAAATTTAGTAAATTCACTAATTCAACATTGATAGCCAAAAAAAACCCCTAAAAAACAAGAAAGGTGGGGGGCAAATGTTCAAATGCCTTTTTGTGTTCACGAAAAGTGATGGCTGGCTCTGTAGGACATAACCTTGCAATAAACTAAACTAAGAAACAAAAACAACAATCCCACCAATTAGAACCAAATCTCATGATCTGATATGTTCAGAATGTTTTATATAAAAACTTCAGCAAAAAATATGTAATAACTCTGATCATCATAAATTTCTGTTGCCTTTCTATTTGAATAATCAGAAGTGTCTAAATTTACTATTACATATTTTTTTTATTATTATTACTGTTGTGCTACTTACTTACCTAAGGAGCATAAGTTTTTTATCCTCAAAGCTTTTCTTATCACATATGTAATTCCTTAAATTCCTATATTTCAATCTAATCCTGTCAATAATCCCCTTTAAGGGATGAGGATAAATTTACATACACAACACCTTAAGCCCACCTTACCATGGAGCTTGACCAATGTTAAAATATTATTACTTGTTGCTGTGACAGTGGCAGTTTCTGAGACACTGAGATATTCATACAGCATCCTCCTGAAAGAAGCCTATGTTTCAAAACATATGCGTGCTGAAGTTGGAAAACCTCTAATTTGCAATGCAGTAACACATTATCATTGTAAGCCTGAAGAGACATCAAATACTGCATGAGAAAACAGGTCAGGACCAAATCAGTCACAGTTTCAAGGCAGGATGCTGCTATTTAAAAGAGAGGTATTTTGTTCTGGATTTATCATTTCCTTTGTCGTATAAATTACTTTTATCCTGCCAATGAAGTCTTAATTCACGAGATCTCAACATGCATTGTCAAGCTTCAAAATAATTTGGTACAACACGGAGATAACTGAGTTGTTGCTTCTGTGAACACCTAAACCTTGTTTTATACCATTTTGCAGTGTATTCAGGAAAGTAACTAGAATAGGCTGTGAGATTTCAAATACTTTCTTAAAAAACGTGCCTCACCACTAACTGGTGTTCCTTTAACTGATTTCGCTTGTTCAGTGTTATTGAAGAAATCATATTTTAACTGATTATATGTAGTCCTTTGGTTTCCCTTTGTAAAATCATCACATTAAACTTTGTATGAAAGTTCAAGTCATATTGAGGTGTATCATTTGAAAACAGAGGTAAGAATTTGATTAGTAACTGCCTATGAATAACCAGAATACATATTTTTAAAAGTTTTGGGTTGTTTTTTTTTTTTTTTCTTTTTTACAGAGACACTGGAATTCAGCCAACAAATCTACACGTTAGGAAGTGCCACGTAATTTGGAAAAATGGATAACCTGTATACCTGTAGGTCTTTGCAAATTCTTTTGAACCAATATCCTTCTCAGAGTACCATCCATAGATGATTCCTCTATGTGAGAGCGATCTCCAATAACTGTCCAGTACATCATCCTGAAAGTATTAAACATGAAAAATAAGCAGGATGCTTATGGAGAACCTCAAAACACTTCACTGATACTAAATTAATATGAGCCTTTAAAACTACCTGAAAGATGGCAGAGAACTGATCCTGATTTACATCAGGTAAATTGAGCAGAAAAGTTAAGTAAATGACTTGAAAAAGTTTAGACATTTGTAGACATAATTTTATTTGTCTTACTCTGCAGTTTTGTTTGAATTGCCAAAAGAAAGTAATGTTGACACATACATACCCCTTTTTAGGATTTACAGCAATTGCATATGGTTCTCCTGCCATGCTTGTAAGGAGTCTTGTACAGTTTGGCCCATTCAATTGACCTACGTTGATGGAGTATCTCAGACTAGTCCAATGAGTTGTATAATAGCTGAACCAATGCATTCTGGAATGATCAGTCCAGTAAATATTTCCAGCAATCCAGTCAACAGCAATACCCCTGGGTCTTTTGAATTCTGGACACTAAAAGGAGGAGATGTTTAAGTTAGATTTATGGAAATGATCTTTCATAGCAGCTGCAAAGTTACACATTTATGTAACTTTTTACAGTTAAGTAACTTTTACCTTTAATGTGGTGAAATATCTTAAAATGCTGTATTGGAAATACGTAAATTCTATCTGTAGGAGATAAGCTCTAAGTGATCTGCTGACAGTTCTATTCAATGCAGAAAAACAAGTTACTGTTTTAAAACAGCTGCCTTGAGTCTAAGGCTACCTACATTAAGAAAAAGGCACTTAGGCATGAACTATTTGAACTACAGATAATGAAGCCAAATAAATTTTACACACTGTAGCTCAAAAGTAAAGGAAAATCAAGAATTGAGGTTCTACAGCTATTATACTCCAAGCAGAACTATGCTATAATGTCCCATCCCAAAGCCTTAAGTAAAAATGGTGCTTGAGACCATCCTGAGGTACAGCTGCTCACAGTGTGCCAAGGATAAATAAACCCACTGCATTTAGAAAACCACAGTGAAGTACCCCTGTATTCTGACCAATACTAGTATGCAGTTATAAGGATCTTTTTACTTGTTTCTCTTCCTTGCTGCTAACTGTTCCCATGTTCCACCACTGATTGAAACTAGTTAGTGCAATATTCAGCTTCACATGTAAAAGAGGCTTGACTGATTGTAACTTCAAAATTATAAACTGTGGTATCTCTGTCTTTATCCCCAAAAAATGTTCCTATAGATAGAAGTTCATATTGCAAATAGGAAATATATATAAATAGTTTCTCAAGTCTGGTCAAATTCCTGCAGAGGAGTAAAATCTGTAAAACAGGACTACCTAACTATTTCTAACAAGAATGCAGAATAACAAAAAATTCAAGACCCGCATGAACTAAATACATATGCAATTGTTTGCCTGTTTAACTAGAATGACATCAAGTTAAATTATGAGCAAAAATGCCTATTACTTGGCAAATGCAGTAATGGAATGCTACTAAGTTATGTTACTAAAAATCAGGGAAGAAATCCTAAATAACTTGTTTTCCTCAGGTGCCAGAGTTCTCTAATACTGCAAGATATTTGTACATTATTTTAATCATAATGCAAAAGTTCATTCTCTAGGTGAAATAATAGAACTGCAAAGGTGAATTTAGATACTCCATTGTTCATAAACCTTTATTCTGCAAAAATGTCACAGAATGCATACTCTAAAGACGTACAGAACCCTGACTTTCTGTTTAGATGAGTATTAAAGAACCAAAAGCAATCACTGCATTTACAAAACAGTATTTTTTTATAAACAGGGTCATAGTCACTTTTTAATCAAAATAATTCTTTGTTATGATATTTGTAGCATATGGTTTCAGAGATACCACAAACATTTTTTTTTTTTTTACATTATCCAAGCAACATTCATGTAAAGGACAAGATATCGAAAAATGTAGGTATTTGCAGATAAGCACAATTGTATTTTTAATCCAAACTCCTTTTAATTCTGGGTAATATTCAGGCACTTGGGTCAAGAAGCCTCTCATACCTGGAGACTAAAAAGGTTAATGACACTGGCCTACAAGGAGGAACCAAACGTTACTCTAAAAGGAAAGCAGCTATCACGGATAGCACAGTCCCTTGTCCTTCTGTGGACTGTTAAAGAACCACTGTTGACAGTACAACTACATTTTCTGGTATCAGGTAAGGACATGATGGGAGTTACCGTACAGTGAGAGACAGTTCCCCAAAAACTGGTCTACAAGCAAATAAGAAAAAGGAATGTCCTAAAAAGATTCCAGAACAAGCTTGAGTTGCTTATTAACACTGACCCTTTTTCATTCTTCTCAACAATACAGAAGTGAAATTCCAGTAATACTGCAGTGCATATTAAAGATCAAATGAGCAAGGATATAACCAGAACGGTAAAGGAGCCATCTGGTGTAAGACACAAAAAAAGAGAATAAAAACCACTAGCTGATGCTATGGCTGTGTAATTCTCAGTTGTGTTCATTAAATTTCATCCTAGCTACATCATATTTCTGATGTGTTATGCATCTTCTCATACTGTCTAGGAAAATTACTTACTGTAAATGAGCTTTTACCTAATGGCTTATTTGGATTATGCTAATTTTGAAGAATGAATTTGTATATAGAACACGGATGAAAATACATGAACAAAATCACATTATTATTTTCTACAGTTATTTTAGCCCACTTTGATGCTGAATAAAATGCACTATAACTTATTAGAAAAATAAGGGTTTGAAGCCTAATTGCCTTTTACAGTATGGTATATTATAGTCTAACTAAAAACTGTGTCAGCCTGATGACTTTTGATCAGAATTGCTACCTATTGTAAAACCTGTTTTAAAGATAAAGAATTTAGAAAAAAAAAGGAAAAAAAGAAAAAGAAAAAAGGATTATTATAATGAAACAAAAGAGGAAAGTAAAAAAAAGAAAAAAAAAGGCTTGAAATTGAGAACCATGCAGATGTAACAGTAGATTACAGAAGTATTTTCCACCCCGAAAGCTGACTTTGAATGAAGAAAATATGTCACACATGCAGCAGGAACCCATCATCTTGATGCTTAGCATTTTAACACAGTAAGACTAAATTACAAATGTAATTTATACCATAAGCAGGTGTTAAGCAATATTTTGTCTATTTACATTATTGACATTTTTGGTATGGCATTGCTCTGGAAAAGGAAACTAATGATTTTTTGTTGCTTAAAATAGCCTCATTAAAAAAAATGCATTATCTAATGACATATTATTAGAACGATAGAAAAAAAAAAAAAACAGAAACAATAATACTGGAAAACTTAGAGGCTTTTACTTGCTGAAAGAGAAAATTTTCCTCAAGAGATGAGCAGCCCAATAGATGCAATGGTTCATCAAACCATCATTTTTATTACATTAGTAGGATCATTTTAAAATCCCAACCAGCTGATTCTAGAAAGAGATGGTTTCCTAAGTACATAAAATTAATCCATATGGAGCTATAGCTTTAAGATAAAACCACAAATTAGTGATATTTAGAGAAAGCAGTCTAGAAATTGTTTCCATTCACAGAGATGCACTGAATTTCACTGAGCCCTGGGACAAATGTGAATATGCATGTGAATATATCAAAGGAGTGGTTAAGGGTCCTTGTTAAGCTCTCCAAACACTGGGACTGAAGGAAGCTGCTAACACATTGACTGGATACATTACAAACCTACGTTTTTCTTCCTACTATATGGTACAATTATTTTAAAGCTCAGCTTTATGTCCTTTTCCACGAAAAACAGCACTTGAGTTCAAATGGCAAGGCACTCTGTTTTGAATATTCACGTCAGGTAACTTATATATCTCTTCCAAGGATTATTCCAGTAAACAGCTTCACTAGTTATCAGCAATTCATTTATACCGTCTTAACTCAATTAGAATGCATTCCTCTTCTGCCTCTGTCAATAAACTCTGAAGAGTTTATATTTACTATTTCCTTTAATACTTCTAATTTGTACGAAGCTTAAACCCTTTTTTGCAGAAAAATACAAGAGATACTTAAAGCTATTCTTTGAGGAAGGCTCTTGATATGCTAATTCCATGGAGCAATTTCAGTTGAGATGGATTTTTGCATTAATGTAATTACCTGAGAATGCAGGTGACTTTGCTCAAGTTTGCTGTCCTGATTTACATATCAAAGTGTAGATATAAAAGTTATAATGTAATCTTTGAAAAGTTATCCATTAAAAAACTTGGGTTAAAAGTAAGGAATTCTCAAGCTTTTCAAAACCAAATCTAAGTGACTGTATTAAAGCAACACTATAAAACTAATTAACCCACTGATCGGTTATATATATAAGGTAATAATATTTGAGTATGAATTAGAGAACGCTGAGAAAATATCCTGAATAGTTTAACACAATGAGAAATAAATACTTCACAAATATAAATGAAATCTATCAAAGACATATTCAGATACAGGCTATGCATTTTCCACACACAGATTTGTAAAAAAGGTTTGCATGGCTTGGATCAAGAACCTTCATGAGCAACTACCTGCACTGACAAAGGAAAAATAGTTTATAATGAAAATCATATTTTTTCCAATAATTTTGAATTAAGAGGAAGTGACTAGAAAGTATTCTTGCATAATACTGAAACAGGGATATAAAAAGCAGAAAGTATTTCAGTACTTCAGAAAAATAACAGGAATTCAAACAACATTTTATTATTTTAAACAGGGAGACATTGTCACATCCTTATCCTTGCAGAAGGCATCTGCATATTAACCAAAAAGAAAAGAAATAAATAACAATCCCCCCCCCCCCACTTTAATTTCACAAGACTTTACAAGTTCATTGCTTTCTAATAATGAACTTGACAGAGATGTGTCTATCAGGATTTCCTAAGCACAGGTACATTTCAGTGAGAAAAGTCACAGTAAACTTCAATACATACTAAAGAATCCTTCCCCAAAACTCAAACGACATACCTGACCTAGTTAGGGTTGGAAAGGACCTTAAGATCATCAAGTTCCAACCCTCCTGCCATGGACAGGGACACCACACCAAACCACGTCACTCAAGGCTCTGTCCGACCCGGCCTTGAACACCACCAGGGATGGAGCATTCACAACTTCCTCAGGCAACCCAGTCCAGTGCCCCACTTTCTACTTTAGATTTACTTCCATATACTTTCTACCAATAAAACCTGGACCATCTTGTGCTAGGCAGGCGGAAGTGTTGTTTTTTAACCTGTCTTCCCATACATATGCCATCACAGACACAAGGTATCCTCAGTCCATTGCTGTCTACATTCTCAGTTTTTTTTGCCGTGCTGGCATTGAAGGTCAGGAATGTCAGCTGTTTGCAAAGGAAATACCTCTGGATGAAAAGTACTTAGAAGTGGTTTCAGGTGTGTAAGAGTTGAATGATAGATGGAAGCTTAGTCTACTGTTGCTACTGCTGTTTATTCTGCTGGGTATATAAAAGTATTCATGTGATGTAAGGTCATCACTGCTACCTCACTGCTACCTCTCCTTAATTTAAGGAAACAGCAGAAAGGTGATATTTCTAACCTGATTTATTACTGGCCAAGAAAAAACTAAAACTCTCCTATGCCACCACATCTAAGTAAAAAAAAAACCCTGAATTTACAGCATTATAGAAACATGAATTTAAAGATTGTTCACATTATTATCTTCACTACACACAGTAACACTTCCTTGAGAATTTTGTAGAAATATATTAGACAAAATGACTATCAGCCTGCATCTATTTTCAAGTAAAGACCACTTGAAAATACCCTAGGTTATAAAACCCCTAATTTCTGTTGTAAAGTGCAAAATTACATCAATGTTTATTGAAAAAAGATACTATACAGTTCAACATATAAACGAATAAATACATGTTGTTATAATTTTTATATGTTTGACAGATCTTTGTTAATATTATTGTTTATATGGTCACTATAGAAACCAAGCTTGCCTTTGGCCTATCTACATTTTCTGTCTTCCAAGCATTTTGCAACTCATGCCTTTCTTTAAATCATGTGTTGCTTACATACATCTATAATATCATCTCTTGATGGTATAACCTTTCCAAGCTTCTCACATACTAGTTATTTCTCTGTAGAAAGCTTTTTTAAATACTACAGTTGTGTTCTCTTAGAGATCCAAGTCTGTCAGTCTTGAATGGAAATGCCTTAGAAGACATATACACTATTTGAATAAAATTGTTTTCAGGTAGACATTTTAATGAGCACATATTATAGACAATTAGAAAAGGAAAATGTAATAAATTTGTATTACGTAATCTTTGATTTTGATCACTTACTATCAAGCCGCTGTTACTTTGCCTTCTCTCCTGGTCTTGAAGTTTTCTGTAGAAAATCCCTCCTGGATTAAACTGAGTACTCCAAACAATCATGTCCCCTTGAAAATATGCATCTATTCCAGTTATCCTTGAATTATGTTCAATATGCAATATTTGCTGACGAACATCACTGTAGTTGAATGGATATGCAAAACCCACGATGTCAGTGTCATTAGCAACATAGAGAACTTGATCTTCAGAGCCTAGGGATTATTGTAATGAAACAAAAATAACGTAACTATCAAGCAATGCAAAATCAGTAGTTTTCACTCCAGTAGCTTTTTGGTGTTTATCTTATATAATTTCTGTTATAATTTCTTATGTTGAAATTATTTTCTGATTGTTGAAGACAGCAAAACCACTCACACTCTGGATGATAAATACAACTCTTCATACTATGTGTATTACTTCAGTGCTCTCTAAGTTCACACTGTGACACTTAAGACTATGTTTTAAGGAATATATAATAATTTGACCAGCTTAAGCAGTATATAAAAATTGGGGATATTATGCATTAAGCCCAATATGAATCGCTATATATTTTTATATGCATGTTGTGTCTTGAGGGTCCAAAATACATATCTATTAAGGGAACACAAAGTTGCCAATGAGCATTATTTGAAATTGCTTAATTGGAAATTAGAATTTGAATGATCCTGCATTTAATGAAGGCAGTGAAATTCTGAAATTGACTGCAATACGAGCAAACTGGATGAAAGTTGCTACAGAACATACGCAGTTGTGTCTTATATTTCCTTATATTGCAGATTGTAAACATTTATGCATACCTGTGAATGGGTGGTACTAGTGGATACCTAGCTACCGCCTTAATTCAGATGTTGTAAAGTATGTTATTCATTAAAAAATGCTCTCCAGTAACCACTAAGTTTTGAGAAAGTTTCAAATCTGATGTAACCATTAAATTGTACTTGCAATTTTGTAATTTTCCCATTTATATCACATTTATCTATAGATAATCAACTTATAAGAATGTCTGTCCAACACATTTCCTCCTTAGGAGTATGAAATATCAAAAATAATTTGTTCCCTCACTCCTGCTAAATACAAGAAAAAGAGAGGAGTTCATTAAAGCAAGTACCAACAAGGGGAAGAAGGAAACAGTAACTGTATTACAGTGGTAATGAAGCTGTGAAAAATTCAGCTGGGGTAATGATTCCCAGATATTTAAATTATAACCCCTCGGAATTATGTCTGTATTTCTATAATAACAAGCCACTATCTACAAAGCTTGCTTGTTTCCATGTCATAATCTGACTGCTTTTGCTGCAATACACAATGATGCTAAATCCTGGTAAAGTCCACATTATATAGAAGAAATTACTAATGATTCACTGATATAATCTTCCCATGGTAAATTTGATTCAAGAGAATGTGCCAATGCATGTTAGAAACCTGTCACCATCTAACTACCTAGCATGGCCATACCTACATTACTGACTGGTGTGCTACAAAGAAGGAAGAACTGGATTTAACATCATACAGTCTATTATGGTTCTAGGATGCATGCCCACAATATGTGCTTACTGACCATAAGGTTCAGACCCTGTACTGCTCATAGCTGTGCACCAGTTATGCACAGAGACATATGAGGAGCCACACCTTCTAACGTCAACACTCGTTCTGCACTGAAGACTCCAAGTGTAGGCATAAGTCAAATTCACACCAAAATCTCACTCAATTGCAGGTGAGACATTATGATCATATTTATAGTCATTCAGATAAAGATCCATAAAGATTACTTTAACTTTACTCAGGCAGCTGGATTATTGCTTGTTTCATTATAATTACCAAGTTACCTAATACCCAGTCTTAATACCTCTAATACCTCTTAATACCAGTCTTAATACCTCTACTTTGTGCAATACCTCTGTCTTATGAAAGGCAGAAGTAACCTCTATGTGTGTGTACTGCTTTACTTTCACTAGAGCATGATCTAGGCAGCTGATTTATATGAGGAGTATAATCTTAGGTGACTGTACTTAGAAAGACTTTACTTAAATGACTTCTATATGATTTCTCAACAAGACAAAGCAAAATATATTAACTCTAAATACTACTTATTTCTAAAGTCCTAAAACATATTTCTATGAAAGAGTTAATTCTTCTTCTCAAGCTCCTGAAAATTCACCAAAATGTTTACATGCTTGCCCATATAAAATCTCTGTTTTTCTTATCTGTATTTATCTTTTTGTAAATAGAGATGTAGTAGAGATGGAGTTGGAAATGGGCTTTCATATTAGATATGCTCATTTACACGGAAGTGCTAAGAATTTACTGCTTACTGAAATGAAAGGTAAACCTGAGTGGTTTTGGGAATTATTTCTGTGCACTATTCAATAAATATTTATATAAAAATAGACTGTATATACAACACATCAGTGTTACCAACCATGTTCATAGCAAATTATTTAGTATTATCTCTCCATTTTGATTTTTATAGCCTTACCTTTTGCTATGCAACTGTTATTCCTCTCCTTATAATTTTTCTCACATGCACATTTGTATGACCCCTTAATATTATTGCAGTGTTGGGAGCAGGCACCAAATACCATACACTCATTGATATCTATGAGGAAAAGAATTGTAATTTATACACCTATAGTTTAATAAACTATTATTTAACATGTTCAGAAAAATCATGGAACAAAGCAGATGAACAAAAGGAATCGCATAAGCATTGGTGTTATCTTGCAACAGTATAAAGAAGCCTTCTGCAGTTATCACTGTTATTTCCACTGCAATCGAAGTATCTCAAGGATTTTTTATATTATTTCTCTATCCTTCCTACATCAACCTATTATCATCAGCCCTTGAAATCAACTTTGAGGATGAAAATATCTGCTACAATTATCTCCAACATACCTAACTCTGGTACTGTCAAAGCTACGTGATTATCCCTTACTGGAAAAAGCTCCTGTGTATACCTTTTTCTTAAGAGCCAAAGATGGAAATTTTTATCTGCAAGTATACATTCCCTTTGATAGTCCCACTAAAGTGATCTCCACCTTTTTTGTAAGTTACTGCTCACCAGTAAAGAAAATAAATTCACAACCCATTCTTTGGGAGAGTAGATTTATCTTACCTTTCTGACAAGCTCTTTCATTATAACAACTGTGCCTCTTTTTTCTGACCAGTGTGCCATCATATATATTAAGACTACATTTTTTAAGGAATTTTACTTTCAATATGCTTATTTTTATTTCAGTTTTCGTTTATGCATCTTCATTATTTTAAACATCTCAAAATATTCTCATATACCAATTTAAACATCCCAAATTCTCAGTTAAATAATTCACTAGGCCTTAAACCACCCATTTACACCTTAAATCATAAAATCACTTTACAGCCTACCAAACACCTTTAGACATTCCCAACCAATCTTAATATTTGATAACCTTTCATGATAAAATGCAGAAATCTACATCCTGTAAATCCTTTCTGTTTCTTTTCTCAATAGGATTTCTTAATCCCATAGCTATGAGTTTTGACTCTACACAGAAAAACTATGTGATATGTATCCCTTTCTCCAGCATAGAAAATTGACAATGCAGATGATGTTTAATACTGTGCAGCAGCAGATGAAGGAAAAGACCTGTACCTTCACACTGTCTGTTCCTCTTGTTTCTCTGAAATCCAGGTTTACACTGACACAGAAGGGATGTTTTCGTTTGATTACAGTATGCATCATCTCCACAAGGATTCACATCATCTTCACATGTATATTCGGCAACACCTAAGCATAAACAAAATGTCTAAAATACTGCTACAGATATAAACTGGTAAAAATAAGACCTAAGATAACAACAACAAATAACAACTTTATCTGTTAAAAGAGTATCAGGTAAATTTTACATAAACCTATGATATTACAGTATATGCCTACATATATACATAAATTGACTGAATTTAATTTAGATACTTCATTTCTCGTCAAGAATTCACTACTAAAACTGATCTTGTTTCTAATACGAAATAAAATGCCATCAACTTACAGCTAAGCTATTTCAAAAATGCAAGAACTACTCTAAAAACTACAACCTAAATTGCTACAAAATTTGCCCTCCTCTTGTGGTAGATCAAATAGAATGAACTCTTTCTTTAACTAAAACCCCACAACTTCAACTCTAATTAACTGTCGTGTTGTTGAGTAAATTTTGCATGGATGAAAGTATCAGTTAATTATTTCTTTTCTGCTACAATCACAAAAACTTATCTTGTCAAACTCACTTATTTTGCAGTCTTTCTCATCTGAACCGTCTCCACAGTCATCAAACCAATCGCACTGTAACTCCATTGGAATACATTTCTTATCATTACAAGCAAACTCATCTTTTTTACATGGTCTTGCTTTATATGTGATTTTATCTATATAATTGCAAATTAATGAGAGAAAAAAAAGTCAGTATTTAAAAATCTTACATTACTTTAGACACATACAAATGGGAATGACCACAAAGCATTAAGGAACTGAAAATTATTTCAAGCTTAATTTGTTTCAATTTCAAATTCTGATCTACTAACCTCCAGTTAAGCTTTACTGAAGGACAAGCAGATCTCTGTAACACAGTTTGCCTTCAAGTTGTTTTCTTTGATCTGAATGCCTTGAAAGGTAATGTCACCTACCACAGTGATCTTCATCCGAGTTATCACCACAGTCATCAACCTCATTGCAAATCTGCTCAGGTCGTAGACAAACCCTGTTGTTTCTACATCTGTACGGCCTTGTTGGAGGGCATGGAAACTTTACTGTACATTAAAAAAAAAAGAATCAGCTATTAAAAAGCTAGTATTCTTGACACTTCTATAATGTCTCCTTATCAAAGTAATATGCAGATAGGGAACACAGTTATACATGGCATATGAATGGTACTCGATTTTAACTTCTAGTACCTAATGTAACAGCACTTTAACAATGTTTACAGTATAAGTTCTTCATTTAGGAAATGAAATTATTTTGTGTGATAAGCCTAATTACACTTCTTTTTGAAAATAAGTAGTATGACAAATAAAGGAAGTAGGAAGATTAATGATGATCAATATTTCAATGTAGAAGTAACTTTTTCTCATCTTCTACAAAAAGATTAATTTCTCACGAAATACCTTCTGTGAAATTACTTGAACAGCAACAACAGAAAGCTATATCCCACATTTCAAGCTAATCTTCTAAAATAAAATAAACATAGACACTGATGTCCTTATACAGTTATGTACATTGAATGTCAGTTCTTGCTTTAGCACATAAAAACACTGAAAAACATGTCATACCACACATTTCAGCAACTTCATCAGAGTTATCTCCACAGTCATCCTCGCCATCACAAACCCAAAAATGTAGTTTGCAGAGGGAATTGTTGCACAAAAATTCATCAGCTCTACATATATTTCCCCCTGGGAGGATGAAAAAACAGAAAAAAAACAACAACCAACAAACCAAACAAACAAAAAAGCAAACCAGAAAAATGAAAGACAAACAAAAGAATGTTAGTTCTTGATAAAACCAGTACAATCACTTATCATATACTATCTGCAAAGAATGACACACATTTAGCATAACTAAATGTATGAATACCAAATGAAAAGGTTTGAAAGGCAGAGAGAAGTTTTAATTCAAAATCTCTTTCTTGACCATACACTTCTTTCGCTTTCTTTTCATGACTATCAGCTAGGAATTACCTATTTGGCCTGACTACAAAAAGCAGTTATCAGAGACAGACACTCAAAACTCAGTTTAAAAAAACAAAACAAAACAAACCAAAAAAAACCCACCACAAAAAGGCCATTAATTTGTGTTATTAAAAAGTGGTACAAATCAGAATACATAATGTCATGGTTTAAGACCAGCCAGTAACTCAGAACCATGCAGCCACTCGCTCACTCCCCCCACTTCTTCCTCCCCCCGCTCCTGGAGGGATGGAAAGGAGAACTGAAAGAATGTAACTCCCACAGGTTGAGGTAAGAACAGTCCAGTAACTAAGGTATAACACAAACCACTGCTGCTACCATCAATAATAATAATGATAAGGGAAATAACAAGGGAAGAGAATACAACCGCTCACCACCCGCTCACCGATACCCAGCCTGACCTGAACAGCAATCTAGCCCTTCTGGGTAACTGCCCCCAGTTTATATAGTGGGCATGACATGCTGTGGTATGGAATACCCCTTTGGCTAGTCTGGGCCAGGTGTCCTGTCTCTGCTTCCTTATGACTTCCCCTTCTCCCTGACAGAGCATGAGACTGAGAAAGTCCTTGATCAGAGTAAACATTGCTAAGCAACAACTATCGGTATTACCAGTGCTGTTCCCAGGTTGAAAGTCAGAAACACAGCACTGCACCAGCTACTAAGAAGGAGAAAAATGACTGCTATAGTTGAACTCAGGACACAGAAATATGGTTAATCTTGTGAAAGGCCACTTCAGTCCAGGTTTGTTTTATATGAATGTCTGATCTTCCAACTCCACCTCTCTAAGCAACATATTGTGCTCAGAAGAGACAAAGTGATTGCAGTCCTTTAGACATGGGGTAGCATCTTTTCCTTCTGAGGAGCAATAGGGCTGGCCAGGCTTGTAACATCCCCATCAACTATAAATTCTGTATTTAGGGAAGACCTAGCCATGCAGGCACAGAGCAGATAAAGACTAGGTGACCTCTAACAGTCTCTTCCTTTTATTAACTTCTGAAATTTCTCATTAAGATATTTACTTAACACAGAAGGCAGCAAGAATAAGTTCTTCCGTGTAACTTCAGTATTGATTTAATCATCTAACAAAATGAAACAGAGGGTGAGAGAAAATATTTTAAGCTGGAGTGCTCAAGCTTTAAAAATTCGTTCAAGATGGATTCAGTTTTAATATGTGCAGCAGTAAGAAGGCATTTTGTTTCAAAATTATGACTAAATTTTGCCATTACCAATCAACAAAGTTATGGAAACTTCTTGAAATAGATTTTCTGCATTACATATTTTCATGGTAATTGAATTCTCAGTTTCCTGAGAGGAGTGTAAAAGAAATAAAGCTGTGTACCTGCAGAGGAGGAAACAATGAAATTTTATATGTTAACACCAAACCTCTAGCTGTGGCTTACCTCAGTGCATTACACCCCCCCCCCCCCCCCCATTTTTTCCATCAGGCTCCAGTGGCTTTTTACTTATTTATTCAGTGCTCTCTCCACACCCCATTAAAATAAAAAAAGTCACTTGTTTTGCTATACAGAATTCAGAATGTTTTAATTTCCACACCCCACACCCCCCCCCCGAATATTGATTTGCATGAAATACCCACTGTGTAAGAGAATTTTGGGAACTCTGACTCTATATTACCAAATATAAATAACTCCCATTGCAGAGATAACTTAGGAACATTAACAGAAATATTCTTCATTATTATCCAAGAAAAATATATAGAATTCAAGTGTTCTTCATTATGAAAGACATGAATATAAATAAGTGTGTGTGTGTAATGACAATATAACCATAATTCTAGTTGTGTAATAAGATTGAAAAGAGCTAAGTTTATAAATATGCACATTGGGCTACAGAGAAATATCACGGAGATTGTTTTAGAATGCTGTAGAATGAAACTCCATTTGTGTTTGCTGTATTTCCAAAGAGGAAAAAATTAGTTATCAGTGAGATAAACTGGCATTTGTTTCTTGTGATTGCTCTGCCTGTCATAATTCCTTTAGAAAACAGATTTCTGTAACAGAAATCATAATTGTGACATAAATACAAAGTATTACAGCAATAACCAACTATGCAAAAGGCTTCTTATTGCATTATGAGGAATTTGCAGTTCACAAAAACTCCATTGTGCTAGCCAAAGAATAATGTAGGCTTCAGATAAAATGAGGACTTTTCTATTTACTTACACTACATTGGTTTTTAAAGAGATACAGCCCATGTATTTTAGCAGTTTTAAACTCTAGTATAACTTTTTAAAAAACTTTATCTCAGTCTTCTTAAAATAATTCATTCTTCAACACTTCAAAACATGATTTCTCTTTGCATCTAAACATATCTGGAATATTCTTCCTATTTTCTTCATTTTCTGATCTGTTTCAAAATTAATCATCCCATATAACTTCTTTTTTTCCTAGTGGTAAGTGTTGCTTAACAAACGTACAACAAAATAAGCTAAGGATATTTTTTCTTGGTAATTGCTGCTTCATCTCTGATTATTATTCTTACTTGTTATTGTACTGCGCAATGCTTTTGAAGTTACACACATGTGACTGTAGATGACTAACACAGAGAACTACTCACTCACTTACTTAAAAAGAAAAGGAAATGAAAAATCTGGAGAAAACTAAGAAGCTGACAAAACACTGAGTCAAATTTTGCTTTTAAAAAAATCTAAGAATTTCTGTTTGTCACAATTATCGAACTATGAAAATTAGATGAGTAGATGTATTTCTCAAACACATATTTGGAAGCTTAATCACAAGCATGAAGGTTTAAGCATTAAGCATAGTGCTTAACGCCCTATGAATGAACTTATGTGCCTAGTTCTCTGTAAAGAGAGTGAGAATTCAAAACGCAGTTTTATGGGTTATTATTAGGTGCAAAATTTCATCTCCCTAGAGAAACAAAATAACACCATAATGTCTGCTGTGGGGACAACACAGCAGGGCATAAACAAGCCGGAAGATTCCTGGAATGTGTTGGTACCACCATCCTTCTCCAAGTGGTAGAGGAGCCAAAAAGCAAAGGTGCCATGCTAGACACTGTTTTCAGCAACAGGGAGGAGCTGGTGAGAGATGAGGAACTCAAGGGCAGCCTTGGCTGAAGTGACCATGAAATGGTGGAGCTCAAGATACATTATAGGGAAGCAAGGAGGATGAAGAGCAAGCCCACTACCCTGGATTTCGGAAGAGGAGACTTTGGCACTTTCAGGCACCTGCCTGGTGAGTATCATGGGATAAAGCCCTGAAGGAAAAAGGAACCCAAGAAAGCTGGTTAATATTCAAGGATTACCTCCTGCAAGCTCAGAAGCAATGCACCCCAACAAAGAAGCAGTCAGGCAAAAAGGCCAGGAGGCCTGCATGAATGAACAAGTTGCTCCTGGACAAAATCAAACACAAAAAGGAAGCCTACAGAGGGCAGAAGCAAGAAAAGGCAGCCTGGGAGGTATAGAGAGAAATTGTCCGAGCAGCCAGGGATCAGGTCAGCAAAGCTAAAGCCCTCATAGAATTAAGTCTGGCTGGGGACATCAAGGGCAACAAGAAAAGCTTCTATAGGTATTTCAGTGATAGAAGGAAAACTAGGGAAAATGTGACATCCTTGTCTCCAAACTGGGGACACATTGATTTTCAAAGAAGAACCACTTGGTGGATAAGCAATTGCCTGGATGGTCGCACTCAAAGAGCTGCAGTCAACAGTTTGATGACCAAGCAGAGACTGGTGACAAGCACTGCTCCTCAGGGATTGGTACTGGACAAGCACTTTTTAACATCCTTGTCAATGACATGGACGGTAAGACTGCACCCTCAGCAAGTTTGCCAAGGATACCAAATGGTTGACATGCTGGATGGAAGGGATGCCATCCAGAGGAACCTTGACTTCAGAAGTTGGCCCATGCAAATATCATGAAGTCCAAGTGCAAAGTCCTGCATGTGGGTTGGTGCAATCCCAAGCACAACTACAACAAGAGCAGAGAATGGCTTGAGAGCAACCCTGAGGAGAAGGATTTGGGGGTGTTCGCTGATAAGCTCAACATTACCCAGCAATGTTCACTTGCAGCTCAGAAAGCCAACCATGTCCTGGGCTCCATCAAAAGAAGCATGACCAGCAGGTTGAGGGATGTGATTCTTCCCCTCTACTCTTCTCTCTTGAGACCCCGCTTCGAGTACTTCATCCAGCTGTGGGGCCCCCAAAATCACAAGAATGAGGTCAAAAGAGGTCACAGAGCTTTCATTTCATCACTCAGAATGGCCAGGGCACCACTAAATTACAATGTGTGTTAATAAAAAAAATGATAAAGTAAGCCCTTTAAAGAAAAGTTATCTCTTGCCTTGGTCACAATTTTCTTCATCACTGCCATCCACACAGTCATGGATCCCATCACAAAGCCATCTGACTGGTATACAGTAAGCCTTATTTTTGCATCGAAACTTATCTTCTTTACATTCTGCTACACAATCCATCTGTGTGAATACAGATACGAATGAAGTGTTAATGAACAAGAGCTGTGACATACTTAAGACAAACTGAATGAAATTTACCAATGCTGGTTTTTACTGCATTGTGTATTTAATACAATAAAGTTGCCCCTGACAATATAATGTGCAATTTAAATAGTTACTGAAGTCCAAGTGAATCTGTAATCACACCTTATATGTGTTTTGGTATTACTTCTTTACTTTGCTTAATATTAGCATTGGGGAAAATGGCTACATTTACATTTCTGAAGTCAACTGTTCTACAAGAAATGATCCTTTAACTGGCACCTTCATGGTTGTGAGAAATAACAGAATTGGTACTTTTTTTCCTGAAGTTGTTCATGAAAGTGATAATTTTTTTAAAACATATCAACAGTGCAACAGTAGGAAGAGCATGGCATGAAGGCCCATGCAGTCTGAGGTGCCTGCTAGGACTGTATGAAATGAATCTAGATGACAGTGTAACTACCAAGGAGCAAAAATCATGGGACTGTTATCTGACAGTGTTCAAGGGATGCAAAAAAACACCCCAAAACATTTGCCCTTTTAATTATTTTCAGATCTAAAACTGTTAAGAAATTTCATGTCGAAGAGTAGGTGAGGAAAAAAAAAATCAACAGAAATTTGTCACCTACCTCATCAGATCCATCAGTACAGTCATACTCTCCATTGCATTTCAAAGATGCTGAAATACAGCCTCCACTTGCACACACGTACTCACTTGAAGAGCACGTTGGAGACGCTGATTACAGACACATATTTTAGCATTAAGAAAAAGACAATTCATATATAAGTTGTTTTATAATTTATTTTCATCTGGTTAACATACTGAGTAAATATATACTTGTAGATGACCAGAGCTTTCCCAAACTATTTCATAAACTACTACATATTTGACAAAACTGGATTGTTGCATCACAAGTAAATTGTATAAGGATAGTGAAAGGATATTTGCATTTTATCACTGAGAATTGTTCTTTGCACTCCTTGCTACTTCTAGTGCCTAAGAAACCTTGATTTGTTGATTTATTTTATCCTTATTTCATTCTGATTTAGTCCTTACTAAATTTTATTTCTCAGCATTATTGAAAACAATACCTGGTTCACAATTTTTCTCATCCTCCCCAAGTTTGCAGTCTTCATGACCATCACATTTCCATTTTGCAGGTATGCATTGACTGTTGGAACACTGGTACTGATCTCTAGAACAGCTTGTTTCACAATACCTCTGGTACAATTAAAAAAAAAAAGTATATACAGGATAAGGAGTTTAATATAAACATTGGTAAATATACAGTTTATCACAGAAGTTACAGTCAATATTCCTCCACACTGTGAAATACAGTCAGCCTTATAAAAAAAAAAAGTATTTGTAGATACGATTTGTGAAAGGTAGCTTGCACCCTCTAAGTAGATGGGAAGCAGCTGAGCACGAAAGAAGGGACAAAAGTGACATGAATGAACAGAAAAATAGCAAAGTCTTATCTAGTGAGTTTATGGTAAACAACAAATAGTCTGCATTGTTTTCTTGAAAAAAAACAAAACAAACCCCAAACAAACCCCAAACAAAACCAGAACACTGCTATGTGTGGAAAGAACAGTTCCCCAACCAGGACACAAAATATTTCCAGGATGGGAAGAGGTTCAAATTATTGCTAGGATAAAAAGATGCAGACTATTGTTAAATGACTTGATTTTATTTGTACATTCTCTTTTTTAGGATAACTATTTAAATAGGTTTAGATTTAATGAATTAAAGATATTTGTATATATGGATTGTGTAGAATCATCACTGCTGCTTTTTAAAATATTCATGTGTGGGAATCCATTCTCCAAAATATAAACCTACTTATATCCTAAAGAAGTATTTTTCCTGGAAGAAGCCTACCTCATCTGAGCCGTCTGCACAGTCATAGTCTCCATCACACCAGAATCTTGCTGAAACACAGTCTCCATTTGCACAAAGAAAGTCTTTCAAAGTGCAGGTTTGAGGCTCTGAATAAAGAGAAGTAACAACCCTAGGTTTATTAGCATTTCCATAAAATATTTTACACATAAACCCCCAAATTACTTAATGAATGACTACATCAAAGTCAAAACTTGCAAACTGTGAGGGGTTTTGTTTCTTTTTTTTTTTTTCCTGTAGGATAGAGTTTCAAATAAAAATCTGTTTTCCAGAAATCAAGTATGGGAGGAAGCATGACAATATTCTCCTGACTTAAATACTGACAAAATTGTCAGAGAGATTTAAGAGAATGAGAATTTGTAAAAGTCAGTGGATAGTATAAAAGAAACTACTGTTGTCAATTCGTTAGAAAACAGAAAAGGAGGGAAAAAAAAAAGTAAGGACAAGGATGGAATTTTCAAATAATTTTAGGGAAACAGAAAGCAGATATTAGATTAAAAAAAAAACAAACAAACAAACAAAACAACACAAAACAACAACAACCCAAAACAAAAACAAAAAACCCACCACAAAATTAAAAAAAAAAACAAAACCAAAACCAAAAAACCCCACAACAACAAAAAGCAACAAAACCCTAAGGAGTTTACAAATGGATAGGAGACAGTAAAGGTTGGAAGGTATGCAGGATATTTTGTAATAAATGGGTATGTTGTTCTACTCCCTGGGAAGAAACAAAACACAGGGAGGTCTGAAGTCATTATAAAAGGCAGGTGCAACAAATGGGAAGAGTAGGCACAAAATTAATTCAAGATACAGGCAAAGAAAACAGAAGCAGGCTGCAGGGAGTAACGAAGTAATCCTGAGAAGGTGAGATTGTCTGTTTCAGCCTATTTACTTCACTGCACAACTGTGCTATTTTGGTACTGCTGCCACAAAAAAAAACTGGCAAAGGGACCAGTGTGGAAGATTCCCCAGCAGAATAATATGTGCTTTCCTCCTAAAAATTAGGACAGCTACTGAAGACACTGGAAAAAATGAAGTTGATGTCTGGACTTTGGACCATTAGATTAAACAAAGGCAGAGAAGTAGCGGTGACTGAGGAGAACTTAAACAAGTCTCTGCATGCAATTTAAACTTTGCCAGTCAGAGACCTTTGGGAAAGTAGGACTGAAAAAGCAAACAAGGATTATTTATAGGATTATTTCCATTACAGTAAATCTTGCATTATGTAAATAATATAAAATCAAGAATAAGGATCATTTAGTAAGACCTTTTCAACAGGGGAATGGGAAAAGCGTCAGGCATATGGTAAATGGCAGAGAATAAATCAGTGGAGCAAGGGTAAAAAAGAAAGAGGAAAGATTTGAAAGGAGACAGTACCAATGGACAGTAATGGACTAAGTAATGCTAAAGGGTCCTTTAGCTTGTTATGGATGGTGCAAGTATGAATGCTTTTGAAAAACGTACCATTAGTGATCAAGGAAAGCAAACATAACATGAAAAGCTTCCAGTTGAGATTTGTTAAGTACCAGTATGAGAATATACTAGACATGAGTTGCACAGATCTAAAGTAAAGTTGAACTTGGTGTTTTTCCTGCATTTACAAAAATCAAAACCTGTTTCTAGAAAGGAACCGTTTTAAAGAACCTTTCAGTCATTTTTCTTTTCCCTTGACTTCATAAAACATGTCAAAATGACTCTGTTTGTTTGAAAGTTGTTGGGAGAAATTTCATTTTTTTTTTAGGTTGGAACAACTTTTCATTTTGAAGCCGTAGGAAAGTCACAGTAAAGCAGATCTATAGCAATTGCATCAGTTCACCAGCAATATTGTATTTAAGTAAATCAAAGGCTATCATTTATACAGATTCTTAGATTATACACATTCTACTTCAAATTACTTTCAAAGCAAAAGCTAATTGTATAAACATTAGCAAATCACTGACATTTGATTCTTTTTGTTGTCAATAGACCAGGAAGAGAAAGTTCACAATATGATATATTATGTAAAAGAAATAATTTGTGGGGAAAGTAATTCACATGCAAATACCTTTGTTATGTTTCTATACTGATTTGCAAAATATAAGCAAATACATTTTCTACACTGCTAATGAATTATTTATAAGCAGATCTGATTCTGGAAAAATGTACACAATGAGCTAACTTCTCAATTCTCTGCTTGCAAGAGAAATACATCTCTGCAGCTGAAATACATCTCTCTGATTTACATATGAACACAGAAGAGCACTTTCCCATCATTGCTCAGACTGAAAGGAATAAGTATTAATAGACTTCGGTATAACCAATGAAGGACAGCATCATTCAGCTTTCGCTTTATAAAAACACTGAACCTCCTTCCTGAGAAAAAGCATTTTTTGAATTATTGGTAAGAATTTCATTTGAAACACAGCACATAAGATGATCGACTTCTTTCACATTTTAAAGTCTGAAAATAATCTGTAGTCAACAGACATTTGCCATCAACTTAAATGATGGCAAGAAAAGGATCTCATAAGAAACATTCAAAATTATTTCATATTTGGGGCTCAATTTCCCATTTAATAGACACAGATACTGCACTAAGTCATGAACTGAAAGTAGTTTTTAGGAGACTGATGTACTGATATACAAGTCTTAGGGGAAAAAAAAATAACTTTTTTCTTAAAACATGAAGTTTGAAGTTATAGTGTAATTTTTACCTACATTTGTACAGGATAAATGTGTTTGCTCCTTGTGAGAATTCTGTCTTGTAACAACTGTTATAAAGCAAACTTTTAGAGAAATAATTTGTATAATAGGAAAGGTACATAGAAAAAGTAACAGCAATACAAACATGGGATATGAGCACCTCAACCAAAATGAGTAAGTGTACACTGACCTCCTGATTAATCCTTGCATTTGGCAGGAGATCACAATCATTTATAGAAACTGGGGGACATACATAGGCCACACTTTCTTGTGATGAATGAGCATTCATCAGATTTACTACTAGATAGTTGTGCTGGCTTTGAAACCTTTCAGTAAACTAAGACAGAGTATCCAGTATGATAAACATAACAGCGAAACAGTAATATCATGAGTTAAGCCTACAGGGCAATTAAGCCACATACAGCTACTCAGAAGGGTAAAGGTTTGAAAACTTGTGAGATGAGACAGTTTAACAGGTAAAGCAAAAGTTGTGTGCACAAGCAAAGCAAAATAGTCATTCATTCACTACTTCCCATATGCAAGCTGGTGTTTATCTGCTTCCAGAAAGGCAGGGCTTCATCATGTATTATGGCTGGGAAGATGAATGCCATCATTCATCAGAGTTCTGAACATTCCCCTTTCTTCCTTCTGTTCCCTGGCTTTTCATTGCCGAGTGTGACATCCTATGGCATGAAACATCCCTTTGGTCTGTTGGGGTCAGCTGTCCTGGCTGTGTCCCCACCCAACTTCTTGTGCACTCCCAGCCTACTCACTGGTAGGGTGGGGTGAGGAGCAGAAAAGGCCCTGACTGTGTAAGCGCTGCTCAGGAAAAACTAAAACATCAGATTGTCACCAACACTGCTTTGGTTACAAATACAAAACTGAGCACCACAGGAGATACTATGAAGAAAATTAAACCTATCCCAGCCAAAACCAGTACATATGACAAAATAGTAGAGGAGGAAAAAACAAATTCACCCTTCCTTATTGGAATTACAATTCCAATAATCTATTACAATACTGCTAAAATCTCTAACATGGAAAATCCTGAAACATGAATGCCTGTAAAGACAATTAAAGTGGTCATAGATGTTTTTTCCCCACACACACACTTAATGTGGCATTCATGAAAGATTTTCTTTACTTCCTTTAAGTAACTTGTATTTATCTTTGTATTTCACCAAAACAAAGACAACACTTATTCTTTGTTAATCTAGGCATTAGACTGGTAGGCGTAGATAAAAGAAAAAAACTTTGGTACACATCACTTTATGATGTGAAAGTGACACATTTGCTTTTGGCAAGGTGACTTTATGAGACATTCCAGGTTAGTTCCTTTCAATATGCTGGTTTAAAACATTTTCAATTAAACATTAAATAATTGCTAGTTCTCATTGCATTTTGGGATACAAACTTATTCCAGGACAAAATTAACTAATTTGTTTTCTTGACAAATTGTAGGAGCAACACAAGAATGTTGAGAAGATTCTCCACCAACAGTAATATTTTTACAATGATTGAATTAATGTCCGTCTACAGCATTATTACATTTGCTTTGCTTCAGTGTTTACAGTATTATATTTTCTTTAATTATGTTCAATAAAATATTACCGTTGCTTTCTTTTCAGCAGCAATAAGATAGTAATTACTATGGAATTTTCCTTTTTTCCAGTTCCCTGAATACTATTTTTGCTCTATTTTATTTCAAAAAATCCAAATAAACTCTGAAAGCAAATTTCCCCTTCAAAAAGATAGTACCTCAGAAGAGTTAAAAATGCATTCTACTTTGCTTAGGGCTAACTCAGTATGGACGTATAACTTTCCTTACCTATCTGGGAGGGTCCAAAGAACAATAGACTGTAAGACAACTACACTTAAATAACAAAGTCATAACAGGCACAACTATTTGCATTACATCACTAATATTTTTTCATACCTGTATGTGATACTTTTTAACACACATTCTGTTTAATTTCTGATAACATCAGCAGGAATCCGTGTGTGCATGTAAAGAAACTGTGTAGAGTTACTTCCACTGAATTTCTGTAATTCAATGAATTCAGTCTGCATTATTAAGAAACGACTCATTTTTCTGATGTACTTGCCTGACAACCTTTTGTATATTCATGTATGCTATGAACAACGTATCATAATGCACAATGTAATGAATTTTGTCAAATGCTTTTGAAATTCTAATTTCGTTTCATTACACTTTATTACATAAGTGGCTTGACAGCCTATAAAGAATTTTATACATCTATTTCAAACAACGAAACAGTATTATGTATTTTCACAATGCTTCCAAGATTTGAAATTTTACAGTTGTGTCAGTAAATACCTACCGTATTTACTCTAAACAGCAGAATATATGGAATATTAACAAAAGTTAAGTGAATTATGCATTTGACAAGCAAAAGAAAATAAAAGTAAAATCAAAAAGTCATTCTAGAGTTCACCACTCTGGCCTTAAGTTTGATGCACCGGCTGTGTCTGCATACTCTCAACTCACTAATTCCATCCCTTGTAATTAACTACAGATGTCTTTTTCTCCAAGTCTAGAGAACAGCCAAGAACTGAATATATAACTTAATTATTGATGTGAAGAAAAAGATGGCAAGCTTAATATTTTTTTTAAAAAAGGAAACCAGGCAGATGATTGCTCCCTTGTTATCTTTTTTTTTTTTTTCTTTAATTCACTTTCTACTATGATAATCTGAACTTTAAGGAAGAAAATTATTAACAATGGGTGATAAATACATCCCATGTCACATACGACAGATTTCAGATAAGATGTGTGACACTTGTCCCTGCCCATGGCAGGGGGGTTGGAACTAGATGACTTAAGGTCCTTTTCAACCCTAACTATTCTATGATTCTATGATTCCATAAATTGTATTTTGGTATGATTTTTTTCTTCAAATTTTCAAAACATTTTCCAGTCATGTAGATTAACACTGCTGCAGCAAAATAACATGTCTATTTTACTTTTATGTAAGAATAAAAGAATATGAAATAACTTCTCAGTATTTTAATATATATGAAAATTGAAAGAATACTACTAGCACTAATAACAAATTATTGAGTAAAATCTCTCACAAAGTTAAGAAATCTTTTGTGTGTCAACCCTACCCCCGGGTGTATAACAATAAATGGTTCTGAGTGATTACTGAACCAGATGACATTTTCCCCTTTAGGTGACTTTCATGGGAAAACTACAGCACTATTGCTTGCAGTAACTCACATTTTCAAACATAAATAGTAATTAAAAGTCTCATGGTTTAAGTGAGTCAGTAACTCAGCATCACGCAGCCACTCGCTCACCTCCCCTCCTTCCCCACTTCTGGGTGGGATGGGGAAGAGAATCAAAAGAATGTAAACACCAGGGGTTGAGGTAGGAGCAGTCCAATAACTAAAACATAATATAAAACTACTACTACTACTACTAAATAAGGGAAATAACAAGGGGAGAGAATATAAAACTGAAAGGTGTAAGGAAAGAAACCCAACAATAAATGCAAGTGATGCACAATACAACTGCTTACCACTCACTGACCAATGCCCATCCTGACCCGAGCAGCAACTTGCCCCTCCTGGGTAACTTCTCCCATTTCCCCACTTTATTTATTGGGCATGACGTGCTGTGGTATGGAATACCCCTTTGGCTAGTTTGGCTCAGGTGTCCTGTCTCTGCTTCCTCGTGACTTCCCGTGCCCCTCCTCAGTGGCAGAGCATGAGACTGAAAAGTCCTTGATGGGAGTAAGCATTACTTTAGAAACTAAAACCACTGGTGTGTTATCAGCATTGTTCTCAGACTAAAGGTGAAAACACAGCCCTGCACCAGCTACTAAGAAGGAGAAAAATAAACTCTTGCAGCTGAACCCAGGACATGACTTTTCCTCACTGGCAGAGCATGAGAGATTGATCAGGGTAAAGGCTGAGTAAGCAACAACTAAAACATCAGTATTTTATCAGCACCGTTCGCAGACTAAAGCCAGATCTCAACCCTACACCAGCTACTAGGAAGGAAAAATAACTGTTACAGCTGAAACTAGGAGAAAAAGGCAGACAAATCCACTTTAACATTTCAAGCAGAAAAAGCTAGTCTTCAGACATCTTGTATTTATAGATACTGTATCAAAAATTGGAGAAAGGGACAAACAGCACATACTCAGCATTAGAATGCCTAATTTATTATGATTTCTCGGTCATTACCTCCGAGACACTAAATACAGATTCATGATATACAATCAGGAATATACATTCAAGATTATCTACACAAGAAGATATTAATTTATTGTATTTCTAAGTACAAAAGAAATAAAGAACAGAAATTATTAACTGAAGAGAAGACACTTGAGAAGTATTTTTAAAATTTCTCTCGAAATATTTTATAAAGGCAACAATCATGAGATAAAACCATGAAGAATTTGCCATTTCTTCCTGAGAAGCAGATCTAAATTAAATCACTGAAAGTGGTATTATAGAGATTTATTAGGCATTCGGGTGCTTCATTGTTAGGAGAGGACTAGGCTAACAGAGGTACACTGAGTAACAACTATTTCTTAATGCAATTAAGTATTATAGAAATGAATGTCTCATGATACAAAACAAGGCAAACCATCTCAGAAATATAATGAATGTAGGCCAAGGGGTAATGGCTTTAAACTGAAAGAGAGTAGATTTAGATTAGATACAAGGAAGGAATTCTTCACTGTGAGGGTGGTGAGGCACTGGCACAGACTGCCCAGAGAAGCTGTGGCTGCCCCAGCCCTAGAAGCGTTCAAGGCCAGGTTGGAAGGGGCTTTGAGCAACCTGGTTTAGTGGAAGCTGTCCCTGTCTGTGGCAGGGGCATTGGAACTAAATGATTGTTAAGGTCCCTTCCAATCCAAACCATCCTATGAATCTATGAATGTAAAGGGCAAACAGAGTTTGATAAAACTTTATGGTTAACAAACATTTATCACTTTATCACTGAGCAGTTTTTTATGATTCTTATCCAGAGATCAGAAATGTGATGCATAACTTACTGACAAAAGTAAACTACTTGTAATACTTACTTTGAATTCATTAGATTATTGAAAAATCTTAGGTCAGGTGTTTTTCACAGCTAATACAGACTTATAGCTCTTTATAAGAATGAATAAAATTGGAGAATTTCAGCAATGGACATTCTCTATTCTGGTCAACTGGTTTTCAACAGATGAGATGACATATCAACACATACAAGTGCAGTTTATCAAAACTGAAAAGCTTCCTCTAAACTGACTCCACTCCTTACAACATGCACTTTGGTAAAAGGTACTTACTACAGTTTTCTTCATCAGAATTATCACCACAATCATTTTGGCTGTCACATCTCCAGTGATCTGGAATACAGTTGTTATTTTTGCACTGGAATTCATGAGGCCCACAAGTTTTTTTATCTGCAATTAAAATGAATATTATTTACATTACTGAGGACAAAGAATCAAATTGGAAAGACTGCTACTAAAGTGTGACATGACAATATTGCTAAACACACTTAAGAAGGAGCAACCATTATCCTTGAAATGTTACTTGCAGAAATAATTTACTTTGCATACCACATGCAATAAATAGAATTAAGATTCTATTTATTCATTCACATCAAAAGAGATAACACTTATAAATTTGATGATAAAATTAAACTATGGACTGTATATACACTGTCATTTTAAGTAAAAAATTAAGAAGTGATCTCAAATTATTTTGGAGAGGGTATTATTTCACTGAAACTTAAAAATTGCATTGACTTTTTCTTGGATTTATCTGTAAGACTGTTTTACAAAGGATCAGATCACATTAAACCACAAGAATATTTATTGCAATATATACAAAATATTATTTCTAGAATGTTATGTTTAAAACTAATCATACCTGACAGAAAACTTTGTATTTGATTTATATTTTCACCTTCTGATGTCTTGGATGGTAAGTCTATTTGTACAAAGTAAAACATTATAAAGCATATAAAGCTGAACAGATTAATTTTCACAATGCAGTCAATTTTCAGTTAGCTTTCCTCTTTATAGAGTAGCATTGTAGCAAAGCCTCTTGGAGATGCATGAACATCCTGACCTCCTCCAGTAGGAAGGAGCTGCCTCTGTGTTTTATTTACATTATCTCTTGAGTAATTCGTTCAGGTTCTAAGGACTGAGATGAGATTAAGTAAATTAAAAAGTTATCAGTGACATTTTCTTTGAAGAAAAAAAGAAAGCTTGCTTTGTAAAAGCCTCAATGACATATTTAAAATTATGTGTCACTGTGATGAAATTGCAATAGAAAGTTTTTAAATTTCTGTTAGGCTATTTCATGTCATTTTGTTATCATGAGAACTCAATGAGCTCTAATGACTGACAGAATGAAGCAGGAATGAAACACTAGCTTAAATCAACCTGCATTCTCAGCCTGTGAAATGGAAAGGACCACAAACTACAGGTATTAGATTTGTTACTATGGCCCAAACTGCTGCTTACTGTGCTTTGTTTTAGGTGTGGTTCTAAAACTAGTGTTAAAACTACATTTGAATATCAAGAAGATGGAAGTGAATGGTGTTGCAGCTCAGTTGTGTGCACTCAAAAATTTGGTCATTATAATAATGCTTTTTGCATTTATTCCTTATTTGCTGCCAATACTGTAAGTAGTTTTCTCCCACAGTACTTTTTTCCTATGATGCTTCTTAAGATGACAGCCTAACATTTCAGTCATGACATTTCAAATACTCCCATTGGTAAGAATTTATAAAAATATCTAACATTACAAAACATGAAAAAAGACAAGACACTGGTAATTTTTTCCGTAGCTTTGTAAAAGATCAAGTTTCAAACCAGAAATCCATCCTACAGTGATTAAAGTACTTCTAGTAAAGTCTACAATTTCTCATAAACGTATCTGCCCACAAAATGAATCCTACATCTAATCAGTAATACACAGAAGCCAGTGATGGATTCTTCTGAATGAAGGATTCCTTTATTTTAACTACCTGCTAGGATGAAGAGAACATGAAGTATATGTTTTCGTATTCTTCATGAAGTATTATCTAGTCTCAAGGATGCATTTTTGAGCATTGCATCTTTACATTTGTGAAGAAAGGTTGGATTTTATTTATTTATTTATTAGTTCATCCAAGTGCAGTCTAAACTTATGATTACCACTTTAACATTCACCTTTCTTTTTTTTTTACTCTATTTTTACCAAACACCAAGAAATATTTACATTTTTTCTATACAAAATATTTTGCATGTCTGTAAGGGTCTCTCTTCATTTTATAAATCTGAAAGCTTCTTTTGGGTTGACTGAACTCTCATAACAGCATACACTTGACAATGCCTTACGAACTAGATTTGCTTCTCTTTTATTTCCTTCTTTACATTAATGAGAGTCAAGGAAAAAACTAGAGTACTGGAACCAAGATATAACAAAGCTGAAGATTCGGGAACTTGTATAACAAATATCTAATCTTTGAGAAAGACCCATTTAATCAGCTCAAAGGAACTAAAGCAAGAATTATTATTTTTTTTTTTTTTTGAATTGTGGAACCCTGAAAAGCATGCACAGGCTCAGACACATTTTCATTGCTGTCAATACTAAACTGCTTTCCATTTTTCTTAAAATGAGACTACCTTAAAACATGAAAGTTCAGATAAGAATGGTACAAAGGCAAAGAATTTATGTACTGATAACTAAATTTTCATATTTCTATCATCTCCAAACTGTTATTAAGAGATTCATTGATCTACTGGAATAGACAAAGGCCCCTTCTCAGAAATTTGTGTTACTGCCTGAGGCAGCTGTTGAGTGGTTGGGGTTTGTCTTCCCTGCATACTGAACTGGGAATGTACTTTAGATAGTACAATCAAGATTCTGACTGACAATGAGGAAAATGGGATGAAGGCTTAAAATGGAAAACAAAACAAACCCCCAAAATTATATATGGATCCTAAAAGCATTTCCATTCAAGCATCAACTGCCATGAATTAAAACATTATTTTGTCATTAATTGCACTGCACTACTGTTTGGGGATTTTGATTCCATACACATGCACATTTGTGCATTTGTCTGTGTGTGTGCCTGAGAAGGATTAAATTCAAAATGAGAAGAAACTCACTTTTGATCAAGGATCAGCTACCTGTTCTAGCACTCGGCAGATTGTCATTGATGCCTGATACAGGAAATTATAGGTCTGCTGAGGAAAGTTTAAGTTTATACAGCATCCTTCATCACTAGAAAAAAACCTGCTTTGGCTCTTTAGCTTAGAAATAAAATTATTTTTTAAAAATGTGAGGAAGCAGGATGCAGTCATACTAATGTTGAAAATTATGCTAATAAAGACCTGAAATACATATAACTTTTAAAGCAGATTATAGTCACTTTCTATGACCACACACAGCTTTCTTCAGATTCTGACTCAAACAGGGACTTTTCTGATGTAAACTATTAAAAGTTGTGAGTGAAGAATACCATAATATAACAGCTTCTCTTAATTACCTAGACAGAAAGCATGAATTAACTCTACCTACTGTTCTTTGAAAACCACCCTACACTAATTAATAAACATACATTTCCTAATTCTATTACAGGTGTCTGAGTTGGAAAGTAACCACAGAAGACTAAATACATTCAGATTACTTCTAACAAATTTACTCAATATAGTATCTCCAATAACATACAGCGCCAGATGTTGACTAAGCAAAGTACATGTGACTATGTAGCACTGAAGCACAGAAGATTATCCTTTACACAAGTTTTGCATTGTAAGCATTTTAGAAATTAAGTAGAGATGATACCTAGTACTACATCAACATATGCAGATCTTTATTACATGTAGATCTTTATTATACTCAGCTTGCAGCTTCAGAATTTAATTAGATCAAAATTGTTCATAAAAATAGCCATCTGAAAAAAACCCAAAACAATGCTGAAGTCCAAACAGTGTTGAAATTACTGCTACCATTAGGTCATTTAAACAAATACTAAAATTATGGGAAAGTTTAAAATGTGATTAAACACACCCTGTTCTTCTGAAGATATGTGTACGTAACTATGTTAGGCAAAGAGATTGTGAATTTGGATAAATTGTTCTATCTCCTACCAATACAAAAAATAAAAGCATTGTATGCAGCTAGCAGATTTGAAATAAAAAATTAGGTGTATTTTCAGGGCAGTGTATAATTAAGCTGCAGAACTCCTTGTTGAAGCATGCTGTAAAACTTTACAAATGTTAAGAGAGACTGAAATCCATCAGGGGTACTTGTACACAGGGCTATATTTGACTCACAATATCCAGATTCTCAGATTGCTAGAGGGTGGAATAGTATGTCAGGGAAGTTTAAGTACAAGCCTGCATGGCTCACATATTCTTCCCTAGATACTAGCTTTCAGTCACTGCCAGAGACAGAACAAAAGGCAAGATAAACCTTACATATGAACCGGCAAAAACTAGTTGCATATATTGTGATTGAATAAGTCTGTTTAACATGGGATTGCATGCACTGCACCTCTATACCATTTTACTGTTTGCGTAGTTTGGAAGTCATTCTTTCTATTGGCTGAAAGGATGAATAACAGTGAACTATCTATTATAAATACAATTTTTCCTCTTCAGCATTAGGTTTGTTTTTTCTAATTATTTGCTTTTAAACTTTGTGTCTTGATGATATTATTAGCTGAATTATTTTAAGACCCTTTGTGCTGTATCAGTTGGGCTTGCATGGGTTGCTCAAAATACAAATTCACAGTTTGGAAGCTTGGAATGCTGTCCAAATCAGAAGAAAAAAACATGCTGGGCATCAAGGTGATGGGAGACAGCACAGGAGAAAGCACCTATGAAGTAGATCAGAAGGTGAATAGTGCAAGGCTGGTTCTGTAATAGCCAAGAAGGGGATATAAAGTGTATCTATGGCAAACGTTCATCTCTCTTGCACATACTGTTTTCTCAAGCCAAATGATTTCCTGGATTGCAACTTCTCTCCAGTCGATATGATTAACTAGTTTCCCCTTCTTGACAATTCAAATGATGGTTTTCTGATTTTCAGTGTTGTGGAAGAGTTCAGTTTCCTAGGCATATTTACCAGCTCCAACATTTTCATATATGTGCTCGTGTCAATTGCTTGAAACATATCCATGAAAATTTGGTGCTCTCAGCACTTTATTCTTACAGCCTGAGTTTTTCTGCACTTGGTGAGTATGTGTCTTGCACTGACATCCATGTTCAGTGATTTTCCCAACAACATTGATCCACTTACTCCAAATGATTATCTGTAATCCATTTCCCACGTGGATATTTATTATTTTATTTACTGCAAAAGTTGACTCAGTACTTTCCAAAAACACAAGTAATGAATGACTGAGAACAGCTACTACTACTATATAGTGTAATACCTTTCTCTTTTCCAAGTGACGATAAACAGCATACTAGGTGTATACAATAAAATATTATGTACAGCTTTGTGAGTAGCCTTAGTAATTTCAGTCGTTTCTGCAGAAATATAATCGACTCACCTGTTCTGTCAATGAGAAGCATACTAAAAACTGTAGAGTTATACTTGTGATCCAATAAAGAATCTTCAAAAGAGCAATGAATGAAATTCTTGCATTCAAAGCTAGTACTTATGTTCTAAAAAATCTGTGCCAGTGGGGTAGAACACTGTGGTTCTGAATATTGTGCAAAATCTGATCGACATTAGGGCTTGGCTTGGTAATGGTGCAGTTCTGTCCTTGATCTTCTCTGCAGAGAATCCGCCTCCTCAAACTATCAAATTTAATTACAGAAGTTTCATACCAGTTTCATTGGCGGTTCTTGGAGAATTCTTATGGGGATGCCAAGTTTGTGGGGTGGTGTGTTAGGGCATGTAACTACCTAGAGCTCACAGGGAGAAGCAGAAGTTGGTCATATCAAGTTGGAATCTGCTCTGGACCCTTCTGCACAGCTAGTCTTAAATAACACCATTTGCAAATTACAACTTTTTTCACTATTTATGAACTCCAGCAGCAACAAATTATGCAGAATAAATTGACAGTAGCTGAATAATACTGTGAGAAAAATCAAGAATGTCATCATATTCTAAATGAGATACTCATTTACAGCTCCTGCCAATAACATAACAGTATAATATGAAGTTTGATGAGACTATATGAGACTACTTACATAAAGTTTTTCATTCAACAAGAACTGCATGAGCCAGACAGAGCTATCATATCAGATAGGTATTACCATACATTGAAAGAGGACATATTGAGGGGGTTGATTATATCCTTTTGTTAAGTTTTTTCAAAAATGCCAATCTACAGCAATGCATTCTAAACAACTGGCGTACTCACCACAATTAGCTTCATCTGATCCATCGGCGCAGTCTGGGTCTTCATCACATACCCACAACTTAGAAATGCAGTGTTTTGTTGTTTTGCACTGGAAATGGTCAGGAGAACAACTGTTTTCAGCTGTAAATAAAAGGATCCCAAATTAAAAATAGAAATTTCTGCTAATAGAAAAAAAATACTTGTTTTAAAGAAAAAAATATTAAGGATTCAAAATTCAGATACTGAATATCTCTAGCATCACTTAGGTAACATCTGTGAGAAAACAGCATTCAGGTTTATATTGTTTATAATTGTTTATAATTTTCTCTTTTTTTAATGCATTATATTGTACATTACAGTAATGTCAAATGAATCTAATAAACAAAGTGGCTGTTGTGACTTTTTTTCAACAAACCACTTAAGTAAAAAGCAGGCAGGCTTTCTTTTTTTTTTTTTTCCTAACTTCCTAAAACACCAGTTATCAATTTTGAAAGTCAGTTTGGCAGAAAATGCTTTGGACAAATCCTAGAGCAAGTTAAAGATGCAAAGATGCAGCTAACATTCATCTTATTCTTTCAGGATGCTCCAAGTTAAAGCTTTAACTGCATTAAACAGACACTTGGCAACAAAAAAGATCCTCAGTTCTCTCAACTGCCTCCCTCACAAGATTATATGTGGGATCTTACTGTTTCTTAAACTCTCACAACTGAAAGTATAGAGGCAAGATGAATATAGGACATGCATCTGGACTAGACTGTGATCAAGCTATTTGTGGTCAAATGCATAAGGATTTCTTTAGAGATATAGGTACTAAAACCTTGCATAGGTACTAAAACCTTGAAATGTTTCTAAGCTGAAATGTATTTATGTGGAAAACATTATGATCTATACTCTAATAATGTTTTCCCACATGAATGTCCCACTTTTACCAAGGGAACTCCATGAAGTTTTTAACAAACTTTTCTATCCTGATGTTTTGAAGTGATTTGCTTCTTGGTACTATCACTCTTGTTTCTTGTGTTTGGCAAGATGAAAAAATTCTACACTTGTTAGAAGTCATTTTATTATTTCATTAAGTAAGTGCCACGTTTCCATACATAAATTTACAGTGCTGGAATTAAACAGCATTATAGACTTGGCGATGCTGCTAACTACACTTATTAAAAAATTATACTGATTTTCAGCTAGGACACCTCACAAGGGGATTTCAAAGTGCTTTACAGGGAAGACCAGCATAATTACCTCAATTTCACATATGGAAAGCCTTAAGTACAAAATGTAACTTTTTGAAGGTCACTTGATATATAAAATCAGTGGTACGTCTGAAAAAAAAGAAGGTCTGTATCTTACGAATCCTAATCCAGTGAAATTAGAATAAAATAGATAATCTCCTCTGTT
Source organism: Pezoporus flaviventris (assembly GCF_033815535.1). Classification (NCBI taxonomy): domain Eukaryota; kingdom Metazoa; phylum Chordata; class Aves; order Psittaciformes; family Psittacidae; genus Pezoporus; species Pezoporus flaviventris. Next base: position 11,744,937 of record NW_026892549.1, read on the forward strand.
ATCTGTCTTGTGACAGGAGCCCAAGTCAATATGAACTTTTTGGCAGACTTAACTTAAAACCTCTCCTTTTCACAATCTCCTCAAAGGCATCTGAAGAGTTTTCAAAAACCACAGGTGAGGTTATATTAAAATATAAACTAGCACACTTAACTTTCTTAAAAGAGAAGCTAATAAAGTCTAGGTAAAGCAGAACAGAAACAAAAAATTAACCTCCACCACTCCCCACCATGTCTTTGCAGGTGGGTTGACGGCTGAGTTCCAGACAATTAAAAAGCTTCATTTATGTCACAGCAGACTCTCCTACCCCCAGTAATCTCTAGGAAGTTTTCAACTCCATCACCACTGATCCTGACCCCATTCCCCCACCACAGTCCCTAAGTACTGCTATGCTGTAGACTCTACTACTCTGATTTCATTTGTCAGCTACACCTCAAGCTTTTGGGAACCTTCCATGTCATGTGCAGTTCTTTATAACAAAAAAAGGCAGTCTCCCTTATCTTTCACAGAGTTTTTTTGACCCCACTTAAAGTACTTAAAGAAACATTGCATGCAAACTAGCATTTGATACTGTCTAAGGCTATAGTTCTGCCAAGATGTTTAGAAGATGGCCATTAAACATGACCATCAACAAAGGTTTTGTGTCCTCAGCAATCGCTTTAAGAAGTCCGTGTTCTTTGCAGAAATGCAGCATATACAAACCTTGAGAAAGATAATTCAGAAAACAGGAATAATAACAGGAATAACCACATCAGATCAGCAGATCTGAATTACTGAGCGAATGACAGAGATGTATTTCAAGACAGCACCATCATTCTTATTATAAAAATTATCAAAGCCACAAGCAACTCAATAAATTTCCATTCTAAATCTGAAAATATTTTCTCTACTTACATCTAAGAAATAAGGAATGAAAATGAATTTATTAGAAAATGTATTAACAGCTAAGTAAATGGAAATCAAGCTATATTGGCAAATTAATGTAGAAGACCCCAGAAGAGAGGGATACAAAAGCTGGAAAATTCCATCGAAGGATTTAAAAGCAGCTATGGATCTACATCTTTTCCCAAAAAAGACACATAAAAATATCTTCCATTCAAATATGTTGCTGCAAGGCATGGCAGATGAAAGCCTCAAGAAGATGAGTCATTTGTGAGTTGGTTAACAGTAAAATGGATGTTTCAGCCTAAGTCAGAAACCCAATTAAATGCTTGAAATTAACTGTTTATACACCCCTCTTCTTTGCAATGACTTTAAAAAGTGAAGTTAATACATGACATTTTAGTTTGTTCTCTTCTATATGAAGCACTGTACATCTGTCCATCTGTAAATTAACTGGTTTGGATAGTTTTTTTTATATGTAGGACATTTACAGTATTCTACTTCAGTTTCTTGTTTAAAACCAGCTACAGTTATCAGCACAAAGTTCTCTAAACATTACTTACGACAGTCTCTTTCATCTTCTTCATCACCACAGTCATTCTGTCCATTGCATCTCAGATTTATTGGAATACACTTCTGATTCTTTGTGCACTTGAATTGACCTGACAGACACACATGTGTCTCTGAAAGTTAAAAGAATAAGAGTGTCAAGTTAAAAAAAGTTAAAGATTAAAAGATTTAAAAATTTAAAAGTAAAAAAAAAAAAAGCAGTTTCTTGACAGAATTTAAAGGGTGGTATTTTAATCTGTTTACCATTTTTCTGAAGTCTACAATGTCTATAATCACCTACCACAGTTCAGTTCATCAGAATTGTCCCCACAATCATTCTCTCCATCGCAGATGAAGGCTGGAAGAGCACAAAGCCCAGTGCCACACTGAAAACGTCCTGGCTGACATCTGAATTCAGCTAAGAAAAACAATAACATGAATACTACCAAAGGAATGGTTAAAGTATCAACAGTGTTGTTCTTCCCCTATGGACTAATCAAAAGAATTTATAAACTTTTGTATTTGATTCTATAATCTCAATCTAAGTAGATATTAGTAACTGAATGTACATATACTATTGCAAAATTCATTTAAAAGTCTGAGATGTTAAATTTGCATAACTATATTTATACCTTACTAATGATACAGAGTACAACCCTCTCCAGGGTGAGGCTTACTATTAGCGCAACAGAGACTTGCAATTTAGGATCCAAACACTTGAGTTCAAGTCTGCGTTTAAGAAACCCACTATCCCACTGTATTTATCCCACTGTTTTTTAACACTGCTCCTTCTCACAGCCACTGCTATTTGAGCAAATGAGCAATTATGCACCTCTATGCTAATATAATATATAAACATCGTGTAGCTAAAAATATAATTTTATTTAGAGTGTTTACATATGTTAAAGCTTGCTTCAAAGACCTCTGCAGCAGAAAAAGAGAACTAATTATTAAATTGTAAAAATGCAGATGAAAGATTTCAAAGCAAAAAAAAAAATCAATCAAATTAACTGTTACTTAACTGGAAGATTGTACAACACATTGTAGAGCAGTTTATGCATATCAGCTTAAGGGAAGAATCTTTTATGTAATTAATATTATAGTATTAAAGTAGTCAGGGACTGGGACTGAAAATTAGCATCATCAACAGATATTACCGTTACACTAGAAAGGTACTTTTCTAAGAAAACCTGCACTCAGTTACCATTACAGCAATCATCCTTTAGGATGCTAACAATACAACTACAATTGACTTCCAATTGTCTACAATTCAATGGGAAAATACTAAAATAACCTACCTATTTGGACTATGTGTGGGTCTCGAGAAATATCCTGTATCTGCACCACCTTCAGGTTAGTGTGTCCAAGTTACATAGGACGCATAAAAAATGTTCATCACATAAAACTGTTCATACTGGAGGGGTGTGATTTAACTCTCCAAACTTTTCTTTGGCAATATTTATATAACTAAAATATTTATATAAAACATACTGTGCAAAACACAAAAATGCTTAGTAGGAACCATATGGAAAACACTGTTGTTCAGAAAACTGCTCTAAATAAGAATGCGTAGCTAAACTTGTATAATTGCAATGAAACGTAAGCAAGTGAGATTAGAATTCCACATTCCTATTGCATACAAAAATAAACCTGGCAGAATTTTGTATTTATATATATAAAATAAGCAACCTCATAACAGAGCTTTGAAATAAAGATCTTTAGCAAAAGCATAAATGGGATAAAGTACAGGTTAAAAACATGAAAAAAATGTTCTTAGGATTTTCCAAAGACCTTAAAAGACCCTTAGTAGAGATGAGTTAATGAAAATCTTTTACAGTCTGAAAAACAACAGCCTGTACCCTTGGTAAATCTGATGGAGACCAAGAACAGAAATCAGCAGTGCAAACAAAAGCATAAAAAAATTTCATTTTCCTAACATCTATAAAGCATTACATTTTAGACTTTGACCATACTGACAAAATGGGGTTCCAAATTCTGAATGCACTTACGGCATTCCTCTGGCTCATCAGAGCCATCTCCACAGTCATCCACAGTGTCACATTTCCACCAAAATGGAATGCATTTGTCAGTTTTGCAACGGAACTGTAAAAGGAAGGAAAAAAGGAAGAAAAGCTTCAATATGAATAGTTATTTATTTATTTATTTATTATTAAACAGAAAGTTTATGAAAGAGAAGACTGACTGATTAAGTCATTGTTCCGTTAATCAACTCTGGATGTTAACCTTATAGAACTTTTTTAAAAAATATTCTTTTCTTTCTTTTTTTTTTTTAGATGTTTTTCATTGAGAATTCCATGGATACAAATCGTCATTTCACTGACATCGCTATACTGACTTACAGTGCCCCTGATATAAACCACTCATTGGATTTTGCTGCATTCTATGATTTGATTCTTTAAGATATTATTCAAAGCAACCACTTCAATTCTTAAACAGTCTTTGTAGGCTCTTGAAGCAGATTTGATATCATTTTCCAGATACACCAAAAAGCCCACACTTAACAGCAAAGGGCCTTAATGTGCAGTGCTGTATACAGTATAGCTAATATTTTTTGAATTAAATGAGAAAATCAGAAGCTAGGCCTTCCAGTGTTTCAAAAGAAAAACCCTTTGTAAGACCTTGGCAGTTCCTTTACTCTGAACTCAGGCAACACTGTACCTTTGTTCTGACTGAAAGAGGAATGCAAATCAAAAAAAGGACTAGAAATTACTTAATGCAATCTTTTAGGGCTAAACCTAAAATCAGAGTTCATTATGTTGCTAATGCAAGGGAGAAAAATGCTGGACAGATTATTAGCACCTTTTAAGAAATGTTGTGTTTTCCTACCTGGTGTCTATATGAGCACAGAAATAAAAAAAAAAAAACAAACCAACAGGTTTCAAAGTGCATGACATTTTATTTTCTGGGACAAGGCATAATTTTTTTTATTCTTCACATTTTTTAAATCATTGATTATTCAATAAAGCTGTATTTGAAAGCAAAATTAAATTTGGTGCAGTAGGTCAATTTTATCTTTTCTGCCATGAAAATTTAGGGTTTCATGGCCATTTATTTAGTAAGACCTATAGCTGGAACTACGTTCTTCTACCATGTTGAGGGACAGGCTGGGTTTGGAAGGCAGATATTCTAAACTTTCAAACTGTTCCACAAAGGTATGCACAACAGAGTAGCTCAGCAGAAGGCCTCCAAACACAGGAGGCAAACAAACTCACAATTCTCTTTCTCAGTATTTTATGCTTGCTAGTAAAGCCTTCCTGCTGCTTTATTGTTTTAAGGTACCAGCCTCTGCTCACCACAAGAGACTTGATGCTGTTAAGATCACATTATGAATTTAATTACAGGAAACGGATACTAACTTTTAGATGCTATTATGCTCTGCAAGAAATGCATTCCCTTCTAAACTGGGAAGCCACATACGCTGCAAAACCAGGGGGTCAGAGTCATATGAGTGTGCCTGGGATGGCCTAAGTTTTTGGTGTTCTACAGTCTCACATGTCTCGCACTGAACAATTTATTACATCAGATAAGCCATCAAGGACACCTGAAAAGCCTGTAGATGTGCAAGACCAGAGTATCAGCCATCCAACTCCTTTTCCTCAGAAACAGCTAACGGTGGGTATGTCGATACTACATCACAGGAACAGCTCTGATTTTACAGCATTATATGAAAATCTTCAGAAGCAAAGTATGTTTTTGCCACTGATCTCTGCATCTGATGCCATTAGACTGATGAATTATTAAACAGTAAACAGATTTCAAAATTGGAAGAAAATTACTAAGAACCAATGTCAACTGGTAACTGTTTGAAGCAGTTTCTTCTATTTAACTCTGCTTTCGCTCATATGGAATCCACAAGTGATAAAATGTTGCTCCTTGAGGATCCAAGATATGATGCTACCCTTCAATTCAGACTAACAGTAAATTACTTGGAAAAGAATAGAGCCATTTAGTCAACTGGTAGCATATAAATTCACTGTGGAATAAGCTTCCAATGCCATTTAAAGAGAAAAGCGAAAACAAAACCAAAATAAATAATGCAATAAAGCAAAATTAAAAAAAAAAGCAACAAAAACAAGTGTGTTTTTTTTTCCTAACCAAACAAATCTGAGAAGCTAAATATGGGAGGAAAATAAGTAAGACATTATGCATTTTGCAAGTGTTTTATTCTTTCTTTGTGTTCATCACTTAATGGGAAGTAGCAAACTATCTAAACAGAAAATAGACAATGGAATATAATAAAATCACACCAAAAACTACCATAAGGTATCAGAAGAAGAAACTGAGAAGTTTTCTTAAATAACAATATTAGTTGAATGAAACTGTACATAATTTATTAATATGACCACTGTTCCCTAAAAATTAAGAATAAAATCCTTTCCTTGATGAGTACAGACATCACGATGCAGAATTTTGTAAGAGGTAATAAGCATCATATAACAAAAGTGGACTACTAGTAAAGCATAAATATTCCCAAATCATTGTTATATACACTTTGTACTTTTATATTTCAAACAGATGCTTTTTCCAAAGCAATTTTTAGGGATTTCGTAGCAGTATTTGTTCTAGTGACTGGCAGAAACATCCACACTTGAAAAGGAACAAGTTCTGCATTCTCTGAAAAAAAGGCATTTGTAAGCCTATTTTCAACTCAGAGCCTTGAAGATTAAATGCTTTAAAGGCACCCATGAGTTACCTAGTCTTCAGCTCCTTTAACTGATGCTTCCACATTTTGTAAACACCACCATTCCTTATTTAAAAGTAGGTGGGAACACAGTAAAATACTATCATCTCCACTGCCACTTCCCCCATACATATGCACTTACCTGACTGGCAGTGCAGTTTGATAGGCATGTCTTGTTGTCAGCAGCAAGGTAAAAGTTTGTGGGACAGGCACATGTATACATCTTGTCAGGGGCTAGAAGGCATAAATGACTGCAACCACCATTGTTTAGTGTACACAGATGTTTAGACACTGTGGACAGAATAGGAAAATTATTTCAGAGCCCATTATTTCAGTATACTTCAGGGTCTCTGCTTTATAGAGGAATAAAAATTTATTACCCATACTATTTTTAGAACGAAACATCTCAAATAAAAACCCGTAAGAGGCAAACTTTTCCTTCTGACTTTAAGCTATTCTCTGTTGTATGCAAAATTATTACTAAGAATATTTTTTTTTTTTTTTATTTTTCATAACATATTGTTCCCACCTTGAACGGTAACTTTTACTGTAATGCAATGTCAGATCTGCACCTCCAGTCAGTATTTGGGTCAATTTTTAAGCACCGAAACTGGTATCAAGCCACTGAACAAGATAAATCACATTTATTTAACCAGCTATACTTAGACCTTCAAGCACAGATTTAGGTTTAAATATGGCAATTTGAAAACTTCCAAAATTGGAAACAGAACAGAAATAAATCACTGCAGATAAATGAGCTTCCATTAGGTCAGCAACTGGCTACTAAGTGAAATACATGAATGTGCTGTACAGAAAGCATAGACAGAATAATTACCATCAGGTTGCCTATAAGAGTGATACACCTGGATGTCTGTTATGGTATGCCATGAGTTAATCAGTGATAGTCTGTCTGATCCAGAGGTTTTGTGGGCACGGCTGAGTGATTTGGTTTTCCCATCTGTCCAGTAGATGTAGTCTTCAAACAATGTTAGTGCAATCACCCCTGGAATATCTTGATTAGGTACTGTAAGAAGAGATGCTAAGATTAATGCTCACTCTTGGAAGACTGCCAGTTAAAATATTCCATACTGCATGGCTTGACAGATAGAACTACTATATAATGTCTTGAGAATAATTGTCATGACAATATGTCAAGCCTAGATGGTTCTTTATTACCATTTATGATAAAGATGGATGGGCTATGAGCTCTGCTTTCTTAGAATTAGTTGGGCCAATCAATGTTAAGGAAATGAAAGAATTTCAGTTAACAAAAATCACCTATTCTATTAAACTAATGATGTGTTAAGCTTTAAAGCGGTATGTAACACAGATATAACTTAACCTACTCTTTACAGAAGACCAATATTCATTTGACAGTTTAGGAGAATAAATGTTACTAGAAAATATCCGAAACAGACACATCTCCAGATGCAGTGTGTTTAACGCCCTTTAAGACAATAGTATTTTATTTCAGCAAAATATACTGACAAGAGAGATGGGGGGGAGGGGAGGGGGGAGCTTTGCATTAAAATAAACATAGCAACAAAAGGGTTTACTGATTATTCCTGGCATAACCAACAATGTAATTTTAAAATATAAACAAAGTGATGATGATAACTCATTGCTACAATATCACAAAACTAGGGACCAACATAATTTTAAAAAGGATGGAAGGACAAAAGGAAGAAAAAGCTTTAGAACGTTCTCTATCTTGCTTTTCACTCTCAAATTGAACTATTTGCTCTTGGTAAACATAAACTGAACTCTTTTTTCTTCTTTTAACATATATAGCTGTTATAAAAAATGTCACAGGAGAATATCTGACTACAGTGAACAATTTGTATGTGCTAATTGTTACTGAATCACTCTAATTAGTCAGAGAGCTGAAAAGGCAGATCAGAGCAGCTGAGTGTGCATTTTTAACCAGGAGATCCTTTACACCTTTACCTTGTTTTCTTAGATGAAAATAGCTTCATCTTTTAACCTGGAATGTGCTTAAATAGAGTAGGAAAATCTCAGATTCCAGTTGGAAGATTTCGTAGTTCACTAACAACTGATGACTGATACTGAGTATATGGAATGACAACTTAGCAAATTCTATTTTGCATACAATAGCCTAGCCTTGTGATACTTAATTTCAGTGGACAGTAAGCTGCCATCTGGTCAAGGAAACCTTGCATCTCAGACCTGAAATTTTCCCTTCTTGTATGTTAACATATACCATAGCCCATCATACTGAAATAACAGTATGATATTCTTTTAAAAAGCGTCAAAGTGAAAAAAAAAATCATCATTTTGGGACTTACTGCAGAGGCAGCTTTTTCATGACTCCTTACACAGTTTAGTACCCCCAAGAAAAGCTTTTATAATTTCCCTTATTTGTAGAATCACATTATGAAAAGAGGACCTACAAACTAGAAGTGAATCATATCCCATGGCAATTGTTTCTATCCTGTTCATCTGAGCAAGGAAGAGAAGTACTATTTTAAATTTGCTGCCAAACTAACATATCAAGTACAACAAAATAAAAATACGGAAACTATAAGTACAGTTATTTCCATTATATTGTGGGGCTTTTTTAACTCTTTCCCCCTTTCCTTGTTTTAGCCTCACCACCGGATTTATCAGAATAAATTGCAAGAAAAACCTCCTAGATGAAAGAAAACATCCAAAAGCTAGAGCAGGATTAATTGCTCTCCTTTTCTTTGGTAAGCAGTGTAAAAATGGGCTACTTTCTGTAAGTTCAAAGTGAAGCTAGGTTAGTCATAACTGGTAAGTACCTCTGCTTCTCCCATGTTACCTGTTTGAAAACATTTAATCAAGATGTGTACTTGACAAAAAATATATTATACCAAGAGAAGGGTCAGATCTTGATCAGCAAATTCATGGAGAATTTAAATAGTCCTATTTTAACACAGAGCCATGAGAACTGCACTCAGTATTAATTACTTTCTAGAATTATCTATGTATTCATTAGATTTATTTCTTTCTTAAGGTTTGTCATAACAGTGTCACCCTATGGCTTCTATGAAAGCTTCCAAAGTTGGGTTAAGTAAGCTGAAGCGCTATTGGTATTTCAAAACACTTAGCAAAAATAACTACAAGAACACCTCACTTGCAGACCAATAACCTACTGGATACAGCTCTAGCAGTTTGTAAGTATTCTAGTAGACCAATAGCTACTACAAGTGTTTTTTTCCCCTCATTGTTACAGCATCAAATCCTCAAATAATCCTCCCCTTGTAACCCATGCATATTACTTTTCTCTCATATGGAAAAAATCTCAACAAATACAGCTAAAGTGGAGTTCAATCAGAAAAGGAACAACTGCCCAGATGCCACAGGACTCAGACTCCAACATCATGGACAGGCACACTCGATAGCTTAAAGGAAGAGGTGGGAAGTGCCTTCAGCCTCTTTCATAAGTCCTTTCCTGAGCCATGTTAATCAGCTGGCTGCTTCTACTGAGTTCCAAATAGTTATGTCAGTGACTCAAGCTTCTTACAGCTTAGACATAGTAGATCTCAGAACATAGCTTTCATATACTGCAACATAGACTATGTATTACACAAGTAAAAAAATGCTCTACTTTGTGCCAGCAACAGAATTGTATCGATTCAAACTGATACTTCCTTTGATTTTTGAGACTTTACTCTTCTTATTTGAGTAATAAAATGCATTATGGGAGCATATTCAACAAGTTACTCAACAATTCTGAAGGACAAAATCCATGGAATGCAAAATCACTACCCTAAGCAATTTCTGAGGAACAACTGAACCTGAAATTTGCTTTTGTGAGCCTTCTTCCTACCAAAGATGAGTGAATCTCTTGAAATCCCTCCTTTTCTAATAGGCCTTCTACTGCTACCTCTAGTTTTCTACCGGTTGTTTAATTTTATACATAAACCATGGGTTCCCTCACACTAAATACTAATTCCAAACAGGGCTCGACCAAACAAGAAGATGACAGATGTGACAGGAAAGAGAAGGTAGAAAAGAGATGGAATACACAGGCCTATCAGAAAGGAGGAATAAATACAGGTAGGTGGTGAAAGGGGAAAAGGGGAGGCTTGCAACAGATCAGAAGCAGTGGAAAATAAAAATTATTAGATACTTTAACAATAATAAAATGACAACAGATAACATAATTTAGGGAGATAAAGTGCTGCAAAACTTAAGGGAAGAGCCACACATCTCCATAAGAGGAGATTATGTAGACGTATGAGAAGCATGCAGAGATTTAAGATGTACATCCATCTCTCTCTTGCACTTTGTACTTATTTGGATCTCAGAATATAAATTCATATGTTGGAAGTCATATCCATGATAAAAATGTGAACTTTTCTTTTGTGTGAACTCTTTTTCCCTTATATTCTCTGAATACATCTACTTAAGCAGAAAAAAAAAGTTCATTTTTTTTTCAGGGGTGAAAAACCTGCCATCTAGGATTTCTTAACTACAAAATATGCTTCTTCAGAAGCCATACAGAAGAAGTGAAGCCCAGTCTCACTTGCCTTTTACTGAAACACAAATATTTCTAAAAGTAAAGTCATATAGTCTAATATTAAGAAAAAATGAAAGTCTCATTGTCAGCTGGTAAAATTCATGTGCCAATAAGTACCCTTAAAAAAACCCAAATGCTAACATATTCTAACCAATAAACACTACAAAAATATCCATGCTCTATCATGTCCAATAAGGTTAGATTTTATTTGGTGTTCAGCTCCTGTTCAAGCTGAAACTGACTGATCACTTCTGAGCTAGAAAGATACCTGCCCCTTCCCTTTCCAAAATGAAGGGACTACAATCTTGCTATGCCCCTGTGCATAGTCTACAAGAAGAGAAGGGGTGAAAAGATTCCTGTCATCCTCTTCCCAAAAACACATTCACAAAGCCAGAGTTCCAGTGCTGGTAAGTAACTGCTAAAGGTAATTAATGGCTGCTAAGCATCATTTTAAATGGCCACCTTTCCCCTCTCTGGCAGTAGAGCAGTTTCTGTTTAAGAATTCTGGCACCCAAGGACAGAAAATTTACATTGGTGATCAAACCTTAAAAACCATGCTACATTATTTTGCATTCCACTCTCTGAAACTCTAAATTGTCTGAACTGCAATAAAATAAAAATATAAAGCCTATTGACATCATGACTCAAATGAAGCCAGTGATAAGCTCTTTTTTAACAATTAAGTACCCCTCCAACAACAAACAGCATCAAGGAAGCAAAACGCTTAAAAAGAAAATAGCCATTATACCTACAAAACTAAATGAACTTGGAAATTGCTCATCTTCTCTTGTGTGGCAATTACTTGCCCATACTGTCCTCTTTCCATTTGAACTCCCTTGTAATAATTCTTATCTCATTTTGCATTCAGCTTGTAATCTCTTTGAGATATAGTCAATCCCCTCTCTGCAGGGCTGCTCTGAATCTCTTTGCCCTACCTGTATCTGCACCTGAGATTGCTCTGACCCAGGTGTAGGACCTTGCACTTGCCATGGTTGAACATCATGAGGTTGGCACTGGTCCATTTCTCAAGTGTGTCCAGGTCCCTCTGGATCCCATCCCTGCCCTCCAACGTATCAACTGAAACACATAACTTAATGTCGTTGGCAAACTTGCTGAAGGCACATGAATCCCACTGTCCATGTCACTGACAAAAATGTTGAACAGGATCTGTCCCAACACCGATCCCTGAGGGACACCACTTGTTACTGGTCTCTGCCTGGACATTGAGCCGTTGACCACAACTCTGCATGCTGCCATCCAGCCAGTTCTCTAAGCACCGAGTGGTCCACCTATCAAATTGATGTCTCTCCAATTTAGAGACAAGGAAGTCGTGCAGGACAGTATCAAATGCTTTGCACAGTGCCAGGTAGATGACGTCAACTGCTCTACCCCTATCCATCATTCTGCAGCCCCATCACAGAAGGCCACCAAATTGGTCAGGCAGGATTTCCCCTTAGTGAAGCCAAGCTGGCTGTCACCAACAACCTCATTGTATTTCATGTGCCTTAGCATGCTTTCCAAGGAGAATCTGCTTCAAGAGTTTGCCTGGCACAGAGGTGAGAATGACTGGTCTGTAGTTCCCCAAGTCTTCCATTTCCCCCTTCTTGAAAATGGGGCTTGTATTTCCTTTTTTCCAGTCACTGGTAACATCCCTAACTGCCATGATTTTTCAAATATGATGGACAGTGGCATTAATATATATTTCATTCTGCAAAGGTAATATATACATCACACATTCATACAGTAAGTATGGACAATAGAAGTCCTAGCACTGAAGTGATGGGATATGTTACAAATCAAAGAATGCAACTGAAATAGTGAAAACTGAGAATATTTCAGTATAATGAAATCACACAAATTGTTATATAACCCAAAATTTAGACTTCATTCTAAAAATTTTAAGGTACAAATGTATCTGTGGTATTAAAGCTATTACATATGACTTACAATGATACCCCAAGAAGAGGTGGATAAAGTTTAAAAAAAATCTACCTTTAAAATCAGCTGATCAGACCTAGGACTGAAATATTTTACTATCCCACTTTAAAATGCTTTCTTGACTTTTGAATTTCACTGTGAGCAGTTGTTTATATGCCAGTTACTCTGCGGCAGTAGACAGCAGCATGCTCTCACACAAGTCATTATTGTCAAATATACACAAATCATCATTTGAGTAGAATGACTCAAGAGTTTGCTAATGAGTTTCAAAGATGCTTTAAGCATTTTTCAGACTTACAGAGACCATTTACTTGCCCATCAGCCCCTACACCTTGGACTCATGTCCTGCCCCTGTTTTCAATATTCATTCATCCTCACTCTGCCCCGAAGCAATTCCTTCCTTCATCTTCACCTCTCCACGCTCCTGACTGTATTGCTGCCTGCCATCATCCAGCTATAAGCACATGAACTGCTAAGCCCCTTTGATTTATCTCATTTATCATCTATTACAATCATAGAAGCTGTTCAATACTATGCAACTTTGTTCATCAAAAACCTCCTGGTTTTGACTGTGTTGATATAAACGAGGGGAGATCTTGTGACACAGGAAACACTGTATTGTATGCTCTCTTTTCTGATTACTTTCTGACAGGAACAACTGCATGGAAAGTAATGCCCACCCTTTAAAATTTTTGATGGCACATGTCCAGCTCATATGGAAATATGCATGAATGTCAGCTAAGTTTTCATGAGTATGTAGAAAAAATATTTTCAGAAGTTTATAATCTAATCAAATTTGGGCATATTATCACAAGAATAGCGGAAGACACAAAAACCAACCTGTTGGCAATCTTCATAAACTGGGCTCCATAAACTGGAGACTGTGGAAGCTTAGAGTAATGTAATTGTGTGAATAGCCTTTAATAAAGGTATTTTTCCTGAATATTATCCTTTAAAAGAGATAGAATACAATAAAATAAAATGATCAGATTTCGGAATGAATTGGAGAATTTTATCTGAACAATTATAAAAGCTGAATCTAGAATGCAATAGTGGAATGAAGCAATTATAGTTTCTGTTATCAGATGTGGCTACAATGAGTAATTCTATAGACTCCTAAAAAGTTGAGAAAAAATGTTTCAATATCAGAACTACTGTTTATTCCTCATCTGCTGTGAAAAGGCTTCTTTTCAGGTTTCTCTAACTTTTGAGCTATGAAAAACAAAGTATAAATCTGGAATGAACTGGTTTCCATAATCTCTTAGATTTAGGAGGATTTCATGACTGATTGTATTTACTCTTTTATAAAACTCTGGTGGCAAAGATCAGAATTAGACACAAATACCCACTCTTCACCTACAAAGCCCGTATGCATGGAAATTTTTGAAAAAAAGTCATAATCTCCAAAAATCTTATGCTCGATACTTTCAAACTTGCATATATGTACACCAATTCTGAGGTTTGTAAAGACTCTGGCAGAAGCCAATTATGAAGAAAAGTGTTTTTCAAATTGAGATGCTATAGGGAAGTTTCTCTCGGCTAACTATATTGCAGCTAAAGAAGTAATTTATGAATACTTAATTCATTAATGGTACAAAGACCTTTTCATTGCTTAATTTTCCCGCAGCTGTAAAATGAAGAAAAAAAAGGTCTCAACTTTTGTTTTTACAGTAAAAACATCAAAGAACTCAACATAGTTAAGGACTAAGCTCAGAGAACCTTTTTTATTTCTTAAACTGGACTATCAGAATGCACTTTTATGGTTTAATTATACTTCAATTCTCATCTTCAAAGAGTGAAATGGGAAAATGGTAGGCACCTCTGGGTTTTAAGAGTTCTGAAGGATAGAAAAACCTGCATGAGGCAATCAGATACCTAGGGAACTGTGAAGCTTACATCTCCTCTGGGCAGTGGGAACCAAAAGTAGATGTAAAGTTTGACAAACACTTAAATGCTGAGTTGTTTTGGGTTGTTTTTTGAACGCTCACAGAAGCAAACCAGCTTAGTGCTTTGCCAGATTAGTGCTTCAATGCTTGCTTAATCATTTACTGTGCATAACATTTGCGAATGCTGCAGTGCTAAACTGGCTAAGCTCTTAAAGAGTTTACATAATCAAGAATTAAACTTCAAATAGATAAGCAAGGTCTTGATGTTTTACCCCTAGCATCAAGAAGAGCTCCCAAGTACTGTAAGATTTCTGGCCTAGTTAGCATGCTTTCAAAGTTCTTACTAGGACTCTCTTGATAATTACAAAAGCCCATTTCTCTACTGAAATGCAGAAACCTTACAAGAGAAAAGCAGCAGATGTTCTCTTTTCCTGAAAAAATCTGTAAGAGTCATAAGAAAAAAAAAAAACCAGAAAAACCACCTTGTTGCAAAGTGCTAATGCTAAGATCTAAATACATGTAAACTCCCATTGCATGGAAAAAATGGTCCTTGGTTTAACATACAGGATGGCAATAATTAGCATAAATTTGTTCTGTTTGTCCTCAGGAATTATTTAGTGCAGAGAACAGCACACTGCAATCTATCTCATACAAAAATATCTCTTTATGATATGAGATCAACCCATTCTGACAAGATAAGTTATTTGCAGGGTCTTGTGACATCTCTGTGATATTCTCAGATACATTCTGTAGCAGATAAGATCGCAGGAGCATGTTCTCAGAAAAATTTGCCTTATCCTCAAAGGTCACAGAAACAGGTGGGAAATATTTCGCTTACAATAACTAGCAATACAGACTGCATTACTCACATGATTACCGTTTATACCTTTTTTTCTGCTCCGTGAGTATGTATTTTATGGTCAGCATATCTATGCCTTTATGCTTCTCCATTTGAAAACACAAAGGACAGAATAAACTCAACCATCCTTTAGTTAACTTTGACAATAGAGTGTGTCTCAAAATGGGCCATGAAGTCCACGTGAACAAAATGTCTTCAAGAAACACATTTATGACAACATGTAAACCTGATATTTCTCATTAAGCTTATCAACATGGATTACAGTTTCTTGTATCAGAAACCTAAAAGGGATCACAGTTTCACCCCAAGCACTGCTGAACTCCCCTGAGTTTCCCTTACTAAGGCAATTAGTTTGCCTTAAATTAAATTGTATCTTCCAGAAATATTTCAAGTCTTGTGTAGAAACATGAAGACATGCAAAATTCATTTGGTAGCTTGCTCCAGGAGAAGCAGGGAAAAATTCTGATTAAAGGCAAATTGATCATTATGTAGGAGAGCTGCAAAATTTGCAAAAAAGCACACTTCGGAGCACCTACAGGCATGTTCCATCCATTTCAGACACCAAGAATACTACTGCTTTTACTGTAGAAACTTTTATACAACTTGATTTTGTTTTGATAACTACATTTTGGGTGCAGATTCTAACAACAGAAAGTGACAAACAGCATTAGCTAAGGAGAAAGTCTTCCTCCCACGTCATTTAAATACTTCAGGAACTCTCTCCCAAAGTGCGTTTCTTAATGCTTGAATATTCACAGATCATATTTACTCAAAAGTAGTATGATAGCAGGTTTACACAAAGTCACTGTCACTTTTGGAGCCTGCCTGAGATATTTAACTGGTACCAAATATTTATAAATCTTCATTCACAAGTGGAAATGGTAAAAAAAAAAAAAAAAAAAAGTGAAAGCCTACAGAACTTCCAGTAATACCTGACTTCTAACACTTTGAGTGTAATACCTGGAGAGTTAGTGTCGTGGTTTAAACCCAGTCAGGTAACTTGTTCACTCACTCCCAGTGAGTGGTGCCGAGCTGACAACAATCAAGGTCCGTGTCTGTCTCCCCCCCCCCCTGCACCGGGGCTCTCCCCTTCCCCGCTCCCGGAGGAACGGGGAGGAGGATCGAGAGAGTGCAACTCCTACGGGTTGAGACAAGAACAGTCCAGCAACAAATCACCACCGCTACTATCAGCTAAAACAATGATAAGGGAAAATAACAAGGGAAGAGAATACGATACCACCGGCCAAGAAAACGAGTTCCACCCGGAAGCTCCTGTCCTTCCGGGTAACTCCCAGTTACCCCCCACCCCGGCCATGACGTGCTGTGGTATGGAATACCTCCCCGGCTAGCCCGGGTCAGGCGCCCCGTCTCTGCCTCCTCACAGCTTCCCCTCCTCCCTGGCAGAGCATGAGCCTCACAGAGTCCTTGGTCAGGGTAAACATCACTTAGCAACAACCGAAAACATCGGCTTCACCAACGCTGCTCTCAAACTAGAAGTCAAAACACAGCACTGCACCAGTTAACACAAAGGAAAAAACATGACTGCTACTGCTGAACCCAGGACATTATCCACCCCTTATTCCATACCATTCACGTCGTGCTCAGATCCCACATTTTCAATACACCATCGCTCTCCCACATATATACATCCATATACATACAGACCAAGAGGAAAAAATCATTTTCTTAGTGCATGGACCAATCCCTATAATGCTGCCGAGTCCATTCGGTCCATGATGTTCCAAGTTCATTCTCTGTTGGGATGATGGCTGGAGGGAAGTCAGGGCCAGTCGCTGGTGACCTGGAGACATCTAGTTGATGGGCTATAAAAGCATTACACAGCAGGCAACAGTATACAATTGAGTTCACTGGCTGTTTTCCCCTAAAATCAAATCCCCTTGAGGTATACATCGGACTTCCCCATCTTCCCGCATTACCCACCAAGTATATCCAGGTCCCTGAGCAAAAGCAATCCCACGAGTGGGTTTGCCTTTACCTGAAGCAGGAATAACCCAGACTGTCTTCCCCAGCAAATTCTTCATATGCACCACGGGAACTTTGTCCCCCTCTACAATATGTAAAAGTTCTGACTGGGCTGGGCCAGCCCTGTTGGCAGATCCTCTGGTGTTGACCAACCAGGTGGCCTTTGGTAAATGTGTATCCCAATGCTTGAAAGTTCCCCCACCCATCGCTCTCAGTGTAGTTTTTAACAGCCCATTGTACCGTTCGATTTTCCCAGAGGCTGGTGCATGGTAGGGGATGTGATATACCCACTCAATGCCATGCTCTTTGGCCCAAATATCTATAAGGTTATTCAGGAAATGAGTCCCATTGTCTGATTCAATTCTCTCTGGGGTGCCGTGTCGCCACAAAATCTGTTTCTCAAGGCCCAGGATAGTGTTCCGGGCAGTGGCATGGGGCACAGCGTATGTTTCCAGCCACCCGGTGGTTGCTTCCACCATGGTAAGCACATGGCGCTTGCCTTGGCGGGTTGGTGGCAGTGTGATATAGTCAATCTGCCAGGCCTCCCCATATTTATACTTCAACCATCGTCCTCCATACCAAAGAGGCTTTAACCGCTTGGCTTGTTTAATTGCAGCACATGTTTCACACTCATGAATAACCTGGGCAATAGTGTCCATTGTTAAGTCCACCCCTCGATCACGGGCCCATCTATATGTTGCATCTCTGCCCTGATGGCCTGAAGTGTCATGGGCCCACCGGGCCAAAAATAATTCACCTTTATGTTGCCAATCTAAGTCCATCTGAGCCACTTCAATCTTAGCTGCTTTATCCACTTGTTGGTTGTTCTGGTGTTCCTCAGTGGCCCGACTCTTGGGTACATGGGCATCTACATGACGTACCTTCACCACCAGGTTCTGCACCCGGGCAGCAATATCTTTCCACAGTGCAGCAGCCCAGATGGGTTTACCTCTGCGTTGCCAGTTGTTCTGCTTCCATTGCTTCAACCACCCCCACAGGGCATTTGCCACCATCCATGAGTCAGTATAGAGATAAAGTACTGGCCACTTTTCTCGTTCAGCAATGTCCAGGGCCAGCTGGATGGCTTTCACCTCGGCAAATTGACTCGATTCACCCTCTCCTTCAGCAGTTTCTGCAACTTGTCGTCCAGGACTCCATACAGCTGCCTTCCATCTCCGATGCTTTCCCACAATACGGCAAGAGCCATCAGTAAACAAGGCATACTGCTTTTCACTTTCTGACAGTTTATTATATGGTGGAGCCTCTTCAGCACGCACCACCTCCTCCTCTGGTGACATTCCGAAATCTTTGCCCTCTGGCCAGTCCATGATGACTTCTAGAATGCCTGGACGACTGGGATTTCCTATTCGAGTTCGTTGTGTAATTAGTGCAGCCCATTTACTCCATGTAGCATCAGTTGCATGATGTGTAGAGGAGACCCTGCCTTTGAACATCCAGCCCAGCACGGGCAGCCGGGGTGCCAGGAGGAGCTGTGCTTCAGTGCCAATCACTTCCGAAGCAGCTCGAACCCCTTCATAGGCTGCCAGTATCTCTTTCTCAGTTGGGGTATAGCTGGCCTCAGATCCTTTGTATCCCCGACTCCAAAAGCCGAGGGGTCGACCTCGAGTCTCCCCTGGAGCTTTCTGCCAGAGGCTCCAGGTAGGACCGTTCTCCCCAGCTGCAGTGTACAGCACATTTTTTACATCTGGCCCAGTCCGGACTGGTCCAAGGGCTACTGCATGAACTATCTCACGTTTAATTTGCTCAAAGGCTTGTTGCTGCTCAGGGCCCCATTTAAAATCATTCTTCTTCCGGGTCACATGATAGAGAGGGCTTACAATCGAACTGTAATTTGGGATGTGCATTCTCCAGAACCCCACTGCACCCAAGAAAGCTTGCGTTTCTTTCTTATTAGTTGGTGGAGACATTGCTGTTATCTTGTTGATCACATCTGTGGGGTTCTGTCTACGTCCATCTTGCCATTTTATTCCCAAAAACTGAATCTCCTGTGCAGGTCCCTTGACCTTACTCCGTTTTATGGCAAAACCAGCTTTCAGCAGGATTTGGATTATTTTCCTCCCTTTCTCAAAGACTTCTTCCGCTGTATCGCCCCACACAATAATGTCATCAATGTATTGCAGGTGTTCTGGAGCTTGCCCCTGTTCCAGTGCAGTCTGGATCAGTCCGTGGCAAATGGTAGGGCTGTGTTTCCACCCCTGGGGCAGTCGGTTCCAAGTGAACTGGACACCCCTCCAAGTAAAAGCAAACTGTGGCCTGCACTCTGCTGCCAAAGGAATGGAGAAAAATGCATTGGCAATATCAATCGTGGCATACCACTTGGCTGCCTTTGACTCTAGTTCATACTGAAGTTCTAGCATGTCCGGTACGGCAGCACTCAATGGTGGTGTGACTTCATTCAGGCCACGATAGTCTACTGTTAGTCTCCATTCTCCATTAGACTTTCGCACTGGCCATATGGGGCTATTGAAGGGTGAGCGGGTCCTGCTGATCACCCCCTGACTCTCCAGTCTACGGATCAGCTGATGGATGGGAATCAGGGAGTCTCGGTTGGTGCGATATTGCCGCCGGTGCACTGTTGTGGTCGCAATTGGCACTTGTTGTTCTTCAACTTTCAGCAACCCCACAGCAGAGGGATCTTCTGAGAGACCAGGCAAGGTGGACAGCTGCTCAATTTCCTCAGTCTCCAAAGCAGCAATACCAAAAGCCCACCGGTACCCTTTTGGGTCTTTGAAGTACCCTCTCTTGAGGTAGTCTATGCCGAGGATGCATGGAGCCTCTGGACCAGTCACAATAGGGTGCTTTTGCCACTCCCTCCCAGTCAGGCTGATTTCAGCCTCCAGCACAGTCAACTCTTGGGATCCTCCTGTTACTCCAGAAATATAGATGGGTTCCACCCCTTGACAGCTTGATGGCATCAGGGTACACTGTGCACCGGTATCTACTAGAGCCTTATACTTCTGTGGGACTGATGTGCCAGGCCATCTGATCCACACAGTCCAGTAAATCCGATTGTCCCCTACCTCCACCTGGCTGGAGGCAGGGCCCCTCTAATGGTCGTCACAGCATTGGACACTTAAGTCGTGTTGAAAGGGATTACTCTTCGTTATCACAGGAGCTGGAGTAAAATCAGCTCTTCCACTCCATCTGGGAAACTGCTCACCAGAGACTGAAGCCGTAGCTCTCATGGGACGATCAGTCTTGGCCCTTGCTCCCCTCTTCAGTTCACTCACCCGTTCCTCCAAAGCTGAAGTAGGTTTTCCATCCCACTTTGTCATGTCTTCTCCGTGATCCAGCAGGTAAAACCATAGGGTACCCCGTGGCGTATACCTTCTGTATCTCCTCTCTTGAATAATAGGACGTCTTTTGTTAATAGCTGAGACGTGTGTTGGTACACGTGAGGAGCTGGATAAATCAGATACATCGTCCCTCAATTTGTCGAGGTCCTGGGACAGTTTTTTCACAGCTGAGATGATGGAAGGAGTGAGATTGTCTTCGAACTCTCGGAGTTTATGAACCATTTCATCCACTGTTAGTGGCACTATGTCATTCCAGGTCACTGTTGCCAATGAATGGGCATATGATGACGGTGCATTCCGTGTAAGTTTTCGCCACATGGGTCGTGTACATTCAACTTCATCTGGATCTATAGGTGTATCCCCGTTATTCGGCTTGATGTGATAGATCATCTCTACGATGGCCGATTCCCTCAGAGACTGGATGCCTTTGTCTATAGTAGTCCACTTGGCCGAACGACTCGTAACATCGTCCTTGTACGGAAACCTTTCTTTCACAGCTGCCAAGAGCCTCCTCCAAAGGCTGAGGGACTTTTTCTCTCTTGCAATTGCTTTGTCAATTCCCCCTTCTCTAGCAAGTGATCCCAGCTGCTTGGCTTCTGTACCTTCTAGTTCGTGACCATCGGCCCCATTGTCCCAGCATTGGAGTAACCAGGTGATGATGTGCTCCCCTGGTTGACGGGTAAAATCTTTTCGCATATTCCGCAGCTCGGTTGAGGTTCGAGGTCGAGAAGTTACCTCTTCTTCTTCTTCTTCGTCATGTGATGATGACTCCTGATCAGATTCTGGACCGGGTGGTGAATTCATTGGTTCTTCATCTCGCTTCACCCTTTTTGCCTCCTTTTTGCTTGTTCTCTTGCGTACAGGGGCAACTGATATTGGTACGAATTGGTCCTCTGGTTTGGCTGCAGTGATTATCACTGTGGTTTGAGTAGCGACTGTACTTGTTGCTGGGGGTGGTGTAGCTACTGTGCTTGGAGCTGGGGTAACCGCGCTGTCTGTTGCAGTTGAAGTTTGAGCAGCTGCTGTACTTGCCACTGGGGTAGCTGCGCAGTTCATTGCAGCCAAAGTTTGAGTAGCGACTGTCGCTTTGCCCTCAAATCCGCTGATATTCTTTTCCTTTTGAAGGTGCTGGATAGTGTTGAACAAGGCCCTGTAAGCATAGGCCAAGCCCCAGCACGTTGCCGTGATTTGTCCATCTCTGGTATGGCCAGAATGACCGCACACCTCATTTAAGTGTTTTACTAATTCTTCTGGATTTTGCAGTTGTTCGGTAGTGAAATTCCAAAATACTGGAGGGGCCCACTGACCTAGATACTTGCCCATACTATCCCACACACCCTGCCACTCATGGCTGTCCAGCCTCTGGGAAAATCTCTCGGTCCTCCTACATCGTCTTTTGACCCCAGACAAGACCCAAACCTGAATCTGCTTAACTCTTGAAATCAGTAGTGGGCAAAACACACTCTGTATGCGTGTTAGCATGGTGATTCCCATCACCATCAGTAAACAAGTCTCAACAGCATTAAAAGGCCATTTAAAAAATTCAAAACTCTCAAATGTAAATGGTCTGGGGGGACGACTAGGAGGGTAAAAGGATGTCTCCTTCACAGGTTGAGCACCTGAGAAGGAGAAAAAAGATGTGTAATTGCTAAGCACCTCCATCATATACCTCCCAAAGTATAAAGGTGGTGACCACACTGGGAACATAAACCAGATCAGTTTCATGATCAATGATTCTATTGTATTACAAGTCATTACCATAAAGTACAATGGGATAAAAACCTTAGCCCAAGCCCCACACTTGAAAAACACTAATACAGCCAATACCGGATGGACGTAAGATATGGTATACTGAAACTGTGAGATCAAGAGGAAAAACCTTGAGAGCCAATAAATCAGCATTGTGACGAGTGACTATCAATCCAGTCAGATCTGTTCTTATCTCAACCCCTCGTGCCCCACGTTGGGCGCCAAAAAGAACTGTCGTGGTTTAAACCCAGTCAGGTAACTTGTTCACTCACTCCCAGTGAGTGGTGCCGAGCTGACAACAATCAAGGTCCGTGTCCGTCTCCCCCCCCCCCTGCACTGGGGCTCTCCCCTTCCCCGCTCCCGGAGGAACGGGGAGGAGGATCGAGAGAGTGCAACTCCTACGGGTTGAGACAAGAACAGTCCAGCAACAAATCACCACCACTACTATCAGCTAAAACAATGATAAGGGAAAATAACAAGGGAAGAGAATACGATACCACCGGCCAAGAAAACGAGTTCCACCCGGAAGCTCCTGTCCTTCCGGGTAACTCCCAGTTACCCCCCACCCCGGCCATGATGTGCTGTGGTATGGAATACCTCCCCGGCTAGCCCGGGTCAGGCGCCCCGTCTCTGCCTCCTCACAGCTTCCCCTCCTCCCTGGCAGAGCATGAGCCTCACAGAGTCCTTGGTCAGGGTAAACATCACTTAGCAACAACCGAAAACATCGGCTTCACCAACGCTGTTCTCAAACTAGAAGTCAAAACACAGCACTGCACCAGTTAACACAAAGGAAAAAACATGACTGCTACTGCTGAACACAGGACAGTTAGACATGCTCTTTAAACAGTCATAAATGCAGTCAGCTGTCTAAAACTAGCAGTGGTGCTCCTTTCCTGAAGGAGAAAGAGAATTGGTTGTATGAAACACTGCTCTTCACTGGTACCAGCTGTGGCTTTGTGACAAATATTATTCTTCTCTAGGTTCACATATCCTCAGGAGAAGACACTAACTCCATGAATATAGAAGAATTTTAAGGTAATTTTACCACCTCAGGCAAAAGAAATCCATAGGCTGTAGATAAAGGCAATGGACATCAAAGACAACATGACTGGAATTCTGCAGATATCTTCTGAAATGTAGTGATAGGAGAATATTTTCTGAGAAACAAAAAAAATCTGAAAATTTCAAGCTGAAAGAGGAAAATTGAGAAAGGTTTGACCACTGTGGTCAGGTTGGGGCTAAGAGAGATCCAGAAAGAAGAGCAAGAGAACAAGATAGCAGGATAGTAGCAGAGAGAATAACATGAAGAGAAGGACAGAGCTTTGCTTCATCTCTCAGACTCCCAAGAGGAATCCAGCTGGCACTGAGGGGTATGTCTGGGCAAGTACTGCTTAGGTGACCAGGTTACGACTGTCCTGTGTTCGTTCAAAAAAGCACGGAAGTTAATTCTGAGATAAATGGGAATGTTTACAGCTCTCATAGCTATTGCTGGAGTATCTCCAATCTACCATCTCAAATAACTGTCCTTGAACTGTTTATTATGTTCAGTAGTTATAAATTACTATTCATGAATAAAAGGGCTAGAACTTTATTTTTTCTCTTTATTTCACAGAGAAGCTTCAATCTGAAAATAAAGCAGTTATTTCATGGACTCTGGTTTTGAGAAAACCTGGAGGCAGCCAGCAGGGAAGAAAAGCCAAAATAAAGCCCAAATGTACATTTTACCAGGATAGCCACAGTCCTGATGTGTTGGTAAAGACTGTAGAAGGGAGTTTCAGTAAGAGATCTATCTCAAAGAAAAAAAAAAGCACAAACAAAACAAAAAACCACAAAATGAGCACACTGATATTGAGTATTCCATATATTTGAATTAAAGTGAAAGATCTTTAATTATACCATTCGGAATATGAGAGCAATTCATCATAGTGTAGCACATTTTTAAACACTGTATAGATAAAAGATACCAGCTTTTTAATTATCTGTCACGTGAGAAGCAGAAAACAGGGATAAAGATTACTTCACTACACAAGTATTTCAAAAGTTATTATTTTCCCATCTAAACCCCCCAAAAGGAAAGCCCCAAATTACATTTGCAATACTGATCTCCTTATTGACTCATGCTGAGCAGACTAATGGGCATTTCCAGGCCTTCTCAGGCTGGACAAAAGGTTACTATTATCCACATTCTGGCACAAGGTACACAGGGTTTATCTCTCCCCCTTTTAACAGCCAGGTTTCACTGGCTTTGTAACTTGGTTGAGAACATGTGTTGTGAACATACACTAAAGTACAGAACTGACAGGGCAGCCTCCAACTGCTCAGTCTGTTCCTAGAGTTTCTATTTTCATTTGAAAATTTTTCCATAGACATGTATTACTGCATGTTTAAAAAATATTCATAGTCATAACAGAAAGAATAGGAAAAGCAGCTTTTAAAATATTAATAAAAAAGAAACTGTATCAAGCCTGCAAAACTGTTTTAAAGTAGTTGTTACATAAATACACTTAACATGCACATCATCTTCAATTTAAAAATTATGAAAAAGAAAAATAAATAAAAAAGCTGTTGACTAACCTTTATGTCTGTGAGATCCATCCATGTCAGAAAACTCAATATGATTTTCATCAGCCCAATACAGTCTGTGGTTGACATAATCTATTGTAAGAGCCATAGGTCTAGATATCTGTGTTTCTATGACAACTGTTTGACCAGAGCCATCCATACCAACACGGCCAATGTGAGGATACTCACAGCAATCAATCCAGTATAAATATCTATAAACCAAAACACAACTGCTATTTTGTTGACAGATGCAAAAATAATAGCAATAAAAAAAAACAACTAAGTAAATTAATCTCAAGAACAAATCTGTAAATATTCTATAATGTTTTCATCTTCCAGACAGATTTTGTGATTTTTCTAGATCCATGTTTAAGCATGTGCTAAATGAGAAGGATTTGACAAGGAGTGTCCTTAAACTAGATATAATTTCATCAAATTAATTATGACCTAGTAAAAAGTACATTTAAATTGCTTAGCCTCTATACCTCAGAATGTGAAGTACAGCCAGACTGAATTTCACAAATCTCATATCCTACAAAAATGGCATCAGTACTAAACTTATCACAAATACTGTATTTCAGTTACTATTTTTTTACACACATTACAAACCCTCATTTTGCCATTAACAGTAATCTAATGCAAATTGTGTTACTTCAAGAAGAACTAGTTCTAAAACAGTAGAATTGTTTCTTACATAAAGGGCTTAAAAATGGGCAAATCGCTGGGAAATAGCAATTTTCTCCTCTACACTATTTAGCCACAATACAGAGCATGTTTTTCATAAGGAAGAGAAAGTCCTATTATATGGTATATGGATGCATGTTGCTATTGTTGTATACACCATTACTTAGAACCTCAGGACAGATCTTTCCAGCTGGGAAGCTGATATGCTTCTACTCTACAGGTTTTGGACAGGCTATCAAAAACCCAGGTGCAGCTTATAGTCTTAACAGACACCTGGAATACTGTTTATGTGCATGAGAAAACAGTGGCCCTAAGAACAGATACAGCTAACCTACAGGTTGCAGGTGCAACATGTTCGCATTTAGCCTGCTTCACATAAGCAGTAGAGAAAGGGAACTTCTTTCTCCCAGTGACTCCAACAGAAAACTTTATATTTGAAACGTATCATTACTATTGAATGGCATCAGCAGTAGAGTTGATTTAGCATTTCTCATTTACAAAGAGAGAAAAAAAAAAAAGAGACAATACTATTCCAAATAGCGGGGCAGCAGGAGCACTTAATTGTGCTCTGTGTGTGTCTGGGTGCTGAGAACTTCCAGGGATTAATTATAAACTGGAGATTGTTTAGAAACCCATAAGATATATCAACATTTTGCAGGCATGATTTACTCGCTCTGTTGCTGCAACTGCTACTGAATGTACAGTCCACTGATTTCCAACTCCTTGCCTTGGGAAGGGACACCTTCCACAAGATCAGGTTTTACAAAGTCTTATCCAACCTGGTCTTGAACATCTCTGCAGTTGGGACAGCCACATCTTCTTCTCTGGGTAACTTATGCCAGTGCCTCACCATCCTCACAGTAAAGGATTTCTTCCTTGTATGTAATCTAAATCTCTCCTCTTTCATTTTAAAGCCATTCCCCCTTGTCCTATCACTACATGCCCTTGTAAAAAGCCTCTCTCCAGATTTCCTCTAGGCCGTAGGCCGCCTTTAGGGACAAGAAGGCTGCTCTAAGGTGTCCCTTGAGCCTTCTCTCTTCCAGGATCAACAGCTCCAGGGGTTCAACTGTCACATAACCAGGAAATACCGCATATTTTCATTCACCTTCTGTTTTAAGAATATAAAATCTTTCTTCTTCTATCAATTAAATTAGATGCTGGCATGAAATGGTTAGATGGTTTATTAGAGTCTCTCTCTAATGCTGATATGGTTTTACGCAAATAGAAATAACTAAAACGTTTCTGCTAGAAGAAAGCCAACACAAAGAAAAAAACACCAACCACCACAAAAAAAAAAAAAAAAAAACAAACCTCAGAACCAAAACCAAACCAAATAAATAAATAATAATAATAATAAAAACTAACAGGAAAAAGTTAAAAGAGCTGATATATCTTGGGTTGGACAAGATGACCTTCAGTGGTCTATTCCAACCTCAAACATTCTGTGATTCTGTTAAAATGTGAAAATAAAATATTAATTAAGTCCATTAATGGAAAGATAATTTATTTTCTTTCTTTTAAAACACATAGTATTAGGTTATATTACTAATGCACATCAATTTTATTGGGAAAATTATAATATTTCAAAATTACAATACAAATGTGGAAAAAATGGTTCCCATAGCTCCCCCACCAGTTAAGAAATCAAAAATGGTGGTGGTGCCCAAAACTGCACTCAGAATAACCGCATAGACTTATATTAATAAATAAATAAATTATAAGTCATGCAATAATCAACAAAATTAGCAATTAGAAGTACCAGTTAAACTAATTAAACAAACTAACTAGACATTTCTCACTTCTTATCACTGTGGTTGCAATAGATTTGTCAAGTATATCGATCATTTCAAATTTCTGAAAACTGAAGTTATAAATTAAGTCTCCTAAAAAAAAACCCCTTGTATTCTAATAATTAATCAGTCCAGTTGTTAGACCTGTGCAAAACCCTAAACTTTAATCTTATATGCAAAAAAAAGGTAAAAACTACCTTCAAATTACATCTGGCAAAACATTTTCACTGTGATTATTATGAGAAATTATCAAAGTTTTCAATTATGCGGTAGTTTAATGGCCTAAATTATTCTGGAAATCAGTAAATAGAGAAGAGTACTAACAAGGTGATTCACTTCAGTGAACACACAAAGTAAGATGTAAGAACTGTCTTCCATGTAACATGAACTTTTTGATATTTACTAACACACTTATTAAAACAGATGGTGATATTTTTTTAAATATCTGCTTTCCTCCTACCAAAATAAAACATTTGCAGAGTAGTAAGTATAACAAAATGTGGTTTAGTACCTGCATTCATCTATCTATTACAACAATTTTATATCTAATGATGAGACAGTAAGCATCAGTAATGCATTTTAGACTACTGACATTCAGTGTAGCTGAAAGTTAGATAATAAAAAACTAATTAGTACTTCCTATCTTCTGGTTTTAAATATAAAATTAGGATTAAATGTGAATTAATGCAAAATGGCTGCTTCATACCCAGCCTGAGGATCTAAGGACAGATCTCTAGGAAACTTCACTCTTTTGCTCACAAGGACGGTAGGGTACAAGCCATTGAGTTTCGACACCTCAATTATTCTCTTCTCAGTATCAGACCAATAGAGATTCTTCCCAATCCAATCAACAGCCAGTGCATTAGGAACAGCTGTATTGTGGACAACCTAAGAAAACAAAATTTACATAAATTATTGATCTAAGCACTAGGAAAAGGAAAAACAATTCAAGAGTTACTAATACCAGCATATTGAGAGGTTGGATATATGATACAGTGACATACAACATGCAAAAATAAAAAAAAAAAAAAAGGTATTCTTTCCTGTTAAACAATTATACTTCCAAAGTAATAACACTTCTTGTGTAACTGAGACAACGTGATGCTTTGCTTATAGTAAGGGAGAATGGAGAATACTGTGATATAGTAAATACCAACTTTTTAACTTCCCTGCATTATGCTCTAACTTTCTGTCTTTCATTTTATATCTAAAAAGAAAAAAAAAAAAGACTTTTTCATTTACTATTCTGTTTCTTTTTCAGAGAGCTAAATGGACATGGGGCTTCTCTTGTCATAGCATGCTCTTGAACACGTGTTTATTAGCTTACCATTTCTCTCACCAGTCCACATCAGCAATATCTTTAATTTTAATATCATAGTAGTGCCATGTCATCATGATGGATATACCATAAGGGCACTCAGGCAAACAGAAAAAAGATTACCTAGTTGGAAAGTAAATACTACACTCTATTTTCAGCATTCATGTGGCAGAAGAAAGATGAACTTTCTAAGAATTAGTTAAGTTTCAAAAGGACCACAATATTAAGGAATGAACTATGATACAGAAGCAATTTAGTGACCTCCTGGAAAGCTTGTGCTCTACTGACAAGGATGTGTTAATCTCAAGGTTTTTGACGACTTCAGTAACTCTGACACTTAAACACCTCTAGATATACATGATTACAAATTCCATCATGATTGTATGACTCAGTCTTGCTTGGCTGAGAGTACTTCATGTTAAGTGTTGAGTAACATTTGAATATTCTAAATCATCAGAATCTAAATTCTAGGCTTAAAAATCCTATTCCTGATAAAGTCTATTTTGACCTTTTCTATTCCCGTTTAGGTCCTGGTTAGGTCTGTGCAACTAGAACTTACTTAAAAAAAAACACCAAAAAACAACAAACAACAAAAATCAGAGAGAGCAATACTTGGAAATATTTGAGATTTCTTCAGTATTAATAATGGATTTATTACTGTAGTGTACATTCTAATTTATTGTCATCTTTACAAGTAATAGCATGTGCAATAAAGTATAAATTTTACAGGTAACCCTGATTGTGTACAACTGTGCTATTTCTAATTTTATTTACCATTGGACGATACTGAAAAGCCTTCAAGATAAGAAGGGATACTGTGAGACACTTAAAACCAATTTTATAGTTATGAATATGTAAAAGTACCCTTTCAGGTTATTACATTATTTATCGCCTTATAAAATCTTCTAAAAAATCCAGGCATGCAACAACTTCTTAAAATGAATAAACCACTTTATTTCCTAATACGTCAGCACTACCAGCTTCACTGTTTCATAAACTTGAAATTCCAGTATACACTGCACTGTAACATGGGACGTTTCATGTAGAAATGGATAGCTCTGCAAAATTAGTGGTTTAGCTACATGATCTAGAAGCATCAACCAAAGTAATTAGCCTCTGTTGGCTTTTCCTTTGAAGAGTCACTTCAAGCTTACGCCAGTAACTGAGATCACCAGTGTGACATTTAATGTACAAAATCCAGTTTACTACAGCATTTTCCAATAACAGATTTTAACTGAATACAATACTATACACAAAACACTGTGCTAATGTTTGAACACATTATATGAACACATTAAGTGGAAAAGTTGTTGCTTCAATGGTGTAAATGCCTCCTACATGATCAGATACTGAAAAAAAATGAGATGTCATCAGGTTTCCCAGAGCAAGAAATCTTGGGCTGGTATGGGAAAAAAGATGCTATCTTCTAAAAGGGAATTCCTAGGTAATATATCAAATATTATTGTTTAAGCAGGCTTGCTGGGAAACTAATTATTTGTAACACTGATTATTAAATATGTGCTAGGGTAATCCATTAAAATTTCAGAGAGATGTAAAGTCATTTGCCACCAAATAAAAGATCAGTGACAAAATATCAGATAACTACAATATATATAATTCTTGATAAATTTTTCCATGTATTTTTAGCTTTCAGAAGCTAAACCTGAAACAAATTTTTCAGTGAAACAAACCAAATATTCATATGAAAATTAAATGCACTCCCCCCACCCCCAATTTTTACTTTGAATTTGGCATCTTATTTGAATAAAATCTCCATCAACATGACACTAGTTCTGTAAATTGCAAAATATTAATGAAGGAAAAAAGAAATACCCTCTATGCCCCCCAACCTAAATTTCTTCGAATGTTTGTTCATAAAAAAATAGGTCAATATTATTAAATCATTACAAAGCAATAGCTGGCAATTACAACTTTTTGACTGGGAAAAGCACTCAAGGATTTAATGGATTACGGATTTTGAACCTCACACTTGCCTCTCTCCTAATTTTTTTAGGCTTTAGTTTTACCTCAATGGAATCAGAGTACCATAAGTTATGCTCGTTCACATGTCTTTAAAGTTCTGAGAACAATTACTTCCATGTGAAGGATGCAAGCAAGGTTCACTGATGGTAGTCAATGTCAAACCTTAACCCTTAAAAAGACTGAAGTTGGTGTGCACTGAGTATGTGCCAGCTCATGTACCAAACTGCAAATGAAAAATAGAAATCTTTTCTCTCTCTGCAGAATTTGCTGGTGTACAACGAGGGTACAAAACTCTCAGACTAGGTTTCCGCTTTTTTTTCCATGTTTAAGAAGGTCAGGCATAAGTGAATAAACAAAGAAGAATTCCTTACTGCTTTCACAAATTCAGAGAAAATGTCTTGTGAACTTATTCCACTACAAAAAAAAAAACCAAAACAACAACAACAACAACAAAACAAACAACAAACCAGGCTGTGCAGAAACTGGAGCACAATTTTGCTCTGGATTATTCATAGCAAAGACATGAAATTTTTTTCATTATCAGCATAGTGGAGGTGAGAGAAACTGAAGACCATGGAAAATTGTATACAAAGAAATAATACATATTTAGACAGCTTATACCTAATTATACCTCTTTTTTCCTTGGTAGCTGGTAAACCACACTGAACTGCCAATTCACTCAATTGTCATGTCATAAGGAATTTAGCTTGTAAATATAGTCTTCTTAATCCTTATCTGTACTTCAAATAAGATACAAAGGCGATTAAATTAACTTTTACTAGTACTTGCTAGCTTATGCTCTGTTTGTATGTATACACCAAAACCTTAAAATCTGGGTTAAAAGCATGAAGGAGCATTTCCTCAAATTGCAAAAAAAAAAAAAATTTTAGTAGGGAAATTATTAATCCCCATTTACCTTGATCTCGCTTCCGTTTAAGCACATTCTGTTTATGCGACTGCCATTTGGTCTGCTGGAATCAATCCAGTAGATGAATTCTTCTCTATAGTCAAAGTCTATTGCAATCACATTGTTCAACCCCTAAATCCAGAAAAAAAAAAAGACCATTTATTCAAATGTTTGAATACCAACTGTTGGATAGCATTCAGAATATGAGATACATTGCATGTAATATTCAAAATGCTTCATTTTACTGACTGCCTATATTTGAAGTACATTGCCTGTAAATAATCAGAATAAGATAAAAATGTGTAACAGAAATATGGTGATGAAGAACTATCTCACTTCAAAAATGCAGATGACATGAAACTAAAGAAGCTTCTCCATTTTTCCTTCTTATTATTAAATTGAACTTTAGCAGTAAATGCTTTAACTTTTGCTTCATTACTGTTAATTACTACCTTTGGTATTCCTTTGGAAAACTAGGTAATATTCATTTTAGAACAAGAAACCTGGAAATTTATGAACTTTGTCTAATGACAGCATTTCATTGTTAATATAAATTAATCAGGAATTCCAAGCTGTGATGTTCAAAAAACCATGAATTTTTATTCCTTATTTAAAATTTAGTCTTAAATTTTTAGATGCTATATTACACTTTACTGTGCACATATATATGTGTATATACACACATAGAGGTAGCTTATACATAAAGCGTGAAAGTTAAGAGATCCAGGCATCTTGAAGTCTCCTATGGCTCCAATTACTAAGCCAAATCACTGCATGAAAGAGCAGTGATCATACCTGAGGTATTCCTATAGGTCAGAAAGAGCAGTAATATAATAATGGCTTTTCATCCCAAACCACAGATAAGAAAGGAAGGGATTGCACTCAGTCAACGGTTCTTACTTCCTTATCTGAGAATAGGAAAGCCTTGCCCCACAATCTGCTTAACATTCTGATATGTAGTGAAATCTACACTTAATGTAAAAAGATGTGACTATCAATGAAAGATGGAGCAACAGTGGTAAAAAGAAGTGATACAGTTTGCACTTCTTTTAAAGCAGCAAACTCGGTTAATCAATACCCTTATCAACTCAACGACATTCTACTCGTGCATGGATCAGAAACCTCCCTTGTTAATGCAATTCATAGCTGCAGAGGGGACTGTAGAGTGCTGGACTAGCCAACTCTAAAATAAACAACTAAGAACAAAAATATTTGATTGTGAAAAGTGATACATTTTTTTTCTGCCTACTACAGTGTAATAATGTATATCTACCTTTTGATCAAAACGCAGAGGAAAAAGAGTGATTAGGCTGCATAAAGTATTATTAAAGAAAGGCTGAAACAATACAGTGTTGAAGGACCACTCTCATTTTCAAAACTCACATAGGATCATATAATGGTTATTGTTGGAAAGGACTTTAAGATCATCCAGTTCGAAGCTCCTGCCATGGGCATGGATGCCTCGCACTAGACCAGGTTGCCCAAGGCCCTGCGCAACCTGCCCTTGAACATTGCCAGGTGCAGTGATCAAGATGTGAATGAAGCATTCACAACTTCCTTGGGCAGCCTGTTCCAGTGCCTCAGAACTCTGACAGTAAATAACTTCTTCCTTATATCTATCTAACCTAAATCTCCCTTGTTTAAATTTGAACCCATTTGCCCTTTGTCTTATCACTATAGTCCATGGTAAGAGTCTGTCTCTGGCATCCTTGCGTACCATATTGTAACAAAATCAGCTGCAGCTCTGTCAGTCAAAACTCTGCTCCAAAATACTTTTTCTGTCTCTTTTTCTATTGTTAGCATAAATATGCCTACAGATAGAGCCTAACTCCAAATTCTTAACAAATGAGACAACAGGGGAATGAATACAGAAGACTGTAACAAATTGATAACATACTAGAAATCAAAGTCAGTAATATGTGAAAAATTAGCTTTATATCTATATACAACACCATAAAAGTTTCTTAAATATTGATAATTAAGAAAGAGAACTGACTGCCTGCAAATCTTTCAAATATTTTATTTTAGTTCAGTTTTGTTCCAGTATTTATCAGGACATCAACTGTGAGTAAAATTATTTCTGTATATCTGCAATTGAGTTGTTTGTCCAGACATCTCCTCTTTGTGACCTACATGACACTTTTAAGTCCTCCTAGTATAATTGTCATTTCTCATGTAATCTCCTTGTTTTCAAACATCATCAGCTGCATTATTCTCTCATCTTAAACCTGTGGTTTTATTTCTGTTGCAAATGCCATATGGTATCCCAGGCCATGATTTGTGTTGCCTTGGTGCCCCAATTAAAAACTGAAGGTAAAAATCACAGCTAATGATGAAGAAGATTCTATCTACCTACTCTGTGGAAACCCTAAGTATTTTGATAATTAGGAGTAAAGGAAATGGAAAGCAAAGAACACACACAGGGCACAACTCAAACACTTGCACTATTTATGTATATTTGGAAGAAAAAAAAAAACAAAAAACCAAAACAAAAAGGCCGGCACATAACAACTCAGCAACGTCTGAATGTTCATATCTTTTCAGCTCCTATACTCTGAGTTTATATGCACAACTGCTAGAATGGCAAAGCACAGATCAAATCCACAGAGAAGGGTGGGTCTGCTCCTTTGCCAGAGCAGCTCTCTTTATTTGTTTCATCTGTTTGACTTCTAAGAAAGAGCTGATCCATCATAACATTGCAAGGACAAAAAGATGTCCTTATGATGAAGACAGCCCACCTGTTCTGCTGATATAGCTCCCTCTTTTGCTTTCAAATCTGGATGCTTTCAAAAATGCCATATTTGTAGGATCGAAGGCCAGTAGGTTCAATAGCAGAGGTATTTATTAGACTCATGAATAAATATGATATGGAAAACACAGATTCTCTTCCATGGCTGGAGCTACATGGCCTCTAACATGCTGAAGAGGAGTCCATTAAATTCAAGACTAATAAAGCTCTGAGTCAATCTGTCAGCACCAACCATAAAGAAAAATTATTTTTGCTCCCCTCTTTTCACAGGCTTCTATCAATAGATACACCAGCAAAAGAGGAGAGGCAGTGAGATGTAAAAATGAGAGGCAGTCAGAAGGATTTCAGAAGAACAAACAGACTTTACCATAATGCTTGTTATGCTTAAATAAAGTCAATGTTCAATGTAAGATGGTTAATTTTGTAATTACTGTTGTGGAGACCTAAGTGCCTCTATTGTGACATTAAGATGTGCAACTTACTCTCACAAAAGTCACAAAAAGCCTAACGATATTCACTGGCAATAACTGTTTTTTCTAGTATTTCTACAATTGATTAATTAGTACTTATGGAAATAGATGCTTTTATTAAACATATTTTGGAACTTTTATCTATGGTAAGTAACTACACTTAGGTGAAGCATAGAAGCAGAGGAGAAACTGCTAAAATGACAGCTCTGTATTTACTGGATGACCTTGTAATTTTTGTAGTTTTTTTTTCACATTGTTTTTCCTGTCATAATAATTTAATGACTGAAAAAAGCCCCAAATATTTAGCCAAAGATACAAATTCAAGTATTGCAATACTGTAAATCTTGTTATTGTCTATCTAAATAATAAAAAAAAGATTTGGATTATGACAGTAAGTAGCCCAAATAATACAAGGCCAAATAGGAGGTTCTCTGGCTTTTTTTCTTTTTTTTTAAGTGAAATATACAAATTGCACAAAACGTATTGTGACAGAAGAGGATCACAAATAACGTAAGTTTTTTAGTACATCAGAATGACTGATTAAACAACTGCCTGAGCTTTCACCACATGAAATTCAGATAAAATATTACAAAAACTCTGAAGATACTGCAGTTGTTCTATGATGCATACAGTGCCAATTATAGGATGATGTTTCTGTCAGTTGCACACTTTAGAAAAGAATAAAAGTATTGAGTTAAACTTAGAGCATGGTACTATGATTATACCTGTTTCAACAAAGTGTAGTTGGATCCATCAGTGCTAATTTTTCTGATTTCATGATGATCAGCCAGAATTAAGAAAGGTTCCTCATCTAAACCCCAGGAGAAAGAATACATTAGACTAGCTTTTACGTTAATTTATGGAAAATCAGGAATACAATGCTGAAATATGGATGGTTTGAAAAATAAATGTTACATGCTCTGATCAATGTTATGGATGAAAAGAATATTTAAAACATTCAAATGTTCCAAGAAAGATCAATGATGCAGTATAAAAATGAACAAAGCAATCAATTAGTATATCTTTCAATGTAAGTTGTTTGGGTTTTTTTTTGCCTTTGTAAGATGGGAACCATACTGTATTTTATCCTAACTTGATGTCAGAGATTGAATTTGAAATATATTTCATACCACTTGTTTTAATTTCAACATTTACTTTCAAATTTTCACTAAGGCTATTTGTTACGGCTGGAAACCAAGCATGTTTTGACCATTCTTTTTTTTTTTTTTTTTTAAGATTTCAATACCCTGAACAGTATAGACATAAAGAAACAACTGTTTGGACAAACCTTGATTCTCTAATTCTGAACTGAAGCCAGATTCAGCTTTTTTTACCCCTGGCTTTCTAGCTTAAAAAGATATTTCTGTGGATTCTTATTCATGCCATCACTTACTTTGAAACAGCTCTGACACTGATACATGTAATAGTAAAAAGAATAAAAAATCTTTATTTGAGCTCTATTAACAGAGACCTCAGCTAAAATTAATTAAAAAAATACCAATAATAATTAAAAATGTGTTAAAGGTTTGTACCTACTGCTAATACATGCATGAATGTAATATGTTGTCCAGCCTACTCTGCTCTTATACTGAATACATTGTACCACCTTGCTTGCATTTTATGTTCAACTCTTAAGACAACCAGTTCTTAGAAGATGCGAGACATCATCCTCAGCACTGACTTAGTGCTTTGCAGAGGATGGCTGTAACACTCTGCTGTGTTGTTAGAAGCTCAAACCAATTTATGCCAGAAATTGGCATTAGGCCAAAGACCAATATGTTGCCACCTCCTTGCAGTGTAACCACAGCATGGACTACTTTGTCATGGTCATTTCTGAAATCTACTATATTACAACTCCAATAAACTCTGTTCCAGCTCCCCTTCACGTGTGAGTGATCTATGGCTTCTAAACATACAAGTGGCTTACAAGGTGTGACACGGGAGCAAAGCAAAAACCAGATACTACATTTCTGCCCTCTCTTGTGTTTCCTCTGGTTACTTGGGGAAGCACCTGAGACAGAAGTGTAAGGTGGGCAGAGATTCCAGTTTTGTCATGTAGAAAGAAAATATAAGGGGGTTTTATATTTAAAAAAAAACCCCACCAAACAACTTTGTGTAAGGATAGAATAAGTAGGAGTCTTCTCAAGCCAAAGATTGCCTGCAGTATGAAGGAAATCCAGCAGAACACAGATATGGGGGTTTTGTTACTTTCCTGTTGACATTTTGCTCTTCCTTTCACTGATCTAGCAAATCTCACTCACTGAAGCACATAAAAATAACATCAGTGGTATAGACAGAGGGGTGAAGAAGTAAACAACATTCTTATGTATCTTGAACTTCACCGTGTATTATATGTAAGTCTAGAGGATTTAATATGTTATAGGAATAACAGATTTTGCAATTTCTATTAAATTTTCCTATTTCTCCTTTTCATACCAGGAAGTCTGAAAGTACAGTCTAATTTTTAAAGTTGATGAAATAAAACAGCACGAGCATTTTAAACACTTATCATAAACATACTATTATCATGTGACCCATTAAGTGATGTATTTTAACTTTCCTAATACTTTTTCCTAATAAAGTTACTTAGACTTTCATAATACACTCTAACTATCCACTACCAGTGATTTGAGCAGAATACGTACTAAAAATAGAACTTATTACTACATTCAGACATTGAATCACATTCTTATTGTTTACTGAAGTAGTGCACTTCAAAGTAGCTGTTTATCCTGCATAAAAGGGTTACAGAGACCATGGGGCTATAGTATTTCACAAATACCTGAAAGGGACTTGCAGCCATTTAGGTTATCAGGTTGTATTTCATACCCATATGCACACAAGCATTTGTAGGTTCCATATGTATTGATGCATTGCTGGCTGCAGGGAAATCCAGACAAACATTCATCAATATCTACACATGTTTTGCCATCATCCTTCAGCAGAAATCCGGGCCAGCATTTGCACTGGGAAAGAAAACCAAATACATACAATTTTAATTAACGATTCTATTTGTTACCTTGCATACTTTCTTCTGAATATGCTACAATCATAAACTTTTTCATCTAGTCTCAGTTTTTCAAGTGTCATCTTAATTACTTTGCTGTTTACACTGTTTACAGGCAGACTCAGTAATTAAGAATTAAGAATTTGCATTATATTACACCACATTTTTTAATTATTCACCTTGTATCCAACAGGAAGATCCTGACAATCTTGAGAACAGCCGCTAACTTTCTTACTGAGGCATTCATTAATGTGGCAGCTTTTCTCATCAGATCCATCACTACAATCTTCTTTGTTATCACAAACATCACTTTGAGGAATACATTTACCATTTTTGCACATGAAAAAAGAACTGTTACATGACTGCTCTGGAAAACAAAAAAGAAAACACAACTTGGTGTGGTCTATTACTATTTGAAATAAATTTTCTCCTGGAACAGCTGCAATGTATGCATGAAAGATGAAACAACTGTATAAATTTCTTATTGATATTATTATAATACCGTTTTACTTTGCAGTATCTTTAAAGGTTATCACTCTCCTAGAGAATGTGTGAATACGTCCAAATTATTACACCCTCCTGCACATTTGTTTTCGTATAATTGAGAATCCTCTACCTTATCTCTGCACAAAATATAATTCGACAGTTTACAAAACTTAAAAAGCATGGCTTCTGTCCCCTGTGGATGCTGAGGGGTTCAGTTAACATGTCTGAGAACTGTGCATACATGCTTCTTCCCCTGTTTGGCAAAACTCGAATATGTCATTTCAGCTACTTTCAGGGTCTTCAAATTAGAATTAGAATCCTTAAATATAAGGCAGGCATGTTGGTTTTCCTCAAAGCAAATGAATGTTTTCCATCAAAATTAGTATAAAGGACTGGGCTACTGTCCTTTATCTTTCTTGTCATAAGAAAACGTCTTTCAAAAGCTACAGAATTGAGTTATTATATGCAGACCAGGATTCATTTACCTCTCAAAAACCAGTCAGACTGCAGCAAACTTATTCACGTCATTAGAAAATACCAATAAAACCAATCATGTTTGGCCAGTAATTCACTTATACAAATAAATCAGTGTTTATCATTTATAGGAAGAACAACTTTATGCCCCCTTTTGTATGATCTCCTTTTGTGTGATGAATATATTAAATATAGAAAACATTCCCAGGGCAAGCTAGAAACTCTGGCAATTATTACACTAATATCATCGTATTTTACTTCTAACAAAATTAATGCGTTAAGGAAACAGCAATCATCTTACGCTACAGGAAATGGTGGCTTGACCTTTGGGAACTGAGGTTTTGTATGCTTAGGACTAACAACACACTCTTCTTGCAAGACATAAGGAATAACACCATGAAAGCACTGGAGAGTTAAGATGCAAGTTTTTACATATGCTTATCTACAGTTCTAAACCACAGTTTTTAAAAAAATTATTCAAAAAATTAAAAACAAACCTGAACTTTTGCATTTCATGTTTATAGGTCCTTCATCAGAATGGTCTGGACAGTCGAAATCACCGTCACACTGCCACTGAGAATTCAAGAGGCATCTTCCATCAGCACAGGTGAACTCTCCAGGACGACAGTGACGATACCCTAGAAATACAGCAACCCGTGACTTCATGCTTTGCTTCATACTTTTAGCATGAAGTTTTGCACATAATAGGCAATATAAGTAAAAGTATCTTTTGTTCCATAAAGAGATACACATATGCTTATATGTGTCTATCAGCGAGAGAAATCAAGTGTCTCTTATGCAGCACAACATAGTCATGAAGCAATACCCACATATGTAAAATGTGTTCATGATGCTCTCAATCATAAATACATTTTCTTTTAGGTGTAATTTAACTTTCTGCTATTATTAGGATATGCTAGAAATTACTACAGCAAACATTTGCCAGTATTCTTTACTAAATGCTTTCCCTTCAAAACATGCAGAACTTTAGTAATTTTAATCATGCTATACATGCATTTTCCAAGATGGTCACAAAATCGGTACATATAAAATGCATACATTTCAAAAATTAAAGTGGATTTTTAACAGAAAATCATAATATATAACGAAGAACAGAAATCACAGACAGGCATTTGCTTCTTAGAACACAACTGTTTAGCCTAAAGTTAAAAAGCAAAGCAATGGAAAAATTTAAAAAAGATAGCACAACTTTTTTTTTTTTTTTTTGGGGGGGGGGGGTATTTAGTTTTGAAACATGAAAGTTGAAAAATTCCCAGTGGGAAAATCACCTTCTATTTGTAAAATATTTACTTGTAAAATTCATTACACTAGACCAACTACTAAAAAAAACTATGTTCCTGTTTGGGAAAGTATAGCTTTCCCTGTACTCTACATATATAAATCCTGCCTCAAAAAAAAATCTGTAGTCCTTTAGATGATTCTTGAAAGGAAACCTTGATTTAGTTTAAAACTCAAGAGAGCATCTCTTGTAGCTCAGTATTCTGTCTCTGACAGCAGCAATGGGGGATGCAATTTATGGATAATGTATTTTGTTCCCATGTTCACCCCAGCTTGAATAATTGCTTTTTTGTTTTGTTTGTTTGTTTGTTTACATGTAATTATGAAGATTTCACTTAAAAGATAGGATTATACAATAGAATCAAAACTTGTATCAAAGAAATTTTGAAGGATTAAAATGATTGTGAACTTTAAAAATCTGTTTAGCTACAAATTCTGTAAAAAGTAAAAAGTTGTTACTATAATCACCAGTCCCAGTTTTATATTATATCTGAATAATATAACGATAATATACCTTTAATGATATAAAGTGAAACAAACAAACAAACTAGATTTGAAAATTGATTCCCTTAATTCAGCTTTTAGGAATGTATTTCAAACCAAATATCATCCCATACAGTAAACTGGCTGCTGAAGGGTATCTCTTTTCTTTTTTTGCATATCAAGATGCAAAGGTCTAGCTCTAGAATCTCACAGAGCTATGATCAGTTTGCACAGTCTGCAGTCAAATCAGAAATCACAAGTTTAAATCTTGGTGATTTTATATTTGTTTGTTTTCACATCCTGACACCTTGAAAAATATATTTTGGAATTTGATTCCTACTCTTTACAACCAGTTCCCTTTCCCATAAAAGAATGTATAACGAGTTTACCATACTAGTCACACACTAAGATGTGTATTTGATTACTAGCTAAAAGAACATTGCATTGGAGCCATGCAACACGTAACAAATGTTGCTGTAGATTTCAGTTTGCTCAGTGGAAATTAAATAGAGACAGTGCCTGAAGGCAGGTCTATACCACAATTAGACCAGATTTGTACATCCTCTGCTTCTGTTGCTGTTTCCCCCTTTTGTCTCTTTTCAGAAGTATGTCAAACTATCATTATTTATTTGTCAGTATTTTAAGGCACCATGAATGTATATGA
Source organism: Pezoporus flaviventris (assembly GCF_033815535.1). NCBI lineage: Eukaryota > Metazoa > Chordata > Aves > Psittaciformes > Psittacidae > Pezoporus > Pezoporus flaviventris. The sequence goes on from NW_026892549.1 coordinate 11,786,179, forward strand.
TGCTGCAGTAAACAAATGAAATATACCATCAAGAAATTACAAAAAAAAAAACCAAAACAAAACACCCAAATCCCCACCTATAAAAAGTTTGTGACTGTTTCATTTAAATACTTATTTAAGAATTACAGCATGCTTCCAAAATCTCATCAGAAAGGTTCTCTTACTCCCCTCACCATTCAACTCAATCATGTTGTACTAAACAGATGAACAAATCCATAAGGAGTCACTTTATGTAAAGGGTTCTGGCTCGTATAAACTATCACTAATGGAGGAAATAGTTTAGTTTCATTATTCTGTGGAGCCACACTCAGATCATACTTTTGGCAAAAGGGCGAACCACATCTGTTAAGATAGCAAAGTATAACAGCATGTGCCTTGAACCTGTCAGGATGGGTACCTCAAGTGGAGTTGCCTATATAAGCTCATGGAGAGCTACAGCCTTCTGAGGATTAGTGGGCACACGTGCTAGGAATCCTGTGTCCTGGGCTGGCACAGCAGGTGCACTTAATTGTGCTCTGTGTGTGTCTGGGTGCTGAGAACTTCCAGGGATTAATTATAAACTGGAGATTGTTTAGAAACCCATAAGATATATCAACATTTTGCAGGCATGATTTACTTTCTCTGTTGCTGCTACTGCTACTGAATGTACAGTTCACTGATTTCCAAGTCGTTATCTTGCATCAACAAATCAACAACCTCCTTTGATCCTGATTTGGTTTAAACTACATGAACAAAGCAGGTTTTCCCTACAATAGCCTGTTGTTGCAAAGTTCTCCTTTCAGAACAGCAGGTAGTTTACAGAAGTAAAAAACAAATGGAGTTTGCTAGGAGAGGTGTGTTTGTGCCTTTCTTTCTTCAAGGATCCAGAAGTCCATGCTGGCAAGTGGTGTGGCACAGTAAGAGAGAACCAGCAGACTGAAACAGCAAGTAATGAGAACCCACTATCCACACGATGTATTTCAGGATTTTACTTCATAGAATCACAGAATGGTTTGGGTTTCACGGGACCTTCAAGATCAGCTAGTTCCACCCCCTTGCCTTGGGAAGGGACACCTTCCACAAGATCAGGTTTTACGAAGTCTCATCCAACCTGGTCTTGAACATCTCTGCAGCTGGGACAGCCACATCTTCTTCTCTGGGTAACTTATGCCAGTGCCTCACCATCCTCACAGTAAAGGATTTCTTCCTTGTATGTAATCTAAATCTCTCCTCTTTCATTTTAAAGCCATTCCCCCTTGTCCTATCACTGCATGCCCTTGTAAAAAGTCCCTCTCCAGATTTCTTGTATACCCCTTTAGGAGGAAGGTTGCTCTAAGGTCTCCCTAAGCCTTCTGTTCTTCTCCAGGCTCAACAACCCATCCTCTCTCAGCCTGTACTCATAAGACATCATCTTCGTGGCCATCCCCTGGACTTGCTCCAAAAGGCCCACATCTTTCTTATGCTGGGGGCCTCAGAGCTGAACACATTTCTGTGGGGTCTCACAACAACAGAGTAGAGGGGGAGAATCACCTGTTGGACATGCTCCTTTTGAGGAAGCCCAACATACGGTTGGCTTCCTGGGCTGCAAGTGCACACTTGCTGGCTCATGTTGAGCTGCTCATCAACCAACACCTTCTTCAGCAACCCCAAGTACTTCTCCTCAGGCCTGCTCTCAATCAGTTCTGCACCCTGCCTGTATCTGTGCTTTGGATTGCTCCAAACCAGGCTCACATTAGGCTTTCTCTATTCTTGTGGATTTCGTGCCCACTACTGGCTGAAGTGTTTTAACTGGCTCAGCTTCAGAGGTTTTTCGAGGTTTGCGGGGTACTTTTTCCACAGCAGTTCACTTGGCTTGGCACTGCTTATTATTAGAATCAACTATAAGACACAACTATAGCAAATAATTTGTCACTGTAGCTCTAGCTTTGTGTTAATACCAAGTTGTATTCAGTAACGCATAATTTAAAGTTGACTTTAAAACAACTTTAAAAAGCAAAGAGCCTTCTTTTTCAGTAGCAGAAGGTCTCACAGTTAACAGTCTGAGATTTGTCAAGTTACTCTACTTTTTTTATACTTGCCACATTCCAGAGATTCATCTGATCCATCTCCACAGTCATCATCATGGTCACATACAAACTGTTTGGGAATGCAGACTTTGTTATGGCACATGAAAGCATTCTCGTCACAAGTGTTATTAGGAGCTATGGAAAATACAGTACATAAAGATAAATGAAATTGAGAAAAGTAAGATATACACTCATTTTCTTACAGAAAGCTGAAATGAGAAGTAATTAGTCTGAGTGGATTCAATGGAAATAAATGTAACTTTTGAGTCATGCAAAGAGCACCATAGAATTGAATAGCAGACAAAGCCACTCATCTCCACATAGATAGCTAAAAAGTAAGATCGCATGTAATGCAAGACAGAGGTGTCAGAAGTTTATGCTGTCTATAAATAACCTAAGGTATGCCTCCAAAGAAAATAAAACTTGGGAATTACAGATGTCCTTACTATGTTCCTCTGCTCCTGAACAAAAGCTCTTTAAAATCCATAAATACTCAAAATATAAGTCAGCCTAGAAATGGTGATAGAATATGTATTCAGTGGTGAGACCATACTACAGTATTTTTAACCTATACCATTTTTATATACATTAATAAAATAAACTCCCTAATGAAACTATTACTAAAATCCAGACACTTTTAATAGGAACATATCTCAGAAGACTGGAACTAATAGCTTATAGGTCAAGAGATGTCAAGTTCCTAACAAGTAGCCAGAGTAAATTGGAGACAGAACTGTGTCTCCTTTTTTGGTGCACAACTCCCCTGACATGCAGAAGAATTTTCTTTGGGAAAAGCAATAAAACTGCATGGTCAATAATGAGGTAATTTTCATTAGTAACCATGTTGTATAGTGTCTGTGTTGTGGCATACATACTGGTCTTCAGCTGATGTGCCTCAGTATCTATTAGTAAAATGGGAAGAAGTTAGGTTGATTAAAATATTGAAGAATCACGGTATGCATGCCCGCATGTGGTCCATCAGTCTTTACTAACAGTCTTGACAGTAGAAGAGTACGATGGCACAAACACAAACAGCATCTGACTATTGTAAAGTACTAAGAAAATAAATACTGTAACTTTTTAACATGCATACCACAGCCTGCTGTTGACAGCTCATCACTTCCATTAGGACAGTCTCTTTCACCGTCACAAAGCCAGTGTTGGGGTACACAGGCATGCGAGCCCAAGCAACTGAACGTATCTGCTGCACAGGTCACTGAACCTGAAAAAGCATTACATGTGAGTCTTGAACAGGTTCTGATTTTTTTTTTCTTTTATTTTTAAGGTAATGCGCAATGCCTAAGGTTTTTTATTTTAAAATAAAACTGATTTTTTGTTCTGCACAGTATGATAAACATACTATCTGAGAATGTATGTTATAGTAAAATTTTGGCAATCTGCTAGTTCTTCTATTCTTTTCATTTATTCAGTCTCTCAAATTTCTGCAAGGAAAATGTATTTACCATACTTCATGGAAACTATCCAGCTGTATAACTTTTCAAGCCAATTTTGGCATTTACATTTGACTGCATGTTTGAACCAACTGAAGGAAGGAACTAATCCTTTAAATCAAGTAATCCTCGCACCACTGTACTTTATGCCAGGAGGTGAGAGGTATCCAAAACCCACATGAGTCAGCCCCATGTAGAAGAGAACAATGGGTACCAAGTACAGTAGTAGTTGGAGTAAGGAAATATCTGACAGTTCTAATGCAAGTAACTCAATGTACTGTTTGGCTTTTTTTTTTTTTTTTAATAGGCTTTTCTGCAGATAAGAAAATTATGTCCTAGGATTGGTTTTACCCTGTTTGAAGTAAACTTTTGTGAAATCTGTCATTTAATGTATTCTCTTAGATAAGTTACATATACTTCACGGAATAGAAAACAGTGTATATTTTACCAATTTTAATTATAAATCAATTAAGTAGTAAAGCAAATTAAAAATCTTTTTTTTTTGTGCTATTCATGCAAGAGAGACAATTTTTGCTTGCTTATACTCATTTGCCATTTTTTGACGCTTCTGAAGTTAAAGTTTACGTTAAGTAAATACTGATTTTTTAGGACTGAAAAATCTGAAGTCAGCTTGATCTCTTTTTTCTTCTGAGACTCTGAAATTCAGATCTGCCCCTGTTCCTAGGGAGAGATACAGCCTTAACTCTCACCTCCTCATAACTGGTGTAGGCCTCTTTGAGAGATGGCCTACAGTTTCATTGGTGGGCTTTCTTCTTATAAGAGATCTTCAATGTATTGCAAGACAAGATATCAAAAAGCAGTAATTCTGAACAACCTTAGAAAAAATAGATTATTGTTCTGCATTGACACTTCGCAATTTGGTGGTCTTGATTTTCCTCTCCCTTTTTCTATTTCTTGCTCTAAGTTTCCTATTAAGCTTTGGGCCTTAATGTTTCTTAGGTCTTCAGGTTCTTATAGAACAACCTGAACAACCTTCTATAACCACCTTCAGGTTGTTATAGAACAACCTGAACAACAGTCACTGATGACGTGCTTGTCTTCTCAATTCCCACCTTCTTATTTTCCTAGGGGAGAGAGGCAGAGAAAAATCTTCCTTTTCAAACAGACACTGCCTCCAATACCCCAGTCATCAGGATGCCTTCAATACCATGAAAAAAAATGTATAAATGTATTGTAGATGGATGTCAACTTGAAGTTAACTTAGTAATTAATTCATACTTTGCAATATTAGAACAGCGTAATTTCCACCATCATCCTTTTCATTTGCTGGCATTTCTACATCTGTGTTTGATTAAGAAACCACTTTAACAAACCATAGTTCTGAACATAAGCTAAAGAGATTTCTTCCCTATCTACTCAACACTTCTAGTAAAGTTATCAACAATATTTTTATTGTGGTATCACATATGAAATATGGAAAAAAATACTTTTTGTGGGATGGACTTTAAGTAAGAAGGGTTTTGAAAAGAAAGTATCTAATAGTGAAAAGTTGCCATTTTACAAAGAAAATCCTAAAGTACAATACAAATAAGGATGGAAACAATATTGAAACTATCATGAAATTGACAGCATGACTTGACACAATGTGATTTTCTTTTGAAAAGAATTCATTAACACTTTTCCAGTCAGCTGAGCCCCAGAATGAAAGTAAAATCTTAAATCCCTTATGCAATTTCAAGGTTTGGGGCATTTGAGATTAATATCATGCTAAAATATGCTTATGGCTGTATGTACAAAAATTTAAAGGGAATAAGAGAAAACTGGAGAAAAGAAGTAGCTTTAGAGTCTTCAAGCACATACCACTGAAATGCAAAACTTAAATAGTGATACAGGGGTTTTACCTCAAGGATGGGAACTGAACAAAAGTTTGGTTCTTTTGCCCATGCTGATGTGCCATTCCTACCTTCACTGACAGACTACACACAAATCATATAGACCCCATAAAAAGGTATCTTTAAAGTATGTGCTCTTCAGAGATGTACTTTCCACAACCTTCTTGGATCACTGAGTCTTTCAGAAAGCATGATCTGACGATACAGAACTAAAATTCTTCTACTTACCACAAATTGCATCACTTTCATCTAAACCATCTCCACAGTCATCCTCACCATCACAAGTCCATTGCTTGGAGATGCATTTGTTTGCAGAGCAAGCAAACTGATTCCATGAACAAGATGAATCTGGGAATAACATCAGCCACTACATTTGTTAGCTTCACAAAAGTACTGCATTCCCTGTATTTTCTAGCATAGTTTAGGTATCTCCACACTGTTCCTATCTGTCCTCCCAGTTTTAGTGTATGAAAACACTCAAACACAGTATAGTCCTATTTAGGATTTACCAGTTTGTCTAAGAGTCTGCATTCACATTATAATAAATAAGTAAAAAAAAAAAAAAAAAAAGTAAATATCAAAACACTCAAAACACATTCACCTCTTTATAAAAATTTCACTAACGGGATGGGGATATTTTAAAAGCAGAAGTTGGGTTTCTGTATTTCACATGGATACTGTAACTATAGTGGCTTATTGTGGCTGCTTTATTTTGGTAGTAGGTCCAAATTTTCAAACACAGCCTTCTTCTAAGTATTGCAGCATTTAATGCCATCTTTAAAATATGTTATTTTCTCTCACAAGAAAAATTACTGTGTGTTTTCATCTCTCCCATAAAAACTGGCTAATGGGTTTTACAATATCACACATAAGTATACATACATTACTAAATCTGGAAACATAAACACTGAGTTACATTCGCATCATACACTGCATTCAACATACACTTTTGTATACATTGAAAATAATGGCATGCTTCTGCATTTCAAAAGTAGCCTGCACAACTCTTCTAAATAAATGCTATTATTATGACCTTTTCTGAAAACTTCAAATTGTCCACTTCTCCAAGATTTTCTTTGAAAATAAAATTTATTTATTTTTAACTGATATTAACAAATTAAAATATTAAAAATAAAAAGAATTCTAGTTAATGCAATCTGAATTTATGAGTATTGTAACAAATACCTCAAAATGGGTAAGAGCCATAAGTAGGCAAAAAGTAATTGACTAAACCCCTTTCCCTTTCTCCCACAAAAAATTGGCTAATAGGTTGCATAGAAATACATATGTGTAATAGAACTTGGAAATATGCAAAGTTACAATTGATGAATGTTGTCAACAGAAAACCTTGTGATTTTCATAGTGCACAGTTGCTAATTTTGAAGTTAAGATACATATACACTATGCAAACTGCAAACTAAACATGTAAGCATGTTAGTAGAAAACTGGGTCATGAAGAGAGTACCGTATAACTTTCAGTCATGTTAAACAGTGAAGCATGAAAAAAGAAAAAAAAAAAGGAATAGACAAGTTTAGGATTTTATTTTCAGGTTTTATTTAAATAGGGATACTGCTTTTTGCTGTTCTTATAAAATGTAATTATAGTGATAATCCATTCAGTTAATCCATACAAATTTAAAAGACTAGATCCTCTATGAGCAAAACCGCAAAACCAACCTGCACTGCTCCTCAGTTGGGCGGAGTTCAAGAATCTTGACATTCCCTTGACCCTTAATATAGCTCACAGAGTTTATGCTGTATTTTATTCACATCACTTTTGTTATTTTAACTATACCTGTATGGTCCCTGATGCAAAGAAATATCTATTTTTATGTCATAAAGGTATATTCTGGTTACTTCCTGTTGAGGTCAAGATACTGATATAAACTGATTGTATTTACATAACTGTCCTAATGAGGAGTTATAAAGAATTAGTGAAATTGTTAAATATGAAAACAATAGAAAAGTCTGCATACAAACAAATCTTTAGGAGGAAAAAAAAAAGAGCTTTTATTCTAGCATGAGATTGGGTTTAAGATATTGGCAGCATGAAGCATTAGAGAGTTGAATCTGAAAATAAAGCATTAAAGCCTGTTTTATATAGCTCTATATTCAATCTCTGAGATATAAACACACACTTCTTTCTGTTTTCAAAATGCATTACTAATTATAGAAATACAAATAAGATGAAATGCTCACCACAGTGCAATTCATCTACTCCATCCTCACAGTCTTTCTGCCCATCACAAAGCCAGGTGGTCAGAATACATCTTCCACTAGGACAACCAAAATAATTTTCTGCACATGTGGGTTTGTTTTGAACTGTGATAAAATAAAGAATGTAATGTAAAATGGTCTCTACTAGTATGATTAGGAGACTAATACATTTCTGCTAAATTGCTGAATACTAACGGACAACAAAGTGTTTGTGTCTAAAAATGGAAAAAAAAAACCCAAACCCAAACCCATTTATACTATTTGTATTCATAAAAATTAGAAAATAGTGATAGCTAAGTAGTTTAGGGAGCTATGAGAGTTCATTTATTTAGATAAGAATCAGAGCACAGCTTTAAACTAAATTAAAAGGACCTATAGAGAAAAGTAATTCAGTTTACAGGTTTTGAGTTCAGGTAGAACAACGCTGTTTGTTGGCGTACACCAGCTTAAGAAATTGTCTTTCTGCCATCACCTACAGGATAAACTAATTGTGGTAGTATTTTTGTCACATTCACTGTGATGAGCTACACATCTGATGTACATACTAACTGAAGCCACACCACTGATGTTGGAGAAAGAGATTTAGGCTTCATCACAAATTTAAAAGAAGTTCTTCCTTGCCATTTTAATTTGTAAAGCATGAAAGTCATTGAAGATTGTACTTCTATGAATCCTTAGAAAACAGACATGAGGAAAATAAATATATCATATATTAGTTTCATAACAGAAGCACAAATATTAGTCTAATGAGTGACACAGGTTATTTTCAAAACCTTCAGCAAAGCATTTGCCTGGGAATACCCAGACAATATACTCCATAAAGTAGCATTGGAGATCATTGAAGCTCTCTGCCAAGGTTTCTATTATTCCCTTAATGCACAGGGCTATTGACACTGTTTTTTCCCCCCTCTCTCCCTCTCTCTCTCTCTTAAAAAGAAAGTAAGTTATCATATTTATGGCTTTTAGAGATCTATGAATAGAAAAGAAAGAAAAAGAAGTGAAATGTCTATGATGACTGGGTAGATATTCGAGGTCGTCTAAGTATAGCTACCATTAAATAAGTATTTTGCCTTAATTTTCTGTAAGAACAATGACACTGAACAAAGACTGTTAATGGGAATTATATTCACAATAGAAACACAACTCCAAAACTTAATGTGCCAAAGTTGGTAGGTTTTAAATGAAATGACAAAGGAAATTACATGTAGGTTGAATGGGAACAGTATTGCTTCAAAGTAAAGGGAGGAATGACCCAGGCAATTAGTCACACATGAAAACGATGGAACATTTTGGCACGCATTTGAAAGACAGAATAAAGTAATACAAAAGAACGAACAATGGAATAAAATGCAACATTAATTTACTTATGCAACATCAGTTTACTGAAGCTATAGCACACTGCCTTCAAGAAACCCTATAGGTTTGGGGTTTTTTTGGTCTATACGCAAAGGGAATACACTAAATCTAAGATATTCTGAGCTCAATGAAACATTATATACAGCTAATTCAAAAGAATTAATAGATAATCTGGAGAATATGGAGATTAGAATGGGAATCATAATTTAATATGCATCTGCCCTACAGGACAGATGGAAGTTCTCAATATTAGGTTCATTGACGTTAGAGCTGAAGTCCTAGGTTCCTTCTGGATCTTGGTAATATTTTCACCAATAAAGTTGGTGATCGGAGCTAGCCTAGCTAGAGCCACAGCAGGCACCCTTCAGCGACCGCGAGGGTCAACGGAGATTAGGAAAATCAGAGGGGATAGCGCAGAGACATCGCCATTCCCGACATCTCCCGAAGCCCCAGCAGCCCTTGTGAGAGAGAGGCTGACGTGGCGGGGGGCGTTCCCACGGTGACGGTGACCACTCCCCTGCTGCTTGCCTTGAAAAAGCCTTTGAGAGGGCAGCGACCGGGCGCAGGGAGAAACAAGCAGGTCGTGTTGCTGGTGTCCCAGACTGCGCACCAATATGGTTGCCTCCAGAAAGAGAGCTTGCAGTAAGGTAACTACAGCAACTCAGACAGAGACCCCGTCCCAAACAGTGGCTGTTCAGGTCTCTGGGTGTAGGGAGTGCCAGAGCCTGCTGCTGCCGGGGGAGGGAGGACGGCATTCCACCTGCGTGAGGTGTGAGCAGGTAGAAGATCTGCTTAGCCTGGTGGCAAGACTTAAGGAGGAGGTTGAGACTCTGAGGACTATCAGGGAGTGTGAAAGGGAGATCGACTGGTGGAGTAACTCCCTGGCGTGCCAGTCGGAACGGTTCCAGGGAGATACCCCCCAAAAGGGGAAGGACCCCCTGCCTTCTCACACAGAGGGGGATGGCCTGAGACAGCCCCTGCCCTGCAGCTGTTGCGCAGAGGTAGGGGACCAAAAAGACGACAAGGGTTGGAAGAGAGTTCCAGTTCGACGTTGTGGGAAACCCTCCCCCCTTCCTGCCCTGCTTCCCCAGGTGTCCCTCCATAATAGGTTCGAGGCCCTGGATCTTGAAGGAGAGGTAGGTGAGAATGTGGGGCAAGGCCAGCCCACAAGGCCACATAGGAAAAGGCGGTCGACTTTGCACCTCAAGACTGCCTCTGTTAAGAAAGAAAGAAGGGTCATTGTAGTAGGGGATTCCCTTCTGAGAGGAACAGAGGGCCCGATATGCAGAGTTGACCCTCATCATAGGGAAGTGTGTAGTCTGCCTGGAGCCCGGATCAGGGATATCACCAGGGCGCTCCCCAACCTGGTGCACCCGACAGACTACTACCCGCTGCTGGTCTTCCAGACAGGTGGGGAGGAAGCTGCTTCCCGCAGTCTGAGGGGGATGAAGAAAGACTACAGGGCCTTGGGGCGGATGGTGAAAGAGTCTGGGGCTCAAGTGATCTTCTCCTCACTCCTTCCATCTTCCACTGATGATGTGGGAAGGAATGGGAAGATTCAGTTCATAAACGATTGGCTTCGAGACTGGTGCTACAGGCAGGGCTTTGGATTCTTTGATAACAGCTGGTTTTATAGGGCACCAGTCTGGACAATGACAAGTGAGAAAGGTTTGTCTCACAGAGGCAAAAGGATGCTGGGGCACGAATTAGCAGGGCTCATTTGGAGAGCTTTAAACTAGATTCGAAGGGGGATGGGGTTGTTGCTGGGCTTGCCCCAGTGGGGCAGCGCTCCAGAATTAATGAAGACTGGGAGGCCTCCTATAATCCTAGGGTGAAATCGGTGTGCTCAGCTCACTCCCTGGAATGTCTGTACACCAATGCGCGCAGCATGGGAAATAAGCAGGAGGAGTTGGAAACCTGTGTTAAGTCAGGAGATTATGATCTGGTGGCAATTACAAAGACGTGGTGGGACAGCTCACATGACTGGAATATAGTCATGGAGGGCTATGTCCTTTTCAGAAAAGACAGGCCAGCCAGGAAGGGTGGTGGGGTTGCTCTTTATGTGCGGGAGGAACTACAATGCACCGAGTTCTGTCCAGGGACAGATGATGAGCGAGTTGAGAGTCTGTGGGTGAGAATTAAGGGGCAGGCTGGCAGGGGGGATACTGTTGTAGGTGTCTGTTACAGACCACCAGATCAGGGTGAGGAAGTTGACGAGGCCTTCTACAGGCAGCTGAGAGCGGCCTCACATTCACAGGCTGTGGTCGTCGTGGGGGATTTTAACTTCCCTGATGTTTGCTGGAAGGACCACTCGGCAACCCAGCCGCAGTCCAGGAGGTTCCTTCAGTGTATGGATGATAACTTCCTCCTGCAAATGGTGGATGAGCCGACCAGGAGAGGAGCGCTGCTGGATCTCATCCTCACTAACAAGGAGGATCTGGTTGAAGCAGTAAGGGTTGAGGGCTGCCTTGGTTGCAGCGACCACAAGATGGTGGAGTTCAGGATCTTGTGTGGTAGGACTAGTAGAATACCAAGTAGAATTGCAACCCTGGACTTTAGCAGGGCAAACTTTGGCCTTTTCAAGCAATTGCTAGGGGAAATCCCATGGGCAAGGCTGCTTGAAGGTAAAGGGGCCCAAGATAGTTGGTTGACATTCAAGGACTGCTTTTTCCGTGCTCAAGATCGGAGCATCCCGACACGTAGGAAGTCAAGGAAGAGGGCCAAGAGACCTGCGTGGATAAATAGGGAATTGCTGGGTATGCTCAAGTGGAAGAGGAGAGTTTACAGGTCATGGAAGGAGGGGCTGGCCACTTGGGAGGAATATAAGGCTGCTGCTAGAGGATGTAGGAAGACAGCTAGGAGGACTAAGGCCTCCTTAGAATTAAACCTGGCGAGAAGGGTCAAGGACAGCAGAAACAGCTTTTTCAAATACATGGCAGACAAAACTAACACCAGAGGCAATGTAGGCCCACTGATGAATGGGATGGGTGCCCTGGTGACAGAAGATAAAGAGATGGCAGAGTTACTGAATGCCTTCTTTGTCTCTGTCTACTCTGCTGCAGGCAGTCCTGAAGAGCCCTGTACCCCTGAGACCTTAGATGAAGTCAGGTCAACGGAACGGTTTGCCTTAGTCGATGAGGAATGGGTTACAGATCAGTTGAGCAATCTGGACATCCATAAATCCATGAGTCCAGATGGGATGCACCCGCGGGTGCTGAGGGAACTGGCGGAAGTCATTGCTAGACCACTCTCCATCATCTTTACCAAGTCTTGGGAAACGGGAGAGGTGCCTGAGGACTGGAGGAAAGCAAATGTCACTCCAGTCTTCAAAAAGGGCAAGAAGGAGGACCCGGGTAACTATAGACCGGTCAGCCTCACCTCCATCCCTGGGAAAGTGATGGAACACCTTATCCTTGGTGCCATCTTAAGGCATATCAAGGATAAGAGGGTTATGAGGGGCAGTCAACATGGCTTCACCAGGGGGAAATCATGTTTGACCAATCTCTTAGCTTTTTATGAGGAAATAACACGGTGGATGGATGATGGCAGAGCGGTGGATGTGGTCTACCTTGACTTCAGCAAAGCATTTGACACAGTCTCCCACAGCATCCTCACAGCTAAATTGAGGAAGTGTGGACTGGATGATCAGGTAGTGAGGTGGACTGCGAACTGGCTGAAGGAAAGAAGCCAGAGAGTTGTAGTCTATGGGGCTGAGTCTAGTTGGAGGCCTGTAACTAGTGGAGTGCCTCAAGGGTCAGTACTGGGACCGGTATTATTTAATATATTCATCAACGATTTAGATGAGGGAATTGAGTGTACTATCAGCAAGTTTGCTGATGACACTAAGCTGGGAGGAGTGGCTGACACGCCAGAAGGGTGTGCTGCCATCCAGAGAGACCTGGACAGGCTGGAGAGTTGGTCAGGGAATAACTTGATGAAATATAACAATGGAAAGTGTAGAGTCCTGCATCTGGGCAGGAACAACCCCAGGTTCCAGTATAGGTTGGGAAACGACCTGTTAGAGAGCAGTGTAGGGGAGAGGGACCTGGGGGTCCTAGTGGACGACAGGATGACCATGAGCCAACACTGTGCCCTTGTGGCTAAGAAGGCCAATGGCATCCTGGGGTGTATTAGAAGGGGGGTGGTTAGTAGGTCGAGAGAGGTCCTCCTTCCCCTCTACTCTGCCCTGGTGAGACCCCATCTGGAATATTGTGTCCAGTTCTGGGCCCCTCAGTTCAAGAAGGACAGGGAGCTCCTGGAGAGAGTCCAGCGAAGGGCAACAAAGATGATTAGGGGAGTGGAGCATCTCCCTTATGAGGAAAGACTGAGGGAGCTGGGTCTCTATAGTTTGGAGAAGAGGAGACTGAGGGGTGACCTTATAAGTGTCTATAAATATATAAAGGGGGAGTGTCACGAGGATGGAGCCAGGCTCTGCTCAGTGGCAAACAATGATAGGACAAAGGGTAATGGGTAGAAACTGGAACACAAGAGGTTCCACTTAAACTTGAGAAGAAACTTCTTCTCAGTGAGGGTGACAGAACACTGGACCAGGCTGCCCAGGGAGGTTGTGGAGTCTCCTTCCCTGGAGACATTCAAAGCCCGCCTGGACACATTCCTGTGTAACATTATCTAGGTGTTCCTGCTCCGGCAGGGGGATTGGTCTAGATGATCTTTCGAGGTCCCTTCCAATCTCTAGCATACTGTGATACTGTGTGTGATAAAGTTGCCACAAAATATATGAGAATAGTAATAGAATGTCCTGGTGACACAATGGGATTATCACACAATAAAACCAGGATACTAAATGGGAATAATCATGGAATCACAGAATGGCTGGGGTTGCAATCAGATGGCATTAGTTACTTGGCAAAAATTGGATGAAGAATTCAAGAACATAAAAAGGAAAGTTTTATTTTACAAACTAGTAACATTTATTAATTAGTAAATATTTATTTTTACAAATACGAATCCTTAGAAAAAAGAGAGGTACTCGTCACAGGAGGACACTTAGAAACTAGCATGAGTCAATTTAGTGTTAGGTGTCCCTGCCCATGGCAGGGGGGTTGGAACTAGATGATCTTAAGGTCCTTTCCAACCCTAACTATTCTATGATAATTACGAAAAAAAACCATAAAGAATTAAAATGTGTTTTCACAGACAGAAAGCAAAAAAAAAAAGACTTCATCTGTCTGCTATACTGGGTACTCATCTGGATATTCAAGAGAGATGCACACTGACATGATTAAGATGATGCAGAATGATAGACCTATATTGAAAGCAGGAATTCTAAAATACCTTGGCTTATTTGCCACTGCAAGTAAAAATTATGGATATGACTACTGAAGGACTACAAGGTCTTCCTCAGCCTAAGAACAGATATAATCCAGGAGATGTGTAGACTAGAAATTAACGAATGAGGTTCTGGAATATGATAGTAACAGGAATATTATGAACAAAAAATAATACTGATTTATTTTATAAATTTTTCTTTAAAAGTTCAAGGTGCAGTAGAGGAGGTACAGGCTTGATGTCCCCGGAGTTTCATTAGTGCACTGTCTTCAGTTTGATGAGAATTTACTAGGATGGGCCTAATCCTACAAACATATATCAAGAAACCTGTGTTCATTAAATTATTCTCTCTCTAAATACAATTTCTTGTTTATTTACTTACAGTTATGTTTACATATTGCACTTAACATTCTCAAATGAGAGGTTCTGGATAATGAAGGAGCAATCCTATGCCATCCTTCACTGCTTAATATGAAATACAAAATAAATCACCTTAGTGCTGGGATGGGGACTCAAGTGTACCACAGTTGCTTTGTACTGGCTGAAGACCAGAACTAGCACAAAAGCAATACCTCTGGATTCTACCCTGGCAGCCTATCCTAAGTACCTCAACAAATTAAAAGAGAAAGTAAAAAAATAAGCAAGAAAGCTACCAAAGCAGTAGCTAATAAAAGTTCCTGAGTGATTGTGCTGATGCTTGATGAGCTTGATATTGTAATGATTAATGTTTTATTTAAATAAAAATGGTTAATGACAGCCCTAACCTGGATGAAATAGAAAGCTAGACCAGAAATATAGCAATATATTAAAAAAAAAGTAAATTTTTTTTTTCTTATTTTTTTTCACAATTACCTGGGCATTTTAGTTCATCTGTATAATCTCCACAGTCATTAGATCCATCACATATCCATTCTGGCAGTATACAAAGTGATGTTGAATTACAGCTAATAAATCCTGAAGATTTTATTCCAAGTTTATAGAAGTAAGCACAGCTTGTATTACCTGTAAAGAGAAGTAAATTACTTTATCACACGTAATACAGATTGAGAGCAGCATAGTTTGGTTTTCAGGTTTAACTTGAGTTTGTGCAAAGCATGATGCTGCTGGTACCCAACTAGTAATGACTGAATTAACTGCTCTATAACAAGGAATAACCATGTACCAGATGCTCTGAAGGAGCTCAAAAACAAACTTACTACAGTTCTTTTCATCTGAAGCATCTGCACAGTCAATGATCTGGTTGCACTGTGCTGATTTTCCAATGCAAACCCCATCCGCACAACGGAATTCTGTTGAGGCACATGTTGAATCTGCAACATATGGTTAGAAAAGATGTAAATTTGTGTACTAAACAGACTCCTCAGATGCATAGTATCTGTACTATTTTTAAACCTTCTACCTTTGCATGAGGAATTCAGAACACACTGTATCTGCCATACCTAAAAACTCAGCAGCAATATAAGGTCTAATAAACCTGAAAGCATAAGTTCTGGTTTGTTTTTTTTTGGTGTTTTTTGTTTGTTTGTTTGTTTGTTTGTTTTTTCACCTAAATGTCTCTCTTTTGATATTTCAACTCAATTTGAGATAGTTCTCAGGAAGGAAGAAGCACTTCAGGACCATCTATGAATTAGATCTCTTTCATGTAACATCAGGTTGAAGTTTTTGCCTGTGTGCTTTTTCCTCTACTCATATTCAGCTAAATGATTAAAACCCATGAGGTGCTTTCAAAAAATTGCTGGTTACTACAGCTACATAGATTTTATCTATATATTGTGGAATACTTTCCCCTCCAATCCTTCTGAACTGTAACTAAGGGTTTGTGTAGTCTGCTAGCTAGTTTTTATTCATTAGCTGATGAACAGCTGATGAAACAGCTGATGAACAGCTCATGTTTTAAGACATAAAAAGCAAAACCAATTCTGATATAAAAATAACAATTCTACTAGGTTTTGCAAAGGACACGGATGTTGTCATATATCTGAGAAGCAAAGAAATAGAACGCTGGTTATTTTAAAGAAACAGTGCAGCAGACAGAGAAGAAATCACTCATCTTTCAACTCTTCTGTCTGCAGTAAAGATATTCTTCTCATTTATTACTTCATAAAACAAGCAGCAACTGTATTTCCATAGCCAAACCCACTCTCTGTCTGAAGGACTGCAGGTGTAAACCAAAATCAATCTTCTCATCAATCGCAACATATGCTTTTCCAAACATATTAATGTGCACCTGCTTGTTTCTGAATTATAACAAAACAAATCCCTGTAATATCAATAAAGTTCTATGAATTTTCTAGCTAATTCCATTTACATACTAAGTATTTACAGAAAAATAATCTGAAATCACTTTGGAAGTAAATGCCATTTACCTTTACAGTCAAATTCATCAGAATTGTCACCACAATCATTTACACCATCACATACTTTGTTACTTGAAACACAGCGACGATTAGAACATGGCTTGAAACCCTTCTGACAGCCTCTGTTTTCTGTTAAGTACAAGCACATAATTTCATTTAGATACTTGACCTCTAATAAAAATAGCCTTACATTACAACCAGACAAACATTCCATAAAAACATTTTATATGAAAATGCATTTGAAGATACAGGAAAAAAAACAGATATTGTTCACTTACTGTCCAGCGGAATTTGAAGTGATAAACAGATAAAGAATAATAAATAAAAGCACAAAAAATGACAAAAAAAATAAAAAGGGAAGCCTAATTCTCAGTTTTCATAATCTCATGGTATAAAAAGTCCATGTGCTTTAAATCCATCTATTTTGACACACTTTTTTCAGGCATGTGACAATGTTTGAATATAGCACCAGCAATACTATCATATACAATGAAACACAGCGAATTTGCCCAAATTGGGAATAAATGGAGAGTAAAATAACAAACTATTAGCAGAAAAGTTTCTGGATTTCTGAATACCAACACTGCAAGCTATCTGCTCAAGTAGGGAAACTATTGAAGAATGTTGAATGTTACAAATATAGATATGCTGAAAATTTAGGAATGATTTACTAAACCCCCAACCATTGTAGAAATGATGCCACAATAATGAATAAATAATGTTCACTGAATTAGTTAATAATGAGTCCACCATCCTGTACTTCGATTCAGAAAAAGAGGTACTGTATATGACCTAGTACATGACAGAACCACAGCTCTTTCTACTCTGGGGGGTTTGGAACTAGATGATCTTTAAGGTTCCTTCCAATCCAAAGCATTGTATGATTCTATGAAAATGTACCCTGTCACTCTACAAATTAATATAAAGTTCTTCATAAACTTATGTGGCAAATCCACAGAAAAACAAATGTTGGATCTCACGTATTTTTTCCGTATTGTAGAATAAAGCATAAAAAGATATAGTAGCTCAGTTAACCTCTGACTACTGACATATAAAATAGCTTCTCTCTATTCCTTCAACTTACTCCCTCCTGACAAAGTAAAAGAAACTATATGAAACCTTAATCCTTTTTCCATTGACTATGAATGAAATAAATGACTAAAATTAGAGACAAAGAGGCTTAATCCATATTAAAAAAAACTGAACTTTTTGCTGGCGTTGGTTTTTGTGTGAGTTTTTTTGATGTGCGTGTTTGGATTTTTTTAATCACTTCTTATGTCTAAGAAATATGCGTACTTAAATACAAATACATCGACACATCCTTAGTAAGAAAACCTTTGAAGGAATTCACAGACCTAAATCATTTACTTTTCAGTGTTTTGAAGCTGTCACTTGCAATTCAAGGGCCACACCCCTTCCTGGTTAACTAACAATATTTTGTATTATCCAGATTCTTATTTCCTTGTCTGTTTTGTTTTCAGATTCAAACAAACAAATCTCCTTAGTTTCCTACACGTAGATGATCTGATCGAATGTTAGTTAGTTTTATATGACACCATCAAAGCTGTTATTACAAAGAAGTCTGACATAGGACACAGGTCATAGCATCAGCTGCTATGCTCAAATTGGTGGTGTTTCTTTTTTTTTAAGGGAAAAAAAAAGCCAAAATAAACAATACCAAGAAGAAAGCTATTCTGCTTCTTTTTCCACTATCAGCCTACTATTAAAATGTCAGAGGTGACCTTCAGGAATTAAAGCAGATATTTTCATAAAACTACAGAGGTGTCAGGTATAAACATATTGGGTGGGTTTGAAATTATATGAAATTGTTCATATGGGAAACAGAAGAGATAGGAAAATTATTAGGAAAATTATTTGAACAGTAGTGTTTTAGACCCTGAGACAGGCAAACTCAATTGGACACAAAAAAAAAAATGGAAGTGATTCAGTGATTACTAGGGAATAAAGAAACCCCAAACCTGATGAGGACATGAGTCCTTGTGAAATTTATGAAAATAATGAGAAGACAAACTTGTGTCAAACTTGTTGCAAGATGCAAACTGATTGGTATGAAGAATAATGATACTATAAACTTAACCAGAAAATTGGTTGGAAAGATTACACAGGCATTTTTTGTATAATACTTCTATTTTAGTGCTTTCTATTCCCAGATAAAATTTCTTTAAATACAGAAAAATTATTTGAATATGCTATATTAAAATTGAAAATACTCTCATTTTCATCCTTGAAAAAGCAGCTAGCTGTGTTTTTCCTTATTTTTGGTTTTAGAGACATTTTAGATGTTTTTTACTCAATGTAAGTCATCTAGTGCATGAAGTCTGCAAGAAAACTATGTTCAGATATAAGTAATTCTAGCCATATAACATGAAGGGTTTTCTTAATGTGCGAGTTGGCATTTTCTTCTTGTGAATCTTTGAGCAGTTGGCATGAATAAGTAGATAAGTAACAGAGTAACTAAGATAAGCATGTGAAGAACGTGAAGGTGAAACATCTGGAAATACTTACCACAGTAGAAAAGTTTCTCATCAGACTTGTCCTTACAATGAGCAGTGCCATCACAAGTCAACTGATAATCAATGCATTCACCATTTCCACATTCAAACTCTGAATAAATGTTGCATGTAGAATTTTTTGCTAAAAATAAAACACATTAAAATGTAATTTTAGTAGCTTTTACACGTAGTGAAAACAAGAAAGTGTTGGCTACATTTAAAATATCTCCTACAAAGTTTTTGATAACCTAAATACTAAAAAAAACCCCACCATGGCATCAGAACTTAAAAGCGTCTACACAGTGGTGGTCTGCAAGACTTCTCCGTAAATTTACTGATATTATATAGGATTGAGTATAGACATGTAAGTAGAAAACTGCTTTCAGAAATTTTATGTTGAATTCCAAACCGAGGTAAGACAGAGTCTGTAAAAGAAAAATACATAGCCAAATATCCATGAAGGAACATGTAGTAAAGCAACTTGAAGGCAGTGATTCTGATAAGATGATGACTTTCATAGAACCATAGAATGGTTTGGATTTGAAGGGACGTTCTAGATCACATATTTACAACCCTCCTGTCATCAGCAAGGACAGCTTCCATTAGACCAAGCTGCTCAAAGCCCCATCCAACCCAGCCTTGAACACTTCTAGGATAGGGCAGCCACAGTTTCTCTAGACAACTTGTGCCAGTGTCTCACCACTCTCACAGTGAAGAATTCCTTCCTTGTATCTAATCTAAATCTACTCTCTTTCAATTTAAAGCCATTACCCCTTGTCCCATCCCTACCTGCCCTTGTAAAAAATCCCTCTCCAGCTTTCTTGTAAGCCCCTTTAGGTGCTGGATGTTTGCTCTAAGGCATCTCTGCAGCTTTCTCTTCTCCAGGCTGAATGAATGACACTGTAACTACTGTCCTCAGCTACCCTCTGCCCACACATGCTTTTCCACAACCCCAGCTTCTATGCAACTGTCTCTTAACATGTGTCTAAAAATAATCTCTTCAAATAGCACATCCAAAAGAAAGAACCAAACACCATTACCTAGCAGTTAATCTGAACTCTCGACTTTGCTCTGTGGCACTGTGCAGATACTCAATATGTACACAGGTACTGGCATTACTGTAGTACATCCAAAGTTGAAGATACAGCCTAACACCCAATGAAGAAAACCTGCTGTTTCTACTTTACTTATTTCTTTTATATATTAAAAAAAAAAAAAAATTGAATTGGTAATTTTTGTGTTCTCTCCTTCTCAGGGCAAATGTTATACCTATTATTTTAGAAGAGAATAAGATGTACATTTAAAATTTTAACTTCTGCTTTTTCTTGCATGTGGATTTTCTTTTAGTTCAGTTAGAAACTAGGAAAGTATCACAAAATTGACACATAATACTAGGCGTATTTGTTTCATGTGTATGGTTCTAAACAAAATATCAAACTTGAGAGAAAAGACAAGTATATACAACTCAGGAGAAAGAACAGGGAAACGATACCTAATAATTACACTTTTTTTCTTGTTTCCATTATAATTACTTCAGCACAAATTCAGGAAGAACCAATGTCCACTATATGCAACAAGCTAATATAAACTGAAAACACTTCTCAATTTGATGAAGTAAAATATAAAAGAACTGCTGAAAGTATAGATTCTGGACAAGGGGAGGTCTGATCTTGTATATGATTTATACAGCCCTTTAAATTTTAATCTAATTTATCACAGCAATTAGTTTTCTCTCTTTCCCCCCATTTTTTAAGCATTTTAAGAACTTTGATCTTGTTAAAAGTCATTCTCAATTACTGTTTTAGTTTATATCTTGTTCAGTATCTTAGATTGCAATCTTTAGAGTAAGGTGGGGGAAAAAAAAGTATGTATAGTATAATCTTTCCTCAGTTAAAGTCTAACTGGAAACCACTGTAGGATTGCTTCAAACCCCAACTTTCAAGGTAAAAAAAACTGGTGAGATAAAGCTCTTTAATTAAGATTCAACTTCAGTCACTCATCTGTTATAGCCCTAACCAGACTCAATGAATGCATGTAGATACTTTTATCTATCTCAGTAGTAATTATGATAGGTATGCAAAGATTGTTAACTGTCACTAAGAAAGCAGTATCCTGCTACCATAATAGCAGTGATGTTTAACTCTTTTGGGATGCCAGGAGCCATCGTTCTCTCCCACCTCCAAACAAACCAGGACATGGCATTCATGCAACAATTTTAAATCATTACACAAAATTGACAACGTCCATTACAATGAGGATCAGTGAAAGATCTGTCTTCTTACTACTCCAGATATTAAGAATTCCAACTCCTCTTTGTATTTTCTCCAATTCTAATTAATCCAGGGAACTGAAATTTCCATGATGCAAATACCTGAACCAAGCACTGAAAACTTTTAACCTGCTACAATTTGATCTCTTCTTTATCAGCAAATGAGGTTTCTGCTCTCCTGTGAGGCAGTAAAAAAATGCTAACTGATCCCACAGGATCAAGTGCAAACTGGTAGGCAATGGAACTTATAGAAATTATCTAGCTCCATCTGAATGATCAAAATCAATAAAACTTAGCAATATGGGAGGTGAAATAGGTGATTGTAAAATTCCATCTGCAGGAAGCAGAAACATTTGTCTCTAGATGAAAATATCTTTTTCTGACTTTGTGAAGTCTTATTTATCTTTAAATCATTAACAATCAGATTCCTGTCCATACAAGCTCAATTGATCACTGGATTCTGTTACTAGACTAAAAGTGTGCTACTCTGAAAGTGCTATAGTTTAAATTGAAATCTTTATCACTGCAAATAATTTTTAAAATTCATTGTCTCAATTATACAACAAGACAAAGCAGTTGTAACACAGGTTAGTTATACATTACTTTACTACTGCATCTCAACTCTAGATCAGCTCTACATTCCCTGGTCTAAAGGATAAGAGTTTAAACCCTCATACTTCCATATATTCAGTTACAGAACGAGGTCCTCCTCTGAAATCTCAGTGGCCTTATAATGCACTATGTAAATACTCAACAAATAACAACATGTATGTGTGAGCCAAAGGTAAAGTTGCAGGCGGAACTATGAAGTGCGTGAAAGCATAGAAGAGAACCTTGGCAATTCACAAATTTGTTTAGGACATGTTGGTAGCTTCTGCATGATTACACTGATTAGGCATATGAATATGATATAAATGCATATATGATATGACATATGATATGCATTATGAATATGCATAATTAATGTATGCATCTGGTTTCACTTAATATCAATATTTTAGGAAACTGAGTAAAAGGCAAAGCTATGGATCAAAATAAAGTCTTATACATGATAACCAAGCAACTAGCCTGGTAAGGTATAAAACTAATTACAGGCTCCTCAGAGTTGTGTAGCTGAGCTGCCAAGCCTAAGAATCAGATTCTAAAGGACTGGGGTCCAGTCCTAAGGATGCCTGCAGCCAATTTAAAATAATGCCAGTACTTAAGGTGTATTTCTGCCCTTTACCTCATTGCAGTCTTCCCACTAGTTCTCTGTAACTGGCTCTACTGATCTTAGAATCATAGAGTCATGGAACAGTTAGGATTGGAAAGGACCTTAAGATCATCTACTTCCAACCCCCCTGCCATGGGCAGGGACACCTCACACTAAACCATGTCACCCAAGGCTCTGTCCAACCTGCCCTTGAACACCACCAGGGATGGAGGATTAACAATTTCCGTGGGCAAAATCTTGCAGCATCAAGCTGAATAAGCTCTGCTCAAGGATCCAACCAAAACTGGGTCTAAAGCCCCTCAAAATCTAATTCCCAGTCAAAAAAAATCAGTAGTCATCTTTGAGTTACACAACTGTTACTGCTGATAAAAGGCATATGATGGGAGGAAGAAAAAGACAGAAGCACATTTCTTGCTCTTCTTCAACTGATCAATAAACAACAGTATTTTGTCCTGTTATGAGAATACTGATATGAAAATACTATTGACTCAGATATACCAGGAAAGCCTAGTAACATTCTAGCATGAAAAATATCAGTGGCATGACCAAAATAAAATCTGTTAGCAAAGAAGCAGGCTAGCAAAATAACCAGCATGTCAATGAAGAACTACATCTCTTCATATCCCACATCAACACAGTTCTCCACATACAGACCAGAGTTTTAAAAGCAACTCTGTATTGGTAGAAGAGAAACCACTTGTTAGGCTGCAGGAGCGACAGACTGCAACACAAGAGTCTGAAGCAGGTAAACTGTCTACACTTCCTGCTAAATCATATCCAAAACTTAAACGTAATCTTTTGTTGAATACTGTAGTGTCTCTCTACTGTTATGATAAAACTTTGATTTAGAGAAATCAGGTGGATCAAAGCTATGAAAATGAAGCAGCAGAACAGGCATACTTGGCAAATAAATACTGAAGTTGAAAACTTGATCCAAGAGTTCAGATTTCTGCCCCACAGAGGTAAAGGTCCAATTAACCCCTGGAATTCGGAAGGGGTCTCTAACTTTGACAGAAGAGCTATAATACAGTGACATTAACCAAGGCATAAGGAACCATGTTTCCTTCCCCGCCCCCCCCCCCCCCCCCCCCCAGCTTTTTTCTTCATTAAAAATCCAGCCAGCTACACTAATTGAGGGGAGAAGCACAGTCATATTCCACGTTATGAATGTGGGTTATGCATAGGGAAACCGTGCAAAGCTTTCCAGTGAATTGACTCATGCTAAGGTACAGCATTAGCAAAGTGAGACTTTTTCCAGACTATTAGAAAAGCTGAAAGAGTGCAGAGTGTGTACATATATTGCACCCTTCCAAATTATTAGCACATGCTTCATGTTCATAAACTTCAGTTCTGCACAAAGACAGTGTGATCTAAGGAAGCTGAAATGGATGACCATGTATTCTTATTTTCTTCCTCACGTACTGAGACACTGGTTCAGAAGAAGCCTGAGAAGATACGAAGAGAACTTGAAACAGTGTAATGCAGAACATTCTCCAACAACACCAGTCTCAAGGAGTCTGCCATCTTAAAGTGATACATTTCCCCATTGCTAACTCACAATTCTGTATGATTAAATACAACAGCTGGTTAGTAAGTCAAAATACTTTCACATGTCTAAGGACAAGAAATGAAAATAATTGTACTTAACAGAAACAAACTGCAAACAGGAAATGGTGAGCAGAACACAACTACTCAAACTAGAATTTAAGGAGATTATTAACATATTTACCCTCAATTAAGAATTTATAATAAGTAGATACTTATGAATGTATTTTTACTCCCAAAGTAAATTTAAGTACCAATGCTTTTTACCCCAAAAGCCTTGTAAGACATAAAACAGTAAAAAGCCTCATACATGATGAATTGCCAGATCCATTTTTACAGTATATAGATGAAAAAAATTAATGGCTTGGGCCAATTGTCTTTGCTTATGATAGCCGAGTGTATCACACCATAGAAAAACATGGTGTCAGCTAGTATTACTTACTCACACATCTGTTATCATCTATCAGTATTCTATCCCCTCTACATGAGCAGTTTACTCGTCCGTCAGGAGTCAGAAGGCATAAATCATGACAACCTCCATTCATTAGTGCACAAGGAGATAACTCACCTGAAAAAAAAATGATAAAAGATGAAGTCTGCTTTATTAAATTTCCTTCAGTGGCCAATGTCTTTCAGAAAGCAAAGATTGACATAGCTCAGATTTATGGGCAACTGATTCAAGTTTTATCAGTCAGATGAAAATGCTTCAGATACTAGCATACTAAAGATAAACAATGGAGTTACTCTAATCTAATAATTTAAAACCCCCAAAACATTCAAAACTGCTGATATTTGACAGGAAATTATTTGACTCCTATCAAATGAGAGCAATGTCCACAGCAGAAAATGGTCATTCCATAACATTTACTTGGGGAAGAGGTTATAGACAATCTTTTGTTAACAGTTCCTACAACAAAAAGCATTTATGAAAAACCATGAAATGTGTTAACTTGGTTAAAATTAAGTAAAATTCTTGAAACAAATTATACTGGAATTAACAAAATAACATTATCTTGCTTTGTAACTTACAACTGTTAGTATCATTGGCAACAGCAATAATGCCCATTGGCTGATGTGGGATATCAGAACGAAGAACTTTTGTATCTCCTCCTGTATATTTATTGGAACGGAGAATAGCTCTCCTCACTCCATCTGACCAGAAGATATAATCATCATATACAGCCAGGCTGAGAAAAGTCCCTGGTCCAGATTTAACAATTACCTAAAATACATAAGTACAAAAGAGAAACATGAGAAGGAATGTTGTTGCTGAACAAGAAGTTTTAAAAGTACAAACTGACTCAAATAACTTCATAGTTCCAGACAAAACACTTAATTCTACTGTACTTACAGGACCTGAAAAAATGAAATAGGTGCACTTAAAGTGCGTGAAAAGGATGCTACATGAGTCCAAACATTAGAAATCCAGGCAGCTGTCTCTGAATTAAAAAAAGAAAAACAAAAATCACAGTTTATCTAAATGTGCCTGTAAAAATACCCACTCAACACACTACGTGTTGTTGTGGTTTAAGCCCAGCCGGCAACTCAGAACCATGCAGTCGCTCGCTCGCTCACCCCACTTCTTCCTCCCCCTGCTCCCAGAGGGATGGGGAGAATTAAAAGAATGTAACTCCCATGGGTTGAGATAAGAACAGTCCAGTAACTAAGGTATAACACAAATCACTGCTGCTACCACCAATAATAATTATGATAAGGGAAATAACGAGGGAAGAGAATACAACTGCTCACCACCCGCCAACCGATACCCAGCCCAACCTGAGCAGCAATCTGCCCCTTCCAGGTTACTCCCTCCTAAAATCAAATCCTCTTGAGGTACACATCGGACTTCCCCATCTTCCTGTATTACCCACCAAGTATATCTGGGTCCCTGAGCAAAAGCAAGTGAGTTTGCCTTTACCTGAAGCAGGAATAACCCAGACTGTCTTCCCCAGCAAATTCTTTATGTTCATCACACAAACTTTACCCGTTTCTACCGTATGTAAAAGTTCTGATTGGGCCAGGCCAGCCCTGCACGCAGATCCTCTGGTGTTGACTAAGCAGGTGGCTTTTGGTGAATGTATATCCCAATGTTCAAAAGTTCCCCCAGCCGGTTTAAACCCAGCTGGTAACTCAGAACCATGCAGCCACTTGCTCAATCTCCCTGTTCTCCCTCCCTGCACTCCTGGAGGGATAGTGAGGAGAACTGAAAGAATGTAACTCCCATGAGCTGAGATAAGAACAGTCCAGTAACTAAGGTATAACACAAATCACTGCTGCTACCACCAATAATAATAATGGTAAGGGAAATAACAAGGGAAGAGAATACAACTGCTCACCACCCGTCAACCGATACCCAGCCCAACCTGAGCAGCAATCTGGCCCTTCCAGGTAACTGCGCCTAGTTTATATACTGGGCATGACATTCTGTGGTACAGAATACCCCTTTAGTTACTTTGGGTCAGGTGTCCTGTCTCTGCTTCCTCCTGGCTTCCCCTCCTCCCTGGCAGAGCATGAGACTCAGAAAGTCTTTGATTAGAGTAAATATTACTGAGCAACAACTAAAAACATCGGTGTTATCAGCATTGTTCCCAGGCGGAAAGTCAAAAACACAGCACAGCACACACCACTAAGAAGCAGAAAAGACAAATGCTACTGCTGAACCCAGGACACCTGCTTAATATTTCAAACGGAAAAGAGAAGAAGAGGTACTGTAGCATGGCTGAAAGTCTAAAAATTCTTAGTCTTTATGAATCAAAGCAAAAAGCATGTTTCAGAACTGAAGAGCTTTCACCATATGATCACATTGGAAACTTGAACCCAAGACAACATGTTTTGTGTTGTTTTGTTTTTTAAAACTCCTCAGTCACTATACTAATCATCAGTTTAAAATCTAGAAAGAAAATATTAATTGCAGTTCATTGTGGTAGGGTTTGAAAGCAAACTGCAGAAATACAATTAATCCCAGTCTAAATCACAGCTCTTGTGAAATATTTTCATACATGGTCTGTCCGCGCATCAGAATTAAATATGTAACACATGTACATTCTGAAGAATATAACACTTTTTAGTCAGTTCTATAGTTGAAAAATTAATTTTGGCCAGAGTTACTGAAAGGGGATTATTATTTATCCATTAGATAAATAATGGAAATAAATAATATTCTGAACATATTTATTGCATTGCTTTCTTTCATGTTTCTCTGTGAAAACAGATAATTTATGTATATATATATACAAGGAACAGTTCTGATCCAGACTGGCAAAAAAAAAAAAACCTCTCTATGTATCTAGCTGCTACTTATCATAGGGAAATTGGGATTAAACCAGAAATAATAATAATAATAATAATAATAATAATCTTCCTTTTAACTACCTAACAGAAATCACCCTTTTCATAATCATGGATGCTCAACCTATATCTCACCATGGTTTTCCATCTGCTTTATTTCCTTTATAAATTCACAGAATAGTTAGGGTTGGAAAGGACCTTAAGATCATCTAGTTCCAACCCCCCTGCCATGGGCAGGGACACCTCACACTAAACCATGCCACTCAAGGCTCTGTCCAACCTGGCCTTGAACACCACCAGGGATGGAGCATTCACAGCTTCCCTGGGCAACCCATTCCAGTGCCTCACCACCCTTACAGTAGAGAACTTCTTCCTTATATTCAATCTAAACTACCCCTCTGTAAGTTTTAACCTGTTATCCCTTGTCCTGTCACTACAGTCCCTAATGAGTAGTCCACTCCCAGCATCCCTATAGCCCCCCTTCAGATACTGGAAGGCTGCTATGAGGTCTCCCTAAGGACCTTTATAATAACAATGTGAGTTACTTGAAATATAAAGGATAATTATCTGCATATACACTGAACATCTGATGAATTTGAGCTACTGATGCTGTCTGCACCCATGCATGTAGGTTGCACTGTGCATGCAGAGTGAACTGGTACACTTTTTAGCCTACTTGCAAGTGGATGTTGTGTACCATTTTTTTAAAATGAAAAAATGAGAAAGAAGTAGTAATGGTCAATCCTACATTTAATAAATAAGTGTGTGTTTGGGGGGAGTCTTTCTCTTCATATAGATAATTCACCTAATACATAGGATATGCAAATTCAAGTTTGTGGAATAACAACCCTCCCCCTGCTCCTTTTCCCCTTATGCTTTGGAGATTAAGATGCCTTAGCTCTTCAGTATTCAATACCAAGTAATGCTTCAATGGGAGTTTGTTCACACCTATGCCAGCTCACTGCCCAGGGTATTTCAACAATGCTAACATAAATAATTGTAGTCCAGTGCATGGGAGTGTTTCTGGCCATGTTTAAATTCAGTTATACAGATAAAGTGTCAAAATTACTTATATTAATCAGATAATTATAACAAATTATGCATTACTATGCATATATTTCTGCATATATGAAAAAAGGTCTGACCAGCATATCCCTTTCAGCAAAGATTTTTTCCACTGAAAAATGTACCATGAGGACATTTTCTCTAACCAACCTTTTTCCAAAATTAAAAGTATTAAAAGATTAATGAGAATGTATCAACAACAAAAAGGCCTTTTCTGTAACTGTGCACATTTACTGTAAGACACTTTGTGTACTACACTTTAAAGCCTATGCTATTCACATTCAGACACATTTCTGGAGGAAAAGGAATAAAGTTGATCATGTACGATTCTGAAATTTCTGTACAAAATCTGGCCATGCAGATTATGCAACCCCACATTTTTTTTTCTCCATGATAGTGTGAAATTGCACCAGTTTGAAGGACTTCATTTTTACAGTCGATGCTAAAGATACCGCTATGTTCAGCTTTCTGTGTTCTGCAGCAACGTTGTCATTTTTCTCCAGAAATTCCTTGTTAAAAGCATTCTTTGTTAAAAGAATATAAATTCATTACAGAACTGATCATCATTATTTAACCTTGGGAGATTTGAGATTCAAATAAAGGGTCACAAAAGCTAACATCCAGGAACATTTGTTCACTAGTGCTCCATTCACGGAAGTCTCCTCAATTAAGTTAAGATTAATGTCACTGGCTTTATTCAAGCTTCCAAAACAAAGTGTTCCTATTTCTACTAGCTTTTGGTCACCTTTACAGCCCTTTTAACTTTCTAGAGTTTTTGTTTGTTTGTTTTGCTTGTTTTTTTAAAAAAATCTTGATGGCACAACTAGATGAGCAGAATTAACTGAAATTGAAAGACGATTTCTTTGAAAATCTGTTCACCCTTTGGTTACCTGCCAAATCATGTGGAAGTCCTGAGGATTCAGTGTCAAACAAATTTGCTATGTATCAGACCTGTTCTAAGTCATCTATGTTTCTAAATTTTGCAGTCTGTACAGCATGCATGTCCATTTTCCCAGCAGTGTCTGCAGCTCTGTTCAGAGGTAACTGTAGATTCACCAGCAGGATCATGTAACAAAAATTCAGGTTCTTATTACTGTGACCCTACTGAAATCCTCCCTGGGTGACACCATCTGGCTGGCCCAGGATAGGTACAAAGCACAGAACTTGCATTAAATTATCAGTAAGAAATAGGTTCATAACAATTCTTACCATGACAACATCTAACTTATAAAAAGACATTTTTTAAAGATTTGTTTATAAAGTTAATCCACCAGCTTAAAATATAAAGTTGCTGTCCTGGTTTCAGCTGAGAGTTAACTGTCTTCCTAGTAGCTGGTACAGTACTCTGTTTTGGCTTTAGCCTGAGAACATTGCTAGTAACACAATGGTGTTTTAGTCATTGCTAAGTAGCACTTATGCTGATCAAGGACTTTTCAGTCTCTCATGTTCTGCAGTGAGGAGGGGCACAAGAAGCTGGGAGGAAGCAGAGACAGGACAGCTGACCCAAACTACCCAAAGGGGTATTCCATACCACAGCACGTCATGCCCAGTATATAAACTGGGGGAAGTTACCTGGAAGGAACCGATCACAGCTCGGATCAGGCTCGGTATCGGTCAGCGGGTGGTGAGAAATTGTGTGCTCATCACTTGTGTTTATGGGTTTTTTCCTTTCTCCTTCTAGTTCATATTCTCTCCCCTTGTTATTTCCCTTATCTCTATTATTATTGTATAGTATGATATTAGTATTATATTGTATTTTAGTTATTAAGCTGTTCTTAACTCACAGGTTTTACACTCCTTTGATTGTCCTCCCTATCCCACCCATGGAAGGGAAATTGTGGGTTAAGCGAGCGTTTGTGTGCTACTGAGTTACCTGCTGGGTCTAAACTACAAAAGTTGCTTTTCATTAATTTAGCTCTAACAAATGGCTTATTGATAACACTTCTCTTTCAAAATGATTAATAAATGGGTAGTGGCATCTAATAAAGCTTTTAAATGCTCTTGAAGGGTTCAAATACAAGCAGGGGTCTGCAATAGAACGACAAATCTAGTATAGAAAACTATACTTACAAAGGTTTAAATTAATGGCAATTTAAAGCCAATTCTATAATAAATTATACGAGTACAAAGCAATACCAGTAATCTAAAAGTAACATTTCAGATGAAAATCAGAAATTTCAGTCTGATGGAACTTTCTTATACACAACACCACATTAATCAAAATTAGCTAATGGATTTTATTGTTTCAAATAGAAGACACAGAATAGCATAACATTTATTATTCAGTTATGAATACTGTTTTTAAAAGATTATAGACATCTATGTGTTGCAGAATGACTCTAAGAGCAGGGCCATAGAGCCCTGGAGGCCTGTGCAAGCAAGGCAGGGGGTGGCCCCCACAGGTAACCGGAAACCGGACATGGGAGGAGAATGTGGAGGAAGCTGTGTGGGGCTAACCAATACTGTTGTGCCAAGAAGGAGTGGCTGAATACCACGCCTATATATATGTGAACTGCGTCACAAATAAGGTAGAAGATTGCTTATCACCCATATTGGGTTGGCCTGTCTGCTTCGCCTCGCCGCTTACAAATGGCACCCGAACAGGGACGCGGACTACAGGGCCCCGGTTACTGGGGATCCGGATTACAGGGCCCCGGTTAACTGGGACCCGGATACAGGGCCCTGAATATCAGGGACCCGGAACGGCGAGTGAGCGGCGCCGGCGGCAGCGGCCAGGGAGTGCGGGCAATGCTACTGCAGTGGCGTGACAGACCCAGGTGCTTGGACTAACCGAAAGGAATCCGCCGCTGGGGCGAACCAGACACTGCTGCGTCGGGAGGCCGATCCGGAGACCGAGGGTACAGGACGATCTAGAAGAAGACGATCCGGAAAAGGCCGGCCATGAAAATGGACCGAGAGGTAGCCCTGGACTTATTACAGTGCTTTTTATAAAAGCGGAGAATTGAGCCTGAGACTCTAAAGCAGCTAGCAGGTCTACTGGCTGTAGGGAAGGCTAAGGGACTTTTTGTAGATCCTAATACAGTTTTTGAGGAGAGTAAGTGACGAAAGTTTGATGATAAACTATTTGACTCAATGCTAAATGATGATAAAACGGCAAAGAAACTCGGTAAACCACGGAGAGAAGTAATAAACTGTATAAAAAGGTACAAGGCGGAAAACTGCGGCGGTAGCAACGGAGAAACTAGGAATAGACGTCCCCGGTCGGTTGAAACCAGAGGAAGATTACAACTCGTTTCCCCCACCTTCTTTTTCTCCCCCTCCTTCTTTTTCTCCCCCTCCATCAGAAGGTGCTGCGGAGGAGGTGTAACCCCCTGCTCCCCCACCACCCCAGTTCCGAAAGTAGAGACTTCAAAAAGGACAGAGAAAGTATATTAGAAGGTATACGCACGATAAATGTCAAGGAATCCGAAAGAAAGAGGGCGGTGCCTCGGCGCCGGATCGATTGCGGCCCCACTGTGAAGCACGCAGTAGAAAATAGGGATCATGCGCTAGCGGGAGATTTAAAGGAACTGCGAGCCTCTCCAACCCACTGCGCCCTAGAGTGAAAAAATTTTTAACTCAGTCACGGAGGAGCCAGGTCTGCAGATGGCCACATACCGAACGAGATACATCTGATAAGAAAGACACAGCTGCGAGCAACGGAGACCCCGAGTTCGGCCCAGGATCAGCCCCCGAATCCCCTGAATCCGAGCCAGATTTATATCCTCTGCTTCCAGACTCTGACTCTTTGTCTCCCAGGTCGGTCTGCTCAGACTCACTGGCCCTGGAGACGCCCAGTTGTAACAATGGGCAACCAAGGATGCTTTCAACGGGTAGCTGTTTAACATTTCGGGCATGAAAGGGTCAACGTAAAGGTGCAGTTGCCGGCGGGCATTTATGGTTGCTGCTGAAGCAGGCAGGCCGCTATAGTTGCCGCCCAGCAGGACGGCTTTTACAAAAAAAAAAAAAAAAGGGGGGGGGGGGGGAGAGAGAGTAATGATGCTGCACTTAACCTGTCTAACCTGTCTACTTCTCAAGAACTGAAGAACTGATAACCTGGGGGAGGGGGTATATTTGTGTCCTCCTGCCTACAGGTCCATGGTGACTGCCTGCAAAGTTTGTCAAGCCTTGCCATGAGCTGGACAGACGAATGGAAAAACCCGATGCCTCAGCTACAGGAGCTGACCCAAGCAGAATGAGATAGAGGAAGAGAAAGAACGATTAACTGCAAAACATCACTTGGGGACAACTGAAAAGTAACATCCTGAATATGTGTGCTTGTAAAGTAGCTATTATTAGAGGTGGTGATTTTGTGTATAAAACCACCTGTATTTACTAGCTAGTTGCTAATAAGAAACTGCACCTTGTATTGTAGAGATTTGTCACTTGTAAAAGAGATGTTAGAGCATGGAAATTTGCAGTAGCTGCTAGAAAATGCTAAGGCAAAAGCTAGAAAGATTTTAATACAATGGTAGTGTTATAAAGCAGGTGATGGAACAAATTAAGAGGGGGGGAGAATTCCACTGGTAAGAAATTTCTTTGGCTAGTCCTTCACTGCCATCAGCATCTTCAACATGCTGCTGCACCCTGTAATAGTTACTCTGCTAATGTAAATATGTGTGTGCCTTGCTGTAGTAGCGACTTGTTACTGGATAAAACAAAAGGGGGAAGATGTGGAGACAGTGTTCTCACGGGAGAATGCATAATTGGTACATAAACTTTGAATAGTCCTGAAAGATACAGCAAGGCCATGA
The DNA here is from genome assembly GCF_033815535.1 of Pezoporus flaviventris. Classification (NCBI taxonomy): domain Eukaryota; kingdom Metazoa; phylum Chordata; class Aves; order Psittaciformes; family Psittacidae; genus Pezoporus; species Pezoporus flaviventris. The sequence goes on from NW_026892549.1 coordinate 11,819,394, forward strand.
GAGGCCCGAAGAAGCTTAAGCAAGCAAGATAAGAGGCTGGAATTCACCAAGTTAATGAGAACTGTGGACTGTTGGCAAGCTTTCAAGGTTGAGTTCTCACACCTGTGTTTAACCACTTATATGTTAGTCATTAAGGGTCTTCAAAACATGTATCCAATCATAATATGTCAAATCACTGTAAGTGCTTCAGCCGGGGCCTTGGCTCAACTAAGCAGACTGGGTTGCTGAGTTGCTAAGCAGACAAATACTACATCGAAGGCAATTCCTGATTTGTTGCTTAAATGTTGACTCTAAGACATGCAACGCTGCAGAACCTTTTGTTGTTGGAACAGGGACATGGATGTGAAGAGTTTGATGGAATGTGTTGTATGAATCTTTCTGGTCATTTTAATTCAATACATGCACAGCTGAAAGTCCTGGCTCAGCTTACCCAGCAACTGCAAGTGAGCAGTGACCTAGGGATAACTAAATGGTTGTCCTCATGAGGCATTACAGGTTGACTTAAAACACTGCTATTTGAAGTACTGCGCTTATGTATCATTGTTAGGTTAATCATCGTAGCTATTAGACTTGCTTATAGTTGTGTGATAAAACAGGTGAACAGAATAACCCACAATGCCTTGCTTGCACAAAGAAAAAGGGGGGAATTGTTGCAGAATGACTCTAAGAGCAGGACCATAGAGTTCTGGAGGACTGTGCAAGCAAGGCAGGGGGTGGCCCCCACAGGTAACCGGAAACCGGACATGGGAGGAGAATGTGGAGGAAGCTGTGGGGGCTAACCAATACTGTTATGCCAAGAAGGAGTGGCTGAATACCACTCCTATATATATGTGAACTGCGTCACAAATAAAGTAGAAGTTTGCTTATCACCCATATTGGGTTGGCCTGTCTGCTTCTCCTCGCCGCTTACATCTATGAAAAAAAAAAAAAAAAAGACACTGTGATACAGGGAATCAGCTGCATAGCCAGGGGAAAAAAATCAAATAATCTAAGTCATAACATTTATGTATTTGATTTACCCACCTTAAGAAATACACTTAAATCACACTCCGTATTTTGCCTTTTATTGATGTTATTGCTTTAGTAAAAAGCAAAAATGCTATCTCTTCCTAGATAAACAAATCTATCAGCCTTGATCTGGAGTATTCAAATTCTGATCTTCCAACACTGTGAAGTTATTGGGAAAAAAATGTTATCTTAACCAGAGGAAAAAAAAAAAAAAAATCAAGTAAGTTTTCCAGTGCCTGAAGGGGCTGACAAGAAAGCTGGAAAGGGACTTTTTACAAGGGCATGTAGGGACAGGAAGGGAGAATGGCTTTAAACTGAAAGAGGGTAATTTAGATTATGTATTAGGAAGAAATACTTCATCATGAGAGTAATAAGACACTGGAACAGGCTGCCCAGAGATGCTGTGGCTGCCCCATCCCTGGCAGTCTTACACGCCAGGTTGGAAGGGGCTGTGAGCAACCTGGTCTAGTGGAAGGTGTCCCTACCCATGACAGGGGGTTGGAACTGGATGATCTTGAGGCACCCTTCAAAACCAAACCATTCTGTGATTTTATGAACAAAATAAATATTTGGGGTGGTGGGTGTGGGTGGTAATTGGAAAGGGAGGTTAGAGACAGAAAACTTGTAACTGGTGAACTTGTGAGATTACCAGTTACCATTCCTTTTGCCACAAAAGAAATTACAATTCACAGTCAACGTTTGTGTTGGATTTTGTGGAAGAACGGTGCCAATACCCTATTAAAAATAATCATGCTTTTTCTTGATTGGTCTGAATAAAGATTGTATTTTCATCATTGTTATACCTTTGATGAATGGATTTTCATTTATTGTTTCTTTCAAAAATACATAATAACTGGATTTGCAATCACACAGCAAGGGATACAAGGGACATACCACATTTACCAAGAATGGTAAAATCCTGTTTCAAGAGAAATGCCCAAGTGCAATGTAACAAAATCAGAAGTGCTTCCTCTTCAACAATTATTTTTTGTTTCTACATGCTAGAAATGAATTTTACATTTCTAATTGTTAATATTTTGCATTACTTATATCTGTTCTGGCTACTTTGCTGATGCTTTGGTGAGTTATTCAGCCACTTCTCAAGGTCACCATGAACACTTTCCAAGAATTGACCAAAATTACTCTGCTGTTCTCAATCATACTTGTACTAAAAATAAATATAATGCCAGGCCTGAAAAGTAATTTTAGATGTCAGCCACAAAGTCATGTTTTTCGTAAATGCACAGTCAAACCTTTAACTTGCATTTCTGAAGAAGAGATCTGATAAAATGTTACTGAAGATAACAGAAGCTGAGAATCAACTTTTAAATTTATTTAATTGCTTAAATATAGAATCCCAACAAAATTAAAACATATAGTCTAGAAATTGAAAATTATAATTACTGGAAGGTTGCAATTACACAAAGGTTATAATTACTGGAATCACCTCTAAAACCATATTGATTTTTAAAATCACACCTACAGGTCCACAAAACCATAACTGAGACCAAAACATTTCAGCCTGAATGTTAGAAAATAACTAGACTTCTATTTCTAGGTTCTCAGTACACAAAATGTTACAGAATACTCAACATTGAAGACGAAAAAAACACCAAGCCAAAACAAAAACAAAACTAACCCCCCCCAAAAAAAGATGCAAAACAAGAAGACACAAAAGAAAAAAAACAACTAACCCAAAACCAAACCACCAAAAAACCAACATACAAAACAAAAAAACAAACCCAAACAAAATAGATTTATTGGAAAATTGGTCATGATTTATTGCAAAAATAAGTTCAAACATTAAATCAGATTTATCTGATGTTGGCTTACTCTGTGTTCAGGAACAAAATGTTATAGTTAAAGCATAAAGCAGATAAAACCAAGTGTGGCCGCAATATTATGTCCAACTAAGTGCAGGAGAAAAACTGAAAGAAAAGGGAAGGGACTGTGAAAAATATAATTACCAGTTGTGTTTTTTAAACAGCAAGATCTGACAGAGCAGAACAAGAAACACAAAAGCAAAAATTCAAAACCAAACAACAACAAAACTGCTTATCTTCTAAGAAATAAAAAAGAACACAACAAAAAAAAATCTTTCAAACTTGAAAGATTACTCCAGCAACCAAATACCAGTATTAAAATACCAGCTTAAGACAAAATCAATAAAATCTTACAGTCCACTTAAAAAAGTCAATTTGATACTGCTGAATTATTTTCTACCCATTCAATGTACTAGATTATTGTGGTGAACAGAATGAAGAAAGGAGCTGCTACCTAGAAGAAAATTAATTGTGTTACCATTAGCATTTCATATTCTACTACACAATTTCTACCTTTCTTAACCTAACTGAAACTAGAAGCAATGAAGCAGATACAGTGAGGAAAAGAGTAATCTGTTTAAACTGGTTTTGAGGGGTGTTTGATGGCAGGACCTTGATGAAACACCCTAAAGAACCTCAGCTCACCAAAACAGTGGAATGACTGTTGCTTGTATTCTCCTAATGTATCTTGTCAATCTGCACAGCATATGAAGAAAAACAACTGTCATGGAAATATTATTTCACTAGATCTAGAATACAATTTCCTGGTTGGATTGTAGCATTAGTAAGCACACATCTCCACGGTGATGAGCAACTCTGCTGAAGCTCTACTAGTAAAGCCAGTACAGTTTCAGTACAAATTTGAATAAAGCAGCCTGGTGTTTGTTTGTTTTTTTCTGGTATGAAAATCCCCATCTAACTAATGCAGAAAAAGTGCCTTCAAAACCCATAAAATGCACACAACTCTGTTTCAAAGATCATAGCACGTGATATATAAGTATTTATTTTTTACAACAGAGTTAGCGGATTCTCCTAAAACATAAATTGGTGTAAGACAACCAGCCATACATAGTACAGCTAAAGCTCCCCAGAAGCCTTCAGAAGATCATGCTGGACTAAGCTTACTGCTTTCAGGAACTTCTTTGTTACTGTAATGGGGAAGAAATAGTAGCAACAGAGAAATAACTTTGTAGGTAGAGATGGTAATGTAGGTAATGTATTTCAGAAAAGCAAATCACTGGAATAAAACTGCATTTATGTAACAATTTATGTTCAAGCTCAAGCTCCAGGAACATAAGAGTGTCTGAACTTGCTTTTAACTTGCAGGCAAACCCAATGAAGTACCAGCCCAAGATCCTACTTGTGAAGGAAACAGAAGTTGCATATGTCTTTCATATAGACATTTTTAATTGACCAATGGACCTTAAATCAATACAGCGGTTTGTCATTTGCAATTATAATAATAAAGATGAATACAAGTGATGAAATTAAGAAAAAAAAATCCTCTAATATACTGTCAATCGTAAAAAACTACAATAAAAGAGAAGACAAAGGACAGAAAGTCAAAGAAGATGATGTCATTATGTATTAGAACTTTCATACTGTGATCGAAGTCCTATAAAGGCAATAGTTAAGAAAGCTGGCAAGTATGAGAAAAACAGGTAATTTCCTCTACCCAAATCTCCTGTACTTGTATTTTAAGATGGCGACAAGCCTCTCAAGAGTCCACTTGAAGAATACTTTTATGTGGTAGACAGAAAACTAATGCACTTTCCAGACACATAATTATTCAGATTAGTCAAGAATAAACACACGTAAGACACACAAGAGAACTGATGAATGAAGCAAGATGCAGAAAAATTTCAAATGACAGAAATTTAAGTTTTTCATTTGAACTAACTACATCCTTTTGTAATTTAATTACGAACTCCAAGCTCATTGCATGCAACCCAGTTAAAACTTCTGATCGCTTTATTCAGTAACATAAGAGACAATTCTGCAAACATTGTTGAGCTGTTATATGGTTCAATATGGATCCGTTACATGTACGTCTAGAACACCATGTGCTGTTATGTTACATTTTCTAACATAAAAATTCAACCGTTAACTGAATGACATACAGATCTAAAAGGTATGAATCATCTGTGAAAGTATGACCCGAATTTAATACTAGTAACTACAGATTTTGTACAGCATTTCAAATCAAGATATAATAACAGATGAAAAGGGGAATTTATGAAAGAAGTAAAAGTAGTTTTTCTATCTCCCAACTGACAAAACAAAATCCCAAAGAAAACCATCAAAGGGCCTTCTGTATGTTATTCTCAGATACACAAGTCGATTTACTGAGCAAAAATCTCAGAAAGTTTATCAATTTTGACAGTGTATATAACCAGAAACTGTAGACGTTGGAATCCATATAGGTGTGGTTTGCCCAGTTTCTGATACAGTTACTGCATCTAAAAACATTGGTGAGCTGTGGTTAATTTATACAAAAAAAAAAAACAACAAAAAGCCAAAGAAATGACGCAAACTATATGCATTGTCATGCTGAGTTTACTTCTGCTGTTACAAGCTTGGCTCTCATATTTTGTTCTGATAAGGAAATATTGCCTAAACAAAGTATGTGGAATTTCTCACGGATAATGCCATTTTCATTTCAGATGCAAATATTTAAAAGCTTTTATACAGTATATGAAGAATTTATTAAAAATTAATAGACATGAAAGCGAGCTGATATACCAGATATTATCTTGTAGACCTGGGAATTGAAAATATGACCCAGAACATGCCCTTCATTCATTTTATCATGCAGTTTGGGAGGTACAAAATCCCTAAAAGACTTCATGAGATATAAGAAATGCAGAGCTAAACATGAAACAGAAACATGAGCAAAGATAAACTGCCTTCAGCATGTTCCAAGCAAAAGGTCGACTTGAGCTAAAACTAATAGAGCACGAGTATTTTGTACTCAAGTAGAGTACAAAAATGTATTATAAGGAAAGAGCAATGGAGTTGAATATATCTGAATGGTTGAATATATCTGAAAATGTACAATCAGAAAAAAAGACTTGTACAGAAGCATTACACAAAAGAAATTCCCGTTTACCCAGATAAGTAGGGCACTGGAAGGAAAATGATAATCCTCCCATGTAAAGCTGAATATTTCTCTACCTTTTCCACTGAAGTTAGCTCTACATTTTTTTCAAGCTGATATTACAGAACATTTAGGACAGTGATGCTTCAGGCTCAATACTAATGCAAACAGATTTCACAATAAGGGTCTGCATCTCCAGAAGGTCATACAGAATCTGGAGTGTGTTGAGCATTACTTGTACTTCAGACGTGTTTCAGTTTTAAATCTCATATACAACTAATAGTAGGAGAAACTTAGCAACCAATGATCTTTCTGTAACATTTTCATTTTAAAGACGCTAAAAACGGCAAACAGATTTACCATGAATATGTTCAGGATTTTTGTTTTACTTACATATCTTTGTGATCCATCATATTCACACCTCTCAATTTTTCCCAAGCTGCCATCTGAAAAGTAAAGTTTCTCCGCCCTATGATCAATGGTAAGTCCATTTGGTGTCAGAATATCTGTACTAATGATAACCTGTGCATTTTTGCCTGAGAGAGTAGATCTCATGATACTTGGGAGCTGCTCATTCCAATTGGTCCAAAACATCAAGCTGTATTAAAATCAAAACAACAAACAAAAACATGAGATACATTTTATCATTTAATTCTCTATGAAATGAGCAACAAAAAAAACCCACATGCCTTTACAGACAATTATAAATGGCATCTATCAATGAAGAAAATGTAATAGCCCAACATCCTAGAAATTATGGCTGCTTCCTAGTTCATTAATTTGCATACATGTACACTTTATTTTTTCTGTTCACAGGCGTGTCAATTATGACCACTAGAGAGAGATACAAACTGTGCAACGATATAAACTTAATTGTGGTAATGTGTATATTAGTAATTTCTAACAGTGAAATTAATCTGCAGCTTTTCCTGTATTAGAAATGTGATACAGACCAAAGGACTTGTAATGCAGAAGGTTGGTAATAGGAAATCAAATCACCTTAATATGCTTCACAGGAGGCTCGATTGGCCCCTTGTTACTGTTAAATAATGGTGGACAAAATGTTACAGAATGAGCTGTGGCTGACATTCATACACTAATCAGAGCCTTCCCATTCTCTCACTGCAATCTCCATCAGTATTTACTTGATTTATTTATGATACCTAGATAAATAGTATTTTACAATAGAGCATAAACTCTTAACTTGCATGAACTGTACATGAAGTCACACAGGGAAATAACCTACTTGACTACAACATTGTACGTTCAACAGTCACATCTTGAAAATAGAGCTTCTAAGTCAGAAATGCAGCCTAGCCTCCCCAAAGGTGGAGAGTTAGCAGAAAAATCAGTTTGCCTTCCCTTTCTTCCAGAACTAACAGAGAAGATTAACTCAGATTTGTAAGGCACTTATTAGAAAGAGGCTGAAGTAAAAATATAAGCCCTTCTATTATCTTACTAGGAAACAGTCTGATTTGAGAGTGGCAGGAAGGATACTAAATAAGACTACTTTCCAGGATGTTGTTTACAAACACTGTAAGTGAAGATCTTGCTATATAATTTTATACAACACTGGGGCCTATCAATTTACCACACAAGAAACTCAAGATTCCTTTTAGTAAATGCTTAAATTAATTTTGTTTTTATTTAAGCAGTAAATACCATGTCTGACAAAAGAAATCAGTAAAATAGTCACTTGATAGCTCACATTTACAGCTTTTTTTTTAACATTACATGAAAATGATTATTTCATCTGAAATGTAAGAAAAACATATAAGATGATGTATCTTAATTCTGCAATTGTTTTAAAGACATTAATACTCATATTTGTCTTCTAAACAAAGAAATATGCTTAACCCTTGTAGGGTCCAGCAGTATTACTTGACTATGAAATAAAGAAGTGCTGCTGTATCCTTGACATTAGGCAAAAATTAGAATCTGATAAGAAAGATGTAACACATACTTTTGACATTCATCTAGAGCTAACACATGTGGATGATCATCTTCAGACATCGTTATTACTGCTTCCCAGTTGAATGCTCCTCGATGTCTCTGGTCAACAGAGTGTCTCATGATTGAGGATGTGGTTGAACTAGTCCAATAGAGAGCATCCCAAGCTCTGTGATAAGCAAGTCCCTCCACTGACCCAACATCTGGAAGACATGGTTACAGAGCAATTAAAACTCTTTTTAACAAGATGTCTGTTTTTCTTCAAAGTTGATCCTCCAGAATCACAGAGTTCAGCTATTTCAGCCCGTTGACTCTGCCAATTCTTTTCTTGTTTCACCTTTTTATTTTTATTGGAATCAAAGTCTTATTATTTTTTTATAAATTTAAACAACAAAAAAGAGAGCAAGATCACTATTAATATCCCTGTACTATATTTGTCAATTCTAATACTTATTAAAATAGTATTTTTACTACAGTGTCCCCAGATAATACATTAGAAATAATAAGCTTTTATTCAAGACAACAATAATTTAGTCAACTTCAAACATCATTTAAGCCAAGTCTTGGGTATTTTCTCACTAATTACTTGTATTATGTAGCATTATCTTTCAATGTATTTTCTAACACAAATACATATTACATTAATAGGGATCAAAGTGTTCAGTTGTTATTAACAGTATAGGCTTCTTTAAACACCTGAAAAAAACTGAAAAAAACACCCCAAACTCTGAAGGTCTCTGCATCAATACATCATTTTAATAAGCCAAAACCCACACTCTTTCATTCTACATAAAAAATTGTGAGCCAGAAACCAAAGCAAATATTAATAAGCAGCTAAAGCATACACTTAACATCCTGAAAAGATAAATTGTTTCTGATTCTAATATGCAAAAGTGAGAGGCTGAGAAATAGGACTAATTATTTCCTACCATTTTTTTAATTACTACAGAAATGTACGTTGATTTCTTCACTTATTATTTTGTTAGAAACAAATAATTTTAGACCAGAAGGTTCATGCAGCTTATTAATGAGCTACAGAAAGAAAAAAATCTAGAAATATAGTAAGGATTACATTGCCCTTGTTATTGTAATTTATATTCAGCTTGCTGGAATTTTACCATGAAATTCATATACACAGAACAGAAAGTCCCAAAATAAGTTTGATCACATTGAAAGTGCTAATACTAAATCAAAACTATGATGCAAATAAATCAAAATTATGAGACAAGTGATTATTTATCAGATTTTTATATCTCCAAAGCATTTAGGTATCTTCTGACTACATTTTCATGACATATCTGTAAAGACAACTCAATGACTTGTCCTAAAGAAGAAAGAACACAAATAAGGAGATGACACTTCCTAAAGGGAGGTGAATATACATAGAAAGAATTTTCCTGCTTATAAAGGAGAATTTATGCAAAAACAAAGCAAAACAAAACAAACAAAACCCCCCAACCCAATCACTAATTAAATATAATACTCTCTGCTGCATACACATGGCAAGTGCACTTGCTTAGCTCCATCAAAAGTATAAATCCTGGAGTATTTGTATCGAGCACACTCTTTTATTTTCCAAGAAACTTTTAGCTTTGTCATATTACTTACTTATGGAGTTGAGAACTCCACCAATACAGACAAGACTCATTTAATACTGGTAGAAATCTGTAAGTAACGTAGTTTTAAAGTCAATGGTGTAAGACTTTGAGAGTAGGTTTTGGAGTGATCCAACATTTAGATAAATTCTTACAACAGAAAATACAACTAACTTTCTTCTTATTAGCTTGAGTATGAAGTACCACCAGTACACTTCTCAGGCAAATATTCAACATATTATCAGTGCTAACAGGTTTTTTTTAGTTTATGTTTTTTCTAAGTTAAAATAAACTTTTTGTTCTAGAGATTAGTAAAGAATCACAAAATTCATATAAGCCCTTTTATCAGTGATAAAATAGGTGCCAAGGGAGGATAGAAACGGTCCCAGAATGACCCTCTAGCCACTTGCAAGTGGTTCCTTAAAAGCAAAATCTTCAAGCAACTTCATATTGCCAATACAGGACATTGGAGAAGATTCCAAAGCAACTGCATTCTACTGTTGTATCATTACCAGTTTGCACTGATATTTTATATTTTCTTATTTCACACCTCCTTATGAAATACTGTAAAGCACTTTTTTTTAAATTAATTTGTCATTACCTATTCAGTTACTTTAAAAAATATCAGAAATATGGACTCATCCTCTCTGGTGCTATAATTGGGGGATTCAGTCCCAAAGTCTACTGACAGGATAAAACTTAGTAATTTGTCTACTCTCAGCTTCATATTTTCACAGTATCATATAATATTCTGAATTAGTAAAGCATAAAGAAACTGGAAATGAAAAGAAACACATTTGTTTCACTGACACATTGAATTAAAACACTGATGGCATTAGATGCCTACAGCACTGATTAAATTTATTCTAGCCATGAAGAAACAGTTTATGATTTTCACAAGAATAGCATACTTAAATGAAAGGAACATTAATACAATATGATATTAATATACAAATACTCACATTATTCACCTGCCACTGACATTCTGAATTAAAGCAGTAATGGGGTGTATAACTGATTAAATATCTACACAAGAGAATGCAACAGCTTATGATTTACAAAGGCAATGGTACAGTGATCACATCATTACGTTGCCAAACGCTATCTATCACTTTTACTAAACTTAACGAAGATGGATTGCATCCCACAGATGAGATGCAGCCTATAAATATTGTCATGCTGATCTTCATCTGACTTTCCCAGGGAACAGACAAGCAACAAATCAATAACTGAAGAACTCGGATTAGAGCTCCCTCATTACTGCAAACAGAAAATAAAAACCCTACAGAACATGAAAGTTTAAATTATCGAATAGCTGTAGCCACTGAGTTTTGTTAATATATAGACTATTTCTGTTTCCTACATTTTTATCTCCTCTTCCATCAGAACTATTCCAGTTGCACCAGTTAAATTACAATTTTTCTTTAATTTTTTTTCCAACTTCTTTTCTTTAGCAAAGTTGTAAAGCAAGAAAAACTGTCAACATTAATTTTTTTTTTAATACTGAAAAGCCATCAAAGTAATATATTGAGCATAAACAGCACTTCGATATAAGAATTTTGAAGACTTTGATGTTCAGTAATTAACATTAGACACCTGTTTGAGCTTCATTCATTTTCTGCATTGGTTTTCACAGTTTACCTTTCAGGATACAGCCTGCAATTTATACAAGACCGGTCACAAGAGATGATACTGCTTTCTGTCAATCTGTTTTTGTAAGATTATGGTGATAGATAACAGGTGGTCACCATTATATCTGAGATGAAAAGAATTCCTCGCAAGCAATAAAGCACCGGAAGGAAAGGGTTTATGTCTACAAATCTGCCTGCACAATTGGAACTTTAAATCACCATTCATCTTTCTGCTTTGCTCCACAAGTACTATAAAGCAGGAAGCCACTTGCCAAACAAAAATTTCAAGACAATAGCAAGTTGTAATTAAAAGGAAAAAATTGTCTCAAAAATTAGGAAATTTAATTTTTTAATTGCTTCTGTCAGTCACATGTAAAAAAAAAAGCCACCATATATTCTACCATAACAGAATTCTTAAATATCAAGTATGGCATAAACAACTCTGAACTGCAATAACCATTTATTTTGCTGTCCTATTTAGACTATTATTATTTCAGAGCACATGTAAAGTTTGCTAAAGTGGGCAGATATTTGCATAATTTTTCTTCCTCTTCAAAATATAAACCCATGCTGTGCACTATTATGAATTAAATATCATTAATAAGATAGTATAAAAAAAAACTTTGCGTTCTTCAAGGCAAAAACTGACTTAACTTCAAGATATTGTGAACATCTCATGTATGTAATCTTATTATGCCTTCAAAATTTCTTTAGCTGCCGCCTCTGGAAAGAATAAACATTTGTTGGGAATAGTCTAAAGAGAAGTAAAATAATTTTAGAAAAGCATAAGTTCTAAACTATGTTTTTAGAATCCAGAAAAAAATAGCCCTTTTTGTCTTAGAAAGTATCTCACATCTCACAAAATGTTTGGTGTCTTCCTAATGACAATTAAAAAATCAGTCTGCATGCAAATAAAAATGAAAATACAAATACTGAATAATTGCTCAAGAAATATTTCTAACACATTCAGAAAATACCAGGCAAATAGCTCTCTGGCTTTATAACACTACTTTAGTCTATGCCAATGAAGATACATAAAATACTGTACATAATTTCTGTATTTGTGAAACAAGAACAGTGTTGAAGACAGGCAGATGCCTAAGTAACAGGATATTTATAGTCCAACAGTGAACTTATGAAGGTCTAACAAAACACCTGATGAACTGTATTATATCACAGAATGGTTTGGGTTGGAAGGGACCTTACAGGAAAGGCTAATTTGCAGTTCTCTCCAAATACAAAAGCTTGAGTTCATATCATAGAATGGTTTGGGTTGGAAGGGAGCGTAAAGACCATCTAGTTCCAACCCCTCTGCCCCCTTCCACTAGACCAGACTGCTCAAAGTCCCATCCACTTGAACACTTCCAGGGATGGGGCATCCATAGCTTCTCCAGGCAACCTGTTCCAGTGTCTCACCACCCTCAAGGGAAATAACTCTTCCCAAATTGGAATCTAAATCTTCCTTCTTCCAGTTTTAAAGACATTACCCCTTGTACTATCACCACTTGCTCTTAGCAGGAAAAAGAGTATAAACCTAACCTGCAGTTGATGACTTTAATCATACTTAGATGAACTAACCAACCAAGTGAATAGTATGGAATAGATGGATAGTATTTCTATGCAATGAAGTGCATTAGATATTGACTCAACATACCTGTGCTACAAGACTTGTGATGCCCACTTTTGAGCTAGACAAGGTAGGTCTGCACTTCTGGGCAAATCTGGATCTTTGAAAGCAGGTGATCTATCACTGCTCTGTGAATACCTGCATGCTCACTACTTTGGGGTTAGAATTTAGGGAGTCCTGGTGATGCAAATAGAACAGAGATACCAGAAAGAAAAGTTGATCCTGAAAGGATCAATCAGCAGATCATTTAGTGTTTCTAGAAAACATCATTTTTTATTTTGTTTTTGAGACTCACAGAAATACGTTATTTGCTCTTATAACTTCTCAGATGTTCAGATAGAGACCTGCACAAGGTGTACACCAAGAAATTGATAGCAGCATTTTGATTTTAGACTATCTGAATTATTTTTTTGTCCCCTACCAGCACAGGTGGTTTTTCTACATTTTGCTATACAGTTTAACTTACTTCTGGCTAAAACAGATGAGCTGAGAAACTCATGAGAGAAAAGAAAGTATGCCACTACTTTTTTTGTCATATTTACCTGAACGTACTCTTTAAAATATGGAAAATAGTGACTTTGAAAACAGTAAGCTTGTTGCAGATCTATGCCTATTAAAGCATAAATGCTGGGTTTCTTTTCAGCTCCCAAGTAACAGCATTTAAAAAACACATTAGTTAAGCCACAGTAGATAGAATCATCTTAATTTGCCTTGATAATCAGCTTTTAAGAATCAAGCTGTGTTTCTGTTGCTAAATATAATTACGTATTTAAGCCTATTGTCTTCATTCTTGTGGACTATAATACGTTCCTTCAAAGAACGATTTGTCCCTTTTTATCACGGGGGAAAAAGTAACCAACAGCTTTTTATGTGGAAATCTTTACCTACCTCAAATTGCTTTTTTTCGCAACAAAGGATATAACCCTTCTGTGGCTGTTGCCTGACAGCTTGTTGAAGAAAACCACAGAAATGTAAACTTGCAATATACTGTCCTCTGTTACCTTAAATAGAACTTACTCTTTGATTACATTTAGGGTCAGTGTGGAATAATGTGGCAAAAGAATAATGATATATCATATACTTCAGGAAATATAGGGAACTCAACAACTTAGAAAAAGAATAGTATTTTGCACAAATGTAATCTGTAACCTTTTCACTATAGTTCAGAGTATCATTACCAGTTAACAAGAGTTATAATACCATAACTTCAATACAGTTAAAATATGCACGCACAAGAGGCTCTAAAAGCAGAAAGCATTTTAGAATGAATAGCTAACACACAGAGATGGAAGCGTTTTATTAGATTTTTTAAAATATCAACAATTGTCGTGGAAGATTTTTTTCTAATTACAGGAGCCTACAACATGTAGACTCAAAAAGAGTCTAACCCTAACCCTTACCACCTTTAAAATATTACCATTTGAATGACTACCCTGACTACCCTAAGACGAATAAGCTTTCTAATGAATACATATAATCACACGTTTTTCCGTTACTGTTGAAGTACAGTCAAACACTACAGAGATATTACAAGCATTAATGGCAGACTTGCCTAATAAACTAATAAGATTTGCTGGAGCACATTATTCTTCAGAATAATAATAATAAAAAAGTAAAATATATTAAGTCAAGAGATACTCCTCTGTATAGCTTTGAGAATTCACCAAATATAGTTTAGCATTTAATACAACTAAGTCACGGCTGCTGATGTGAAAGTTTTCATCCACAAATACTTACATCAGTAAAAATTTAGGGGCAACATGTAAAGTTGAAGCTGTCACAAACAGTATTAATTCTTCATGAAAAATCTTAAGTTTAGTAGGGAAAAGCACCTTTCCTTAATATTGATGTTGGGAATGCTCAGGAAATACTGAATGGAAATATCCATGTAAGCCAGCTCTCGTCAGGAGCGCATTTCAGAGTTTCAAACCCAGGAACAGCTAAACAAAGCATGAAATATTCTAGAAATATGTATTTCTGCACAACGACTCCTTAATAAAGTTAGTAAACTTTATCCATATATAGCAACAGCTCATAAATTTTATCCTTTAATCATAATATGCACCCACATCGAGAAAAAATATAGTGACAAACTAGACACTTTTCACTAACAAAGATGCACTTGTAATAAATTTTGGGTTTTACTACTTAAATGTCCTAGGACTTAACCATAGCCTTTCACTTTCCCTCCTTTGACAAGTGAAAAATCACTGGACCTATATTCCTATACATAGATTTAGAATGAATCCAATTCATTTATGAAATGAAAAGCAGCAATATTAAAGTATTTATTTTTAACAGACTAAAAATTTCTTTCTTGGAGAAGAAAGCTCGAAAACTGAAAGGGTTTCATACAGTGTACCAAATTTAATGCTCTGTAAGAGAAATGGGAACATAAATGCCTTTTTGACAGTAAAATTGGACCCATTTAGTTAGAGAGAATAGTAGCACACATTGGAACACCTTTAAAAGATTCAGACTTACAATACATCACAGGATGTGACATTTGAAGTTAGCAGTAAAAAGGTTTTTACCTTCTATAGACACGAGTGCCTAAGGTTCAAAACAGAAGGGGCATTTTCTCATGCAACACCTCCTTACACTGGCAGAATGTCAGTGCCATTATTTACAGATAGAGAAAAAAACTCAGCTCATTGAAACTCTCTCATCTTAATACTTTTTCCTCCCTCTCATTTGCATTCATTTGCCTTTCCTACCCTTCTTTTTCTCATTTCTTTAGTTTCTAACTCCCTCATTGGTCTTCTGTCTAAGGTTGTGCCACTACATTAAACTTACTTCAATGCTGCACTGTTTTTTCTGCAGATGCACTGTGGCAGGCTTTGGCTAATGAATAGATTACCTCAAATTTTTACCTATGATAAAAGAAAGAAAAGAAAAAAAATAAAGGAGACTGCACTATTAGCTTAGAAACTGAGGCTTAGTTAAAAAAAATAATTAAAATAATCTGCCTTGTATAAACATCAGTTTTGACACAACTTCGGACAATAAAAAGTCTCCAGAAATGAAATGCTATGAGGCAACATCTTGTTACCCACTGCAAATTAGCTATCCACTAGCACGTCATCCACTGTCTAAAGCTACTCTTAGTTTACATTTTTACTGGGATCGGAGGTAGATCACAAAGATGGTTTATCACAGAGATGGCTTAAGATGGTCTTTTCTCCATTCTCAGCCGATAGAAATTTTAGACTATTTCAGAGCTGCTGTTACACAATGTCATGTTCACCAGGGAAGGAAGAATGAAAGCAATACTTCTCTGGCACTCTGCTTCTAGTCAGGCACAGAAGGAAGGATACCAAAGTAAAGAAGAGAAGTTTGTCAAGGGATTTGCAAATTGGGCCTCAATCTTGGGTACTGGAAAAGAAAAAATGTATACTTTTATCCCATCAAATGTACTGCATTTTTTAGCTTAAAGGGTAAAGCCACAGTGGCAAACATGTTATGTGTAACATGAAACAAGAAGTTTAGCATACTGGTCTTCATGACAGTATTTTAACGAAGGCTCCCATTAGTTCTTTGCTCCATCAAAATCACAATGAATCTACTATTTGAACAACATCTCTTTCACAGACTTTCTCTGACTCAATTTGAAACCTCTAATCCCAGGTGGAAGAAAACTCTGCTCAGATCGTCACAACATTAAAAACAAATATAACTTGTCATATATCAGTTGACATAACAAGTAACATTCAGTGGGAGATGCAATATGAGAGGGTATAAGCATATAATACCAAAAAAATCTCATATATCAAATAGATCCTCGCTTCTGTTAAAACATTTTCATTTTCAGGTGTTTCAATCTCCTTAAAAATTACTTACAGAGGGAAGATACATCTATTTAGAACTATACAGCTTTTTAAAGTACATGACGTGCGTATCACAGTGCCTTTGAAATGACTTCAAGTTTAAATATTACACAAACTGGTTCAGAAGTCTGAAATAAGTGTTGGTCTGGCTAAAAGTGACTAAACAACAGAGGAAAGAAGAGCAAAATTCTCCCCGGACTCACTTTCAGAGAAGAATAGACCCTATTGTTCCAAATGAAACTGATAAACTGTAGCAATTTTGAAGAAGTCGGATTTCAAAATAGCTCCTTACATAACTCTGTGCCTTTAACTGCTACTGATTTCTGTTTTTTCTTTCTATACACTGATCCATTGTCTCTCTTTAGCCTAGGTTTTCAGTAACAAACTCTCCCAGAAAGACTGGGAACAGTTAGATGGTCTAGTCCTGGTAGGGCTGCACAGAAATTATAAAGCTTATTCAGAGATGGCCACCCCAAGATATTGATTGAAGTTCAGTGTCACTTCCATGTAAATCTGTTACCTTGTGTACCTCTTTTTGTATTTAATGACTTCTTTCAATTTTCAACAAAACCTACAGTCCAGTGGGGGCTACAATTAAATGTAAAACAAGTTCCAAAGTACACGCAATCTTCCCAGATCTCCTTTAGACTACCAAATAAATTAGGATTTGATTTGTTGAGGCAATGGTTCTCACTATCAAAAGTTCCAGAAAGCTTATGTGAAATGAAAAAAAAAAAACAACCTAAAACCCAACCCCTTTTTGCAGTTTAAATCCCATATGATTCCTAAAACTGGAAAAACAAAGGATGTGTACGTATATATATATATATATATATATATGTATTATATAATGAATTTTCCAACTATAATCCCTGTGACTGTGCTCTATTTTACAACGGGCTGCCATTGACAATGAAAAATAGAAATATCATGAAGGCTCTTGCACATTTTGCCTTAGCTTCATGAAGCTTTTGCAACACAACAGGACACAACAGCACACATACAGCTAGCTTAGGTTACAGGTTAGAAGCAGAAGCTGACTAGTCTGTGTAAAGTGCATTTGTATAGATGCAAAATGAAATAGCAGAAGGTTACAAGGAAATTAGTGAGTGTGGACTCCAGTGTAAGTACCTCATTCCTACAGTCTACTACTCCTCAAAGCATGTACTTAAAGCAAGAAAGGTGATAAAATGTAACCTCTCACACTCTTTTTGGAAGAAAAGACTGAGACTAAAAGACTGTGACCATACATGGTAGTCATGTCACAACATATTTAAATAGGTTGCTCCATCAGTAAGTTAATTTTAAAAATGTCTACAGACTGGATTAAGCTGTACATGATGCTACAGTAATGAAATGATAAGTGATACTGAATTCACCACCCAAAAAGCTATCTGTGGAAAATCAAGCAAGAACAAGGTAATTTTTTTTAAATTGGCAATCACAAAAGATTAACCCTATAAAGTTACTTATAAGAAAGAAGACCCTACTGACTAAAGGAAATAATGCTCATTTTAACAGCAGAGTTCAGAGATAAAAAAAGAATCCACTCCAAAAACCTACTCTGCACAAAAAACTAAATGTGTTAGGGTATGGCATACTATGCACAGGCTACATGCTGTTGTTATTTTTAATTCCTGCTCAAGAAAGAACTCCACCAGGTACTGGGTTCTCCCTGAGTTTGAATCTGATTTCAGTGAACTGGAACAAGTTAGATAAAGTTGTTGATGTGCTGTAAATCTACTTTCCCTAAGCTGAAAATGTGCTAGCTAATAGGTTGTTTATGAGTTGGAAATCTGTTCAGTGAGGTGAAAATTTGTCAGATAATGGGTTGTTTATGAATTCTAAATCAATATTCAGTGAGTCGGAACTATGTTGGATAATAGCTTGTGTATGGGTTGTAAATCTGTTTTCAGCGAACTGGAAACATGTTAGATAATGGGTTGTTTCTTAGTAGTAAATCTGTTCCTAGTGAGCTAAAAACATGCTAGATAATGGTTTGCTTGTGAGTTGTAAATCTGTTTTTAGTGTACTGGAAACGTGTTTAACAAAGGGCTCTATATATCTTAACTGTTTTTAGAGTGCAGAAAAGCTCACAAATGTGTTAGACTTGAGTGGGATATATCTGATCTCAGTGAGTTCAGCTGATGGATTTTTATGTGCAGATCTACATTCAGAGACGTAAAAATCTGGGATAACAATATTTGGTATACAATGTGCTCTATTTCCTCTGAGTCAAATAATAAGCAAAGGTTTGCATGATTTCTAGACTTCAATTTAATGAGGTAGGAAGTGAGTGTAAAATTGTTAGAACCACACTAAATATTTGCAATGTGGTTTTGAATCTCTTCCTAATAAAGTAAAACTTTATACAGATGCATACTAATAAGTTTGAGAAAAAAAGCAAAATGAACATTGAAGATGTTATTTTTTAATCTCTCAGCTGGATTTCATTTAGTTTCTATATAACACATATAGTTAAGATGGAAATCAGAAAATTGTATGTCTTCTGATGAATGGAATCACTGGTGTTAACCAGTCTCATCACTGCTTTTTCCTTTAGGTATCACTGTTGGTCAAATACTTCCAGTATAAAAAGGAGTCTCAAACTGCCTCCTGTTTACAGTGAGAAAAAATCATGTGCAGACTGTGGAAAGGAACGATATGTAGTACAAAAATACCAGTTTAAAATTAATGACTCAACATAAAGAAAAGGGATTTAAAACACATGAAGGAGAACAATAAGCTAACATATACTGGAATGTGTTATCCCTTGCAATTTACAGTGAAAAACAACTGAACCATTTATAGAAAACAAAGAACATAGTTCACAAATACATCCCAAGAATCTATACAGTAAGTTTTTTGCAAGGATACAAAATTTCATCTGACATTCAATTATTCAGAGTGCTGGGTCTGCTAATGAAAAATGAAATCAGGCATATTAAGATTACAAGTAGAAACAACTTCCTAACAATTTCTTAAAACTGTAATTATCAGCTATGCATTATGGGATGTCTTCAGCTCTTGTACAACCACCTATTATACAGTAATGAGGAACACTTTATTGTTCTTTTAAGAAACAATTTTTATCTGCATTGGTTCTTCTCCAGTACCTTATTTCTTCTCTTTGCCTACTTCCAATGGCTTTTCATGTAAAACTTTCAATCTCTTCCTATTACACAAGGATTAAGAATAATAGTTGTATGTTAGCACTGCCCATTTTGTGAGCTATTAGTGTCTTTTGCACAGCTAACCACAAGTCTGAATTCCTAGGTTTTGATGCTTCCCTGACAGTAATGAGAACATTTTGACAACATTGTTTCATTTTACCATATCTTAATAGAGAGAACATTAATGCCTCTAAAATATGCACAAAAACTCAAAAAAAAAAAGGATCTTTTATCATATCTGAAAAATGCTTTTCTGTTCATTACTGTCAACAGTTTTTCATGACCATGAATACCTTCCCTGAACCACAGTGCTGAGCTACATAATGATACAATTATCCAACATCAGTGAGAGAATATTTTGTCAGTTTGCAGCTGTTTAACTTATTTTCTAAAAATATTTCATTAACATACAACAGCAAAGGGTAGTATGTTCCACATCAAATGTACTTCCACTATTCCTAATCACTTTGTTTAGCCTTGTTATTATACTGTTTGACCCAAATAAATAGCTAAATGTAGCAATGCCATAGGCAATATATGACATCAGAAATTCAGATGAGAACCATCTGAAAAAGCAAAATCTAGACAACACTTCAATTTTGGAAAACAGTTACTGAAATTAACTGCAGCATCCAAAAAACCCACACAGCAGTCAAAAATTATGTGGAAAAGAAGAAACATGGTAAATACATGCATTGGATAACTTACTACAGATGTATTAGGTTTACTGCATGTTTTACAACAATTAAATTGGAACAGAAATAAGAGACAACAGAAGATTTTAGAACTTGGATATCTGTAGCACAGATTTTTGGATGTTTAGCATTAAGGATAAATTTCTTACACATTCACATTCAGATTTTTTCTTGAATTCTAATTTTATGAAGATTAATCATGATAACTATTACTTGCACTTTGTATTAAAGTTACGTTAGACTTTGTTGACAAAGATTTCAGTGCCAGATCCTCTGAAGATTTTACTGAGGCCTCAGCTGCAACATCTTTTGTGTCTTGGCCTCAAGACTTGGGTGATGATACTGCTGGCAGTTCCTTGACAGCAGTGTATCTAGCTTCATGTATTCAAAGGCTAAAAAATTGTCAAGTTTCATACAACTCCTCCTACTAGTCTGGTGAATTAACACATAGTAAATATGCAAAACTACTGAGTAAGCCTCTACTGAAGACTTTGCCTCTAATTATCAATGCGCACAAGTGACTTTTCTTGGTCTCACTATGAGAAGGGTGAGTCAACTGGACAAGGTCCTAATATTTTATACCAAGGAATGGTTATGTCAGCAGAGGTATCTTACAGTACTTCATCCCCACTAACTAGAAAAATAAACAGCCAATTAGTTCATGGAGTAAGGGGACTTCTTCATAGCCAAGCACTGCAGATTGAAGTTTTGTTTCAACAGGAAAGCACCTTAAAAATCACAGGAATATAAATTAAACACTGTCATTACCACATCTGTTTTTCAGTAATAGGCATCACGCACCACAAAATTATTACAAAATAAATTGTTCTGAAGTTGTAATTTTAATAATAAGGTTTAAATGTATCTTATAAAACACAATAATTGTGTTACATACTTGAGTAAGGTAAAATTTTATTGACTTTTTTATTCTACAAAATCAATAGATTATCAGCACTAATAAAGTCTTGTGGAATCACAGAATCATAGAATAGTTAGGGTTGGAAAGGACCTTAAGATCATCTAGTTCCAACCACCCTGCCATGGGCAGGGACACCTCACTAAACCATGTCACCCAAGGCTCTGTCCAACCTGGCCTTGAACACCACCAGGGATGGAGCATTCACAACTTCCCTGGGCAACACATTCCAGTGCCTCACCACCCTTACAGGAAAGAATTTCTTCCTTATATCCAATCTAAACTTCCCCTGTTTAAGTTTTAACCCGTTACCCCTTGTCCTATCACTACAGTCCCTAATGAATAGTCCATCCCCAGCATCCTTATAGGCCCCCTTCAGATACTGGAAGGCTGCTATGAGGTCTCCACACAGACTTCTCTTCTCCAGGCTGAACAGCCCCAACTTTCTCAGCCTATCTTCATACAGGAGGTAAACTGAGAGTTTATTGAAATAAAATATATATTTGGGTAAATATTTTCTTTACTTACTTTCAATAAGCACTTTTCTGCCAGTCCAGTTGTCTTTAATGACTTGTATATTTCCAAAGTGTGCATCACTGAAGAATATGCGATTTGTACCTCTTCCTTTCAGACTGTAGTCAAAAGCAAGAGCTATCACATTTTTGAAGTACTCTGGGTTTTCATATGGCCTCACTGGTGAATTTAAGTTGTTTTCATCTGAAATATGTATACTTTTTAATATTGTCCTTCCTGAGTACAACAGGTACCCTTCATGTCTAAGGCAAGTAATTCCATCTTCTGCAAGATAGCCATGTGCACAAGCACATGTTCTCCGTGCATTTCCCCGATAAAGGCAAAGTTGATGACATCCACCATTATTCTTGGAACAAATATTAGTACCTGTAAATCAAAATAAAATTAAAAGAAAAATCTTTTATAATATTACACTTAGCTAACTTGAATCAAACCTAATTTTGTATATTCTGAGAATTCTTCTCATAAAATCATTCATATTAAAAATTCAGAAGTAAAACGACATAAATAGTAAATAATGTAAAATAGTAAAGAATGTAACTTTAACCACAATGTAAAGACAATTTTAAATACAATTAATGTCCTTTCCAATTCATAATAGTATGCATTTATGAGTAGAAAATAATAAAATGGGTTAATCCATAACAATGATTTAAGGTTTAGAGACCATTTCAAGTGCTTTGAAAGATTTTATTTTTTTTTAAAACACCTGTTACTGGCAAAATATCAAATTTAAATACCATCAGAATACAGCACCGGTTTTAGACAATTTATAGCAAAATGAAAACACGCATATTGACAGGTTCAAAATTGTGTCAGTTCAGTTCCCAGTTTTTGATAAAGACATTTCCTAACATTTTGTTCTAATTTACTTAAATCCTGTCTTTAAAAACTTACTCCCTGACAAATGCATACCATTAAGAAATCATTGTCAAATTAGTAACTTCAATGACTTAAACTACACTTCTTGCAAGCAATATTTAAAATTACAGTAATTGTCAATAATTAGGAGCTATTTTCCTATTTCTGTTTTGGACTATGTATGAATTATTATCATAGTTAGTTTAGATAATTTAGTTTCTGTTCCTGACAGCACTTTCCGTACAATTCAGCTCTTTCAATTTCCCATTTCTGAAAAGTTTTTCACATTGTGAAGAAGAATAAAACATTTTAAATAGATTGTTTTCAGCTAGAAAACTGTAATACTTGTTAGGGAATACGTAGTGTCTGAAAGTACTGTTGACTGTTTTTTCCTAACTGCTACATTTGAAGCTACTTTCAAGAAAAAATTAATGGAGGATGAGAGATAACTTGCTCTTAAAATTAGATGTGTTTTGTGTTCCTAGGCAACATCACATGAGACATACTTCTACAGCTATGCAAAAAAATTTGGAGATTTCACTGTATACATTTTTATATTTGCTTTGCTTTAAAGATTTTTCTTAAAGTTTTATTAGGCTAGAAATGTTAATATCTGTTTGGAAGGATGAGAGATTGAGAAGAGAAAAGAAAATATGTGAAAAAGATTCTCAAGCTTCTAAAATCAACCTTTGAAAACTTCAATGCCTTCCACAGTTCACCAGCTGTAAATATCTTTGAAGATGGACAATTCCAAAACCGGTGTAGTTAGGGCATGTCTATGTGCACATAGAAAATAGCACTGAAGGATAGGAATCTGCTTGGGAATAGCACTGCAGGACTGGCTCATCAGGAAGGGTAAAATAGATGTTTGAAAAAAAAGCATTAATTATTATCAGCAGAAGTTGTTTGGTTTCTGTTTTTTTTTTTTGGGAGTGGGGGAGGAGTTCTTTTGTGTTTGATGGTTTATTTGTTTGGGTTTTTTTTTTTTTTGTTGTTGTTTTAATAATAGAAGGTCAGGAAGCTAGCTAATTACATTTTTTTAAAAACATCATTAACTACTAGTTCAATGAACTTAAAAAAAAATATATATATATATATAATAGTGTGATATAGAAAAACATTCCAAAAACATTTTTTCACCTGTTTTTTCCCTTTTGTCCTTCTGGCTCACTGACATCCCCTCCCAAAGACATTAACCATTTGTACCCTAGTAAAATTTGAAAAATGTATTAAAAAAATCATTCAGTTATGTTTTTCAAACATAGAAAGCTTTTTAGCCTCAGTAACTGCTTCTCCTACTCCTAATGCAATAAAGTCTTTAAAGCTATCAATAAAAATAATTATATGTAAAGAAGCATTGTTTTAACCTATTGGTCTGTTTTCTTAATTCTAGAATATAAAGCCCTTCCAAGAAAGCAGACATTAACTATTTCTAGCCTGGTTGAAAAAAAACAGTACATTTTTGAGTGGATTTTATTTTTGTCCACAAAATACAATGCCCACAGTACTCTGAAATCACATGCAGAAATTCTTAGTAAAATCAATACACGTATGTTTTCAAAATGTTGTTGTCTTTTTTTAAGTATTTAATAAAAAACTTGAATAAAAAATGAAGATAGTTTTTCTTACTGACCGTTACATATGTTTTCTTTAAAAATCAGATTTATTTTACATGTCATTTAATGCTGCTATTTAGGAAAGATGTATAAAAGAAGCAGGATCATTGGGTATGTAATGCTGTGATGAAAGCAACTTTTGAGCACTACCAAGACGAAAGATATATTAATGTTAAAAAGTTAATTTTGCGTTACGGTAACATTTCCTCCCCCCCTCCCTTTTGAATGTATTTATAGAAAATCCATCTGTATGGCCTTGTAACAGTTTGTTTTGAGGAAATCATCATCATTTTTGGTAGACTTTTTCAACCTTTGCTCACTGAAGCAAGTTTTTCAAGGTCTTTTCAAAACCAGAATTTTAAGAGGAAAAAGAGCTAAAGGCAAGATTATTCTTAGTAAGGTAGCAGAGAATAAAATTTTACCACTGATACCACAAATCACAGAGGGTACATGCTAACTTTTGTCTCTTGAATTTGCTAAATAAATAGGATATAAAGGAAATCTGATAATTTACAATGTCTCTTCTCGCACAAAAAAAAAACCTGAATTCAAACCCAAGTAATCATAGATAACAAACATTTAAGATGGAAGCTGAGAATTCCTAGCTGTGTGAAAAAAAAAAAAAAAAAAAATCTGGTTTCCTTTCAAATAGAAAGCAAAACAAACCTGAGATTACTGCTCTTTAAGGCATAGTTCAAGGCCCTTCTAAAACCTGACTGTTTTTTTGCTTCCTTACCCCACTTTTAATTTTCTTTAAAACAAAATAAAACTCACCAAACCTGGAACAATACAAAGTGGTGTTGCTTTCGACTTTCTCCTTAAAACACTCAGAATAAATATTACTAAAATTCTTCCACGTGTTTTCTTTATTACACTAATTTTAGCTAAGAAAAATACTTCAGGAGTAAAAAGTGGAGAAAAAATCAGTGATTACTTAACTTCTGGTATGCTTTAACATATATAAAAGTAGCAGATGATATTACAACAATTAATAGCATCCTTAAGAACAGCCAACCTTTCTCTCGTGCTCTATTAAAGACTTTCACTTCCTTCAGGTTTATTCCAAGGCCAGTCCTCATGGTCACAGCATCCGTGGCCTCATTCTTGTGGCCTCTTCTAATAGAGCCGTTTGCATGTGCTCTGCCAAAAAAGTTGAAGATGTCTCATCAACAATCCTCAACTAATTCACACCAAACAAATGACTGAAGGGCAGTGGAAAGCTCACCAAACAGAAGGTGAAGAAACCTGTTCTCATCTATGACACTGATATGCTTTAGGTTTCAGCATCAGAATTGCCCTTTCTTTGGAAATTGCATAGGTTTCTGTGATCCATTCTGTGACCTTGCTAAGGAATGGTTAATCCTACAAAGGTGAAGCACCTGGCACTGAAATAACATTTTGAGACTCAAATACTTATGAAAAATAAATTACCTGTCAGACCAGTAGATGTAAGCTCCAAACACCGCAACTGAAAACATATCCACATTGCTCCCTGACAGCACAATCTCCCGATTCCCTCCACTCTCAAGGTCAATTCTTTCTATCTTGTCGGTACGAGCATCACACCAATATAATTTATTTTCCTAAAGATTAATTTTAAAGAAAACATCAACAGTCTTGTCCAAGTATTTAATTAAGAGCTATCAAGATTATATCAAAGTGGAAGTCCAGCTGGTTTAAATGAAACATAACAAATACTACACACTTCAACATATACTGGAAGACAGAGGAACTAACCTCATAATCAATGGAAATCCCATTAGGCCACGCAATCCCCAGGCTCACAAGCACAACCTTCTCAGATCCATCTAAGTGTGCCTTGCCTATGCAAGGAGTCTGTCCCCACTCTGTCCAAAATAAATACCTAAAATGTTGTAGAAATTACCAATTAAAATATATCATCAAAATAAGAATTGAAAATATGTAATACTGTTCTTCAATTGCAAACAAAACACATCATAACCATTACATAGGTATTTAGAAAACAAGGTAAGGCTCATGTCTCTAAATAATCTTAAGAGACTGAATGTATAATAATACTTGTCTCATAGAAACTTTGTTGAGAGATGTATTGCAAATGGTATATATGAAGTAGTTCTTAAAACAGCATTTGATCAATAAATTAGCAATTCTATTTCCTGAAGAATTAAGCTTTGAGTTTGGAAACATAAAAGCAAATTAATAAAAAAAAACAAACCTGGAACAGAAGCTCCAGCAACTAACAAATAACAAATGTAGGCTAATACAAGAGATGCATGTTTAACTTAAAAATGTTTTAAATATGAAGCAGTGAAGAGCACTGCAGGAAATGGTACAGCAAAGGGAATTTATTTGGGAAGAAAATACTTTTCCTACTCTCCTGAATGCTCATGGAAAGAATCTGTATCTTATCGAATTTTATGTCACTGTATATTTACTAGCACAGTAACATCACTGACTATTTCAGGATAAGGTGCTAGGTCAAACTTCTGCTTTGACCTCCTACTTCTCAGTCTGTTATAGGTATAGTGAAATCAGGCTAGTCACTCTACACAGAGCACTTCCTTTACTGAACAGTAACCTACCAATATCGTAAGTAAATGTCTGTGTGTCTACAAATTTATATATGTATGTAGATTTGTATTAAAATATATTATAAACGCACTCATAAATATATTGTAAGCAAGAAATCTTTAAGATCATTGAGGTCTAGCATGTTACTGATTGCCCAAAGAGAATTAATTTCATTGTAGATATTCATAAGAACACATTAAAAAACAGTTTACTAATACACTGTACACAAAGTGAACAGACCATACAAAACAGTTCTCCATTGTGTTTTTGTGTGGAATGTACATATTGGTCTGTATTTAAGCAGTACCAAAATCTTCCGTACATTACTAAGCAGTTCTACCCTTAAGACCAGTGATGGTGATATACTCATCTATTGTTAAATAGCTATATTTGATTGGATTACTGCAAATACATGAAATTAGGCTTTCTGGCTTTAATAAAAACTAATGTGTTCTCACACTTCTTGACATAACAAACTATGAAACTTGTACTATATTAGGAAATTGAACTGCTACATTAGATAAATGAAAAACGTGTCTTGGAAATGTTAAAATAGACAATATTAATCAGCTGGATATGAACAATCACTGCTTAAGTTTAATACAACTTTAACCAGATAACTAACAGTGGCTCTAAACAGAACTGAACTGGCTTTCAGGCACCTAGTCAGATATACTTTGTTAACATAGGACATCAACTAAATCTTGACTACGGGAATGTAAGCATTTAATATACTTGAATTAAACATTCTGTGCTCTTTCTTCGAACTAGTTACTCAGAGGAAAAAAAGAAAAAAAAAATCAAAACAATTACTAGCAGTAAATTAATTACATTATTTAAGTAAATTAATCTAGAACCCTCCAGGGAAAATCCTGGAGAGCTGACAAAATGCAAAGTTATTTAATACTCTCATAAAGCATTACTGATTATAAGTATTTTGATATACAAACTCACATAAACTATTAATATAGAAAAACTTGGCCTTCCTGTATCTTCTCAAAAGATCCGGGAAGCACCATCTAAAATACTTGTTTCCTGGACCTTTGTAGGTAGCAATATGCTACCAACACATTTGCTGCATGTACTGCAATAATAGACTAACCATGACTCAACTTATTTTGGAACTATGCCATATAGAATTTATGTATCTGAAATGGAGATGCACATGGTGGAAATTTGATGCTGGCCTAGAATCTTTAAAAAAACCATCTCTGAAAAAAATTAAACTGGAGTTTAAGCTTGCAGCCTGCTGTTCCCCCCTTAAACACAGCTGAAATTTCTGAAATGTTTTTAAAGCAGGTATCTTCAAAGTCTAAGAATTATTTCAGTATGAGCTCAACCCCATATTTCAATCACATTTAATTGGGGGTGTGTGGGGGGGGAATCAGCCACTTGTATGTTAATGTGAACAAGCATACCCGATAAGGGACAAAGATACTCCTTTATAGTAGTGCACATTCTTAACTTTTTCAACAATAAATGATGTTACAAACCAGCTGAATGCTGGCTGCTCCACAAATTGATATAACTGGCAGATTCAATGAGATCTAATAACTGCTATTTTTCTATTTTTCTGTCTGTCAACCCAAGCTTCAGAAGAAATGAAGACTGTGAAGTGAGGGCAAAGGGAGGGAAGAATACCTTTGAAAGTTTTGCCTTGTAAAGGGAAAGAGATATGACAATAACACAGAGGGTAAAAAGGCCATAATCTTCCCAAAGAAAAGTATGCTTGCACTTCACAAGCAAGCCACTCCTTCTCCTGAAGAAACTTGGAGACATTTCATGACATAATTTCGTGGCACAGTATATAAAAAAAAAAAAGATCAAGCTTAACTACCTTTACCTTCAGAGATAGGTGATACACTGTTCTACCAGACAGGTAAAATAATTATTTATCTGTGATCCTCTCATCCCTTTATGTTTTCTTAAGTATTCTGAACACACCCAAAAACTATAAACCTCCACATGATCAAAACATCTAAGGAATGTTGCCACTACCAAATTCACTTCTACATTTAACATTTCTTTTCTTTACTGTTTAGTTGTAGCTCTGCTAACAATAGTTTTGGAGCTGAAATGGGAAAGAACATTCTCTATTTCTGTTAATGCTGCAGTGTAATCTCTACTCTCAAACAGCTGGATGAATACAGATGTAATTTCTGACAACCCTTATTCTCTTACCCACATGTTTCATCTCACATTACTTTCAGCTACCCAGGGCAATCTCCTTGGTTGCTTATTATAAATTCTAGTATCATGATTATGTATGATATTAGAATTTATAACTACCAAGGATTATATTTTTCCACAATTTCATCATGACATCGAGGTCACCATTAGCTAACGTGACTTCCCTGGATTTGCTAGAAACTTGAGAACAGATTCAAGTATGCTTCCAAGCAATGTCTAAACTTCAGGTGAAATGGCTGCCTTAGAAAATGAAAACTGTTTTGCTAATAAAGTACAGTATGCCATGTACACGGAGACCAATGAAAAAAAAATCAGCCTATGATAATAACATTTCCTTCTACCCGAGCTTAGTTACAGTATAATAGTTTCCAACACAACCCTTTTGGATTTCATTAAATGCTTATCTGTTC
Organism: Pezoporus flaviventris; assembly: GCF_033815535.1. Lineage (NCBI taxonomy): Eukaryota > Metazoa > Chordata > Aves > Psittaciformes > Psittacidae > Pezoporus > Pezoporus flaviventris. The sequence goes on from NW_026892549.1 coordinate 11,848,900, forward strand.
TAACAAAGCCCTTGATTTTCTTATGCAAAATCTTCAGTGCTAGCATGCAAACTTTATGAGAAATGCAAGTTGCCAGTCATGTTACCCTTTTTCTGGGTGTACCGCAATAGATCTTGGCTGGTCCAAACCCTGGGATATAATTATGTATCGGAATGAGCCGTTGAGCCGGGCAACTTCGATTAAGTTGAAGCCATGATCCGTCCAATATATGTTACCTAGAAAAAATACCTTCAAGTTACTGTAAAAAGAAAAGACTACATGAAAAGTGTTAAAATCTTCAGTGTGCCAGTTAGGACCAGAAACCAATGGCTGTATTTTAACTGATATGTATCTTTTACTTGTTATTTCTAGTCCTAGTCAGCCTTCTGTTTTAAAGAATAAGCTTGCATTAATGGTTGTCACTTGTTAAGTAATGGTTGAGACTGGTTATCTAAGAAATAGTGTCCAAGATATTTAAATAATTTTTCTGTCTGTAATAAAACTGCAAAACCAGTGGTGGTATCTTCAGAGAAGACTATCTAGACATTTGGAATAATAGAAATTAAAGCAGAAAGCAAATCAAGTTATTTAGTCTTGAGCTGAAGCTGCAAGAATGTACTGTAAGAAATCATGATGAGTCTTGAAGCAGGTTAAGACCTACCTGCTATCCAGTCCACTGCAATGCCTTCAACTCTTCCCAAACCATTTGTAACAATGTCTTCTTTCCATGTTTGGTCTCGTTTAGATCTGCAAATTTTGTTGAAACCCATGTCTGTCCAATAGATTGTATCATTTCCTAAAAAATACATGGCAACATTTCTTAAATTAATTCAGTTACTTCAAGTTTCTACATCAGTAAATGTAAAACTTGACAATTACAAATTTACCAGTATGTCTCAGAGTGAAGAATGGTATCAAAACCATAATCTTTAATTCCTCATTCATTTTCCTTTTATTTATTTAAAGTAATTAAATTAGAATTCTAGGTTTTCTTCAGGTTATTTAGTACTGCACATATTAGACAATAGGGCCATGTCAACAGATGCTTGACCCTTGCTAAAATGACAATAACTGTTGTCTTTTTTTTTTTTAATGGGATGTTTGAAAAACATTGTTTTGTTTATTAATCACCATTCCAAAACATCTACTAGTCAGAAATACTACCTTTGGAAACTGCCTATGCAGTCTTTTTCTTCAGTACTGGACTGCAGAAACTGGACTAGCACTATTAATATTATAATTACACAAACCTGTTTTATTTTTCCCACTTGGACTCTTCACTAGGGACTGTAGTGACAGGACAAGGGGTAAGGGGTTCAAACCTAAACAGGGGAAGTTTAGACTGGATATAAGGAGGAAGTTCTTTGCTGTAAGGGTGGTGAGGCACTGGAATGGGTTGCCCAAGTAAGTAAGTTGTGAATGCTCACATTCAATTTATTCACAGCAATACAAAAATTTTCACTAACTATGTTCTATGCATTACATTGGAGAATATTTTTTGATTTTTCAGGTACTTCATACTCATAAGAAAAGAAAAAAAGCCTATACTCCTTTGCTGTATGGTGTGAAAATATCTAAGTAATTAGTTGCCACCAAACTAATAAAGATCTCTTTATTTTTCAAATGCAGATAATACTACAGCATTTGCTGAATTTCAGTTTGCACTTGGATACCGATGGTATGATCCAAATGACAGACCCCTCTCATTTTATAGACACAGCAATTATTATGGATTCCTTTTTGTTACTAATCAAAATTCTCCATATCTCAATAAAATATTTAGCAACATTTTCACAGTGGGGCTCAACCACTGCAGATCCATGCCATGCAGAACAAGCTAATAGGAATTCAGATTAAGCAATTAGCCTTTAATTTGTTGTAGTTGTTCACTTTAAAAAGTGGACACTGTTTTCACAGATTTGTGTATCAAGGCTGTCTCTGTCAGGTAACATTATTAACATTATAATTACACAAACCTATTTTATTTTCCAAATTACTCTGAAAATTAGAGACACGGAGATGAAAACTCCCTTCAGCATCTAGTTCTTAAAGACAGTTCTGGCTTCAGGCAGATGAAAAGAAGGCCTATATTCAATTTGGAGCCTTCAATATTTATTTACTTATTCTACTGTTGGAATCTGAAGAAAAGAGAATTACTACTTGGAAATTACAGCTGCCACAAAATGGGAAATAACAGTCTGTAACTTTGTACAGCTCCTACAAGCATTTTGCTAAGTGGTAAGCATTAGTAACCATGGCCACACATTGACTCTTACAGTACACAGGCTGCTTATCAGCAAACACTGCAAATTAATTCCATTTAATGCATTAGTATTTTGCCAATAAAATCCTGTAACTCAAAATTCCACATGCAAAGTATTTGCTGAACATTACCCCTTCTGTCAGGCTCTGTCAGCTTAGTCTGTAAATGTTCAAAATGCTTATTTCTACAAAGACGGTAAAATCTATTCTCTTCCCACCTATACACACCTGCATGTACACCACAGATAAAATGCCTGAAGGCAAAATGATAGCGTGAGTAACAGTGACAGAAAATGGAGACAGAAGTATGGAAAAATACGTCACAAACCACCTCTGTATTCCCAGCTCCAAGTTCAGCAAAACTCAGTGAGGGACTGGGAAGACTTCTCTTTTCACAAAGGCAAAATCGTAAACTGTTTCTGGGATTAACTACTGCAGAAATGAAAGGGGCTCAACAATAACACTGTATGATTTCAGATCTACCAACAAATCTATTACTCCACCTTTATGAAGGCTTTCTGACACATATGCAAACATTCATGTAACTGCACTTCATTTTTGTAATTTAAATAAGAAAAGAAATGCTACTAACCATTAAGTAGCTTGTGCCTTCTAAGTCAGTAAGACTTAAGAGATAGTGTCTCCTGATGAACAGGATCACTTTTTCTCGGACACATATTTCTACCCACCAATTTGATGCAAATAAACACAATGAAACACAATGTTCTTGTTTCTTCAATACTTAGAATGCCCTAGATGCCCTCAATAAAGCAGTGTTTCTCTGCCATGCAGATTCTCCTCCAACTACATCAAGCTTAAATAGAGTACCTCCCAATGTGTGAAACAATTATTTCAACAAATACAAACTACATACTAATTTTAAAGTATGGTGAGCTTCCTGGGGCAATGTTGAGAGGAAAATGAGAATGGGCATTTCCCTGAGATACCGTCAAGAAGTCTGCAGCAGCAGGAAAGTATCAATGCCATTGTTCTTAACAAAACAGAAACGAAAGGCTACTAGGATGACACCCAATTTTATAAACCTATGTCTTAAACAACACTGGTAACCCCTCTTCCCACTGACCTCTAAAAGAAGTCCAAAGGTTAAAACTACTCTTGTAGTTCTTTAAGGAGAACACAGATAAATGGCATGGAGGGGAAAAGGTGCATTTATCTTCTAGTACATCTGCAGAAAATATTGCTGTCTTTTAACTGCTATCCACTAGCATATGTTAATGTATTTTAACCACTTCGCACACTTAAACATTACTGCAAGGAGATCAGAATTAGGGAACGTTACACGATTAAGAATGAAATGCAAGCAATAGTCATTTTATTAAAAAAAAGACCAAATAACAAAACCAACAATCAACAAAAAACAACCAAAAACCAAACCCAAAATAAAACAAACAAACAAACAAAAAATCCAACAAGATGAAATCCGAAAATACATTCACTTGTCTTCTCAATCAGATTTGATGAACAAAGGTTTTAGGAATGAATTCATAAAATTCAAGGTAACAAAATAAGAAAAATAATTGCTTTCTAAGCTGGAATGCAGTTGAAAGCTGTACAGTAACTTTATATAACACAGTATCCCCTTGTGATTTCACTGCTCCAGAAAATGTGCATTCATATTTAGCAATGTATTTGTCACTGTCAAACATATTCATGTTCCCTGTGCTGTAACTGATCATCACGCAACTTGGCGAACCCTACTCAATTTCATCCTTCCTCAATTCTCATTTTTAAAAGTTAAACATTAGTACCAGCATCTTATTCTCAAAAAACACTAATTTGATATTTTCTACTGGCATCCAAAGCTCTGTAAAGTAGGAGCTATCATGTAAATAAGCCATGCCAAAATCAAAACAAAAAAAAACGAAACAAAACAAAAAATCCCAAACCCAAAGAAAATAAAAGATGCAAAATCGCCAGTACAATTCTGGTATCAGTATTTTAGAACAAAAAGTCAAATTTCAACTTCTGTATTACATAGCATAATCCTATAAAGCTTGTAAGATGTGAGTTCAAACACAGTATTTTTAAAGTATACTATAATAAAAACTACAATCCCTGGTAAACCCCATTACATAGTCTTGGTACTTTGTAATGAATATGTGTACCTACCACTTCTCTATCATCCTGTGGCTTTCAAGGAATAGATGAAATCTGCTGCATCATAGTTTTTCCCATCTAAGATATGTGTATAAAGCACTGGCTTTTAAGTAATTTTTTAGTCTCAGTAGACTGTGATGGAACTTTGCCTATGATATAACAAAAACTCTGAACATTAGCTGTTACTGATTTTGAAAGCAAAATATACCAGTTTGAGGGCATTGTAAAATGTTGGGTGAATTTGGAATTTTACTAGGTAGAGTGGAGGTACAAGAGTGTCACTGTAAAAGGCAGGCCAAAAGAAAAGACTTTAATGAATTTAACTCCTGACCGGTTAATAAGTTTACAGAGATATTTGTGCAATCAAGTAGTCAAACAGAACAAACAGGAAAACATCTGCTTTTAATATGAAGCCATATGTTAACATATAGTTAAGCAAAAAAAAACATAGGATCTTTTGGTGCTGAATTCCCAAGCAGAATTTATTTCAAAATTAATTACAGTGGAGTACGACAAAATAATCACACATTTCAGGAAGTCAATGTCCTTATGTATTTAACATAGGTAATTTAAAATTTTATGTCTAAACTACTGGTTTGTAAACTCTATGGGTAAAAAAAAACCCAAACAGCTCATGTAAGAATCAGCTTAGAAGGAAGTCTGGTCCAAGAGCTAATGGCTGAAAACTAAGGAGATACAAGATGTTTTCAGGTCACTACTTCATCACAGATTTCTTACTTTGTGTAAGCTAACCAAAAATTCCTAATGTTTTTGAAGTTATTCAAACACACTTTAGTTCCAATGGGAGACGTATCAAATTCTTTTTCAGGACATGAACCTTAATTTTTTTCCACCTTCTTTTACACGCATGCAAGACAAAACCCTAATTTCACAGGACATTTGTGGAGGCTATGCAAACTAAAATCTGTTTCCTATTTATACAGTGCAGTGGAAAGGTAAGTAGTGTACTTGAGATAGACATGCCTGTTCTTCAGGCTGTTAGAGCTCCCACTTTTGAAGGGAAGAAACAGATACAAAATGGGCTTGTACACGGCAGTGAAGAGGCTGAGCTTTACCAGACAGAAAGAAAACTATGCCACTAAGCTGTCAAATCCACCTGTTATATTAGAAAATTCTGGGGGAAAAATGTCGTGACAGCAACAAGCTTTTTTCTATAAGAAAGGAACTAATAAAACCTGCTTTTCTACAGATTTGAGCACTTTCTGTAAAATCACCAGTTTCCTATTCAAGTTCTTAGTGATGTCTCGACTGAAAAACAGCAGATAGTCTACATATACATAACAAGTTTTTCTATTTACTGTAAATAATAAATAGCTACAGGTTAACACTGTAGCACACAACTTCCAATTCTCTTAAATATAGTTGCAATTACTTAGAAGGTTTGATAAACTTCATTTCATTTGATAACCTTATTTCATTTATAAGAAAAGTATGCATACAATAAACTATACATGACATTTACCTGCATGGAAGTCTATGCCCACAGCAAATGAAGCTCCAGATATAGGCATTAAAGCATCCATTTTATCATTTGGATCAAGAGGAATTCCTCTAATTCCTTCATGAACAGAATACATAAGAAATGATTCAATACCTATAGGAAAAATAAAATAGCTGATGGGAGCAAAGTGAAGACATTCCCAAAGTGAAGACTTTCCCAATTAAAAAAACCTGACGAAGTAACAAGTACTAGACACAGTTTTCCAGTACAGCTTCATAGTTTTCCAAAATGATAAAGCCATCCCTTTGAAAAAATAATTGTGAATTCATATGGTGTAGTTCTAATTAAATGATAAATGCAGTCTCATAAAAAAAGGGAACAGCTGCCCATTTCAAGCATCACCTTCTAATTAAGTAATGAGCAGTAATGAAAATTAGAACTTAAGAAGTTGGGTTTGAATTATGAGAAATTTAAGAATATTTTCAGTGCACATCTGCACTTCCTGTATATATTTAGCAAGTGACAATTTTAAAGAACTTGTGGAAAGCAGGACTCAAGACTGAAAGTAGTCTTTTGAGGCACAGGATTCATCTCACCTCATTTAGTCATGCACACTTCCTTTATCGACAATAGAGAGAAATACACAGTTTTAGTGAACAATGCAGTTGATGTATTTGAAATGCCTACTTTCGTGTTAGATTAATCATATTCCAGGTGCATTCTATTTCTATTAAGTAGGAAGAATTTCTATTTCTATTAAGTAGGAAGAAACTCTGTGTAGAGGTCTTGTTATTTTGTCATTCACAGTTGAGATGAATCACACCTAATTGTTCACAACCAAGATTAGAACAAATACTTTGTTGCCCTAATCTGTTCATATATTAGAAAACCTTTAAAACAAATTATGCAAGGTGACAATACCTAATTCATTATTGAAGAATTCTAACTACCATACACAAAAAAGTCCTATATTTTAAATACAGGATTCATATATTTTAAATACACACTGTACACCAATTTTACATTAACAACTGAAAGTTATAAATATCCAAAGAAATATATGTAAAAGTAAAAATTACTATTTAAGAAAAAGAAATAAAAAATGTTAAGAACATGTTATTGTCACATATGAAAATCACTGAAAAAATAGGAAAGCCACATTTATGTTGCATTAAAGAAAGTTTATATACCCATTACAGCAATAAAATTGAAGTTAGTGAAAATAAATACTGAACGTCATTTTACCTTTGCATGCCATGCGGTTTTTTTGAAGGTTGTAGCCTACTGTACACACACATGTCCTGGTGGTTTCTGATGTTGGTAAACAAAGCTGGGAGCATCCGCCATTGTTTAACTGACAGGAATTGCTACCTATTACATGATGGGAGAAGAGACAAGAAAAGAAACAGAATTTGAACAGTGCAATCCTAACTAAAAATGAATGTTGGCATCAATTTATTATTATCATCAAAACCAAATTTTGTCCAGCTAACTTCTTTAAAAAATTTAGATATGCATGTAACATATCAGGCTTTGTTACTTTTCAATGCTTCACTCTTGCAGCATTTATCTGTGCACTTAGAATGTTTTTTTTTTCTCAGAATATCTTTTAATACCTCAATTTTCTGAAGATGAATCTGCCTATTTTAAAGTAAAAGCATATGATAAAACTGAAAATACCACACTGTATTTGATGAAATAAAATACCACACTGCAATGATGAAATCTCACTGACATTAGTCTAGAAGGCATTTTATTGTAAACGATGAGCAAGTCATTGATCATATTGTATTCATTCATCAAACGTTATACCAACCTCATTATCTTCTTGAAACAGCATTTGTTAAGTATACCTAAGATACACTTAAATGTGACCTCACAGATCCATGCACCTGTTATCTTAACTAGAACAATATTTACTTTTAAGTAACAGGTAAATACTTTTTAGTAAGATTTATATGTGTAAATCTACTAAAACATTTGAAGAATTAGTTGATTACAAGTTACCAAGCACATATGAATCAGAGCACTACATATCACATATATTTTTGCATTCCTAATTTTGAAGTAGAAAGCATATCTTCATCTAAAATTATAGCCATTTTTTTTTACTGATACAACCATAAAAATGGAAAAGGCAGTTGAGCTTTCTAAGTCACAGGCATCCTTAGAAAATTAGAGAAATTGTAAGGTGAAAATTAATCTAGAATGCCAAATTTGTATACAGAGAATCTGTAAGTGCCCTCATGTTATACTTGCTGTCATGCCACTTTGATTTATAGAAATGCAAGATGCAAATGAAATATGCAAAAATTCTTTTGAAAAAGGTGTAAATCCCATCTATAGTGTTTGACTCCTATAACCAAAACCCTGACATTGCTCTCTGTCAAAATATAGATCAGCAAAGTGACATTTCGCTATAGTGAAATCACAGTTAAAGTTCAGTAGTACAAAAACCTGTTAATTTTCTTCACTTTTGTACAATGAAGACACAATGCTACAGACACCAGACACTATTAATATTTAGGCACTCATGAGGCTACCTGTATACCTCCACGATAGGGAGTTCAAGCATTTTAAAATGACAGACACATAACTGAATGCCTGAATTATTATTACTTGCTGCTCCATCACGTTTAAAAGTAACAGCCAGGCTGGCAAACCATCTCCAGTGTCTCCTAGATCAGGTAAAATGGCAAGTTCTCCCAAGAGCACTTACTATAGAACTGAATTAATGTACTCCATACACAGACTTTTTGTTACTGTTTTATTGTGGTAAAACATCCTGTGTTCTTTTGGAAGCTTCTCCGCAAAATGAAATAATTTGATTCACATCGTTCAGTAGCTGGAATCAGAAATAATATCTTTCTAAAGAATCACCCAAATGTTTTTACCTCTGATCTCCAAATTCAAAAAACTGTGTGCATGATTCCAAATTACACTTTTTCATATTATCTTAGTTCCACTTTGCTAACTAAACTTTGGCAGCATGTTTTTGCTTTTTTGCACTTTTGATTTTTACCATGTCACTTCTGTCAATTTAGATGAATTAAACTGTCTTAAAACACATATATAGTGAAGAATCTTAATGAATTCTCTTAGAATACTTCTGTCAAGATTTCAAGAATTCGAGATGAGATCACACTTTTTTTTTACTAAAAACTTTAAATTCAATTAAAATACATTGGGCATATATGGTAAAGCAATTATTCTATTATATTAAATAATAAAAAAGTTTATTGTAATTTATCACTGAATTACATTGAAATACATGTTGTTCTATCCACATTTGGAGAATAATATGGAAAAAAGATACTACGCACTCTTGAAGTTGGTTAAACATGCTTAAAGTTTAACATACCTTGCTGTGCTGCTTTATCATACACTTTCATATGTACAACACCTGAAGTTTTATTTCTCAGGACAGTTGGGTTTCTTCCATCTCTTTTGTTACAGGTGCCAATCTGAGCTATGTTCTGGTCTGCCCACCAAAGTTTTTTATCTGTAAAATTTTTAAGTTTTAAAAATTAAGAGGATCACTATAAATTTACATGTTTGAAACCTAAGGTGGGAAAAGCATTTGAGGTTAATTCTCAGATCAATTTTAAGGAAAATTGCTCAAACATAAATAAATTAGGTTTGGTTTTAATTTTAAACCCACAAAATTTAGGTTTATAAATTTACTTTTTTTTTCTTTAGGTAACAGTCTTACATACATTTTTAAGTGGAAAAACTGTATTATATACAACTCATAACTAAAAGTTACAAAACCTTATTCATAGATCATGTACTATGACATACGGTTTGCTCTTGAACTTTGTTATATCCATTCATTATGTACGTAGAGAAGAAACTCTGGCTCCAGGTTCTCATTACTTGAGTGTTCAAATTAAGCAGCATGACAATTACCATAAAAATAATTAATTTTTTTACTGTCTTCAAGAAATTAGTTAAATTCCCAACTTACATTGAAAGTAACTTTTCATCATAATTTACACAAGACTTTAAAATAACAGAAAAACTGAGACATGCTATGTACACACATGCATAACATTTCAAACTATCCGTGTCAATTCATGCATGCAGAGTACTTGAATCATAGTATGAGGGACTAGCCAAAAAGTTAAGAAAAAGAACTCTCACTTCATATGCAATTCCAGTATATGCAATATTATTTTGCTGTGGCTAGATTTCAGGTGACTTTAGTCATATAGATTTCACTTAAATCTGGATTGGATTCTAAGTGCTATGAGGACAGAAACACCAACTTTGATCATATTGCTATGACTGTATTGGTTACTGTGGAATGTAAACATTCATAAAAAAGAAATTAAGATACAAATGTCAGTATTAATGTAAAGGTAATCGTCACAACAATTTAAACAACTGTATATGAAGATAAACAAAGAAACTTAATTTAACAATTTCAAGAACCTGAAAGAAGGTGTATGTGACTTGTATATTCTCTACTTCATTTCACTTGCATCACTTCAGGAAAAAGTCATTTTTTAAGCCCCACTAACAATTTAAAGATCAACAATAGGGATTACTTTAATTTTATTCAGAACTATACAACACTTATGAGTGTTATCAGTTTCTCATTTTGAGACTTTGATTCATTACCTGCTGGAATTAATGAAAAAGCTTCTTTAGTTAAAGTATTTGCTACTCTCTCATACATGAAACGAAAGATAATAAAATTCCTAGGTGTCAATGGATTATAATTTCTTTAAGGTAATAATCTTTACTCAAATCAGTATTTCTACCAAGTTTTGAATGTCATGTTTCATCACTTGATATTGTACAAATGGACTATAAAGTAAGCCATAATAACTGCAAGACAAAAAAGAGAAAAGATGATTTATCTGGAAACAAAAGAAGAGGAAATAATACAAACAGAATAAAAGATTATGAAATATACTCTCTTAAAATCCTTCTCAGCAGCCTTCAGAGAAAATTTTTATTCCTAATTGCTAAAGCTTGGATGTCAGAATAGGGTAAAATATGAGGTAAGCATATAATAATATGGTAAAATAAGAGGGAAGCAATTAAGAGCATCAGAAGAATGCTGGAAATGCCCCTTACTCTCTTGCTGTTTCATATACCCCTACACATATAAAAGGACATGGTTATTGTCTTTACTATAGCTCTGAAGGATCACATCAAGATCACAGAACTGCTTTCTACAACAGCTATACCCTGTTTCAATGAAGATGCTGTAGTGACAGTGGAAAAGCTCTGTAGTATGGCACTGCTACTTGTAATGGCCATATTGCCAGGTACCACAGCCATGTGTCATCAGTCGGGGGTGCCCAACAACTGTTCACCCTTATGTCACACCTGAGACTATCAAGACTTGAGAATTGGGTCCTGCCATGACACGATTTTGTGACTTGCCATGTGCCAGATTTCACATATACAAGCACCAACACTGCACACTCAAGGTGGAATCACTTGTTTAATGCCAACTAACATATTCCACATAAACATATTCCATGAGAACATGGTGATGGTTCAGTTTAGAGGAAACTAATGAATGCAATGAAACTGCAGAAGTATATTTTTCTGAAAGGCAAGCAAACTTTTGTCAGATCCAAAATAATAAACATAGTAATGATGCTTACTGCCTAATTCTAACAGACTAAACACTTGAGAATTTAAACTTGCTTCTGAAACAAGGACTCAGCTAACTCACAGTGACTGAATGTTCACAGTGAAGAGCTCCTTACCTAACCAGTGCCAAGCCCTTCGGCTGTTTCTCTTATAACATAATCTTTTCATATTTACCATAACTAATACCGGTCAGCTTGTTCCCATTATTCATCAATCTCAATGGTTGCTGGAAGCAAAGCAAATCAGTCCTTTCCTGTCTGTGGGAGACTGAAACATAGACCATACCAAACATACAGAAAACAGTCAATGCTAATTCTTACTGTCATTCTTCAGATACAGCATAAAATCATTATTTCAGTGAAGAACTTCCTGATGTTTCTAGCTGTAGATAAACAAATCCAACACAGAGCACTGCCAGTTATTTCTATTAAGTGTAAGGGGAAAAACATCCTGCTGCATTCTACTTTTCACAGTAAAGTCATAAGATACTTCTGTTACCATAGGAAAAATCAACACACAGAGCTAACACAACCTTTGTCTAAAGATTTCTTTTTGAAGCGTAACTAAGAACATGCGCATGCCATACATCCTTGACAAACTCAAAAGCCAACGCATACAAAATCTCATCTGACTGAGCCTCAGTAATTCTGGAAAAGAGCAGCATGATGGGCTGTCTGAATTGCTCCCTTTGTGGGTAGCCAGCTGGCCACACAACATGTGCTAGCCAAGATATCACTTCATGAGTAGCTTCAGAGTGGCAACAGCCTCTGCTTTGTTTTGACACAAAGATGGGGAATGGAGTGGAGAGAAAAAAAAGGGGAGAAATTTCAGGAATATGTAAGGAAAATGGGGTATTGTGCTAGTAAAGCGCAGAACTGTGAATAGGGCAAAGCTCTAAAAGTGCTTCCAGTAGAGATATCTGTTGTGAAGAGCAGGAGAGAAACTGCAGTGAGATCTCAAGATGAAAGACATGGGGTATTTCACTGGAGATATTATGGAGAGAAGGTTATAGAATGAAGCTGAAGGTACTGTGTTATCAAGATTCAGGAGACATGAAAGCAGTCTGCACCAATTCCACTTTTGCTGAAACAACTGCTGGCTTGAGGCTACTTCCATAGAAAATCCTAAATTAAAATGCCACTTATAGATGGAAATTCAACAGACTTTAATTAGGAAGAAATTAATTTTCACAAGTGAACAAAATTGCTTGCAATGCTAAACATTAAAACCAAACTATAATCAAGAACTAAGAAATCATGAGAAGAAAAGGAGGGGATGGGGGAGGAAGCAAAGCAGGCTCTACCTCAAATGCATCAGATTGGCTTTCAAACTCAAACTGCAGTAGATGAATAACCAAACACTGAAACAGAAACCACAGTCATCTTATTTCAAGTAATTAACATGTCAGTCCAAATTGTCTCTAGAGCTCACAGGGATGAATAATGAATGCAATGGCCTCAAGATCCCAGGCAGACAAGCTCATAGAATCATAGAATCACAGAATGGTTAGGGGTGGAAAGGACATTAAGATCATCTAGTTCCAACAACCCTGCCATAGGCAGGGACATCTCGCACTAAACCATGTCACCCAAGGCCTCGTCCAACCTGGCCTTGAACACTGCCAGGGATGGAGCATTCACAACCTCCCTGAGCAACCTATTCCAGTGCCTCACCACCCTAACAGGAAAGAATTTCCTCCTTATACCCAATCTAAACTTCCCCTGTTTAAGTTTTAACCTGTTACTCCTTGTCCTATCACTACAGTCCCTAATGAAGAGACCCTCCCCAGCATCCCTACAGGCCCCCTTCAGATACTGGAAGGCTGCTATGAGTCCTCCACGCAGCCTTAGCATGCCTTCCAGGAGAATCTGCTCCAAGATTTTGCCAGGCACAGAGGTGAAACTGACAGGTCTGTAGTTCCCTGGGTGATCCATTTTCCCCTTCTTGAAAATGGGGGCTATATTTCCAGTCGTCGGGAACTTCACCTGACTGCCATGATTTCTCAAATATGATGGCCAGCAGCTTCGCAACTTCATTTGCCAGCTCCTTCAGGACCCGCCAATGGATCTCATCAGGACCCATGGACTTGTGCACGTTCAGATTTTTAAGATGGTCTCGAACCAAATCCTCTCCTACAGTGGGCCCAAGATCTTCATTCTCACAGTCCCTGTGTCTGCCTTCCAAGACTTGGGTGATGTGGTCAGAGCCTTTGCCAGTGAAGACTGAGGCAAAGGAGTCATTCAGAACCTCAGCCTTCTCCAAATCCAGGGTAGCCAGTTCTCCTGAGAGCTTCCTGAGGGGACCTACGTTCTCCCTAGTGTGTTTTTTATTTGCTATGTACCTGTAGAATCCCTTCCTGTTATCCTTAATTTCCCTAGCCAAGTTTAATTCTAACTGGGCCTTAGCTTTCCTAACCTGGTCCCTAACTTCCTGGACAACATCCCTGTACTCTTCCCAGGCCGCCTGTCCTTGCTTCCACTTATTATAAGCCTCTTTTTTCATTTGAATTTTCCTCAGCAGCTCCTTATCCATCCAAGGAGGTCTCCTGGCCCTCCTGCTGCTCTTCCTTCTAGTTGGGATGCAATACTCCTGGGCTTGTAGCAGGTGATCCTTGAATCCTTGATCCTTGAAGAGTCTTGGGCCCCCCTGTCCTTACTAAGCAGGTTCCTGAAGAGGCCAAAGTCTGCTCTTTTGAAGTCCAGGGCAGTGAGCTCCCTGCACGCTCTTCTCACTGTCCTGAGGATCTCAAATTCGACCATCTCGTGATCGCTGCATCCAAGGCTGCCCTGGAGCGTCACATTTCCAACGAGCCCTTCCCTGTTGGTGAGCACAAGGTCAAGCATGGCAGCTCTCCTTGTCGGCTCCTCTATTACTTGCAGAAGGAAGTTGTCTTCCACACAATCGAGGAACCTCCTGGATTGCTTCTGCCGGGCCGTACCGTCCTTCCAACAGATGTCAGGGTTGTTGAAGTCACCCATGAGAACAAGGGCCTGTGAGCATGAGGCTTTTCCTACCTGTCTATGGAGTGCTTCATCCGCAGGTTCTCCTTGATCAGGCGGTCTGTAACAGATCCCCACAGTAATGTCTCCCATAGCTATATTCCCTTTAACCCTGACCCACAAACTCTCTGTGGACTGCTCACCTGTCCCCAGACAGAGTTCCATACTCTCCAGCCTATCCCTAACATAAAGGGCAACTGCCCCTCCCCACCTGCCAGGCCTGTCTTTTCTAAAGCGCCTGTAACCTTCCATTCCAACACTCCAGTCATAGGAGCCATCCCACCATGTTTCTGCAATGCCTATTATATCATACCCCCGTAGACGTGCACACATCTCTAATTCCTCTTGTTTGCTCCCCATGCTATGGGCATTTGTATAGAGGCATCTGAGCCAAGCTCCAAATGAAGCCGGCTCATTGGCTGGAGCGGCTGGGATATCTCTACATTGCTCCGAGCTTTTATTATAGGTGCTGGCAACTGACTGGGTGTGTTGGAATGGAATGATGCCCCCTCCCCCAACACATATAGTTTAAAGCCTCCTTGACCAGTCTGGCAAGCCTCCTACCAAAACTGCTCTTTCCCTTCTTTATCAGTCCAGCTCCACCAGTCCCCATTAGACCTGCCCTACAAACTTGGGTCCCATGCTCAAGGCACCCAATCCCCTGATTATGACACCACCCTAGTGGTTCCATAGTCCATAACACATTTCACAGTGTCCATTTCTTTTTTACTTGAATTCCAGAACACCAAAGTCCTTACTCCCTTCACAAGACTTAGGCAGTACGACAATCTCCTTCCAACTCATTGTGGCTTATTTTTTTTGTTGGCTTTGTCAATAACCAAATAGATCAAATCAATCAATCAAATGAAATATAGTTCTGGCACTTGCCTTGTAGGAAGTCACATTAAAGAAACAAGTTTTCAACGGCCCATCTCTGTTGTAGTCTCAAAGTTAACAAGTGTATAAAAATAAGAAGAAGCAACTCCCTTCTCCTCTCAGCCTTTTGGAAAAGTAATTATTTTAAACAAACTGAACTAGCTAATGTTTCAATACCATATCATCTCAGATTTCAGCAACAGTCTGAAAGCCAACACAATGTAGGCTTTAGGTGAATGTTAAAGTTAACCATGAAAGGGGAAACAACAGAAAAAAGGACAAGAAATTACAGCAGCAATTTCAATTCAACTTTATCTTCAGTTTGTCACATGTATTTTTAAACTGGAACAATGTAAATGGCAATATATGGACAGTAAAACATGCTTTGCAGTGATTTAAAATTTCACTCATGACTACATAAAAAGTATTAATTACTGTGAAATACAATCTTGCAGCCATCTTCTACATGAGAAAAAAGTATGAACCTTTCTCTTTTTTTGTCCAGTTACATATCTTCTAATCATCTTAAATGAAATAACTAAATGGTGCAAGTCTACATAATTGTAGTTTAACATCATCAGTATTTTCATTTCAGACAGAAAACTATAGATGAACCAAAATAAAACCCCAGAATGAAAAAAAATAAAAATCCTTGTTAGCATAACATGTGGATAAACATTTAACTAAAATTTTAAATTACAAAATCTTACTGAAGTCATATTTATTATTCATTTACATCAAGGCTTTATATCCTGTTTTAGAAAGCTATATGAGTAGAGTATGGAGAGTTAAACAACAAAGCCCATGCAAATCCTGACATTTCAGGTATTTAGAAAAAAAAAAACAAAACAAAACCAACAAGCCCAAAACCCAATTTAAAACAACAACAAAAAAAAAACCTAAAAAACCCAAAACAAACAACTCCCCAAAACCAAGAAAAAAAAAAACCCAACAGCAAAAAACAAAAAAGCCCCCCAAACCCCACAACAAACAAACAAACAAAAAAAACACAAAAACCCAAACAAAAACACCCAACATCAACAAACCTAGCAAAAACCTCCACCACAACCAAAACCAAACCAACCTGAAACAACTCACAAATTCTAAAGTACAGACATCTTAAGCTGGCCAGTTACAACTTAAGACCTAAATAATAAAACTTTTAATTGTTCAGAAACTGCTGGGTGGCCTTTATATGCCACAACACAGTCCTATCCCAAAGCAACTCAAATGTATTACACAGCTATTTTTGACAATAATTCTAAGCAGAGTCTTGGACTATTTCTCTCTGTGTTATTAACGTATTTCTCTCAGTAGATAAGTCACTTATGACTTATAGTATCAGGATGAATTAATCTACTTTAATTTTCATTTTAAAATATTACAGATTATTAAAAATCAGTTGACTTTAGAATAAAGACAATTTGCTTTCATGAACTAGAGAAGAAATGATGTTATTTAAAACCTTTAAATATCAAACTGAAGCTAAATTATTTATTTGCTTTATCATGCTAAGAAGAGTTGTTTGATCAGTAATGACAATTTTGTTGCTGAAACTAGGTCATAACATATATTAAAACTGTTGCATTTGTCCATTTGTTGTGTAACCAGCATTAAGCACAACAACATATAGGGAAACAGCAATTTGAAATGCAAAAAATTTCTACACTAGCATTGTGGACAGTCCTTTGGAGATTTTAAGCAGTACTCTGAATGAAAATTTTGATGGGCCATTAGTTTTCATTAATGGTGGCTTGAGTATTTATGGAAGCCAACTATGTACTATACTTAGAACTGGGCAAATTGCCTAAATATATTTCATATATTAATGCCAATGTAATGAATGGTGTTACGGCAATTAGAAGTCTGATGACTTGGAAAATTAAGGTGTATGTTTGTGAAGCTTTCTGATCTAAGCAACCCCTTTCACTTCTCAATTACATCCAGAAAAGTCACAGCTCCCACCATCTGAGCTACTAGAAACGCATTCTGCTGTTACTTTTGAAACTGTATTTCAAAATTTATTTTGGAACATTTAACTGCATGATGAAAATAAATGGTAACATGAACGCATTTCAGTAACACGAATCCTTGTTTTCTGTCTAAAATGAAATACTATCAATCACAGAATGTGACTGTCTGTTTAGATTCCTTGATAATACACCTTGATGATGGTATTATATAAAATTTGTGCTCAAAAGACATTGCTCTAATATCTGCACTCCCATTGAAAAGCCATCATATACATCTGAGTTTGTTGTTATTGCTGATTTTTTTTATATTAATTTCAACAGAAATAGCACTTATATATAGAATTATTCACTACATGAAGTTACTCTGTTATACTAGTAAAAAAAAAGTAGAAAAAGTCTACTATTTAGTATCATGGAATACTTCCTCTGAGGTTTCTACCACAAGTATTTAAAAAAAGTAACCACCAATGCACAACTAATTACAAACCTATTATGCAATCTACACAGTCTACATCATATTCCTATTTTGTATTTGACCTGATACAAAATCCAATCAAATACCTCCACCAAAACTGCTGACAGAAGACTTCAATATCTGTTTTCTCAGCTACAAACTTACAGTAACTAATCAATACTTTTCTAACAATGCTCAGTTTATGATTCATAGCCATATATCATTCAAGAAAATATACCAGTTTGGAAATGCAACAGACATTGCTGCAAGTTCCTTTGAATTCAAATCTTGTAATATAATGACTCTTCATCAAACCAGTAATACATATAGTTCCCACCAAAACCGTAGATTTCCACCTAGTTTCAGTTACAGCCAAGAAATCATTTTCATTAAGTAACTTGGAAAATAGGAAATGAGACTTCATGCAAAATGCCAAATACATTAATATAATTTGATCACACTCAGACACTGGCAACCAGGAAAACTGCTAAAATCAGATACTGAATATGATATATTAAACTCAAACCTTAACACAATATAGGAAGGATTTTCTTAATGTTGAAAAGAGTATCACTGTACTGTATAAGAAAATCAGGGATTCTTTCCCATGGAACATCCTGAGTTTCCAAAACAGTGGATGTATTTGTTATGAACTTGTGTGAAATGGTGCCAGTAAAAGATGTAGAAAATTATGCAGGGCGTAGTGTGCCATGAAATAGAACGTTTCTACAAGACCAGGAGAAACTTAAGAGGTTTTTGAACAAAACACAAAGTTAATATAATAGCAGAAGAAAGTTACTGTTGACCAAATGCAAGACAACAATGGCCGGTAGTAAACAAATTCACATTTTTGAATGGTAAGTGAACTAAGAATGGCTGATGATGAGTACACTGACACTTTACACAGTGAATGTGGATAAAAAAGTAAGAAAATGTTAAACAGAGCCTGGAAAGGACTAAACAATGGAAAACATCTAAAACTGTAGTGGTAACTTCCAGTTTACAAAGACTAAACTGCAACAGTAAAATAGAGGGATAGAAAGACGTACAGTGAAGAGACTGAGGAATAGGACTAAATTGCCTGGTGAAGCTCTGAATTACTCCAGATAATGTATTACAAAGCAAAACAAAACTTTACTGGCTTTGTAGCATTGTTTTTTGAGTTCATACTACAGTTGATAACCATGGACTGCCAACTGCTTCTCATGTCTTTTCCCTTTTTGAAATTAACAGAAACAAAGACCAAGGTAACACAAAGATATTAGAACAGCAGAGAGATTACTAAAGCAAGAAAGAAGTCAGTCTTGGGCCTAGCTTCTGTCAGTCATTAGTTTTTTATAGTTTTGAAAAATATTCTGGAACCTAGACTATACGATATAGCAAAAACAATTGGAAACTGCCAGAAGATCTGTTAGTTTTCTGCACAAAGGCTGTCCAGACAAAGGACAAAAGACACTAGGTCTTCATGCACACTACTGGATTATCCTTGGGTGTCTCCACTTGTGAGAGACAAGCCTGTGCTTTGTGACAAGGAGATGCTGATGGCTGCTTCCTCCCTGCTTCCCGTGCCCCTCCTCACTGGCAGAGCATGAGACTTCAAAAAGTCCTTGATCAGAGTAAACATTCCTTAGCAACAACTAAAAACATTGGTGTGTTATCACCATTGTTCCCAGGCTGAAATTGAAAACACAGCACTGCACCAGCTACTAAGAAGGAGAAAAATGACTGCTATAGCTGAACTCAGGACACACAAAGACCTAAAAAAAACCCTCAGAAGCAAGAACAACTGAGGTCTAAAAGAGATCACTGGTGTAGTAAATTTATTAGAAATTCAGCAATTTTTCAAAGAATACTTTCTACCCCAATACACCTAACCTTGGAAGGGGAAAGGGTGCATGGGAACCAGGGCTATCCCAGATCATATAATCCCATCCCTTCAATCCATGGAGGTTGCCATCACTGCTTCCTTGGTTTTGCTCTCCAATCCAATAATGTTCTGATGATCGACAAGAGCAGCCCAGCATATGACCTGGTGAGACTTCGGTATAAAGGGAGTCTCGAAACACCACACTGTTGCAGAATGACTCTAAGAGCAGGACCATAGAGTTCTGGAGGACTGTGCAAGCAAGGCAGGGGGTGGCCCCCACAGGTGGCCGGAGACCGGACATGGGAGGAGAATGTGGAGGAAGCTGTGGGGGCTAACCAATACTGTTATGCCAAGAAGGAGTGGCTGAATACCACTCCTATATATGTGTGAACTGCGTCACAAATAAACTAGAAGTTGCTTATCACCCATATTGGGTTGGCCTGTCTGCTTCTCCTCGCCGCTTACAAATGGCGCCCGAACAGGGACGCGGAGTACAGGGCCCTGGTCGCTGGGGACCCGGATTACAGGGCTCCGACTAGCGGGGACCCGGAATACAGGGCCCCGACTAGCGGGGACCTGGGATACAGGGCTCCAGTCGACGGAGACCCGGATACAGGGCCCCGGCCGACGGGGACCCAGGATACAGGGCCCCAGCCGACGGGGACCCGGGATACAGGGCCCCGACTAGCGGGGACCCGGATACAGGGCCCCGGCCGACAGGGACCCGGGATACAGGGCCCCGACTAGCGGGGACCCAGAATACAGGGCCCCGACTAGCGGGGACCCGGGATACAGGGCCCCGGCCGACGGGGACCCGGGATACAGGGCCCCGACTAGCGGGGACCCGGATACAGGGCCCCGGCCGACGGGGACGCGGAATACAGGGCCCCAGTTTAACGGGGACCCGGATACAGGGCCCCGGTCGACGGGGACCCGGGATACAGGGCCCCGGCCAATGGGGACCCGGGATACAGGGCCCCGACTAGCGGGGACCAGGGATACAGGGCCCCAGTCGACAGGGACCCGGAATGGTGAGTGAGCAGCGCCGGTGGCAGCGGCCAGGAAGCGCGGGCAATGCTGCTGCGGTGGCGTGACAGACCCGGGTGCTTGGACTAACCGAAAGGAATCCGCCGCTGGGGCAAACCAGACACTGCCGCGTTGGGAGGCCGATCCGGAGACCGAGGTTACAGGACGACCCAGAAGAAGACAATCCGGAAAAGGCTGGCCATGAAAATGGACCGAGAGGTAGCCCTGGACTTATTATAGTGCTTCTTATAAAAGCGGGGAACTGAGCCCTGAACTTTTTACAGTGCTTTTTATAAAAGCGGGGAATTGAGCCTGAGACTCTAAAGCAGCTAGCAGGTCTACTGGCTGTAGGGAAGGCTAAGAGATTTTTTTTTGCAGATCCTAATACAATATTTGAGGAGAGTGAGTGGCGAAAGTTTGGTGATGAACTATTTGATTCAGTGCTTAATGATTATAAAAAGGCAAAGAAACTCGGTAAACCACGGAGAGAAGTAATGAACTGTATAAAAAGATACAAGGCAGAAAAGAAAACTGCCGCGGTAGCAATGGAGAAACTAGGAACAGACGTCCCTGGTTGGTTGAAACCGGGGGAAGATTACAACTCGTTCCCCCCCCCAACTCGCGGGACTACAGGGTTTCCCACCCCCCCCCCTTCCTTTTCTCCCCCTCCATCAGAAGGTGCCACGGAGGAGGTGTAACCCCCTGCTCCCCCACCACCCCAGTTCCGAAAGTAGGGACTGTGAAAAGGACAGAGAAAGTATATTAGAAGGTATACGCATGATAAATGTCAAGGAATCCGAAAGAAAGAGGGCGGTGCCTCGGCGCCGGATCGATTGCGGTGCCATTTTGAAGCACGCAGTAGAAAATAGGGATCATGTGCTAGCGGGAGATTTAAAGGAACTGCGAGCCTCTCCAACCCACTACACCCTAGAGTGAAAAAATTTTTAACTCAGTCACGGAGGAGCCAGGTCTGCAGATGGCCACATATCGAACGAGATACATCTGATAAGAAAGACACAGCTGCGAGCAACGGAGACCCCGAGTTCGGCCCAGGATCAGCCCCCGAATCCCCTGAATCCGAGCCAGATTTATATCCTCTGCTTCCAGACTCTGACTCTTTGTCTCCCAGGTCAGTCTGCTCAGACTCACTGGCCCTGGAGACGCTCAGTTGTAACAATGGGCAACCAAGGATGCTTTCAACGGGTAGCTGTTTAACATTGGGCATGAAAGGGTCAACGTAAAGGTGCAGTTGCCGGCGGGCATTTATGGTTGCTGCTGAAGCAGGCAGGCCGCTATAGTTGCTGCCCAGCAGGACGGCTTTTGCAAAAAAAAAAAAAAAAAGGGGGGGGGGGGAGAGAGAGTAATGATGCTGCACTTAACCTGTCTAACCTGTCTACTTCTCAAGAACTGAAGAACTGATAACCTGGGGGAGGGGGTATATTTGTGTCCTCCTGCCTACAGGTCCATGGTGACTGCCTGCAAAGTTTGTCAAGCCTTGCCATGAGCTGGACAGATGAATGGATAAACCTGATGCCTCAGCTACAGGAGCTGACCGTGATTACCCCAAGCAGAATGAGACAGAGGAAGAGAAAGAACAAATAACTGCAAAGCATCACTTGGGGGCAACTGAAAAGTAACATCCTGAATATGTGTGCTTGTAAAGTAGCTATTATTAGAGGTGGTGATTTTGTGTATAAAACCACCTGTATTTACTAGCTAGTTGCTAATAAGAAACTGCACCTTGTATTGTATAGATTTGTCACTTGTAAAAGAGATGTTAGAGCATGGAAATTTGCAGTAGCTGCTAGAAAATGCTAAGGCAAAAGCTAGAAAGATTTTAATACAATGGTAGTGTTATAAAGCAGGTGATGGAACAAATTAAGAGGGGGGGAGAATTCCACTGGTAAGAAATTTCTTTGGCTAGTCCTTCACTGCCATCAGCATCTTCAACATGCTGCTGCACCCTGTAATAGTTACTCTGCTAATGTAAATATGTGTGTGCCTTGCTGTAGTAGCGACTTGTTACTGGATAAAACAAAAGGGGGAAGATGTGGAGACAGTGTTCTCACAGGAGAATGCATAATTGGTACATAAACTTTGAATAGTCCTGAAAGATACAGCAAGGCTATGGGAGGCCCGAAGAAGCTTAAGCAAGCAAGATAAGAGGCTGGAATTCACCAAGTTAATGAGAACTGTGGACTGTTGGCAAGCTTTCAAGGTTGAGTTCTCACACCTGTGTTTAACCACTTATATGTTAGTCATTAAGGGTCTTCAAAACATGTATCCAATCATAATATGTCAAATCACTGTAAGTGCTTCAGCCGGGGCCTTGGCTCAACTAAGCAGACTGGGTTGCTGAGTTGCTAAGCAGACAATTCTACATCGAAGGCAATTCCTGATTTGTTTTAATGTTGACTCTGTAAGACATGCAACGCTGCAGAACCTTTTGTTGTTGGAACAGGGACATGGATGTGAAGAGTTTGATGGAATGTGTTGTATGAGTCTCTCTGATTATGCTAATTCGATGCATGCACAGCTGAGAACCCTGGCTCAGCTTACCCAGCAATAGTAAATGAGCAATATCCTAAGAATAACTAGATGGTTGTCTTCACGGGGCAGTACAGGTTGAGTCAAACACTGTTGTTTGAAGTATTGCACTTATGTATCATTGTTAGGTTAATCATCGCAGCTATTAGACTTGTTTATAGTTGTGTGATAAAACAGGTGAACAGAATAACCCATAATGCCTTGCTTGCACAAAGAAAAAGGGGGGAATTGTTGCAGAATGACTCTAAGAGCAGGACCATAGAGTTCTGGAGGACTGTGCAAGCAAGGCAGGGGGTGGCCCCCACAGGTGGCCGGAGACCGGACATGGGAGGAGAATGTGGAGGAAGCTGTGGGGGCTAACCAATACTGTTATGCCAAGAAGGAGTGGCTGAATACCACTCCTATATATGTGTGAACTGCGTCACAAATAAACTAGAAGTTGCTTATCACCCATATTGGGTTGGCCTGTCTGCTTCTCCTTGCCGCTTACACCACGCTCTACCTCTTCTTTATGCTCCAGTTGGAAAAATAACAAACCCAACAATATGACAAAATCATACACTTAAAAAAAAAAATAAAAGAAACAAAAAATATAAGCTAAATCACTGCTTTTACCTGGGGAGACACTTAATGCAAAAGATGCAAAAATGCAAAGACAGCAGAGGCCTAAAGGACTGTGGCACTGAGATGAATCTAAATGCCACAAACCAGGTATGTGTTTGGACACAGATATCATGTCTTTTTTTTTCCAGTCACTGATGAATTCAAATGGTAAAAATGTTACCTTAGCATATACACAGGGAAGAAACATTCCAACTCATGTTGGGATGTATGTGCTTACTGTGTTTTTAGATAAAAACAGTCCAGAAAATTTATGAAATGGACTAAAAAGTATGAAGTAAACATTGCAATTACTGTGATTCACCTGCTAAAACTTCCTATTAAACTTGTAGGTAAACAGGTCAATAGAGATACTATGTTTTCACATATTATCATGCTAAATCTTACATTAGAACAAATTATTCATTGTTCTTTATCTATGTATTATTAGCTATGATCATTCATCAACTACAAATCTCTTATCTTGCTTCATATTGCACTGGATTTCCTCTTCTGATCCATTTTGCATGCATGAAAGCCTGACTATAAATCTACGAGCATTTCAGGAAAATAGACAGCACTTATGTTGCCCCAATATGTTGCACAATATAAAAATATACAGAAAAATGAATCCAGAAACTTCTTGTGTTTTTCAATCAGCACATGCAGAACTGTTAATAAAACTGTATTTGTTTGCACTTTTCTCCAACAGATTTATATACAGAATTATACTGCAATGTCATACTGCAGTTTATCACAACTATTGCTCCAAAACAAAGACAAAACCCAAAAGAAGAACCCAAACACATTGTAAGTCTGGTTTACTAATTCTGAATAGAAAGAGTTGTTATCACCCATAAAACCAAAGCATTCCATAATTAGGAGTATTAGATGTATAGATGTTTAAAAATTACACAGCAGAAATTCTCACATCTCCACACCTGAAAAAATTCAACTACTTTCATGCAAAGAAGCATGAAACACTCTTCCGTTAAATGATAGTTATAAACCTTTCATTCAATATCCCAGATGGATCATCACTGTTGTAGCTTCTGTGAATCACAGATGAAGACTTGATACCACAGAAATCGCAGTGACAGTATGAACCAGTATGAACAAATACTCTTTACAACTTCTGATATTAAGCGCTTCTAGTAGCTCCCTAAAGTAAAGGTCATCTATTAATTCTATTTCTAGTCACAATGAAATTAACAAAAGACAATTTGACTATACTACCATTCATGACTCCTTTGGGCACAATACTTGCTTTTGATGAATGCGTACGCAAAAGCATTGCCTCTCCAACAAATCTGGACAGCATTTAGAGTTCAATACTGGCCAAATACGTGTATAGTAAAACTATTTTAGCAGTTACCACTTTAAAATATGACTTAATTTACACCATATGCATAAAGTCTGTGCAGTTCATTTAGCATAACTTTCACAAGCACACCATCTATCTTTATTTTATCAGACAAATAAAATACTTTATAAAAACATTCTGGCAGTTGATGAGTCAACTATCCCAACAAAACTCTACTTATCAATTGAACTGTTTTTTTGTAACATCCAAGATAAACATAAATAATGTTTAATTGAACCAGAACCAAGGTCAGCAAAGCACTGGGAGGAAATATGGACAGCTATACAGTTATCTCTAGAATAATATAAATACCAATTCTGAGACAGACTGGAATTTCTTCAACACACTCTATCCTAGCTCAAGCAAGGGCCAAGAGCTGAAGATGAATACAAGAAAATGAGAATTCAAAACAGTATTTTCATAATATTCAGCAATCTGCAACTTAAAGACTTCTTGAATTTTTTAGTTTTTTTCTTATTTTACTTTTACCATTCAGAAGTTTTTGAACATTCTAAAGATCTCTAACATGCAAAGTATAACAAACAACTTATTTCTTCAACCAATTTAATACACAGAATATTAGCAGACATCTGAAAATCCAAATCATCCACCAGTAATTCATAACCAAAAGAAGTCTTCACAAAGTGCAAGCCAATCCAACAAACTCAGGCTATTCTTAATGAAGATAATAGAAGTGAGCAGCGGGAGAAAAGTCATAGAAATTCTCTGTAATGAAGAGTATAGCATGCCTCCTTCCAATATCCTTTACAAATAAATATAGCCAACAGTCTGTTACCTTAGTACTGTGTATATGTATGTCAAACTACATTTAGAAACATGTAATTGCAATACAGATTCTAAACTGTTCAATAAAAGATAAAAAACATTTTTCCACAAACAAAAACGTACTACTAGTGAATGTACTCTCTATATTAGCTATACAAAAACAATAGCTCCTCCAAGCTTTTGATAGTTCATTCTCAATTAGCTTCCAATCATTTAAAATCTAAGTTATTACTACTGGACTTACCCATAATGGCTAAAGCTGTGGCTTTTGTTAAGTCTTCTTTCATTGATTCAATTATTTCCAAATTACCACCATCTAGGTTGCATCTATTTATTGTTCCATTTCCTGAACTGATCCAGTAAAGTTTGTTCTCTCCATAATCTATCGATAAACCTGTAATTAATATACACAACTTTAACAACTTTGGCTTGAATGGATAATACTCATTTAACATTACACTGTTTTCATAATATATGCACATTTAAAAATATAGACACACACATTGTGCTTTAAAATTAAGCTTTAAAAAGAAAACAAACAATATAAAACTAAACTTGGCCATTAATAGTAAAACCCCTATGATTTTCAAAAGATTCCTGCCTTTTGTTTCTCCCAACATCTACAGAAATCAATTGGTGACTAACTGATAAAAGAGCATTATCTGGCAATGAAGTACTTGAGCGAACTGAGGTCCTTAACAAGGTCACTGGTAAATGCAAACCAGAAGCCATAATTTATATTCTAACATTACAAATACATAAAGACTTAGAAAACAAGCTACTTTTTCCTATTCAAAACTAGTCTGTTCTTTCCTTATATGCACAGCCCTCTGCTTAGAATGCTGGAATACGGAAACCTAACGCTAATTCTCAGTAAATTCATTTTCATTTTGCTTTATAGAGAGCTGACCTCATGATCAATTCTTTGGAGTTACAAGCGAAAGAACTGTAGAAATAAAAATACTTGCAAAATAACCTACTAAATGAACATAACTTATAATTTTCTGGAATTAAAAACAAAGAACTAAGTGATCATGTGTTTCAGACTTGTACAATCTCAAAAATATTCAAGTAATTGTAGCAGGAGATTTTCCACGGTAAATATTAGCTGGCAAATGAAGTTGCTAAGCCATTGTTCATCATACTTGAAAAATCATGGCAGCCGGGTGAAGTTCCTGATGACTGAAAAAAGGGAAATATAACTCCAACCATATCCTGGGCTGCATCAAAAGGAGCGTGACCAGCAGGTCGAGGAAGGTGATCCTGCTCCTCTACTCTGCTCTCGTGAGAACTCACCTGGAGTATTGTGTGCAGTTCTGGTGTCCTCAACATAAAAAGGACATGGAACTGTTGGAACAAGTCCAGAGAAGGGCCACAAGGATGATCAGGGGACTGGAGCACCTCCCATATGAAGACAGGCTGAGAAAGTTGGGGCTGTTCAGCCTGGAGAAGAGAAGGCTGTGTGGAGACCTCATAGCAGCCTTCCAGTATCTGAAGGGGGCCTACAAGGGTGCTGGAGAGGGTCTCATCATTAGGGACTGTAGTGACAGGACAAGGGCTAACGGGTTAAGACTTAAACAGGGGAAGTTTAGATTGGATGTAAGGAAGAAATTCTTTCCTGTAAGGGTGGTGAGGCAGTGGAATGGGTTGCCCAGGGAAGTTGTGAATGCTCCATCCCTGGTGGTGTTCAAGGCCAGGTTGGACAGAGCCTTGGGTGACATGGTTTAGTGAGGTGTCCCTGCCCATGGCAGGGTGGTTGGAACCAGATGATCTTAATGCCCTTTTCAACCCTAACTATTCTGTGATTCTATGAAATACGCTTAGCACCATGACAAGGGATGGCAGAATATTTTGCCTTGGTGCTAGACTTTTTTCAGGACTCATGTTAAGGTATCCAGCAGCAAGTTGCCGAAAAATACTGTATTTCACTCTATAGGTCAACCTTTAGATACTACACAGTATTCTTCCATCCTGTAAACTGCTTCTCTGTGGAAAGCCTGACATATTTTCAATATCCTGACAGGAGAAAGCAGTGCCATGGGCTGTAGATGCCATCATGCCACCACTTTAAGCACATTTGTTACAGTAGGCCAAAAGCTTGCAGTGCTTATGCCTAGAACAGGAAACTTTCCTGAGAATATGGATGAACCTTGACATCCGTTACAGAGGTAATATTCAAGTATAAAAGTTTCCTTACTCTGAGATGAATAGCATTTGCTATTCTCTAACTCCTGACTGCTACCAGTCAGCTGCTCACTGATTTCACCTAGACAAATCTATTCATGGGGTTGCTGTGAATGCAGTCTACACAGGAATTGCAAAATTGCAATGTTATCTTGTCAGGTTTTCTACTTCTTCAGATATTAAACCGGTATTTCTACCTGCAGATATTCCAATTACACAGCAGCACCTGACAAGAAATAACATTCCTGTTTCCTTCTACTCAAGTCTACCACATTTTTCTTCCCGAATTATTTTCCCATTGTGTTATTCTACCTTTACCAACCTCTGTAAAAACATACTATTTCTAACATAGTCAGAGCATGTTCATTTAGATTTTTCCAGGAATTGTCCTATTTTTGCTAGTAAAACAGATGTTATTAGCCATAAGCATCACAAATACTCATGATGCATTCCAGCATGTGTGACTGGCTTATAACTTGTGTCCTAGCTGCCAAAGTCAACCTGAACACGTGGATTGTAAAATAATAGTCTTGGAGAATTCTGTTGTGTTTTAAAAGCATTATTACCATGATTTAGGCTATCACTCATTTCACATGCATTTTCCAATTCCTTTACCCAATTTTCCAGAAATATACTACAATTTAAACAGTATATCACAAAGGTTATTCCAGCAATTCATACACTGAGGTTCCAATATTGAAGCTACAAATGTAATGAGATTTTAGCTTTCACTACCAGATAATTGAGTTTGATATTTTAATTTGGTGCATCCCTGAAATTCAAGGAAATGACTCTTGATAGAATTTATTGTATACTTATTGATTAAATGACGTATGTTCCTCTAACTTTATTTTTACCTGTGAAAATGTTCTCTAAAAAGCAGTGGAAGCTTAAGGAAACAGTATGTTCCCAGAACATTAAAGATGGGGTTCATTCTTACTACCTAAATCAATTAAATGTGGGACACTGCTATTACAGCTTAGATGGGTTATAGGGACAATATATAGATTTTTTTTTTCATGTTTCTTACCTTAGTGACTTAAGAAAGGGACTTTTAAGTGTTTATGGCTAATTATATTTCAGGTGAAAAAAAAATGCTCAGAATTGGGAATTTATTTCTCTGCTAAATGCACATATATACCTAAGAAATAACTAAATAAATTTCTTTTTAAAAAAAAAAAAGTAGTTTTAAGATGAAAATTTCAAGAGCCAGCCTCAAGAAGATTTTTGGTTCACATCTGCAATGATTTTGTTTGTAGACTATGCTATAAATTCAAAAGAAAGTAATATTCAAATAGACATCCAAGAAAATGAAACGAGAACAGCTAAAAGAGCAAATAGGACTGCGCTATAACCATTAGCAAAACAGAAACTCTGAGCTTGTTAAGAAGAAAGGATTAAACCCTGTATTTTTTAAAAAAAGGGGAAAAAAAATAAAGAAAACACCCCCCCCCCAAAACCAACAAATCCAAAGAACACCATCCCTGACTATAACTGAATAGTAGCTGAGACAGTAATTCACTTAGAAGTTATTTATCTAAGCTATTTTAAAGCTTACTATAGCCATTTCCTTAAAAAGAAAAAAAGAATAAAAAAACCAAACAAACCAAAAAACACAGAATCATAGAATAGAATCATAGAATAGTTAGGGTTGGAAAGAACCTTAAGATCATCAAGTTCCAACCACCCTGCCATGGGCAGGGACACCTCACACTAAACCATATTATCCAAGGGCCTTGTCCAACCTGGTCTTGAACACCACCAGGGATGGAGCATTCACAACCTCCCTGGGCAACCCATTCCACTGCCTCACCACCCTTACAGGAAAGAATTTCTTCCTTATATTGAATTAAACTTCCCCTGTTTAAGTCTTAACCCGTTAGCCCTTGTCCTGTCACTACAGTCCCTAATGATGAGTCCTTCTCCAGCACCCTTGTAGGCCCCCTTCAGATACTGGAAGGCTACTATGAGGTCTCCACACAGCCTTCTCTTCTCCAGGCTGAACAGCCCCAACTTTCTCAGCCTGTCTTCATATGGGAGGTGCTCCAGTCCCCTGATCATCCTCGTGGCCCTTCTCTGGACTTGTTCCAACAGTTCCATGTCCTTTTTATGTTGAGGACACCAGAACTGCACACAATACTCCAGGTGAGTTCTCACGAGAGCAGAGAAAAAGGGCAGGATCAGCTCCTTCTACCTGCTGGTCACGCTCCTTTTGATGCAGCCCAGGATACGGTTGGCTTTCTGGGCTGCAAGCGCACACTGCCAGCTCATGTTCATCTTCTCATTGACCAGCACCCCCAAGTCCTTCTCCACAGGGCTGCTTTGAATCTCTTCTTTGCCCAACCTGTAGCTGTGCCTGGGACTGCTAAACGAAACCAAACAACAACAACAAAAAAAAACACCTAAGTATGCAGCCTAATGGAACTAGAGTGTCTAGTTTCTTTTTTACACAATCTATATGTTTTGGTATTTGAGCCTTTTAGAACATTTCTATAAAATTCTTTGAATTTAGCATCTAAAATGCACGCTTTGTTCCTGTTCTGTCAAATTTATTGAATTGTCATTTTTGCTTCTGCTTGCTCAACACGTTTAGTTCTGAAAACCTGTAAATGCTTTGAAATGTAATAATTTTATTGATGGGATATTAATAACGCAGGAACAACTGACATAACCACTTTAACCCTCTAAAAAAAGAAATTACAAAGAGATCTGAACCAAAAATAAATAAATAGTAATAAGTGCATACAGATCTGTTTTGGTTTTGTGTTTTCTTTTTCCCCAGAAAGTGCCATTATTTATCATCAATTATATTCCCAAGTATACTAAAACTGAGGCTAAGTTATATATTTCAACCACTGCTTTTTTCTGTATGTGAAAAATTAAGAGCCAAATTACCTTTTGATCACGCAGCTGATATCCTGGTGAGGAAGGCTCTACATTTCCAAAGTATTCTCTCACACATATCCAGAACTTATTAAACCCTCTACATTATTTTACCCATGATCTAAAGATTGAGAAATACAGATGGGTTCTCCTTCACTTTCAGTCTACTGTAGTCCTAGAAGTTAATGATGTTAGACTTAACTCACTACAGTAGATAACAATAAGAATGGTCAAAAGATACCTTAAATTGTGAAACTGAAATGTACATTACATGTTTTTCATGTCTTTAAGCCTGTTCTTCTCACTGTTGTATAGTACACAAAAAAACCATCATAATATACTTAAGTAGCATTGAAAGATAATGACCATAATCAAGCACTATCAAATAAAAAAGCAAGAGCAAAAAAGGTATTTACCAACAGGATCTTTTTGGTTCTGAAAAAGAATTTTGCTGTTGCTGCCATCCATGTTTGCCATGTTAATTGTGTTACCATCCGTCCAGTAGAGTTTCCTGAAGAAGAAAATGAACATATTTAAAATGTTGCTCTGTGTACAGTTTTTTTAATGCAACAGTAGTGAAAACATTTGTCAGTTTAGAAGAAGGCAAAATATTCACCTAATTATTACATGACTTAATGAACAGTAATGTTTGGTAGAGAAAGTACTTAGTTAGGAACATCTCAGAAAAATCTTCCAAACACATGCATTTACTTTAAGTTTGAAAGAAAAAAGAATGGGCAAACTCAAAATCTGAACAAAGAAGAAATCTTCTGATGAGCTTTAATGTAGTTTATTTATTAAATCCACAATTATCTTACCCTTTTACTGGGTGAACTGCAAGACACTGGGGTTTATCTATCCCATGGATGATTGAAGTTTTCAAGGAACCATCTAAATGTGCCACATTAATTTGCGTTTCATCAAATTCTGAGCTAATCCAGTATAAATTACGTGATATCCAATCCACTGCAAGACCTCTGATACTCTGAATATCTGCAAAAAATCAAAGCAGTTCTTCTGATTTTCCTTCTGGATTATTCTCAGTTTTGGAGAAAAAAAACCCACAATAATTTATTTTACAGTTTCTAACAATATTGCACAATATTCTGCTTAGATGTACTTATAAACTGGTTGTCAAAATTAATAATTATTCTTTTTCTTTTTGGGCTGATACTTTTAAAATAAGAACATAAAAACTTCACTGAAGATTCAGAAAATCATCCATAAATACTTTGTTAAAAATTAGCATAAAACCTATTTCCCCAAAATAACAATCAGACACTGACTGCAGTGTATTTTTGTACTTTGGAAAGCATCTGTTACTCAGTGCACTATTAAAAAGTGTGGTTTGTGGTGTTATAAGGGTTGATGATGAATTTGTTACCTGAAATAGCAAAACATGAGTAAGGTATGATTAATTTAGTAGCTTCACAGGTGTCTTCATATGTGATGGCTTTCCTTAGCAAGATACTGATTAAAAAATGTTAATGCATATTAATATCTGTCTTAAATCCTGGGTATAAATTTACTGCACAAGATCTATATACCAACACGTCACTCTGCCTTGGCGTACGTAGCTGTGGTTCATATTGGCCATTGTAGACAAAGAAACAGGCCAAGGGTTTTTAATGATTTCATTCTAGTTCATATTTTTTACACTGCCACTTTGTCAACTTCATGTGGCTACTTTGACTACCAGAATAATTGTCATTGAAAAGCTATCATGGAAGTAGCTAAGGCCTGACTTGCACATACATAAGGTCAAATGGTGACTGGGCATTAGGAAGTTAGGATGTCGACTTTAGAGAATGCAACAGAGAACACTGAATACATAACCTTGACCCACTTTAAACCAATACCCTGCTTTTTGGGGTATTTTGGTTGCAGCAACAAGAAAACAAGAATTTCACACTCATAAAAAGATTAAAGTATGACTGGCATCTTTATGACACTGGCATAAGACTTCATCCAAGGAGAATCCTGCTAATATGTACTTACAAAGCTTCTTATGCTCTTATAAAGAGGTGTAAAAATATAACTAAGCAAACAAATTTATGCACAAGTAGTCTTTATAATGTTTTGATGTGCCAGAAGATCATAATTTTGCAAGTTTTATATTTAGTAAGTTACAACTGGCACAACCTTCCCACCCAAACCTCCACCACTGAAGCTACTATAACAAAATTAATATGAATGATGATAAACAGAAACAGCCACTCATAGTATGTTTCTTCATGTTTCATTTTCTTGATAAGTTTTGTGATTTTACACCCTATATTTTATATAGGGAAAAAAACTTCTCCTACCATTCTAAAACACAACTTTCCCTCTTTTGGGCATCTCGATGTAAAGAGCATATCTAAAAGGAACTCTAGACCTTTGTCGTGGTTTAATTCCAGTCAATAACTCAGATCCACATAGCCGCTCACTCACTCCCCCCGCTTCTTCCCCCCTTGCTTCTGGAGGAATGGGGAGGAGAACTCAAAGAACTTGACTCCCATGGGTTGAGATATGAACAGCCCAGTAACTAAGGTATAACACAAAACCACTACTGCTACAACCAATAATAATAATGATGAGAGAAATAACAAGGGAAGAGAATACAACTGCTCATCACCTCCGACTGATACCCAGCCTGACCCGAGCAGTGATCTAACCCTTTGGGGTAACTGCCCCCAGTTTATATAGTGGGCATGACATGCTGTGGTATGGAATGCCTCTTTGGTTAGTTTGGGTCAGGTGTCCTGTCTCTGCTTCCTCCTGGCTTCCCCTCCTCCCTGGCAGAGCGTGAGACTCAGAAAGTCCTTGGTCAGAGTAAACATTATTGAGCAGCCACTAAAAACATCAGTGTTATCAGTGCTGTTCCCAGGCTGAAAGTCAAAACTACAGCACTGCACCAGCTACTAAGAAGGAGAAAAATGACTGCTACTGCTGAACCCTGGACAACCTTCTTCTTGTTACTGGTATTAAAAAATGTTTCCATTTGTTAATAAAGTTGCCTCTGAGATAGCAGGGGAAAAGATAAAAAAAGATACCCAAAGAAATAAATTCATCAATCCACACAGCCATGTGGGGATACTGGCCATATTTGTCCAATGATTTCCCAAAATATGCTGATACAGAACAAATCTCTTCTAAAGCAGCACCAGGGGCAGAGCTTCAAATAATTTTCTGAAGTTCCCAAATAATCAACTACAGAAGTATTTTTTTTTTTTAATTTGTCCCCTGTCCTGGGTTCAGCAGTAGCAGTCATGTTTTTTCCTTTGTGGTAGCTGGTGCAGTGCTGTGTTTTGACTTCCAGCCTGAGAACAGTGTTGGTGAAGCCGATGTTTTCGGTTGTTGCTAAGTGATGTTTACCCTGACCAAGGACTTTGTGAGGCTCATGCTCTGCCAGGGAGGAGGGGAAGCTGTGAGGAAGCAGAGATGGGGCGCCTGACCCAGGCTAGCCAGGGAGGTATTCCATACCACAGCACGTCATGCCCGGGGTGGGGGGTAACTGGGAGTTACCCGGAAGGACACGGGCTTCCGGGTGGAACTCGTTTTCTTGGCCGGTGGTATCGTATTCTCTTCCCTTGTTATTTTCCCTCATCATTGTTGTAGTTGATAGTAGCGGTGGTGATTTGTGTTGTACATTGGTTGCTGGATTGTTCTTGTCTCAACCCGTAGGAGTTGCGCTCTTTCGATCCTCCTCCCCGTTCCTCCGGGAGCGGGGAAGGGGAGAGCCCCAGTGCAGGGGGAGGACACGGATCTCGATTGTTGTCAGCTCAGCACCACTCACTGGGAGTGAGTGAACAAGTTACCTGACTGGGTTTAAACCACGACAGTTCTTTTTGGCGCCCATCGTGGGGCTCGAGGGGTTGAGATAGGAACAGATCTGACTGGATTGATAGTCACTCATCACAATGCTGATTTATTGGCTCTCAAGGTTGTTCCTCTTGATCTCACAGTTTCAGTATATCGTATCTTATGTCCATCCGGTATTGGCTGTATTAGTGTTTTTCAAGTGTGGGGCTTGGGCTAAGGTTTTTGTCCCATTGTACTTTATGGTAATGACTTGTAATACAATAGAATCATTGATCATGAAACTGATCTGGCTTATGTTCCCAGTGTGGTCACCACCTTTATACTTTGGGAGGTATATGATGGAGGTGCTTTGCAATTACACATCTTTTTTCTCCTTCTCAGGTGCTCAACCTGTGAAGGAGACATCCTTTTACCCTCCCAGTCAAAGTCATGAATAACCTGGGCAATAGTGTCCATTGTTAAGTCCACCCCTCGATCACGGGCCCATCTATATGTTGCATCTCTGCCCTGATGGCCTGAAGTGTCATGGGCCCACCGGGCCAAAAATAATTCACCTTTATGTTGCCAATCTAAGTCCATCTGAGCCACTTCAATCTTAGCCGCTTTATCCACTTGTTGGTTGTTCTGGTGTTCCTCAGTGGCCCGACTCTTGGGTACATGGGCATCTACATGACGTACCTTCACCACCAGGTTCTGCACCCGGGCAGCAATATCTTTCCACAGTGCAGCAGCCCAGATGGGTTTACCTCTGCGTTGCCAGTTGCTCTGCTTCCATTGCTTCAACCACCCCCACAGGGCATTTGCCACCCTCCATGAGTCAGTATAGAGATAAAGTACTGGCCACTTTTCTCGTTCAGCAAAGTCCAGGGCCAGCTGGATGGCTTTCACCTTGGCAAACTGACTCGGTTCAGCCTCTCCTTCAGCAGTTTCTGCAACTTGTCGTCCAGGACTCCATACAGCTGCCTTCCATCTCCGATGCTTTCCCACAATACGGCAAGAGCCATCAGTAAACAAGGCATACTGCTTTTCACTTTCTGACAGTTTATTATATGGTGGGGCCTCTTCAGCGCGCACCACCTCCTCCTTTGGCGACATTCCAAATCTTTGCCCTCTGGCCAGTCCATGATGACTTCTAGAATGCCTGGACGACTGGGATTTCCTATTCGAGTTCGTTGTGTAATTAGTGCAGCCCATTTACTCCATGTAGCATCAGTTGCATGATGTGTAGAGGAGACCCTGCCTTTGAACATCCAGCCCAGCACGGGCAACCGGGGTGCCAGAAGGAGCTGTGCTTCAGTGCCAATCACTTCCGAAGCAGCTCGAACCCCTTCATAGGCTGCCAGTATCTCTTTCTCAGTTGGGGTATAGCTGGCCTCAGATCCATTATATCTCTGACTCCAAAAGCCGAGGGGTCGACCTCGAGTCTCCCCTGGAGCTTTCTGCCAGAGGCTCCAGGTAGGACCGTTCTCCCCAGCTGCAGTGTACAGTACATTTTTTACATCTGGCCCGGTCCGGACTGGTCCAAGGGCTACTGCATGAACTATCTCGCGTTTAATTTGCTCAAAGGCTTGTTGTTGCTCAGGGCCCCATTTAAAATCATTCTTCTTCCGGGTCACATGATAGAGAGGGCTTACAATCGAACTGTAATTTGGGATGTGCATTCTCCAGAACCCCACTGCACCCAAGAAAGCTTGTGTTTCTTTCTTATTAGTTGGTGGAGACATTGCTGTTATCTTGTTGATCACATCTGTGGGGATCTGTCTACGTCCATCTTGCCATTTTATTCCCAAAAATTGAATCTCCTGTGCAGGTCCCTTGACCTTACTCCGTTTTATGGCAAAACCGGCTTTCAGCAGGATTTGGATTATTTTCCTCCCTTTCTCAAAGACTTCTTCTGCTGTATCGCCCCACACAATAATGTCATCAATGTATTGCAGATGTTCTGGAGCTTGCCCCTGTTCCAGTGCAGTCTGGATCAGTCCATGGCAAATGGTAGGGCTGTGTTTCCACCCCTGGGGCAGTCGGTTCCAAGTGAACTGGACACCCCTCCAAGTAAAAGCAAACTGTGGCCTGCACTCTGCTGCCAAAGGAATGGAGAAAAATGCATTGGCCATATCAATCGTGGCATACCACTTGGCTGCCTTTGACTCTAGTTCATATTGAAGTTCTAGCATGTCCGGTACAGCAGCACTCAATGGTGGTGTGACTTCATTCAGGCCACAATAGTCTACTGTTAGTCTCCATTCTCCATTAGACTTTCGCACTGGCCATATGGGGCTATTAAAGGGTGAGCGGGTCCTGCTGATCACCCCCTGACTCTCCAGTCTACGGATCAGCTGATGGATGGGAATCAGGGAGTCTCGGTTGGTGCGATATTGCCGCCGGTGCACTGTTGCAGTCGCAATTGGCACTTGTTGTTCTTCAACTTTCAGCAACCCCACAGCAGAGGGATCTTCTGAGAGACCAGGCAAGGTGGACAGCTGCTCAATTTCCTTAGTCTCCAAAGCAGCAATACCACAAGCCCACCGGTACCCTTTTGGGTCTTTGAAGTACCCTCTCTTGAGGTAGTCTATGCCGAGGATGCATGGAGCCTCTGGACCAGTCACAATAGGGTGCTTTTGCCATTCCCTCCCAGTCAGGCTGATTTCAGCCTCCAGCACAGTCAACTCTTGGGATCCTCCTGTTATTCCAGAAATATAGATGGGTTCTGTGATCGAGGGGTGGACTTAACAATGGACACTATTGCCCAGGTTATTCATGAGTGTGAAACATGTGCTGCAATTAAACAAGCCAAGCGGTTAAAGCCTCTTTGGTATGGAGGACGATGGTTGAAGTATAAATATGGGGAGGCCTGGCAGATTGACTATATCACACTGCCACCAACCCGCCAAGGCAAGCGCCATGTGCTTACCATGGTGGAAGCAACCACTGGGTGGCTGGAAACATACGCTTTGCCCCATGCCACTGCCCAGAACACCATCCTGGGCCTTGAGAAACAGATTTTGTGGCAACACGGCACCCCAGAGAGAATCAAGTCAGACAATGGGACTCATTTCCGGAATAACCTTATAGATATTTGGGCCAAAGAGCATGGCATTGAGTGGGTATATTACATCCCCTACCATGCACCAGCCTCTGGGAAAATCGAACGGTACAATGGGCTGTTAAAAACTACACTGAGAGCAATGGGTGGGGGAACTTTCAAGCATTGGGATACACACTTACCAAAGGCCACCTGGTTGGTCAACACCAGAGGATCTGCCAACAGGGCTGGCCCAGCCCAGTCAGAACTTTTACATATTGTAGAGGGGGACAAAGTTCCCGTGGTGCATATGAAGAATTTGCTGGGGAAGACAGTCTGGGTTATTCCTGCTTCAGGTAAAGGCAAACCCACTCGTGGGATTGCTTTTGCTCAGGGACCTGGATATACTTGGTGGGTAATGCGGGAAGATGGGGAAGTCCGATGTATACCTCAAGGGGATTTGATTTTAGGGAAAAACAGCCAGTGAACTCAATTGTATGCTGTTGCCTGCTGTGTAATGCTTTTATAGCCCATCAACTAGATGTCTCCAGGTCACCAGCGACTGGCCCTGACTTCCCTCCAGCCATCAACCCAACAGAAAATGAACTTTGAACATCATGGACCGAATGGACTCGGCAGCATTATAGGGATTGATCCATGCACTAAGAAAATGATCTTTTCCTCTTGGTCTGTATGTATATGGATGTATATATGTGGGAGAGCGATGGTGTATTGAAAATGTGGGATCTGAGCACAACGTGAATGGTATGGAATAAGGGGTGGATAATGTCCTGGGTTCAGCAGTAGCAGTCATGTTTTTTCCTTTGTGGTAGCTGGTGCAGTGCTGTGTTTTGACTTCCAGCCTGAGAACAGTGTTGGTGAAGCCGATGTTTTCGGTTGTTGCTAAGTGATGTTTACCCTGACCAAGGACTCTGTGAGGCTCATGATCTGCCAGGGAGGAGGGGAAGCTGTGAGGAAGCAGAGATGGGGCGCCTGACCCAGGCTAGCCAGGGAGGTATTCCATACCACAGCACGTCATGCCTGGGGTGGGGGGTAACTGGGAGTTACCCGGAAGGACACGGGCTTCCGGGTGGAACTCGTTTTCTTGGCCGGTGGTATCGTATTCTCTTCCCTTGTTATTTTCCCTTATCATTGTTGTAGTTGATAATAGCGGTGGTGATTTGTGTTGTACATTGGTTGCTGGACTGTTCTTGTCTCAACCCGTAGGAGTTGCACTCTTTCGATCCTCCTCCCCGTTCCTCCGGGAGCGGGGAAGGGGAGAGCCCCGGTGGGGGGGGGGACACGGATCTCGATTGTTGTCAGCTCAGCACCACTCACTGGGAGTGAGTGAAAGAGTTACTTGACTGGGTTTAAACCACAACATCCCCAAATTCAGAAAAGGTCTGATCTTACAGAACTGATGTAAGAAATCCACATGAAAATCTTCAGTGCAAAGCTACATCAGGATATTGTTATTTTTCTGGTTTTAATCTTTTTTTGTTTCTACCTAACCCAGAAGACATTATTTCTATTGTTTACTACACATCTTAATGTTGTATAAAAGCAACATTACAATTACCTCCAAATGTACTTAAATAAAAATGGATTATGAATCAATAAGAGGAACTAGAATCTTGAACAAAGGCGTGCTTTCTTACTGTTTAGATCAATTATACACTACCAGTGAAAGGTACACCTAACAAGAACTTACATGCTCATATTTTAGAATATTTATAAACACGTTTACCTATAATGGATTATTTTTATTTAAATGTTAAGTTACTTACCTCTTGAAATAATGGTTTCTAAGCCAGTCCCATTAATGAAGGCACGTTTGATGGTCTGTGTTTTCACATCAGTCCAGTATAAGCGTTCCTCAAGCGCATCAAAATCTATGACTGTCACATCATCAATGTCAGGAACAGTGAAGGCTGTGATGAAGTTGAAGTATGGGTTTTCTATGTCGACCCCTCTTATTTCTGAATGCCTTGCATAGAGAAGAAATTTCTTCCTTTCTGTTAGAAAAAGGTAAACATCACTCCTCATCCTCTTCATAACTTTGCTAACAGAAGTCTACATTATTTGAGATCACTTGACAAATACATAAATAAAGTTTATATGAATGATTTAACATTTCTGAAAAACCTAAAGCCTTGTGACACTTGAGAAATAAAGTATGTTACAGAGTATAAAAATCACAGGAAAATACATTAATTCTGCATAAGGGGCATGTTACTACACCACTTAATCAATATGGCCTTGTGAATGCCTACACAAAAATGTTAAAAATTGTATTCTAAAA
The DNA here is from genome assembly GCF_033815535.1 of Pezoporus flaviventris. NCBI lineage: Eukaryota > Metazoa > Chordata > Aves > Psittaciformes > Psittacidae > Pezoporus > Pezoporus flaviventris. The sequence continues at coordinate 11,889,020 of NW_026892549.1, forward strand.
ATTTTACCCCACTTATCCCAATGAAAAAAATAAATTACTGTTTAACTTGCACATCATAACAGATATTAATATACGGTATCTCAGGAGAACAAAGTATCACTAGAACACAGAAGTTTTGCAAACAACAAAACTGAGGAGAAATGTCCTAACATATGTGTAAGCAGTGAAATGCACAGAGGCTGGAAATTTTTTCCCTACAATAGCCTTGATACAGCATTGATACAGCTTTTTTTTATTGCTTTTTTTAATTTCCTAAACATTATTAATCAACACTGCAAAAAGTTATGTAGTACAAGGTTTTACAGATAATAGACCATTATTTGACAGTTCAAGGGCTTTTATAATTTAAAAACTGTTTATTGAAATTTTTCATAAAACTCCCCTGCAAGGCTGCATGTCTAATATTTACTCTTTATTTCATTTTCTTAATCCTTGAAAATGAAACTAAGACAACTTTAGAAGAATAGGTAGAGATCTAAGTTAGTAAGTACCTTATTGTTATTCAGCTTACCTGACTCATCATTGCCTGATGACACACTTTAAAGTATAAATCTTTCTGTTTTACAGAGATAAGTTTTACTAATATATCATACACATAAACAATAGAAAAAAATGGTTGCAGTAATAAATACCAAAGCTCCACACACCTCATATTAGAGTAAGTTACCAATTCTCAAGTGGATGTCCCTCTAAAATATATCATTAAAATGCACTGTATAGATTGTTTTTAAGATTATGTATTTTAATTTGTCCAGTTCAAAATTCTAAAATCAATACAATTGTCAGACTTTAGGAGGAAAACTTACCGTAACAAGTTTTTTTGTCTAAAGATAGTTTCATTAGATGTGGACAGGCACATGCAGCGCTTCTATTGTAACTGATCAGACACATGTGAGAACATGGACCTCTGCCCTCATTAGCAGAACATGGATTGGGAGCTAAAATTGAATAACAAAACACACAAAATATAAAAACAATTTTCTGAAACTAGGGTTTGTCAAACTAGCATATGCTACATGGGTGAGAAAGCAGTGAAAGTTCTGTTTGACAATAAACCCAACCTTACTGATTAACTGAGCTCATGCTCTATAATCACTTTTTCTAGGCCAATATTCAACTGTTGTCCAAGCATTTTTTTTTTCGTTAGGATGGCCACAAAATTTATCATCATAACTTCCTGAAGCCTCTAGATAAAATTTCCCAGAACGATATTAATTTTGAAGTATTTTTATAACATTTAAATGTAAAGAACTGTACACACCTAACCAGGACACATGGGGAAAAATGTTAATATGGAACATTTCCAATTTTTTGCAAAAAAAAAATTCTCCTAAGTGTAGCGTTGTTCAAGTAGCTTCCTGTAGTTCACTGATTGAACAGTATGTGCTAAAACTGCTTTAAAGAGCAGAAAGCAAACTGACCAGAGAAGACTTATTACTCTTACAAAACTTGGAAACCATTATCTTCTTTCATTATATACACCGTTCCAGAGCACTTCTGAAGAGACATTCCGGGCATAAACAGAAAGTAATGTTGATTTTTCCACTTAGCAAAAGAAAACTTAGAAAATTAACAGTGATGAAAAGGGAAGTGGGAATGACTGACTCATAAAGAGAAACGTATAATTAACAAAATCAATTAGTTTAGAATATATTATTCCAATGCTGTGCTAGCCTGCAATATAAGTAATTAGATAACTAGAGAAATCCAATGTATGAATTTCTTTGCCATATAAATTTAGCTCAAACGCAAGCACTAAAATATTAAGACAAAGTCAGGGTTTGCTTTATTGAACCATTTCTTTTTCATCAGTGCATGCCTCCTTAAATTTATCCAACAACTCCTGAATCCTTTAACTACTTCCTAGTCTGGCCAGTGCAACAGGAATAATGAAACTTTCAAAACCTTGGATAAATAGGTTAATGAAATTCTATCCAGCATCTTCCATCATTCTATTAAAAATTCACAGTCTTTTACAGATTTTTGTAAATTCATTCCATTTGTTGCTTTCAAACACTTGCAGCACTGGAGGCCATGCTACACTCTTGCAGCCTTTGTGGTCTCTCCTGTTATTCAAACATTTATTACAAAGAAGAACCCCGTACCCTGTCTGTCAGCTCTTCTAAACCTCTGACAAAAAAAATACCTTATTATTCTTATGTGATGCCTATATTTGATTTTGTCTTTTCCAAAATTTACAATAGAGAAATGTTTACTTAACATCATCACTTTTCTTGTATATGTAGTAACAATGTGAAAAAATCTGGGGTGATGTCTTTTAATATGTTCACAACTATCCCTATGAACTACACATAAAAAAGGAACATAACTTAGGGTTTTAACAATATTGTGAAGGGGATCATAGAATCATTTAGGTTGTAAGGGATCTCAGCTCATCTAGTGATTCAACCTCCTGCATTGTTCAGCATTCTCAACACTGGTGTCAAGTGATTTAAATTTTAGTCATACATTTTGTGAAACTGCATTTCCTTCAATTCATTTACCAATACAAAACCGTAATTTCAGTGGAACCTCAACCTTTTTATATGCATTCAACCGTCTGTGGCAAGGATCTACTTAGGGACTAAGAATTATAATCTCCTGTCTTCCTGTGATAAGAGTGCATAATGTTCTTCTCTACAGAAGTTGCTATTTCAGTATAGCATTCAAATAGAAGTACATACAGAAAAAATGCTGGTTAATGATTGTGTGAAAGAAAGAGTTGTGGTTAAAGCTTGCTACAAGCATCATTAAGAGGAGACAGTAAAATTTGTCTACTCTGTGTCCACATCACGATTCCTTTCATTAATCACAGAATATAAAACTAGTGGGAAAAAAAAAAAATGTTATAAATCAGATGTGTTTCTTTCCACACGCATGCACAATTTGAGAAGTAAACTACTCTAATCTAAAAAGTACTTATACCAGCACATATGTATATTCATATGTTCCATATTCATACCACTTTCACTAACAGCTAAGCCCATCCTTTACTTTCTAATAAAAACTAATCCTCTTGAAAGAAAATAGGTATGTCATTACTTTGACTCAGCTCTTTTTTCTTGTGTTAGATCTAACAGTTCCTTCTATTTCTAATGTGAATAACTACATAACCATTCCTTATTCACCTTCTCAACGCCATTTTATGATTTCACAGACCACCATCATACAGAAGCCTGTCTATAAGCTGTATTTCAAGAAGCATCAGCTTACCTGTCCTCATACAAGAGCCTTTCCCATACTCTTGATCAGCCTGTCAAGCTTCCTCAGTATCTTTTATATGATCTGTATACAGCACTCAAGATATGGGAGCAATATGGATTTATACAGCACCACAGTTCACTATCTGCGGTTCTCTACTCCTTTCCTAGTAATTTCCACTAATCTATGTTCCTTTTGATCATGGGAACCCACAGAACTGGCATTTTTACCAACTGGCTAGCCTTTTGCATTATTTAATTGTTTTCCACTGCTGATTGCTTTTCAATTTATTTCTCTTACAGTACTATGCACAGATACGCATATGCCACTCTTCGTCATCTTGTCCCCTCTTGACTGCTCTCTAAAAGATTATCTAAACAAAATATTTCTTTTTCTTGATCATTAACCCTTAAAGAACCTCTACAGACATTCTATCACCAGTTAAATGAACAGATACTCTGAGAATCTCTGAATATGCATTCACTGTGAACCAACTCATTCTCCCTGTTAACATTGAATCTGTCTCTTCTTGGCATCAGATTTTAGCTAGGCAATTTTTTAATCTTACACTGTAAAGGTGCACAACATGATTAAATTCAGCCTACACCTTCAAATATATGCACTACAGCTACATCAATATAAAACTTTTAAGTTGCTGACAATCTGTTCCTACTCATATTTAAAACGAGTTACAGATCTTATTCTCTGCTCACTGTCAACACTTTTTCAGGGCAAAAGATCCTTCTGCTGTACTCAGTCAAAATCTTTATATGACCTGATTACATCTGATTATTTTAGCATCAGTCTCTGGAATTTGCAAGTTAGGTATGATCAGAGAATGCATTAGTTCTACAATACAATACGTATTTATTTCCTATATTCACTATTTCTATTTGAGTTTTTAACCGTTCACTTGAAGAATTAGTCAGTCTACCATCTAACAAAAAATTAGATATTCAGCATGAACTAAAATAAACAAGAACACTGTTAGGTCAAAGTGAGTACAATTCTTCCTGATACTCTACTGGTATATGGTATGATTGCTTTATGGTAATTCTGATGCTCTTCATAATGAATCTCTCAGTTTCCCACCCATCCCCAGTGTACAGTTTGAGGTACTGCAAAAAACAAACAGAAAAATGCAATTAATTACGTAAATTACAAAATAAGACAGGACAGCCAGGAATAGCTGACCTAAAAAAATCATATTGGCATACTAGGCAGATAAGAAAGGCAGATGTAAAAGAACAAGTGCTGTAATGCTATGGTATTCCCATGGGGAAAGGCCAAAGGCAATGGTACTTTCAGGAACAGGTATTATGCTTTATAGAAAGCTTTCAAAAAAATCAGAAATTCACAATTCAAGTAAAAAAAAAAAAACAAACACGTCAGTAACAAAGGATTAAATTAAATCCAAGTGTGAAAAGCTATGCAGGAGTTAAATGACAGTGACTGAGAAATAAAACGTCTGATAAATTTCAATACATGTATATGAATACACAAGGGAAAAAAAAAACAAAAAAAAGCCTCAAAAACCGACCCTGTCCTGGGTTCAGCAGTAGCGGTCATTTCTCTCCTTCTTGGTAGCTGGTGCAGTGCAGTGTTTTGACTTCCAGCCTGGGAACAGTGTTGGTGAAGCCGAGGTTTTCAGTTGTTGCTAAGTGATGTTTACCCTGACCAAGGACTTTGTGAGGCTCATGCTCTGCCAGGGAGGAGGGGAAACCGTGAGGAAGCAGAGACAGGGAAGCAGAGACAGGGTGCCTGACCCAGGCTAGCCAAAGAGGTATTCCATAACACAGCACGTCATGGCCGGGGTGGGGGGTAACTGGGAGTTACCCGGAAGGACACGGGCTTCTGGGTGGGACTCGTTTCTTGGCCGGTGGTACTGTATTCTCTTCCCTTGTTATTTTCCCTTATCATTGTTGTCGTTGATGGTAGCGGTGGTGATTTGTGTTGTAGAGTGGTTGCTGGACTGTTCTTGTCTCAACCTGTGGGAGTTGCACTCGTTTGATCTTCCTCCCTATCCCTCCGGGAGCGGGGAAGGGGAGAGCCCCAGGGGAGGGGCCCTCGATTGCTCTCAGCCCGGCACCACTCACTGGGAGTGAGTGAACAAGCTGTCTGGCTAGGGTTTAAACCACGACAAACCCCCAAATCAATCTCAAGTTACGCACATGAGAATGAGCACTGAAATAGCATCCATATCTACAGGATAGTTTTCTGAAGCAACAGATTAATTTATATTTATGAAACTGCTGTCCAATACTCCTCTTATTACAAGAGGTAGAACACACTGAAAAGAATTATTAGCATTACGGTTAAAACAAGCAAGACTGGGTCCTCTCTCACACAGTGCAGCTACCCACCAAAGCCAGCTGCCCAAAAAGTTACAGGCATCAACAGTTTATGACAATTCTGAATTCAACCAGGTAAGTTCAATCAAGAAGAATCAGTCAAAGGCTTTAACGTCTTTGAAGCACATAGATACCATTTTAGGTTTAAAAATCACTGAGCTTGAGTTTACTGGAAGCTGACAAGGAGGACATAGGAGGAACATGGCTGTTACCTTTCCAAGGTCCATACTTTTGTAGGTGCTAATTAGCCCTTGTCAAAGACAGAATGCTGAGTTAAGACAAAGGTATTACAGAATGCTCTTAAAATTTCTAAAACAAAAATGGAACTTTTACAAGCCACAAAGGAATCTTAATTGAAAGTTCAGAAAAATTACATATATTTTGCATGATCTATAATACATACACCAAACTTGCTGCTGGCTTTGAAATAAAAATAATATATACAAGTAAGCTGTGATAAAATCTGAAAGCAATAAGTTTTTTACATACACCCCCCCACAAAAAAAAAAAAGCCAACACTTTGCTCATGTGCATCTTAAGCTATCTTTCTATAAACAAGTTACTTTAAACAGCTGGCAATTCATGCCTCAAGAGAATATGGTAACAAAACAGTGCTATCACATTAGATGATTTTCATGCTTTAATTACTTTTTTTTTCATGTTTTAAATTACTCCAATTTAATTAATTGGAGCCCAGTGGCACCAATATACTTTATATTCAGCAGTTTTTGTACTACTTGTCCTGATTTTTAGACTATAAAAATGATCTGCAAAAAGAAAAACAATGCCATGGCCCTGGTTGGTTTTGTGTGATCCTTCCAATTTACTCATCACTATCCTCAGTAGTACAGTTCTTGGTACAACTCCTAGTGCCTAAAATAGAAGATCTTGTTTTTTGTAGCAGGTATTTTTTAAAAATACAATGTTAGCTGGGAAAATATTCTTCCTAGAAAACTTGTGTATGCTATGTTAACAGCATTCCTGATACAGATCTTTGATTCTGTGAAGATGCATAGATCTCAAAGTCGTATTTCTGAGATGTGACACCATTCTGCATTAGGTCATGAAGCCTTCCACAATCCCGTGTGGTTTACTGAGAGAGGAACCTATCATCCTTGCAAATATCTCACTATAACTTCATTACCTTAAATTAGCATCTGTCGTAGAATAAGTGAAATAACATTGCTTTAGGCTGCAGCAATTTATTTAGCGCTGCTCTATTTTATTTCAATCAAACTAAGCTGAATATTATATTTTAAAAGCTAATAATCTTTCATGCACAAAGGTGACATAGATATATACCTATGGAGCTGAGAGTACAAAATGTCCTTCAGTGCTATATTCATATTGACATTTTGCAATGTAAATCTACTGTTAATTTTATTTTGGAATTCTAAACTGAATGCTATCTTATTTCATTTATTGCAAAATTGCTACAAATTTGGAAGAAAAAGTAAGAGCTAATCACACAGTATCACCATTTTTCCCTAGCTCCAACAAAGCTAGGTACTGGGAATTTATAGAAATAAATTGCTTCCATTGAAAGACAATAGTTTAGAGCCCAAAAGGCCACCATAAATTGGAATCTGATGTTGTCTACATCATAAAATAAAAGCTGCAATTACAAAACTTGATATTTGATCTTCTTGATTCTGGTACATAACAGCTGAAAACTCTTCTACAGATTATACCTTGCCTTGAGGCCAAGGTATCTGTAACTATGGAATACTGACTCATGTCTCCCAGGCTGTAGTCTCTCCCTGAACACATTGCCTGGCCCCAGTCCAAACAGAAAATTGTTAGCTTTTTTTCTGACAGCAAAAAATGGCTAACGGGAACTCTACTGCAACTGTGAAAACACCAAATACAGAACACAGCTCCTCAAATCCCAAAGCTGAAGAAGGGATTAATTATAAAAATAGCAAAAATCATTGTTTGAAGGGGGTGTCCATAGACGTGTATTTACTCCACCCATATTTTAAGATCCTGGGCCTACACACTCTTTTATCCAGAAGTGAGACTGCTTTGTTAGGATGGTACCCTGGCCTAAAAAGTAAATTCTCCTAAGAGAAGAAGCAGTAAAGCCCAAGAACTTGACATCCACTGAAAAACATCAACATTCTTCTTTGATGTAAGTTCATTATTATTTTAAAATAAAACGATCACAAAAGGTAACCTGACATCATATATTGCGAGGTAGATTAGTTGTTCACTGAGAGTCCTTATCACAGTAGTTGGTGATTCTAAGCATGATGACAAACAGTGAGTTGTATTCATTGCTCTCTTTTTTCCTGATGCATGCTATTAGAGAGCATTCTTCAAATGTGCAGGGAGAATTTTACTTGCTGGTAATCATTTACATTAGAGCTATATCCATTTTTGTATGCATAAATAATGCAGAACTTGGTTCTAAGACATTTATAAAGCCAAACAAAATAGTAAGGATTTAATGCTTTCAAATTAAGATTGCTCAGAACTGACTAACAAGACAGTCTGAATAAGCTTACTGAAAGTACAACCCTTGAGTGACAAGAAAAATAAAGTATCATTTCTCAACATAAAAAAAAATTACCCAAGTATACGTGATACAAATTTTAAAGTAGTTTCTATTGCTGTGAACTCTTATCCAGAGATCACAGAACATTCTGTAACTAATTGGTGGTCATCCTCCAGTAGCATTTTTTCCTTTCCTATATTTACATACAGATTAAGTCACTGTCTTTTGTTATATATCAAAATAAGAACATTCAATTTTCTTTTCAACATCTGTATTTTGTAGGGCACATCTCAAGAGCTTCTATAGCTCAAAGCTATAGCTTTATACCTAGATATGGCCCAGCTGTGCCCTTGTCCTGGTTTCAGCTGGGATAGTTTTCTTCCTAGTAGCTGGTACAGTGCACTGTACAAACTTCTGTCACGAGTCATGGACATCTGACTCCATCTGGATCTTTGCATAACTGCCCAGGCCATCAAAAATCACCTCCAGTATAGCTAATTCCTTCAGGTACTGGATACCTTTCTCCATGGCCATCCATTTGCCTGGGTGACATGTAACATCATCCCCTTCTATAGCACATAAAAGTTTGATTAGGCAGGGCCAGCTTGACTGGATCTTCAAGCAGTTGACCCAGGTTTTCCACAATAGGACTGCTGTGGTTTAACCTTCCAGGCAGCTAAACACTGTTGGTCGCATATTATGTATAACCGATAGGAGGGCAACTCACCTCATTCATTAATCATTACATGTTCTCTTTTGGATGATCTCTTTTCTTGTTTACAGATAACCTATGAGTTATTGATATAAAAATACAAAATGCCTGCAGAGACCAAATTCTTCCCTCCAATGGCTGATACAAGTAATTAAATACTTGCTACATGTGTATAGGAAAGCTATATTGAAGAATTGGACTATCTTGAGAAAGCTGGCATTTCAGCCATAGTTGAGATCAATACTCTAAAGCATGTATTTCAAAGAATGGGTTTTGAAATTGTCACTAATCTCATGGATATGTCATCCTGTCCTACACTCAGTTTTGTAATTTTAAATTTATTTTAAACATCAGTGTAGCTATAGTCGTATCAAAAAATGTCACTTCATTCAGTTCTTCATTTTACATGGGGATCCACTGCAAGAACTGATCTCCAAGTATCCTTCCAACAAAATCAGAAGTTTAATCGGGACCGTTTCCTTCTACTCAGCATCCTACCTTACTCTGTCATTACTACTTAAATAACGACCTCATCCTCATTATTTTACATTGAATAAAATAAAAAAATCTGACTCAGAAGCTCAAGGATGCCTAGTAAATGACTATGTACCAGTGCTTTCCAACTATTTCCATTAATCTTTACGATTCCCAAGCCAGGGGTACAGGGACTTCGAAGGGGTCAACGTTTAAGAAGTCAGAAAATGAGGAACTATAAAGCTCAATTAAAATTCTCTTTTTTTTATGATTGTAGAAGTGGAGATAACTGTAAGGAAGAAGAATATTGCCATCTGTCTGCATTATAATAAGTATCTTGGATTCATCTCTCCTCAACTGTACAGCAGCTGGGGAAAAAAGGAAGTATGATGGGAGGCAGGAAGATGTTTTTGGACCAGTAGTAGTGGGTGTATCAGGATGAAATCACAGCAAAATTTGCCAAGTCCCTCTACAATTCCTTTGGATTTAATTATTTCTTATGGTATTAGCAACATGCTTAAATACAGTCTATATATTGCCATAACAAGACAGAAAATATAGAGTGGAAAATAATTTTACATCAGTTAAATAAAATCTCTGTATTTGCAATCCTCATAATCCTCAGAGAAGTAACAAATACAGTTATACTCTAGAAAAATACTAGATGTGCAACTAATTGGATACTCTGATTTCTTTCTTGGTCCTTATAAATCTGCACACATAGGGCTACTTAAATCAATAACTTTCTTGACCAAATATTTACTATCTGAATGACCAATTCACTATTCAGTGACAAAAATCATTTAAAGCTTCAGCTGAAGTTATAAGAAAATCATTAGTCTTTTTTACTTATGGGACAGACACTGTAAATCTGTCTCAAGGAGCTCAGTTTTATGATGTTCCTGCATTTTTCATTAAAAATTAAATAGAATATTTTATTAAACCAAAAAGATAAAATCTAGTCAGTTTTCAAGACTGATATAGTTTTATCTTAAATTATAGTACCTGAAGATGACTAAATACACAACCACTGTTGTATCATTTACCTAATGATGAGGTCTATTGGGTTTTTGTATTGCTGTACAACTTACCATAGTTGTACAGCACTCTGGTACAAACAGATGTTACACTATAAAAGTTGGTAAAAAATTGAAATTGAAATACATACACATTAAGAGGTAAGCTTTATACAGATGAAAATGTGAAATTAAAAGTTACAAAATAACACAACAAGAAATAATTACAGAATTTCCTATTACTCAATCAATGTATATACCGTGAACTTCCCTTCAGTTTTGACTGTTACCCACGCCAAAAATAAGTTTTGATGTTTCTGGAATTTTTAAGCTCCAAACTCATGCCTCCAATAGGCCAAGTTCATTCTCCCATAAAAGACATACTGTGCTAATTTGAAATTGAAAATCATAAATGTTATTTCAGATAAAAGTTGATAAGGGAATAGGATATGTTTTGTAAAAGCGTCAGTTTATGGACAACACCCAGTTAGGGCTATTTAGGTAGAAAAGTAGATTCTGCCACTGTGGTCATCTAAGTTATGCAGTCTTAAGAGTGAACAAGAAGGCTGAAAAGCAAATAGACAAGTGAATGAAAAAAAATAAGACATATTACAGCACGGAATTAACATTTACAACTAAAAATTGTATTCACAGTTTATTTCAGAGAAAGGTTCCTCATCCTCTGCAGAGAAGCAAGAGAAAGAGAGTGAACACTGTATTTTTCCTTCTGTTAGACTAGTTACTAGTTTATTTTTTTAAAGTTAAAAAAATAAGTTGGAACTTTTAAACAAACGTGGTTCTGCACTAGCTTTGTAGCAGATCAAGATCAAGAGACTAAATGGGCAATATTCACAGGCACTGATCCTGTAAAGCTTCTGGTTTGAATATTCTATTACCATCAAAGGAACACTAGTGCTGAATACAACACTTACTTAAGAATTGACAGTTTAAGGCAAATTCATATACAGATATTTGTATATTAAATTAATATACTAAATTCCCTCCCCCCCAAATAATAATTAATTATTTTACAAATAGTTACCTTGTGGTTGACGACTTGGATGATATATCTGAAGATCAAATGGCTGAGCACTTGTCTTTTGTATTACAGTGACATTTTGGCCAGTCCATTTATTGGCTTTTGCAAGTGTATTGGTCCTCCAATCTGTCCAATAAACTTCACTCCCGTACAAAGAAACGGCAAAAGGGTGAGAAAGATATTCATGACCCCTTATAATCTCTATCATGCTGGTTCCATCATATAATGCAGAATAAATGGCATCTGACCTGCAAGATAATCCCAGATTTAAGATTTCATAAAAATAAAATGAAAATCAACACAACCATTATGATATTATGCAAAATGTATAAAAACCTTACTCTTACATACTAATAAGACCAAAGAATGATTAAAGTACAATCATTAACTTCAGAAATGATTTAGTTCATCTTCTTTAACTAGGAATATGAAATACTGGTTTGCTTGTATACTGTTTTTAAACTCAAATTTACCTCCATGTTGTGAAAATACAGCAGAAAAATCAGTTTCCATTCAAAGAAACTTACAGAAAAAACAGAGAAATAGCTTGGGTCTTCCACGTGTAAGTGTCAGAGAGGACATATGTACAGATGCTCTCTAAGGCCAGGAGCCATGGATGATACCGCAGCTGGCAGGCAGAAGCTTCGCTGTTAAGGGGGACATCCTACTGACCCTGGGCAAGGTGAGCAGAGCAGGCCACAGGAGTGGCAGCCTGATTCAACCAACAGTCCAAATCACCAGAAAAGTTTACGATGACAAGACAGGACTGGACCAAGAGGACCCATTGCCACGCAGTGCTGTGGCCAGGCAGGAGACTGGTGGTGTCACCTGGACAGGGTGTGAGGTCCAGGGAGGAGCTGAAATGGTCTCTTGAGACCACAGGCTGGATGTGCACTGGAAGGTGCCCAAGAAGCCTGGTCAGAGCCATAAGAGCCTGCTGCTACAGACCATGAAGAAATTATGCATACTAGTAACACAAGTAAAGAAATGTACATACTGTATGTGCACCAGACTCTTTACATACATACTGTATACTCCACTTCCATACATAGTAACTTACATTCCTACACTGTAAGCATGCACTTACAGTGTAGTTCACATTTCTGTATGTAAAAATAAGGATATATAAACAGATAATCGGAATACTGTTATCACTTTACCTGGCATCTGTCCACACTATTCTTTTTTCAAAGTGATCTACAGTAAGGCCGTTAGGCCAGGCCCCGGTATCCATATCTTTGTATATGATCTTTCTTTCTGCTCCGCTCATGGAAGCGGATTCAATGCGAGGAAAATTTGCATCCCAGTCTGTCCAAAACAGGATTCTGGTGAGAGCAAAATGAAAATGAAAAGAGACACAAGAAAATATTAAAGCAAGAAGAATAAACTGAAATTATTATTTAAGACAAAGAAAAATGTTCAGTCAAACATTTTAAATGAAAGGAATAAACAGATTAATCTGGGCAACTATATAAATTCCTTGAAGTAACAGAGTAACATGGAGGTAGTATTTCTTTATTAGTGTTAGAACAATTATTAAGTCTCAAAAAGTTTTTTTAAAACTTTAAGTTTAATAGTGTTCCTTTTTCATGCCCATTCACACACATAACAGCTTTTCTTGTCTTCTATAATTACAAACTCATCTCATTTAAAAAAAAAGACAAAAAAAAAGACAAAAAAAAAAAGACAGTGATCCACAGATGAGGAGGGGAGAAAGAAAGAAAAGTATTTTGAGGCAGCAGGGATTAAACAACAGGCCAAACTAGAGATTTCCACTTAGTCTTCAGAGTGATGCAGTCAAGACCCCCAGATTTGGGTATGTAACTAGCAGATTTTATACAGATTAATCTTGCTAAGAAAACTGAAAAGACATGTTGCACGGTAGCCTGCGTTATGTACCATCTGCAACTTTTTTCTAATAAGGTAAGCTTTCACTAGTACAGCAAAGAAGTTACTTAAGTGACAGAAGCAGTGTCACCAAAAGGCCCAAAATACACTCTTTACTGCTCTTACCCTATTAAATTTTTAACTTTTTTTATTTTTTGAAGGAAAAGAATGCCTTTGATATGAAAACTTATGACTGTTGTAAAGACTTAACTGCAGAGAGTCAGACTGCAAGAAAACTTTTGACAAGCAACACTGGCCAGAATTAGTCCTTAACATATATTATATAAGGACTCTCCATTTAGTGTCTATGAACAGTACCACAATCTATATTTAAACAATAAGGATAAGGGTATAAAGAGGCCTTTCTACCAAATTCCAATTCTCTCTCCCTGGGTGAGGGTCTCTTCTCTCCGTGTGCACACGGTGTGTACAGACAGCCATGTGTCGGAAGCTGGAGCCAGACAACAGGTTACAGCACAGGGTGGGAGTGACCTGTGATGACAGATCACACGTTTGGGTGCATGCAAACAGAGCAACTGAAACTGCACATGTCAGCATGTGATCGCTGTCAAAGAGGAAAGCCAGGCTTAACTGGTGTGTTAAGCGTCTAAACTCAGTTACTGGAGGAATCCACATTACACGTGTATATTTCCCATTAATAGACCTTCATCCTTAATAGCCAGAGCAGTTAACAGGATGGTATCATTGGTGCTGCTCCTTTGTGCTGAGAGTTTCCACCTGTGTAGACCTATGTTTATCTATAGATGCATCTCTGTGTGTGTGGACTGAGAATACATGCTCAGCCTCACTGCAGACTGGAATGCAGCTTCAGCAGCTGTGTCTCCATTAGGACTGCATAAATCTGTTATCCCAACACAACCATCCACTCTGAATCATCAGTGTTTGCTCATATTTATTTGTGAGAAGATTGAGGAGCTGTTCCCATCTGAGTTCAAAAATTTTATTCTTCTCTCACTTCTAACAAAATGTAGCATGCAATTGCTTCTAGATTTTCAAAAGGCAGATTAAGATTTCAGTTTCAGGAAGAGTGGTGATCTGATTTTTTTTTTTTCCCCTCCCAACCATTTAATTTGAGCAACTTATCTACCAAGTCTTCTGCCAACAAGATGCCTCTTTTTAAAGATCTCTATAGATAAGTAATGCACTCTGTAAATAAGCTTTCTAGCATCTGAATTGAGAAGCCAGCATACTTACTTGCTAAAGCATATAGCTCATAATTCAGAATTTAGGTCCAGAAGGGACCCTCAGGTTCCAGAATCTGGGGCCGTTATCTACTTATATTTTTATGTCTAAAGCTGTGTTTCTGAAATAAATATTCAATGAAGACAGATAATAGATCATAGCAGGTTCTTGAGCAAAGCTGAATATCATAACTGCAAGCTCTTTGAAATTTATATTATTGTTGGCCAATTTTTTTTTCCCCTCTCAAAGAACAATAATTGTAAGAAGAGGATGTAGCTCCTGACCAATACGTTTTAGCCTCCCTAAGTGGATCCACCTATACACAATATTGTATAATGAGGTTTCTGTAATGAGTTTGCAATTTCATATAGCCTCAAAACACTCCTCTAACTCCAAGAATCATAACATTTTTGTAGTGAAAGACTGAATTTCAATACAGAATCAGAACTGACATGTGGCTCAGTAGGGAGTTTAGGGTTCCATGAACAGTTTCACTTCCATACCACAACTTCAGTCAATTGACTTAAATTTGAACACAAATGGTTTATATGGCTCATTTTTGCCCTGCCAAAAAATGAGGCTAATTTTACAAGAAAGAAAAAATACCCTAAGCAAAGTTTTAACAGTGCTTTGTTTTACTGTGAAGATTTTCAAATGGAATTGTGAAATACTTTCACATATTTGATGACTGTTAAAATTATTCTTTATGCTAACACAACAAAAAATGTTTTCCTGTATTACCAAAATCAGACAATTAGTTCAAGCATACTTTTCTGAAGCACCCAGTTTTGACCTGTTTTAATTAATATCGTTTGATATTATGAAAATATTCTAATTTTTATTAGAAACATTTAATTATGACAGCACTAGATAAAATACATATTCATGGTAGTAGGCTGAATCTACTACACTCAGTTGCTTATGATGAAAAATATTCTACTTTATAGACTACCCCTTATGAGTAGGTAGAAGAAAATACTGACAGAAGTTGGCAAGCACTGTCTTCACTTTAAAGACGGAGAACCAAACACAAAAGGTGGGATTTACCCCACTCAACTTTTAGTGTTCCAGTAACCTCTAAACTATACTTTTATAACTCCACTAAAACCAAAACCCAATCTCAATCTCTAAATGGGATGAATCACCTTGGCAATACCTAAATCTGTCCTTTAACCGCACAGGAAAGTTAGACCTAGTTACTATCATCCACATCATGATAGAGCCTTACTATCATCCAAGGCTCCTGTTACATCCACAGTAAAAAATTAAACAATCACATAGCAAGAGAAGTAATTTGCCAACAAACAGATCCCTGTATCACCCAACTTAGCTTTTCTTGACCCTTTTCACTGGTGCAAAACAGAGTAGCAATGCATTGTATTTCACTCAAAATATTCTTTCAAGAACCATTACAAATAAGAACTATAACTCACAGGAAAAAAAAAAAAGAAAAAGAAAAAGAAATAAAACCGTCTCACATTTAAACCTCTATCTTTAAAATACTTCGCAACACACACCAAAATATTTTTTTTTTATAATTACCCATATCTGGGATCCAAAGCAATAGCCCTTGGATGCTCCATAGCTCCTGCTATTAATGTTGTTCTTAAAGTGCCATCTAGTTTCGCTACTTCAATTTGGTCCAAATTACTGTCTATCCAGTATATGTTTCCTGCAATCCAGTCTACAGTGAGTCCTTCAGGTGTGGCCAGGCCATGTTGAACTACCACCTCAATGGCACTAACACCTTAAAGAGAAAAAAACAAAGACAGTGGGGGTTAAGTCCTAAAGAAGTAATGTAGAGTCTGATACAGTGAACATGGATATACAAGTCTATCATACGCTCTTGGAGAGAACTGCTGATTAATTTGATGGATGATACTACTTGTTCCATGTGACTTTTTTTAACAAATGTGTAAAGAAGTACAATTCCAGTAGTGTACAAATAAACATCCACAGTAATCAAATGTTTGTTCGATGCTTTAATAAGTAAAGTTCTTAAACTTTCAATAAAGGTCAGAGATCACACATATAGTAACACAGGAAGATTTGCCTTATTACCAGTGACCTCTTTTGCAGCACCTGGAAAGTATGTGCTCATGCTTCACTTCCTAGTGACTAGACAAATAGGCAGAACTCCTGCAGCTCTATTTCAGTTTTTTCTTAATCAGAAAAAGCGAAAACCTACAGATTGTGATGAAGCTATAAATCACAGGGAGAACCCTGTTTGGACAACATATTGTGAAAAGCTCACACAAATAGCCCTACTTAGTCACTACCTACTAACAACTGTTCCCTATCAATACTTCCTCTGGAGGCTCTCAAAATTTTTCACATAGAGGGCAAGTACATAAGCACTCTGGTAGCCCTCAGGACCTTCAGGAGGGCACAGTGCTTCTTGCAGATGCAACTCTTGACAATTCTTGACAGCTGCAAGACTGAGGGAGTAAATTTAATTTTATTTTTTTAATACAGCACAAAAATTAGTTGGGTTCTGGTACAGTGTGATTATGTTACATGGTGACAGTAACACATACAAACACCACAGCCACTAATGAAAAGTAGCAAGTCTTCAGCTGTCTTTATATACTTAACATTGTAGGATATTTCTTTCTTGGGCTGGATCTGGATCTAATACAATCTATTAAGGAGAAGAAAAAACCAGAAAAAACACCTAAAGGTATTGGAGAACATATGCATAAATGAACACATGAACTTTTTCAGAAGCAACTTAAACATGCTTATCCTGTTAGTTCATGCGGAATGGAAACACCTGAATATACACTTCAACAAAGAACATTTTCTAGAAACCCTTTGTAAATATTAGGAGATTATATCAAGTTATAGGCCATAATTATGTCACCAGGGCAAAGAACAAGTCTATCTGAATGCTATAAAATTATGAAACAAAATCTTTCACCTAGTGAGAGCAGATAAATTATCAGACATCTGGTAAACTCTTACACATTTTTAATAAGGTAAAGGTAAATTTAAAAAAAAATTAAAAAAATCAATATTGCAGTCATTAGAAAAGGAAGGAGTATCAGCCCTTTTCATTTGCCATTTTCAGCTCCCTATACACTATTCTAAGAGGAAACTTTTATACCTTTATAATGTTTATAGAGTTGTTTTCTAGCTCTATATCAAGCAGAATTTAAATATGCACCTTCTTAAAATCAGAATGTCATCACAAAATCTGTTTCTATGTATGGTAGCTCAGTTACAAATTATCAGGTCTAACAACCTGTATTTGCAGTTGTTCTTACTATTGAGAAATTAAAGATTAAATTCATACCTCCAGAGAGCTTGCCTCTGTAAATTTTGTCCTCTACCACATCTGTCCAGTACAGTAAACTCTGACTGAAATGAAAATCAAGTGCTATTGTGTTTCTTAAACCAGGAACTAAGAGGCTGTAGTCACGTTTGTGAAGATCAATTTTTCTGATCTCATGTCGAATAGAAAAAATTATGAAAGCTTCAAATGGATCTGGAAACAGAAGATTATACATTTCAAAAGAATAATAAAAAATATATAGTTACATATAGATATAGATGACAACTGGAATAAGAACAAAACCAGAATACTTTGTCAGGACAGATGATTAAAACAATCACCTTTTGATAACGATTCTTTCAAATACATTGTCAGTCCCACAGACTTCTCACTTCTCCCTTGTAGCATTATCTTTGATCCCAGCTAAAGATGTTAAACATTCAATTCAGCAACATTGAACTCAACTATTGACCCATGCTTTGTAGCTCTACCACAAGTCCATAATTAGAGCCTTAAAAAGTCACGTTACCAAAAAATCAAAATGTTTTCTTAAGTTTCATAAAAAAAAAAATCCATTAAATTGTTCATTGTTTCAAATGCCTGTTAGTTGAAACAATTTCCTAAACACAAATAATCTACTTTTAAATATAATATACCTTGTGTTTTCAATTGATGTGCTTAAAAAAAAGTCACCCCAAACTACCAAGCAAGGAAAGAAATGAACATTTTACACATTTATTGATACACCTCATCACACATACAACTACCACTAAAGTTCTCCTTCGTTACTCAATTAATGCTAGACTATTTGCATCTGTGAGTTTATATAAAATAACATCTGTGAACATTCTCTGCGCAGGCCAACCATACTATAAAATTGGCTTTTTATTATAGTTCTTACATATTTTAGATTAGGAAAGGTTTTTCAAATCAGTAGCTGCAATAATAACAAAAAAAAACCTGATTCTGCAAACTGTGGAATTAAATAATCAACTTGGTATAACCAGTTTAATAAAGAATTTTTTTCACACAATCCTTCTATGTGGGAAAGTAGCTTTCTTTCCTTCCCTCCCTGCCTCCAGTCCCCCACTCCCACAAATACCCCTTCCCTTCGCCTTCTTTCTCTTAGAGTGAAACAGAAACTATACTGAGTTTACGTTTTTCCATAGAATAAAACTTCCATTTTATACCAAAGACAGATTATTGGCAGTTTATAGCAATAGTCAATAATGCATTGTTCTAAAATATTAAAGAGTTGCACAAAAGGATGCATATATACCTCTTTTCAGAAGGATTAATTTCATGTTCTTCTCTTGATGACCACTACACACACAGATTAAATTATCTATGACATTTTAAATTAATCAGGTACTTCAGCAGAGCTATATTTCTGCTCTTGACATTCTTGTTCACATTCTGGCTTGGACTTTCCAAATGATACCCCTATTTGTTAAAGCAATGAATGACTTTCTGTAAAGCCAATTTTTCAAAGCTCCACAGTAGTTAAATAAATTAATGATGAACAGGATTACTGATACTAGTAGCTATTTCACAAGTACCAGTTATCTGAACCTGAGAAACACTTTAATAGCACTTTCCGATTTCTGATAAAGTGGCAGTTATTATGCAGGAGATCTCAGGCTACTGACATACATTGGCAACCCCAATGCATAAGAACACACATGATGGACATTACCAGTAGTTTCTTTAACATTTCTCAGTAATTAAAAACACAACGCAAAAAGGAAATCCAATAAATCTGTGCTATGTTGGATGGAGTTTTCCATTTAAAGTAGAGGAAGTCTTATTTAAGCTCTACATCAAGTAGATGTACCTACACTGCAAATTATTAAGTACGCCAATGAAAAGGACTAGAGTTCAATTGGATCTTGACAAATTTAAGGTACAGGAGTTAAGAATGTATAAGAAATGGGTAAGAAAATGCGTAGGCCAACTAATACTTTGTAAACATTTCATTTGTTTGGAAATTTTGGTTTAAGAAGTCATATGGTGCTTTTTTCACTTTCTTTCCCTTCCCATAACAATGCAAAGATTCAGACTCTTGGTTATTGTGGCTGATATCCAGTGAAGTCATAGATATGATATCACATAAAAGAATAACTGATATTGTGATAAACAAAAGACACTGCATTGCAGTACAAAATTTCTCTGGAAAGAATTCAGAAAGACAACAGAAACCAGTTTACATAGGTTCCTCTATGATAAAGCTATTTAAATGTAGCCACATGGATAGCAGCAATTATTGCCTAGCTGGTGAGTTGTGATCCAGAGTTCAGCCACCACTTTGCAATGTAGCAATCAATCACCGCAGCCTGGACAACCGGTGTCTAGAATTTTACTTATTACTGCCCAACTCTCCCTATTCTTATACTTGCAGTAAGTATCACATTCCAAGGGTAATAAGCTGCATAAAATTGAGTATATAACTGATGGGATACCAGATCTGCAGGAAATAATTTAGAAAATTAGATCAACAATGGCATGGCGCTGCAAATAAGGTCAACTAAAGGTTTGCATCTGAAATAAATATGACATAATCCTTCCACTCCTTTCACCTAAACTTTGGTGAAGACAGGCTACAATACTGTCCTCTGTCCTGAGTACGGCTCAAAGAAGAATATGAATCAACTACAGGAATGCAAGAGGATATCATCAGGTGTTGTAAGAGGTCTAGAAAGCATGGCCTGTAAGGAAAGAATGAACAATTTGGAATTGCTTAATCTGAAAAACAATGGAATAAGATGATGAGTGCAAGCACACAAAATTCTCCAAAGACATAAAAGGCTGATGAATTGAAAACAGGAAAATCTTGTTTTCTATATAAATAAGTAAGCCAAGGATTAAAGGCTTAAACTGGAGCAGGAAGACTCAGAAAGACTAGAGGGGGGAAACTTAAGGAGTGTAAAGCACTACAGCATCTCACTCCTGAGAAACTTGGAGCTCACCACTTAAAATGTCTTGAAGATCTTTGAAAACAGAAAAACAACAGCAGTATTAGCCTTTGATCTTCCTTCTACCTTATCATTCAATGACTCTGTAAAATGAGCTATATTAAAGCTATATTTAGAATTTTCAGACTGAATTGAAACAGTTTTAACATTATGCTCCAATCACCCTATAAAAGAAAATAAAGTATCAAATGGCTGTAAGAAAAACTGAGAAACTGTAGTCTCACTTTTCTTACTTTCCAGCACATATGAATGTCACTGTGGGTTGTTTGGTTTTTTTTTCCCCCTTAGATTCCAAATGTTGGTCATCTCTATTTGCTTAAACTTAAAGTTTGTTTCAATTTTGTTTCCTCCACCAGGTTACTAACTCGGTCTTAAACAATGTTTTTCATTTCTGTAACTCATTAAGAATGCACTTTTTGAATTACTGTAGATGTCCATAAGAAAACAAATCAGACTGGTTGAAAGCCACTAAGAGTAAGAAAAAAGCAATATCATAAGAACTTTAACAGCAATGAATTGAAGTTCAAACATGCAGAACTGCAGCGATATACTAGTAAAGGAGGACTTGATAGTCTACTATCTGAACAACATATGTTCCTGATCTCATACTGTATTAGTAACTATTTACATATGATAGTAACAATTATGGAGGCACAAAGACTCAATTTAGAGATCATTCTGGAAATTACAACAACAGTCATTCCAGCCTGATGAATGTAAATCACATTCTTAATGAATTAAAAAATAGCTCTAAGGCACAACTTGTGATTCACCAGCATTTGCTAAAAAGCTCTTTAGAAGAACATCCATGATATAAACATAAATTTTAATTACTGATTTTTTTGCAGAAGAAAAATATTTTTCTTGCATCCAATAGATGCTTTGGCAATAAGTAATTTACGGCCTTCATTACTACTGTAATGAAGCTCTAAAATGTTGTATAAAGTAGCTCATTGTCAAGGCAGATTGATTAGATTTGCCTTTTCTGAAATAAGGACCATTAAGTTGGCTGCAAACTACTAAATCTCAGGTGACCAGCAACAGGAAACTTTGGCGTTTATTTCTAGCTTTCACATAATCATAGAATCATAGAATAGTTAGGGTTGGAAAGGACCTTAGGATCATCTAGTTCCAACCCCCCTGAAATGAGCAGGGACACCTCACACTAAACCATGTCACCCAAGGCTCTGTCCAATCTGGCCTTGAAAGACAGCCTTACAGACTCAGAATTTTTTCATGTCAATCATCTGAGGAAATGCTGAGTATCTGGAATAAATCAAGATGATCTTATTTATGGTATCTACTGAATAATGAACAATCTGAATAAGTGACAGTTTGGGAGACATTTCTACTCAGAATTGATAAGATACTATCAAAGAATAAAATTAATACAGAATTAAAACATAAAAAAAAAATCCTTAACTAAAATTTTGAAAATCTAGAGAGCAAAATCAATGCTATTTGTAACTGTCTACAAGGAGGTAAAGATATGGTGGCAGTTTATATTACACATACATGTATGTATTTTATACACAACACTGCACTTGAAAAACACACCCCTAACATAGTTTCTAAATAATTTTGAAATCATTCACAGTAGTGAAAAATGAGGCGAATGCATTCCCCTCTCCTGTTTTGTTTTATGTTGGTTTCCTTCTTGATTAGTGAGCTGAAAGGCCTTACTGATGTCCAAAACCAAGAACCAGAACGTCACAGGTGAAAAACCAGGTTAAACTGTGAATGCTAACAGGGAGAGGATAATTGACTGTATGTGTGTGCATGAATGTTTAAAATTAAACTTCTGAACCCTCAAGTAACACTGATCAATACCACGATGTCACAGGCGGATCCACTTCTTCAAAATACATAGTGAATCCACCATACTATACATACATATACACACACTTATGTATATATATCCCCTGTATATTAAATCTACATGAAAAATTATAAAACTCAAACAACTTAGGAATTATGTGATATTGACATTCTTAGAAAGGCTTATATTGCAATACCACTTCATCCCGCATGAAGAATAGGGCCAGCTTTAATGAGTTCTTCATATTGCTGTCATCCACGCATTTGGACAATTCAAACCTATATTTCTTTCAAAACTGAAATAAACTCTCACTAAAGGGACATAACAGCTATTAACATCTAGAATATTAAAAATACATTAAATTTCAACTCACCAGTACTAACACAGTTTTCTCCATCCTTACTGAGCTTCCAGCCTTCATAACAGGAGCACTTGATAGTATTTTTATGCTGTTCGCATACTTGACTACACTTAAGGTGCCTGGTACAGTAATCCATGATCTCACAAGTTTTGTTGTCTATACTAAGACTGAATCCTGCAGGGCAGGAGCATGCAATTCTTCCTCCAGGAATCACAGAACATTGATGGCTGCATCCCCCATTGTTAAGTGAACATTCATCTGAAATAACATGGAAAAAATTTCCAAAACATTAAAAGCCGCAAGGCTGACAGGCGTCTAAGTAGCAGAAAATTAATTTTACATTTGTTAAACAGCTTTCTAGATTCAATTTTTTATATTATCTAATTTGTAAGTACTGGCATGGTAGCTTTACTGCATTACAATCTACATTATATACATATATAATCTACGTTATATGTATTGGCATAGTAGCTTTACTGCAACTTTCCAAGCTTGTAGCATGGCGGATGTACAATGTACATATATTTTCAGGCTCGCATGCATATTATTTTATTCAATAATAATTAAAGAGTGTCCATACAGAGTCAGTTCAAAGGCCATTACAGCACAATCATCTTCAATGGTGATCAAAACCTGATGCCCAGAGAAACAAGTGTACTTTCACAAATACTTCCCTACCTCCAGTGACTTGAGCTTTCAGGTAGAAGGCTTCAACTCTTAGTCCTACATATCCATATCACAAGCAACTTGTCAAAGAAATATTACAAATAAGAAGTAAAAATCAGGATTTCTTTCTCCTCATTTTCCAGTAAGATCAACTTCAGAATACTACTGCTGCAATCTGTCAGCACTCTCGCACTATATTCTGCAGGTATTTGATGATTTACAAAGCTCTGCTAAGCAAATTGGAGTTGATTTAGGAAAACTTTAAAACACCTGAATTAAAAGCATGAAAATTGTGTCTGTGAGAAAGTCTGAGAGTTTTGAAGCAAAGGAAAAAAAACAACCAACCTATAGAACTATTCCTTACCTCATAGTACTACTGGTGTTCAGGGTATCAATGGGAAGACCAAACTGACCTACTGTAGCTGGAAACCAGGCTTTTGGGGTGTTTTTTTCCTTTTTTTTTTTGGTACTTTTTAATTATTTTGTTTGATTTTTACAAGTTCCTAAAAGCCTTGCTCACTTATGGCAAGATGTATAAAATGCAGCAGATTCCTACAGACAAAATATTTCCTTGCCATTTAAAAAAAACCCATGAAAAACAACAAAACAAACCAAAACAAAATAAAAAATATACCAATAAGAATAATAAAGCCTTCTTCTAGCAGTCCTGTATTCAAATTTCATGTTTGGTCTTTTGTGGCTTTTTTTCTCATAAAGGCTTCAAGTTCCTTTGTGTGCCTAATGGCAAATGTGTTGTTCAACACCCCAACATCCCATCTTTCAGTTTATGGTTAGGTATGTTTTAAAGCTAGCTAATTAAAAAATGCTGAAATACCTGTTGACTAATAACACACCATCTAAAAGTTGAAACTATTACAATCCAAGCTTGGCCCTACATAGTAGCCGATAGGATAAAAGTGTCATAGTGGCCTGCTACTAGTAGGAGCATAATTGTTCAATCACAGAAACAGCAGAGAAATAATATAAATTATCTTACATTGTAATTTTTTTCACCTGGAGTCTAGACAGCATGAGATTCATATGTAGCTCTCAGAGGATTTAGGTCTACAACATAATATATTCCAGAGGAGCACTGAATTTCAGGTCCTCTCCTGCAGCACCATCTGCAAGACTGACCAGCAGAACAGGACAGTGTGAAGATCTCTCTGACATACCCTGCAGCTGCTGTTGCCCAGCTGGTGAACTCTGCCTCCTGTGCTAAGCAACTGTCCTTAGTCCAGTGCAGGATCTCCTAGGAATGACAGACCCTAGAGGGTAAAAATGTTTGTAAATATCTCCAAATGCTTTGCAACAGAATGCTGGAGCTTGGAAAACATCTTATGCAAAGCAAGGTCAGTGGCGAGAGGCAAACTGATATAATATGATATAATAATAAAATAATAATTATAAAATCACCAAATTTTTTCCTAAAGCTGGGTAATGTTCAAGGATCACTTCCCCAAGCTCAGGAGTGGTGCATCCCAACATAGAGGAAGTCAGGCAAAAAGACCAGGCGGCTTGCATGGATGAAGAAGAAGCTCCTGGACAAACTCAGACACAGAAAGGAAGCCTAAAGAGGGTGGAAGCAAGGACAGGCAGCCTGGGAGGAATACAAAGAAACTGTCCAAGCACCCAGGGATCAAGTCAGCAAATCTAAAGCCCTCATAGAATTAAAGCTGACCAGAGATGTCAAGGGCAACAAGAAAAGCTTCCATAGGTGTACCAGTGATAGAAGGAAAACTAAGGAAAATGTGGGCCCTCTCCAGAAGGAAATGGGAGACCTGGTTACTTGGGATATGGAGATTGCTAAGGTATTCAATGACTTTTTTTGCATCAGTCTTCACTGTCAAGAGCTCCAACCACACTGTTCAAGTCACAGAAGGCAAAGTCAGGGACTAGGAGAATGAAGAACTGCTCACTAAGGAAGCTGAAGGTACACAAGTCCATGGGACCTGATGAGATGTATCTGTGGGATGAGAAAACTGGCAGATGAAGGAGCTAAGCTACTGCCTATCATATTTGAGAGGTTGTTGCAGTCTGACGAAGTTCTCACTAACTGGAAAAGGGGAAAATAAACCCCATTTTTAAAAAGGGGAAAAAGGAAGACCTAAGGAATTACAGGCTGATCTCACCTCAGTGCTCAGCAAGACTGTGGAGCAGAACACTATCCTAAGGCACATGGAAAATAAGGAGGCGATAGGTGACAGCCAACACAGCTTCACTAAGTGTGAATTGTGCCTGACAAATCTGGTGACCTTCTATGCTGGGGTTATAGCACTGACATCCACCAAACCACAGCACTGGTGGATCAGGAAAGAGCAACTGATGTCATCTACCTGGACTTGTGCAAAATATTGGACACTGTCCAACATCACATCCTTGTCTAAAAAGGAGAATCATGGAATTGATGGATGGACCACTCAGTGAATAAGGAATTGCCTGGATGGTTATGCTGAACAGCTGTGGTCAATAGCTCAATGTTCAAGTGAAGACCTGTAACGAGTGACATTCCTCAGGGGTCAGTATTGGGATTAGCGTCATTTAACATCTTTTTCAGTGACAGGGACAGTGGCACTCAGTGAACCCTCAGCAAGCTTTCTGATGACACCAGCTCATGTGGTGCATTTGACACACTGGAGAGAATGGATGCCACCCAGAGGGACCTTGACACGGTTGAGAAGTGGGCCTGTGCAAACCTCAGGAAGTTCAACAAGGCCAAGTGTAAGGTCCTGCATGTGGGTCAGGGCAGTCCTAAGCACAGATACAGGGTGGGCAGGGAACAGATGGAGAGCAGCCCTAAGGAGGAACACCTCTGGGTATTGAATGAAGAGAAACTGAACATTAGTCAGCAGCGCTCTGCAGGCACAAAGCCCAGAAAACCAGCTGTATACTGAGCTGAACCAAAAGGAGACCTTAAGCTTTTGTAGTTGGAGAGAGCTGCAGATTAGCTTATCCTTTCATATATAGCAGAGCCTTTTAAATTGTTTTTCTCTAGGAGTATTTTAAGGGGTTAGGAAATTAAGGAATTACCTAAGAATTATGTTTTCCCTTATTTGAAGAAAACTAATACTTCAAGCACAAACCCACCATGATTGAAGTAAAAAAATCATCCTATGAGCTACTATAATAAAATTTCAGTAAGATAAACATGAGATCTGTTTTTTAGGTAAAAAGTATTATGACAAACAATAATAGCAATAAAACAAGAATAATCAAGAAAATGTGTCTAAAAGAAATACCACAAAGGTCGCCTTCATCAGATCCATCAGGACAATCTCTTCTCCCATTGCAGAGCTTCTCAGGCTGTAGGCAGATGGAGGTATCATTAGCACAAGGGTATTTTGGTGGTCCACACATATAGCCCTCGCAATTATCCTCATCAGACTGATCCTCACAGTCAATATCGCCATCACATAGCCATGCTTTGCTAATGCATCTCCCTTGGAGAAAAGAGACAATAAACACAGGAAATTAGACTGGAAGCAAACTTTAGGAAAAAAAAAAAAAACAACCTCAGTAGCATTACACAGATATTTGGTTTTATTATGCTTGCTATTAATAGTACTTTCCTCTTAGATGAAAAAAGTCAACTTTTACGTATACTCTGAAGCACCATCCAGATCAATGTTGACAGCAATTTTCCAAACAACATCAATCCTAGCTATTCTATGCTGAACAGAACTGCATACAGGCAGGACACAGCTTCATAATCTGTTAAATATTACAAATTATAATAAAAAGCTTTACATTTTTTTTCTTTTTAATTCTGCTTTTTTTCATCTCTCTTCTTTTATCTTCTAGTCCAAGAGCCTGCCATAGGAGCTACGTTTCAATGTAAATCTATTAGCACAGGTTTCAGAAACAAAATCTTTCCAGAAACGATACACAATACATTCCCAGATTATGACAGGTAAATGATCATCTTTTAGATGTAAATTAATTACAGCAGATGAAACTTCCTACATGATTTCAGTTTTATCAAATCAGGGTTCAAATCCTTTCTTTCACTCCTCCAAAGGTGGAGGGAGAACTTTTCTGCTGATCATCAATGTCTAGAGGCAGCCTCTTAATTAGGAAAGGAGGAGTTATCTTTAAAAAAAATACAGGTATTAGATTAGCATCACCCAAAACAGGAATTTTATTAGGTGAAAAATAACTGAGATTAAGAATGCTACCACTTCCAGGGGTGCATCTGTGAGTGCTCTCTCTCGTTCCAAACTGATTTCCAGCTCTCAAGCATAAACTTGTTACTTGCTAGCTACAACCAGTATGGGCTAGTTGTAAATTTTGATAACACCTAGACTGAAGTGGAATGTACTTTATTCTTTGAGTAATAGACAACAGGAAGAACCACAGGTTAGGAAGCTTGGGCTGTGCTCCTGCCTATAAACTAGTTAGAGAAAATCAGTCCAGAATGGGAAAGAAGATCCTGGAAATGTCTAGATCCATTGACGACAATGCTGGTGGATGCCCAGGGACTGACCAATGATGCCTGAGCCTGGTAACTGCAAACCTTTGCACAGCATGAAATGACACACCTTTCAGGCCCCTCTTCCCAGTTTAGCAACAATCCTCCAAATAGGAAGCTGAGACTGATCATGACTTTGTGGGGGGAGCAAGCAAGTCATTGTGTGAAATAATCAATTGGAACAAAACGCTGTTTGCTCTTTAATGCACGTCAGCGTCACGTCTGCTACAGGCAGCCTTTTACTTCTGTACTATGACGATATAAAACCACCTCAAAAGGGATTCTTTATTGCGTTCCACACAGTGTAGCAAATGTCCCTAACTGTAACTCTACTATCTGCCATGATACAGCAGCAAATTTCAGTTTTCTTTAAAGGAAATATTTGCTTGAGAGTAACATAATGCTTTTCATTTTATATTTTAGTCATCTTTTAATGGGAAGGGTGCTAATGTCATCAAAGAGTGACAACAGGGCAAAATATAGCAAAACAAGAACAATGAAAAATTTATGTTTCTGCAGCACTCACAAAGCATATGTGAGACTGTTTTCACTTTCAATGAAGAAAAAGAAGGAGTGAAAATTTAGGATCAAACTACAGTGAGTGTGGTTTCAAGCAACAGAACATCATTTTGCCAGTGCAATCACCTGGAAAACTTAAAAAGTGTCAGTTAGAATGAAAATAAAAAGTGTCAATTAGAATGAAAAGCTTTCACCATCTTTTACAGGGGCCAAAGTCCCAAATACCCTACAATGAAAAAAACAGAATTGCACAGACACAAGAAAACAAAGTTGCATGCATGATATTTTTGTGTTTTATCATTAGTTGGAATCACAAGCATTTAAAAAAAAGTGCCCATATTCTTTATTATCTTGAGATAATTGATTTTTATATATTATTATAACACAGCAGTAGAATGAAAGCTAATGGAAAATACCATCATCAAGCAAACTAACCAGATCCCAAAGTAAACTGACATTGCTTCCAGTACAGCTCCAAATCTGTTTTTTAACCTTTTATACATACAAATGTTTACAGAGCAAATCAGTTTTACTGCCTTCCTCTTACTTTAATGAAGATATGTTTTATAATGAAAGATTAATCTTCTACTACAATAGCTATGACATGTTCTTAAGTAGAATATATATTCAAAGAAATAATCTTTGCCAAAATTATAAGAGATGGACTTAATGAAGTATTATGACAGTCTTGAAATAATTCCTTACTACTCACTTAAGCATTTTCGCTTTACTGACTGTTACTGAAATTTACATTTTTGGTTTCCAGGAACATTTCTAGTAAGATTCCACCATATATTAACTGTCTCAATTGATCTATCTATTCTTTTCCATGGCTTTTTCGTGTAACAGAAAAATATACATAAAGTAATGAATCAAAATTTCTGAAGCAAGTAGTATGTGGGAAAGCCACATCAAAATGCTTTTCCAACATTTTTTATTTCCTACAAATATTAGTAAGTATGACAGAACTAACTCTTTATATACTGCTCATTCTTTGTTGGGATACTGAGCCCAGGAAGTTTTTTAACTGATTATATATTTTACTGTAGGAAAACTGCTTTGATGGAGTGTTATTGCATTCAGCTTCATCTTACTGTTAATTCTTGCTTCCTACATCTGTAATGCCTTCCTAACTTACAGAATGGACTCAAGCTCATTTCCATCAAAATGAATGTTCTGACACATTTAACTAAATGTCATGATGATAAATTGATGATCTTGCTTGTCCTGTAGAACACGTCTGAGACTTAGATTGAACTACATTCTTTCAAGAAGATGGTAATTTCTGTGTTTTAAAAGCTATTAGTAGACAGCAGATGTTTATGCATGTCTCCTGGATGAGACAGAATTAAAAAACTCAAGGCCTAAACAAAACAGCTGTTGCCACAGAAAACAAAAGAACTATGAAATGAGAATAAAACCAGCACTGGAGCAACATGCACAATTTTCTAGTTTACTTGCTATGGTGTTTTCTTTTTATTTAAATTTTTAGTGTCAACTAAATCCACTTCTCAAGTGAGAAACTTCATCATTTTGAACAACCACTATGTCCAAAAGGGTTATGAAAGTACTTGTACAAGATATACAGCTCTAAAGATCTAATGGTGAGAGAGGAGACAGAGCAGGCAGGGAACAAGTGGAAGCAACACAACGGGGTAAAGACACCTTATGAGCAATACTCTTTCCACTCTTTGAACTCCTCCATGGATCCTGTTCTGATATTCTTACTAAATCTTCTCCTCCTTAACAACTCCTCTCATGCCATATCTCTCCACAGTAACCCTTTCCTCCTCATGAGCACCGACAATCTGTAGGGCAGCCCTACCAATTTTTTCATCAACTTCTTTTCAGTATTGACTTCTTTCCATTCTTCTCTATTTGTCGCATACTTGACTCTTACACTTCCATCCATCCAGTACAATTGCTATTGCTCTCCTCTTCCAGTATCACTGTGATAACCACCCACCCCTTCACTTCCACTCTATATATTTTCCTTATGTTCCACACCAAAGAAATCCTACTTCTTCCCTCATCTTCCCTGCCCCCACTCCAGTATGTTATTAACATATGAGAACATGTGAGGAAAAAAAGGGTAAAATAATAGCCCACAGGGTAGCAATAAAAAATGCTAAGATACAAAATTAACTGTTTCTTAAAATAAAAAGCAGCAAGTATGACAAATACACATTACAGTTGAGATCAACTGCTTACTAAACTAAAGTATATATGGCTCTTGCATTTTTAAAAAAAAGTACTTGATTATGATCATTAGAGTAATTAGATACTTTCCAGCAATACAAACTTTAAAATGATAGATTTATGTAGTGCATAAAACTGAGCCTATATTTTTTGGAGGACAGAATCAGAATTTAAAATAGGAAGCTAGCTCTTCTTCTAATCTAATTATGTCTAGTCTAATGTAAAAGAATACTAATCTAATTTAAAAGTAGAAAATAACTGGCTAGAAGCAGCCCAACAGTAGTCAGTCTCAATCAGGTATTTATTGCATCTCGGATACTACTGCTGTGCAAACTCTACTGTATTTTTCATCACACTTCACCACAAACAACCATGTAATGTTCTTGAAAAAATTAGAAACGTCACTCTGAAATCTGTTCACTCAAGTGCCCTGCAGCATTTTGGCTGCCTTTGGACATCACAGCTCAAGACCTGCACAGGTCGGAAAGTTCCAGTGAGACCAACAAAAATACTAAAGGTATAAAAAATCTAAAGTAAAACCAGAAGATATGCAAGGGGAAAAAAAAGTATTTGTTTATTCAATAAATAATGTGGTTAAGAAGACACATGACAAACAGCTTTCATATTCAAAAGACTTTTATACTGGTGAAAAGATGAAGACAATCAACTAAAATTGCAGTAAAGATTCAGATGACGTATTAGGAAAAAATGTTCAGCTATTAGAGGCACGTTACAAGAAGGCTATCTGTATAAGTTATAAAATATCCACTGTTGGATATTCTAAAGTGTGTATCAGAAAAGAGGCTAGATATGATGGGTTTTCAAGACCACCATTACTCTAAAGCAGATAAATCTTTGGCTAAAGGCTGACAAATGCTGAAATTGCAATATGACATTCATGCCTGTGGCATTGTGACAGATTAACCACAGCCAACAAAAAATACAGTAAGAAAAGACCCTGCAGCTACTATTTACACCTATAAACCTAAAAAGAAGTAAGCAAAAAAGTGGGCAGTAACATTTCACCATTGCTGTTCTCACCGTCACTGCCCTCAAAACGTATTGGCTCTTCTCCCTCCCCACCCATACACACGTTCCCACCCAGACCCATCATATTCTTTATTAGGAAACCAGATGACACCACCAAGCATTCTCTAATAGAAGAATTAGCCATTTTCTCGTCGTATGAGCAATTCTCGTAAGTGTGGAAGCCAGACAGTATTATTTCTTTGAATAATCCACAGAGAAAATTATGTGTATTCTGAAACCTGAAAGAATCATGACAGAAACTATTTCTCAGAAACCCATTACTCCTTTATTCTACTATATGAATACTACTGAAAAGTAGCTAAACAAGAATTTGCTTTTGCTGTTTTCTCTTCCAATGCATTACTAAGATGCCTGCTCCAGAAGAGTGATTTTGCTCCTTCCCAGACTGATGGAAGAAAAATAGTGAAAGAAAAAAAAAAAGTATTAAACTATTACTATTGATTTCTAAAGTGATGCTTTCACACAACCAATAAGCTTAATTTCATCTTCCTCTCAATCAAAGCCATATACCATTGAATTTAGCAAAAGCTTGATGACAATTTTATTACTGTATTTATATGTGGCAGCCAGAGAAGTCACATTTTATGCTTCTTCCTGTAAAATAACTGAAGTATTGCTGTCCTTGTGCACAACTAAACATAGGTAGGTGTATAATGAGGCAATGCAAGTTTGAGACCTTTTCCCCATTTACGTACCAGGAAAGAGAAAGTACCAGGGAAAAAGTGTTATTTCCTGTGTCAGGGTTCCTATTAGCCTATTTCAGGAAAACAGACCTATTAAAAGTGAAAAATCTTTTTACTTATTGAAGCTGCTTCATTTAACAGCTTCTTGTTCTATACATCTTTATGGAAACTGTAAGAACACAAAAGGAAACATTTTCTTTAGACAAGATTCAGTATTCCATATTTATTTAACCATACATTACAATTTCTAGGATTTAAAAATCCAAGTAGCACCAAACCTCCAAGCATTTCTAAGACCTTCTAAAATAATTCACATATTAAAAATGAATTCTGTTCACGCTGTAGATCTGAATAAAGCATCTTACATCCATATTCACATACACTTTTGGACAGAGCTCACATAACCAGCCTGCAACATCTATCATGCTTAACTGTAATACAGGCATTAGAACGGGTTCTTCTCTCCTGTAATAATTATAGTTGCCTAATGGCAACAATAGTACTGCTTATTATATTTTGAATTAAATTTTGCTTTGAAAGTTGTTTCACCCCTAATACTTCATTAAGCTTTGAAATAAATTATTAAAAGATTAACACATTGCTGACATGCATTAATTTCTTCCTAACTGCACTGCCCCTTCAGAAAATGTTCCATCAAAGCATTACTTTGCAAAATATCCTCATGTAAAGACTGTCACATTCTTTTCACAAGTTTTAATGCAGTACACTTAGCAAAATTTTATTTTAAACATAGTCTATGTATTTTTCTTTCAACATGAAAGTTCTCATTTCCAGTGCTGCAGTTCTAAGTCTTTGAAGTCTTCTAGCTAATTACTTTATACCATTTAAATCAACTTATTCCTAGGGCCAAAGTTGCAAAATAGAAGAAAATACCTGGACTTTTAAGTACCAGTAAACGCTAAATTTAAATATTTGGCTTGATGTATTATCACACAGAACAGTTTCAGCTTTAAGTAATCTCAAACCCCATCTATTTTATATCGCAAACCCCATCTATTTTATATCGCAAATCATTAAACAGGTTAGGAGAAGTACGGTAACAGTATTTTTCTGGTATGACTGCAATAAGTAACATCATCTCACTAGTATTAAGCAGTATTCAAATAGTATTCACACAGACAGATGCACACACAATGAGTGAATGACTGCAAAACTTATATCCAATTTCATACCTGTACTCTTGCAGGAAAACTTTGTTTTTTCATCACACAGTCGTATAGTTCCATTACAGCCTTTTTCATCACTACCATCTTCACAGTCCTTTTCTCCATCACATCGCCACAACTCAGGAACACAGTTCCCATCAGGACTGCACTGAAACTCCTTCCCACTGCATCTTCCAGTAGAGGGAGTTTCTTAGAAAAATAAGAAATTACATTGAAGAATTTGCTCATATGTGTTTCTTCCATGCCAAGCCTACAACTTAGAATCCCCCTTCCTAACCAAAGCCAAAATCAAAAGTACTCAAGCATAACCCTCAAAACTCACTATTCCTTCGTAACTCATGACTCCAACACAAGCTCCAAGATGAGCTCTTTCTTATTCTGCTCTTTCTCCTCACTGCCATTCCACCATAGACTCAAGGTAAATACCAATTTGTTTTGGTTTTTTTTTTTTTTTTGCACTGCTATCAGACAAGAATGAATTTAGAGATATAAGGAGGACCAAGGCTGATAAAAGTTCTCCTGGTGCTTTGTAAGCCCATCCTCACACCACATTCCCTCCTCCTTCATTCTACTCCTTCCCAAAAAAGTGTATGTCCTAGTGGACCAATAAAGTTGTGTGTAATTACTTTGCTGTGGAAAAATCACTATGAGAAAAATAAGAGAAAAATATTCTTCCATTCTTATCTGATTATTTCTTATCCTTTGCTACAAGCATCCTCCCCTTCTCTCCCCATCCAAATGAATAGAGTGCATGGCATTGAAATGGGACTGTAGTCTGGTTGCAACATCTTTATGTTTCAGTAAGACCACTTGAAAAACAAAACAACAAAACCATCCCACACACAACAGAAAAATACAGATCAACAATAAGAGTTACTGCATAAAAGCCACAGAAAATATAAACAGTAACTTCAGGAATGTTGCTTACTGTCTCTTTATCTAGGCAGTATGTATCTCTGACAGGAGGAACATCATGTTTAGCACAATTTAGTGAGGTAAAACTACAAAACTTCTCTCAGTACAATACCCAGTCCGCTTTCAAATGCATTCTTCTTCTATGATA
Source organism: Pezoporus flaviventris (assembly GCF_033815535.1). Lineage (NCBI taxonomy): Eukaryota > Metazoa > Chordata > Aves > Psittaciformes > Psittacidae > Pezoporus > Pezoporus flaviventris. The sequence continues at coordinate 11,923,661 of NW_026892549.1, forward strand.
CGCTTCTCTATTACCATTTACACTTGACATATTTTCCATACCAAGCTTTACCAAGGTTAAAAGCATTTTCTTTTTTTCACTGACTAAAGATGGGTCCTTTGTAGCAAAGTATTCTCTGTGCCTGTATGTATGTTAGAAGAGAAAAAGCAACTAACCTTCCTTGCTGCAGTTTGTTTTGGTTTCATCACTAAAATCTCCACAGTCATTGTCACCGTCACATGCCCAATGACTTGGAATACATCTACCATTATAACATCTGAACTGATCCGCAGAACACGAGTGAACACAGCTTAGTTCATCACTTCCATCACCACAGTCATCATCTGCAAATATTATTATTTTAAATATAATAATGATAAAAAGATAAAAAGAATATGAATAAAAGATGCAAGGAGAAAGAAATATTACCAAGAAGGCAGGAGAAAAAATAACATCCAGTAAATAAAATAGAGTGCTTACTGCCTGCAGGCATAGGGTAAAATTATTTCTAACGCAAGTAATTCTTTAATTTACAAACAGCACTTCACTCTACCACTTTGGATAACCTAAAATCTTACTTACTCAGGGTTATTCAGTCACAGACACCAGCAAGCATGAAAAGGCTGTGGATTTTCTTAATTTCTTTACTTGTGTTTAACTACCCAGGCTTCCAAACAATATTCTCAGTGATTAATTAAGTTAACTTGGACAGTTAAGCACACTCAGGAAGCACTTCATATAAACCAAAGTGAAAATCTGATGTCAGAACTTCTTTTCAATAGTATTGCAAATGTTATTTCCATGTACTTGGAACAGTGCAAAATGGAGAGAGATGGCAGCATATAAATAATGCTGGTATGTAGTTTCCAATTACTCTATGTTTTAGTCATTACAAAAATATTAAAGACAATTCCCACAATTTGGTTGTGATTGCCAAGACAAGGAAAGACAAATATGTCAGGTAAATGCTAGAGGGTCTCCTTGCAGAGAATTTGAGCAAGCACACTGTGATAATTTGGAAAATCTGTCCATTTACGGCTATGAATTCCTGTCAGCCATATAAAATCTTAATAATAAGAAATGCTATGGTGGATGAAGAACCAACTCAATGTTATTAGGACTGGCATGACGTCACTCCCCCATCAAAAGCTCTGAGAGAAGGTTAATTTTAACAGCTGTCATTCAAATATGTAATCTTTCAGACAAAAGAACTACATTGTCTTAGACATCCCTCTCGAGCTATAGTATCTATTAAATTGAACTCACAACTAAAAAAATCAGGTACTTCGGTCACTGGAAGTATTTTGTTTTCTAAAACTAGAAAATACTTTCATAAGCAACAGCATTTTTTTTTTTTTTAAACAATCAAAGTTTAAATCACGCTTTATGATACAGAAAATACTGTTTGTAACTATTGACTGCATCATTCCTTCTGTGAAGCTTCAATATTGCTGCTTTCTAGGTCAGGTCAGTAATTTAAAAATACTGTATTCTTTGACCACTTACAAAACAAACCAGCAAATATCAGCCTCAGAAGAAAAGAGTGGGTATCAAAGCAATATTTATGCAAGATCTACCGTATCCATTGCAAATACAGAACACCTGATACTTGCCTGAATCACAGAGCCATTTGCTGCTAATGCATCTTCCATTTTTGCATATAAATTGACTTAGCGGCTCACACGTTGGGAATTCTGTGGAAGTGTTAAAAAAGAAATAAAACCTATTTAATGTATATCCTCTTTAATAATATTCTTCCACCTTCTTACATGCATAAATTACACAAGTGTATTGTATGAAATATTTTCAACTCAGAGATTTATATCTATAGAGGAGAAAAATGTGTAACACCAAAAAGAGAGGATAAAAAGGCTTTTAACTGTAAATACTAGTCCAAATGCTATCCTTCTTCAACACAGACCAACTGAAATGCATTATTCTTTGTCATATAATAGGGTCCTACATTCCCAACAGACCATGGCTGTCTTCACCACTGAGCATGCTAATATTTATGACTAATTACTAGAGCTTGATGACTGATACAAACCATATTTTCAATGTATGTATTTACATAAAAAAGTTCTCCAACTGCAATAGTACTGCCATTATAAGATGGAAAATGGAAGACTATAAAATGAGAAAGTTAAGTTCCAAGCAAAAGAGCATTCAAGAAAAAGTTATTGTACACAGACATTAAACATTTCCAAAACCATGGTGTCAGTATTTACATTTCCTCCAAGGATTCCAGTAAAAGTAGTAGAAAACTGAGATAATATAATTCATAGGGACTCATAAAAACACATTTCTGTGTAACAAATACGTATTTAATATGCTTCTGAATAGAACAATTTTTTTTCAGCTTCTTTTTCTTCTAAGACCTATCATACAGCTCATACAATTAACTTGTTAAAGAGTGCTTGCACCCATTCAGTTTGGAAAACACAAAACCAACTTTACAAAACCCATCAATTCGTAAGAAACAATCTGAAAGTCTAACTTGACTCAAAAGGAATAAGGAGGAGCCTAAATTCTCTATAACGACCGTCAGAACAGTCAGACACCTCTCAGTAACTGACACTAATGCAAACCAAAGATGACAACATGGCCAATCTGCCTGAACTGCTACCTAAAGGCAAGTTTGTCCTTCACTGAAGGATTTCAGGTTGGAAGTTCTTACACAGTACAACCCAAATGCAACAGAAATGTCCAAAATGGTGCACAGTCCTGTCAACTGCACCAAAACTGCCCAAGCTGAGAACAAATCCCCAAGTGTATTCCTCAGTAGGCTGCTCTAGCTACACTGGGTATTCTAGTGTTGCTACAACTGAAACAACAAAGATTTTGACAATTACGCCATGTAACTAGTACTGAAAAGGTTTTCTACGCTTTTAAACCATAACACATAAATGTAAAACTTCCTTAGGACAAGAAATGAATTAGTCTCTGAAGTCAATAAATTTCTGTTTGCTGTCTTTGGTGCAGAAAATGTTTTAAAGTTAACTCAAAAGATGGCTTGGTTTTTGTTTTTGTTTTTTGTTGCGTTCTTCTGTTTTGTTTTGTTTTAAAAGTCCAGAGGGAGTTCTGGCTTACATTCATGCATGAAGTACCAAACCAAATCATCTGTATCAAATAGTAAAATTTACAGATCACCAAAAACATTGAAAGACCGAAGTGATTAGTCTGCTTCAACACAGAAAAGGGTGAGAAGTTGACAGTAATGACAATTATACTCTGTCAATTACTTCTGGAAAGTTTTGTAGGTTTTTTTTTTTGTGGAAAAAACCTCCAACAAAATACCAAACAAAATACCAAACCCCACCAACAACAAAAATCTGTTCTGAGACAAACAAGGGAAATGTGCAAATATGATGGTACTTAGCTACAGTATACGCCTTAAGTGGCCCAAGCAAAGCTTGCAGCCATTTTTAATTTCACTTTTTAGCTGTTGTATGAATTTTTCCATAAATTTAACTCATACATTAAAGGTAATATTCCTGTTTGCCATACTGTCGTGGTTTAAACCCAGTCAGGTAACTTGTTCACTCACTCCCAGTGAGTGGTGCCGAGCTGACAACAATCGAGGTCCGTGTCCGTCTCCCCCCCCCGCACCGGGGCTCTCCCCTTCCCCGCTCCCGGAGGAACGGGGAGGAGGATCGAGAGAGTGCAACTCCTACGGGTTGAGACAAGAACAGTCCAGCAACAAATCACCACCGCTACTATCAGCTAAAACAATGATAAGGGAAAATAACAAGGGAAGAGAATACGATACCACCGGCCAAGAAAGCGAGTTCCACCCGGAAGCCCCTGTCCTTCCGGGTAACTCCCAGTTACACCCCCACCCCGGGCATGACGTGCTGTGGTATGGAATACCTCCCCGGCTAGCCCGGGTCAGGCGCCCCGTCTCTGCTTCCTCACAGCTTCCCCTCCTCCCTGGCAGAGCATGAGCCTCACAGAGTCCTTGGTCAGGGTAAACATCACTTAGCAACAACCGAAAACATTGGCTTCACCAACACTGTTCTCAAGCTAGAAGTCAAAACACAGCACTGCACCAGCTAACACAAAGGAAAAACATGACTGCTACTGCTGAACCCAGGACATTATCCACCCCTTATTCCATACCATTCACGTCGTGCTCACATCCCACATTTTCAATACACCATCGCTCTCCCACATATATACATCCATATACATACAGACCAAGAGGAAAAATTCATTTTCTTGGTGCATGGACCAATCCCTATAATGCTGCCGAGTCCATTCGGTCCATGATGTTCAAAGTTCATTCTCTGTTGGGATGATGGCTGGAGGGAAGTCAGGGCCAGTCGCTGGTGACCTGGAGACATCTAGTTGATGGGCTATAAAAGCATTACACAGCAGGCAACAGCATACAATTGAGTTCACTGGCTGTTTTTCCCTAAAATCAAATCCCCCTGAGGTATACATCGGACTTCCCCATCTTCCCGCATTACCCACCAAGTATATCCAGGTCCCTGAGCAAAAGCAATCCCACGAGTGGGTTTGCCTTTACCTGAAGCAGGAATAACCCAGACTGTCTTCCCCAGCAAATTCTTCATATGCACCACGGGAACTTTGTCTCCCTCTACAATATGTAAAAGTTCTGACTGGGCTGGGCCGGCCCTGTTGGCAGATCCTCTGGTGTTGACCAACCAGGTGGCCTTTGGTAAATGCGTATCCCAGTGCTTGAAAGTTCCCCCACCCATTGCTCTCAGTGTAGTTTTTAACAGCCCATTGTACCGTTCGATTTTCCCAGAGGCTGGTGCATGGCAGGGGATGTGATATACCCACTCAATGCCATGCTCTTTGGCCCAAATATCTATAAGGTTATTCCGGAAATGAGTCCCATTGTCTGACTTGATTCTCTCTGGGGTGCCGTGTTGCCACAAAATCTGTTTCTCAAGGCCCAGGATGGTGTTCCGGGCAGTGGCATGGGGCAAAGCGTATGTTTCCAGCCACCCGGTGGTTGCTTCCACCATGGTAAGCACATGGCGCTTGCCTTGGCGGGTTGGTGGCAGTGTGATATAGTCAATCTGCCAGGCCTCCCCATATTTATACTTCAACCATCGCCCTCCATACCAAAGAGACTTTAACCGCTTGGCTTGTTTAATTGCAGCACATGTTTCACACTCATGAATAACCTGGGCAATAGTGTCCATTGTTAAGTCCACCCCTCGATCACGGGCCCATCTATATGTTGCATCTCTGCCCTGATGGCCTGAAGTGTCATGGGCCCACCGGGCCAAAAATAATTCACCTTTATGTTGCCAATCTAAGTCCATCTGAGCCACTTCAATCTTAGCTGCTTTATCCACTTGTTGGTTGTTCTGGTGTTCCTCAGTGGCCCGACTCTTGGGTACATGGGCATCTACATGACGTACCTTCACCACCAGGTTCTGCACCCGGGCAGCAATATCTTTCCACAGTGCAGCAGCCCAGATGGGTTTACCTCTGCGTTGCCAGTTGCTCTGCTTCCATTGCTTCAACCACCCCCACAGGGCATTTGCCACCATCCATGAGTCAGTATAGAGATAAAGTACTGGCCACTTTTCTCGTTCAGCAATGTCCAGGGCCAGCTGGAAGGCTTTCACCTCGGCAAACTGACTCGATTCACCCTCTCCATCAGCAGTTTCTGCAACTTGTCGTCCAGGACTCCATACAGCTGCCTTCCATCTCCGATGCTTTCCCACAATACGGCAAGAGCCATCAGTAAACAAGGCATACTGCTTTTCACTTTCTGACAGTTTATTATATGGTGGGGCCTCTTCAGCGTGCACCACCTCCTCCTCTGGTGACATTCCAAAATCTTTGCCCTCTGGCCAGTCCATGATGACTTCTAGAATGCCTGGATGACTGGGATTTCCTATTCGAGTTCATTGTGTAATTAGTGCAGCCCATTTACTCCATGTAGCATCAGTTGCATGATGTGTAGAGGAGACCCTGCCTTTGAACATCCAGCCCAGCACGGGCAGCCGGGGTGCCAGGAGGAGCTGTGCTTCAGTGCCAATCACTTCCGAAGCAGCTCGAACCCCTTCATAGGCTGCCAGTATCTCTTTCTCAGTTGGGGTATAGCTGGCCTCAGATCCTTTATATCCCCGACTCCAAAAGCCGAGGGGTCGACCTCGAGTCTCCCCTGGAGCTTTCTGCCAGAGGCTCCAGGTAGGACCGTTCTCCCCAGCTGCAGTGTACAGTACATTTTTTACATCTGGCCCAGTCCGGACTGGTCCAAGGGCTACTGCATGAACTATCTCGCGTTTAATTTGCTCAAAGGCTTGTTGCTGCTCAGGGCCCCATTTAAAATCATTCTTCTTCCGGGTCACATGATAGAGAGGGCTTACAATCGAACTGTAATTTGGGATGTGCATTCTCCAGAACCCCACTGCACCCAAGAAAGCTTGCGTTTCTTTCTTATTAGTTGGTGGAGACATTGCTGTTATCTTGTTGATCACATCTGTGGGGATCTGTCTACGTCCATCTTGCCATTTTATTCCCAAAAATTGAATCTCCTGTGCAGGTCCCTTGACCTTACTCCGTTTTATGGCAAAACCAGCTTTCAGCAGGATTTGGATTATTTTCCTCCCTTTCTCAAAGACTTCTTCCGCTGTATCGCCCCACACAATAATGTCATCAATGTATTGCAGGTGTTCTGGAGCTTGCCCCTGTTCCAGTGCAGTCTGGATCAGTCCGTGGCAAATGGTAGGGCTGTGTTTCCACCCCTGGGGCAGTCGGTTCCAAGTGAACTGGACACCCCTCCAAGTAAAAGCAAACTGTGGCCTGCACTCTGCTGCCAAAGGAATGGAGAAAAATGCATTGGCAATATCAATCGTGGCATACCACTTGGCTGCCTTTGACTCTAGTTCATACTGAAGTTCTAGCATGTCCGGTACGGCAACACTCAATGGTGGTGTGACTTCATTCAGGCCACGATAGTCTACTGTTAGTCTCCATTCTCCATTAGACTTTCGCACTGGCCATATGGGGCTATTGAAGGGTGAGCGGGTCCTGCTGATCACCCCCTGACTCTCCAGTCTACGGATCAGCTGATGGATGGGAATCAGGGAGTCTCGGTTGGTGCGATATTGCCGCCGGTGCACTGTTGCGGTCGCAATTGGCACTTGTTGTTCTTCAACTTTCAGCAACCCCACAGCAGAGGGATCTTCTGAGAGACCAGGCAAGGTGGACAGCTGCTCAATTTCCTCAGTCTCCAAAGCAGCAATACCAAAAGCCCACCGGTACCCTTTTGGGTCTTTGAAGTACCCTCTCTTGAGGTAGTCTATGCCGAGGATGCATGGAGCCTCTGGACCAGTCACAATAGGGTGTTTTTGCCATTCCCTCCCAGTCAGGCTGATTTCAGCCTCCAGCACAGTCAACTCTTGGTATCCTCCTGTTACTCCAGAAATATAGATGGGTTCCACCCCTTGACAGCTTGATGGCATCAGGGTACACTGTGCACCGGTATCTACTAGAGCCTTATACTTCTGTGGGACTGATGTGCCAGGCCATCTGATCCACACAGTCCAGTAAATCCGATTGTCCCCTACCTCCACCTGGCTGGAGGCAGGGCCCCTCTAATGGTTGTCACAGCATTGGACACTTAAGTTGTGTTGAAAGGGATTATTCTTCATTATCACAGGAGCTGGAGTAAAAACAGCTCTTCCACTCCATCTGGGAAACTGCTCACCAGAGACTGAAGCCGTAGCTCTCATGGGACGATCAGTCTTGGCCCTTGCTCCCCTCTTCAGTTCACTCACCCGTTCCTCCAAAGCTGAAGTAGGTTTTCCATCCCACTTTGTCATGTCTTCTCCGTGATCCAGCAGGTAAAACCATAGGGTACCCCGTGGCGTATACCTTCTGTATCTCCTCTCTTGAACAATAGGACGCCTTTTGTTAATAGCTGAGACGTGTGTTGGTACACGTGAGGAGCTGGATAAATCAGATACATCGTCCCTCAATTTGTCGAGGTCCTGGGACAGTTTTTTCACAGCTGAGATGATGGAAGGAGTGAGATTGTCTTCGAACTCTCGGAGTTTATGAACCATTTCATCCACTGTTAGTGGTACTATGTCATTCCAGGTCACTGTTGCCAATGAATGGGCATATGATGACGGTGCATTCCATGTAAGTTTTCGCCACATGGGTCGTGTACATTCAACTTCATCTGGATCTATAGGTGTATCCCCGTTATTCGGCTTGATGTGATAGATCATCTCTACGATGGCCGATTCCCTCAGAGACTGGATGCCTTTGTCTATAGTAGTCCACTTGGCCGAACGACTCGTAACATCGTCCTTGTACGGAAACCTTTCTTTCACAGCTGCCAAGAGCCTCCTCCAAAGGCTGAGGGACTTTTACTCTCTTGCAATTGCTTTGTCAATTCCCCCTTCTCTAGCAAGTGATCCCAGCTGCTTGGCTTCTGTACCTTCTAGTTCGTGACCATCGGCCCCATTGTCCCAGCATCAGAGTAACCAGGTGATGATGTGCTCCCCTGGTTGACGGGTAAAATCTTTTCGCATATTCCGCAGCTCGGTTGAGGTCCGAGGTCGAGAAGTTACCTCTTCTTCTTCTTCTTCGTCATGTGATGATGACTCCTGATCAGATTCTGGACCGGGTGGTGAATTCATTGGTTCTTCATCTCGCTTCACCCTTTTTGCCTCCTTTTTGCTTGTTCTCTTGCGTACAGGGGCAACTGATATTGGTACGAATTGGTCCTCTGGTTTGGCTGCAGTGATTATCACTGTGGTTTCAGTAGCGACTGTACTTGTTGCTGGGGGTGGTGTAGCTACTGTGCTTGGAGCTGGGGTAACCGCGCTGTCTGTTGCGGTTGAAGTTTGAGCAGCTGCTGTACTTGCCAGTGGGGTAGCTGCGCAGTTCATTGCAGCCAAAGTTTGAGTAGCGACTGTCACTTTGCCCTCAAATCCGCCGACATTCTTTTCCTTTTGAAGGTGCTGGATAGTGTTGAACAAGGCCCTGTAAGCATAGGCCAAGCCCCAGCACGTTGCCGTGATTTGTCCATCTCTGGTATGGCCAGAATGACCACACACCTCATTTAAGTGTTTTACTAATTCGTCTGGATTTTGCAGTTGTTCGGTAGTGAAATTCCAAAGTACTGGAGGGGCCCACTGACCTAGATACTTGCCCATACTATCCCACACACCCTGCCACTCATGGCTGTCCAGCCTCAGGGAAAATCTCTCGGTCCTCCTACATCGTTGTTTGACCCCAGACAAGACCCAAACCTGAATCTGCTTAACTCTTGAAATCAGTAGTGGGCAAAACACACTCTGTATGCGTGTTAGCATGGTGATTCCCATCACCATCAGCAAACAAGTCTCAACAGCATTAAAAGGCCATTCAAAAAATTCAAAACTCTCAAATGCAAATGGTCTGGGGGGACGACTAGGAGGGTAAAAGGATGTCTCCTTCACAGGTTGAGCACCTGAGGAGAAAAAAGATGTGTAATTGCTAAGCACCTCCATCATATACCTCCCAAAGTATAAAGGTGGTGACCACACTGGGAACATAAGCCAGATCAGTTTCATGATCAATGATTCTATTGTATTACAAGTCATTACCATAAAGTACAATGGGACAAAAACCTTAGCCCAAGCCCCACAGCAAATACCGGATGGACGTAAGATATGATATACTGAAACTGTGAGATCAAGAGGAAAAACCTTGAGAGCCAATAAATCAGCATTGTGACGAGTGACTATCAATCCAGTCAGATCTGTTCTTATCTCAACCCCTCGTGCCCCACGTTGGGTGCCAAAAAGAACTGTCGTGGTTTAAACCCAGTCAGGTAACTTGTTCACTCACTCCCAGTGAGTGGTGCCGAGCTGACAACAATCGAGGTCCGTGTCCGTCTCCCCCCCCCGCACCGGGGCTCTCCCCTTCCCCGCTCCCGGAGGAACGGGGAGGAGGATCGAGAGAGTGCAACTCCTACGGGTTGAGACAAGAACAGTCCAGCAACCAATGTACAACACAAATCACCACCGCTACTATCAACTACAACAATGATAAGGGAAAATAACAAGGGAAGAGAATACGATACCACCGGCCAAGAAAGCGAGTTCCACCCGGAAGCCCCTGTCCTTCTGGGTAACTCCCAGTCACCCCACACCCCGGGCATGACGTGCTGTGGTATGGAATACCTCCCCGGCCAGCCCGGGTCAGGCACCCCGTCTCTGCTTCCTCACAGCTTCCCCTCCTCCCTGGCAGAGCATGAGCCTCACAGAGTCCTTGGTCAGGGTAAACATCACTTAGCAACAACCGAAAACATCGGCTTCACCAACACTGTTCTCAAGCTAGAAGTCAAAACACAGCACTGCACCAGTTAACACAAAGGAAAAACATGACTGCTACTGCTGAACCCAGGACACATACATAAATGCCTTCATGAATGACTACATGAATGACTTTCCATTCATCTGCCTAACCAAGACCTGTATAAAAGAGACAGAAACTAATTAAAATTAATTGTGATTATCCTGGCCACCACCCATGTCATGATTCTCAGCCCATCACAGTCTTTCTAAGGAAGTTCTGCAGTATCGCCAGTGTTTGCTTCTCACATCCCCAGTCTCCACCATCACCTGCAGCTCCCTCTCATATCCTAGAGGACCAGCACAGTAATTTTCTCCTGTTGTCCCTATGGTCTCCTCAGTACTCTTTTCCTTTCCTATGTTACAGAAAAGACATGCACATCTTGTAGCTGATTTACAGCCATGTCTGTGCCAACGGTCCTGAAAGCAAGAAGAAAAACAGAGAAAGCAAGAAAGGAGTCTCTTGAGCTCACACAGTACCCTCTCCACAGTGTAGGAATCAATCTCATTTCTCTCTGCTATCCAGCTGTATTGTAAAAGCTCTGGGTTTTGATACTTCTTTCACCCTTCTGTTATAATTACGAACTTATAAACATATGGACAGAAAAAATGACCACGTCTTGTTTCATTTAGGAAAGCAATAATAAAATAAGGAGGGTCTCTTCAAATTTTCTTCAGGAATGTCATGCTTCTTCACAAATCTGGTTGTATCTTTAGAAAAACTTTATGCATTTCATTTTTGCAGTCCTGCTCACCCCAGCTATATGCCAATATAAACATGCTTAACTTATTGAATCGATAGGAGCCTAAAGTTTACATAAAGACTTGTGCAGTTAAAAATCAACACTTTGCAATGGTAACAAAAAGCAAACCATTATTTTACTTTTAATATTAAAACTTTTGAATACAAGAATTTTAAACTGTTTGATACAAGAAAATATATATCACTAAATAGATCAGCTAAATAAATGCCATTAGCATACCCATTAGCCATCAAATCAAAAGGGAGAATGAAAAATGAAGTATATGACACATTTGGACAACCACAGCATTTGGGGAAAAAGAGACAAGATTCTAAAACATGAAGCATATGCAAAGTTTGGCCAAACTGAAAAACAGCAGCCCTGAGGAAAAAGGTTTGCAAGTGTTGGTTGATGAGAAGCTCAACATGACCAGGCAATGTGCACTCACAGCTCAGAAATCCAAAGGTATCCTGGGCTGCAACAAAAGTAGCATGACCAGCAGCTGAAGGGAGGTGATTCTCCCCATCTGAGCTGCTCTCAGGAGACCACACCTGCAGTACTGCAGCTCTGAGGCTCACAGCACTAGAAGGACATGGGCCTGCTTGAGCAAGTTCAAAGTACAACCAGAAAGATGCTCAGAGGGCTGGAGCACCTCCCCTATGAGGACAGGCTGAGAGAGTTGGGACTGTTCAGCCTGAAGAAGAGAAGGCTCTGGGGAGACCTTTGAGCAGCTTTCAGTACCTAAAGGGATAACAAGAAAGCTGGAGAGGAGCTTTTTAGAAGGGTGGGTAGGGACAGGACAAGGGGGAATGGCATTAAACTGAAAGAGGGTAGATATAGATTACATATAAGGAAGAAGTTCTTTATTGTGAGGATGGTGAGACACTGGAACAGGTTGCACTGGGAAGCTGTGGCTGCCCCATCCCTAGAAATATTCAAGCCCAGGTAGATGGGGCTTTGAGCAACCTGGTCAAGCAAAATGTGTCCCTGTTCATGGAAGGGAAGTTTGAACTAGATGATCTTTAAGGTTCAACCAAACTGCTTTTTGATTCTATGAACCAACTTTTGATTAAATGATCTGAAGAAATATTCTGTATCAGCTGACAGAATACCAAACAAAGCACATAGGCAGAAATTACAAAGATGAAATTAACATCTTTGTACTGATAAGACACCTGAGAACAAAGGGTAAAGCTAATCAGATAACCTATTATCGTACCCAGTGCCACACTGTACCATTGCATAGAATGCTATAGAGATTGCAAAATACATGTTCACTGGGATCACCTATTCTACATCTGTACATAACAGAACTTACTTGATTTGAAACATGGCAATTAGTCATCTGCCTTAATAATATCCACACTGTTAATATCATAATAGTTTTATTTTTATTTAGATTTCATCAAATATGTAATCTATTTTAAAGTAACTGATCAGACACCTGTCAGTATAAACTTAGCTTGCTTTTTTATGGTTATATCACTACTAAGGAAAAGGAGGTCAGTAACAAAAAATAAGCCAAGAGAAAGCAAGTGAATGTTCCAGGAAACATAACTTTTTAAATGTTAAAATCCTGAAAAATCCTGAATGCAATTAGACAAGTAGGAGATGCTGAGTATTACTCATATGGAGCTAAAAAGGAACAATTCAAACTCAACTAAAAAGTATCAGCTGGTTGTCAGTCATGAATAACTTGTAATTCAACAGATTCAAGGGATTATGGATGTACAGAATTTATTGATTGGATCCTACATGTTGCCTTCCATAGATTCTCAGGTAACTGAGGTCCTGGAGATTTATATTTATGGAACACAGGGCATCATGGAGTCAGCCTATGACTTTCATCTATGCATTTAGTTTGTATTTTTTTCTTGCTCTTCACTGCCAGTGATTCACAGGTATTGAGATTTTTGAAAAAAAATTGTTACTAGTAATAGAACTCTAGTAACTCTACTGAAAAGTTTACAGCAGTAAAAAGTTTCAAAAAAAGAAAGACCATGCTTTTCCAACTACACTGCTTTCATAATTTCTCCCTGATTAAGAAACAGTTTCTTGTTATACCTGAGTAAAATACAAGTTTAACTACTAAGCATCCTAAGAAGTACACCCTAGATTTCAATTTTTCTGTGCACAACCTGTCACTTCACTTTTAGAGGATTGGTGCTAATAAAATAATCAGTCTGTATTCTTTCTTGAAAATTCTTGAAAATTCATTTCAAACCACATCCTAGTATATTGTGTTGCACTTACTAATTCCTATTAGTAAGTCAAGTAATATCACAAACATTACCTCATAAACAGGGAACACACCATGATACAGTATTTTGCAGACAGCTCATTGACCCTTTTGCTCTCAGACTCACAGCACTTACCTGAGCTGCCAAACAGATGAAGGCAGTCATGCTGACTTACAAAAACCTTAATTGTTTGGAAGCAGCTGATTAGAGAGAATACACCTCTTCTTGCAATATCTCAGTAAAGCAGCAATTAGCAGAGCTGCTGATACTCTCTCATGTTATAAAAAATAAAAGACTATTTTTTTTTTAATGCAAAATACATCAAAATAGCCTTCTATTCAGACCTGGCAATTCATGTGAGAGATCCTTAGATGTTTAACTTTTTTATAGAATAATTTTACTTTTTTCCCTGAAAAAAAAAACCCAAAACACCTCAAAACACTCACCACAGGATGTCATTTCATCAGTTTCATCTCCACAGTCATCCTCCCTGTCACACAGCCATGACACTGGAATACAGCGCCCATTCCCACATGAAAACTGGTCAACCTGACACGTTCTTGCTGTCAAGAAAAAACACTCCAAAAATACAAGAGAAATGGACTCGATTTGTTAGGGCTCTGTATGTAGAAGTTAAGTGTCTATATATGGAAGTTGCAAGTCTGGAGGACATCTCTTGGCCTACTGGATGTTTTACCTGATCTTGACTACACACAGTTAATCTCCTCTGAGAAAATTGAGGTCATCTGCAGGACTGTATTCTACCTATGTTAGGTAGATTTCTTAGTGGTTTCTCCAACATAATAGAACATGACTTTTTATATGTAATTATACAAAACTAAGTGGTAGAAGAGCACCACCGTTTGCTAAAATATCATTAGTTGCAAAGTTGAAGTAAACACAATCGGCATAAAAAAGTCTAGCAACAGAAATATTAATAAACTGTATTTCGTAAACAATGATCTAGTAAAATTATTATTTACATGGAAAAAATGTAATATATAAAGTGTGTGATGATGTGCCTGGCCTCACCATTCTTATAATCCTTGCCTTTGCAAATACGCAACTGTAATGATCCACTAAATGAAGTTAGGTATGTCTTTCTTCTGAAGAAATAAAGATCACTAAAAGAAACCATGCTATGTAACTACATAAATTACTTTGAAAGCTGATGAACAGTAAAACTTCTATAAAAATAACATATAAAGCTGACATTACTTGTAATTCGTATTCAAAATGTGAACCCGTAACTACACTGCCAGTGATAGCAACATGGATTCGGATTTCAAATCTAAGCTTTTAAAGTTCATCTATATGCAGTTCCACACTTAAAAAAAGAAAAAAAGGAGGAAAGAAGACTGACACATCAGAAACCCCAATAACCAAAAGAATATTTATTAATTTGGTATTATCAATTACCAGTTTAATTTTTCTTCACAGAAGTAGCACAAAATACAATAGAAGAATGTAAGTTTCAAATATTTCAAAGAAGTATTTTTTAAAACATGAATAGTGTTTGCCACTGCAGAAACAAATGGAAAAAAAAAGAACACAGAATTCAACCCATAGCCAACTGACATTAGGATAAAAGGTATGGTCTTAAATCCAACTCTTACCTTACAAGAAAACAGTTGAATATCAAAGGATATCAAGATGTATGGCAATCTACAATAATACCATACAGGTGATATGGACACTCTAGGTCTGCAGTTTTGCTAGTGTGCTTTTACCTAAATTGCACAACTAACAACTAGACTGGTTTTTATATGCATGAAAATTTAAATCAAGGAGAATGAGTTCACAGAATATTTTAATACGCAATGTATGCTGTCTATCCCTTCATTTCAGTTTAAAATAGTCATCAGCTTATTTATGTATATTTTGTGTAGGAGATATTTAATGATTGTTTAGTGTACTCTACCAAAAAGCACTAAACATCACTTCCATACAAGAAATGGACTGACTTCCATGATTTACTGCAGTGGAATCAGTAAACCATCTTGGCATTTCCGTAAAAATCCACTGTAACTTAGAAATGAAAACAATTTCAAGGTACCAAGGGAAACTTAACAACTAATTATGCTTTTTTCAGCATAAAATTTAATTTACTAGTGACACAGCACCAATCATATCATATCATATTAACGAAAAAAAAAAACTAACTGCCAAAAAAGGACTGAGCAGGGAAAATTTTGTACCTAAGCAGTGCTTTGACAGTCAACCCATATGGATAGACTAAGTGCTGAATTACTTTGGAAAGCACAGTCAAGAATAAAGATTAAGAAAATGCAATTTAATTTCCAGCCTCAGTGGCATAAAAATCTGAATTGATTTAAAATGTCAATAATCAGACTACTAGTAGCAGACTGATTCAGCTCAGAGCAGTTTTGAACTGTTTATAGAACTGGAGTTTGAGAACTTGTTGACACAAGTAAAATTTTTACCTGCACAGGTTTTATTGGTTTCATCTTCATTATTACCACAATCATTGGCTCCATCACAAAGCCACCTCTTGGGAATGCAGCGATTATTCTGGCACTTAAAATGATCATCAGGACAACTATGATTGACTGGGAAGGAAAAAAAAAAAAAGGTTTCCTCCTAAGAAACTGATTAGAGAAAAAAATGCTGAAAATAATACATTAAATGGTATTCCCTGGTGATGCAGTTAGTATGGTTACCCTAGATATACAGTCGCCATGATACAAAGATTGTTGTAAACTAGTCAATTAAAATTATTGTAGTATTTCAACCAAAATTAAACAATACATAGTAAAGATTCTCCTATGATACTAGCATCAATATGGAGATTCTCTTCTGCTAGCTACTAAGTGCTAAAAGGTAGTGGCATTTTACAGTGTTGCTATTTATTTAAAGAAAAATGTCCTCAATCCCATTTTATCAATGTAATGAGGTTTGCAAACTGAAATGCATATAAAAAACCCCAACATATTGAAGGCACAGGTGCAAGTTCTGTGCATATCCAAAATATACTACAGTGAGCAGGGATTTAGACAGGTTATAAAATGCTTCTAAAATGATGCAAATTACTGTCAATGGCCACACAGATATCTGTTATTTACTTACCACAGAATTGTAGGTGTCAGAAAGGGAAATATGCAACACAGTTTAAAACTGGTGAAAAATCTGGTATTCAGGAGTGAACAAGTATCTCACAAATATGTTTTTGCTAGTCCAGCATCATGGAAAGGATGAAGACCGAATGCATGGAAATTATGTAAGTACTACTGGCCAGCTCTTGCAGCTGTAGTAAGTATATATGTTCTGCTTCTTTTATGCCAATAACAAGATCTATTATTAGTGGATCTTGCTAATCTTGATCTATACAAGAGCAGTAAACTATATACTTTCAAATGCTGGCTTGAAAATAATCTTGAACTATTTTCCACCTACTGGTCCATCCAGTCTCTTTTTTTAAATTTAAGATGTATCTGAAAACTAACAGTATTTAAAATGAAAGGATGTCTTGCAGGTTTATCCTTGACATTTCAGTAGCTTTTATCTTTGACCTTTCTACCCATCCGTTGTACTGAAAACAGCACAGAGCAAATGTGGTACCAACAGCACACAAACCCTTCATGAGTATTTTGTGTGGAGGGTGCAAGAACATTGGAAGCAAAGAATTAATAATCTGAGAAGAAAGGTGTTCCAAGTCTTAAATACTTATGAAGCAACCTAGTTGGCAATGTGCCTGGAGAATAAAACTTATCCATGTAATAAAATTATAAATTTAAGACTTCTTCACATCTGACTTTAATACTAGACATAGATGTTGTTTTAAATGGTACTTTAACTTTTGCTTACATACATTTATTAACGTGTGTATTCTAGTCATAATTGCAAATATTTCCAACTAAAAAAAGGACTATTAAAGTTACTACAGCAACGGCTGAAAAGAGATTAATGTTAACATACTGGCCACCTAAACTATATATCACACAGATTTGGGACCAGATTATGATTTAATTTATATTTATACAAATTCTCTGAGAATTACAAGCTTTGATCAGTGAATTGGTCTACATTACATTAATTCAAATGAGAATCAGGTCAACCCTGCCAAAAGATTTTCCTGTCAGTGGCATTATTAGTTAAGCTCCTTATTTAAGTGTAACAACCCAATACTAAAATAAAAAAGTTAGTAAATACTACATTTCCGAATTGGGCAAATATTTTGAAAAGAATTAGAACTGAAATCAGTAAAGACTACTACAAGGAGTTATAAAAATACATAAATGCAAGGAAAAATCCCCACACTGCCCATGTAACAGCCATACAGAAAAAGACCTAGGTATTACAGAGGATCAGAAGCTCAGTATTTATCAGCAACATCAGGCCAGTGTGAAGCAGAGAAGATTCACCCATGGATGTCTAAAAAGGACTATCAACCCAACAAACACATTCTCTCCACCTAAACAGCTTCACAAAAGCCTCAGCAGATGTAAATACATCCAGTTTTGGACATCCAATCAATAGGATCACTTGGCAAAGTTCAGAAAAGAGCAATGACTGGGAAAAAAAAAACACAAACCAAACCAACCAAACAAACAAACAAAAAACAAACAAACAAACAAACAAAAGAAACAAAAAACAAACCCAAAACCCCAAAACCAAACCAAACCAACATAATCTACTGCAGAAAAAAGAAAAAACAAAAAAAAAAAAAAAGAAGAAAGAAGAAGAAAGAAAAAAAGAAAGGGGAAAAAGGGAAAAGGAAAAAAGAAAAAAGAACAAAAAAAAAAGAAAGAAAAAAGAAAAAAGATTAGAGTTGCGTTGCCTCAAAGAGGTAAGCCTGAGAAAATTATTCTAAGGGCTTTCAGATACATAGAACAATGCTGCACAGTAGAAGAGCATATCAGTTCATGTCTACAATTGATAGGGAAAAAATAATGTATTTTCATTTCAGTAAAGCAGATGTGGTTTAGAGAAATGATTTAATGTTAGAAATAGGAAGCATTGTTGCAAACTAAGCAAGGAAAGAAATTTTGACTGCTGCAATTCTGATTTTATAGCAGGCTATCCAAGTATCTTCCAGGAGTGACAGAGATACATAATTGATATATTTTCTATTGTTTTTAATTTCAACAGCCACTTGGTCCATAAGTACCTGCCTTTCTCCTATCGGGGAACTCAGAACTAGGCAACTCTCCAGGGGTGACCTAAATCCATTTCACTGAACACATACCTAACTCATCCTTTGTCAGCTTGTTTTTTGGATGTTAAGGAAGTGTCAAAAGCCATGCTAAAGTTAAGGTAAACAATATCCGCTGCTTTCCCATCATCCACCAAGCTAGTCATAGCATTGGCAAAGGCTATGAGGTTGGATAAGTGCAATTTCTCCGTCATAAACCCATGCTGACTATTCCAAACCACTTTCTTGTCCTTGATGTCTTTGGAAATGGTTGCCAAGACTAATTGAACTATCACCTTCCTACAGGGTGAGGTGAGGCTGGCTTTGCTTTGTAAGTTGGACTTGAAATATTCTAAGACCCCTTCCAACCCAAATTATCCTGCGACTCATATGAAAAAGTGCAAGAAATACAAACATCTAAAGAATTGTTAATGACAATGTCAAAACCAAAAGATGAATGCTCTTTTAGTATGCTATGAAATGAGTACACCAGTGCCATTTGAAAGTACTATTACTATATGCAGGAAAAGAAGAAAATGACAGATTTACATTAATTACTCCAGAATTATCACTTTGGTTTGACTCCCATCAGATTTACATTTTGTTTCCAACTGCCAAAATAAAGCATGAATTGTGGGTTAAAACATAAAGGCATACATACAGCAAATTTCAGAACGCTCATCACTGCCATCCAGACAGTCATCATCCCCATCACAGCGCCAGCGATCCTGGATACAACGTTTATTGTTGCACTGAAACTGTTCAGCTTTGCATAACTGTGATAGCACTTCTCCATGTTTAACTAGGAAAAACATCCAAGAAGCACATCAGTTTTATCAGCTTGATGCATACAGAATACAATACTACCTTTACATAAATAGATGTAGATTCCTGTTAGTACTTTTCAGAGCAGGGTTTTGTAGTAAACTTTGCATATTTGAGGAAATTCCCTCTGAAGACTGTAGCAGCACGCGTATCTGAGTGTATGGTTGAGGTAATACACTTTTAATAAGTAGAACTTTGAACAGATTGGCACTCAAACTGTTTGGGTTTTTTTAAATTGATACTTAGATGATAGCATAAAAATACCAGTTTAAAATATTGCAACACCTCATCAACAGTGAAAAGAAAATATTCTTACAGACACAGAACAAATTCTGGTGCATGTTAAAGGGCTAAAAAGTGATTATTGAAAAGCTGATTCTTGTTTCCAAGCAACAACTCAAACACCTGCATTATGCACTGGTACAGATTCAGCAAAGAGAGGATAAAATTCTGCTGAGGTAGAATTAAGTAGCAAGCTACAAGCTTATTGATAAATTCAGACAGATGAATTTCTCAATGTAAGGTTTAGAATGCTTAATGTGTAAATACCACACATCACTCCAGGACCCTATAAGGGACACCAAAGTCCTTGGAAAGATCTGGGCAATGACATGAGTTGGGGAAAAAGCAGGAATCCTGCTTCCTTCAGATCTGAAAGTGTCTAACCTCTCTCCCTTACATTCCATTTTACAATAAGAAGCCGACTTTCCAGCATTTTCTGCTAAAAGAAAAATAGTTTTCTTTAGCAACAGTGATGATTCTGAAGCCATGCATATGGGTCAAATTTAAGTTAATTGCAAGCTCAATAATGTTTATCCTGTTATGAAATAATCCTTATACTTCATTCATCTCTATGAGGCTTATTGCTGGAGACCTGTGCAGTTGTACACACTACACTTGAAGAAATAGATCAATGAGGAAAAAGGAGAATTTTGAGTAAGTCACAAATACCAGGTCTAAACATTTTTAAAACACCTGTATTATCCGAGTTATTAATTTTAATTAAAAAAAAAAAATCCACATTTAAGTAACAACTTTTTTTTGCATGTTGTCATGAAGATATCCAAGGAAGTTATGAAAAAAAAAAAAAAATACCCCTCCCCCCCCCAAAAAAAAAAACAAAAAACCCACAACCAAAAAACCCCACCAAACAAGACTGCAAAATTTGCATAGTCTGTGTTAGGACCTATTATGCAAAAATATATCTGCTTCACATTTTAGTAACAGTTCCAGCATGAATATTTTCAATGCCATGTTTCAACATAAGATACTTAGTCAATATTATAACGTGAAACAGGTTTGTAGAGATTTAATATAATTATATAGATTAATTTCTGGTATTTCTGATATTCTTTAAAACAGGACAGTAAATATTCAGTGCTTTATCATATCAGACATTCTGAAATATTTTCCAATGCATTTTATCCTCAAATACTGCGTAGTTAATAGTCTTCTTTGAAAAATCTTTAGTAAACTGTTTTCAATTAGAATCTTTATTCAAGGAATATTTCTTTGTCTTACAGAACTGCAATAAGCCTTTAGGAGACTACACTTTCTGGTTTTATTTTTTGATTTGACTTGATCCCTTAACAGTAGTATCAACTCAGATATTCTTTAAAAAAATCTTACTCTTGCAGGTTGTACTGTTTTCCTCCAAATGCTGATTATCAGCACAGGCACAAACTCTGCCTCCAGGAACAGCTAAACAAAGAGTGCTGCAGCCTCCGTTATTAACATGACATGCATTATCACCTGTGAAAATGAAAAAAAAAAAAAGCAACCTGAACAGCTGTGCTAGATTTTTTTATTTTCTTTTTAGAATCTGAGCACATGAAGAATTTTTTACAATTATTTTCCTCTCATTTTAGGGACACGTTATTCTCATAGTTTGGTTATTACAGCTATAATATTCAAACTATTTTAGTTACAGTGTGCAATAACCTGTAAGAAGAAAAAACAACTATACTATAAGCTCACAACATTCCATATTCCTTTTTTATTAGGAGAATAAATACTCCAAAATATTTAATATGACACAGCAACATGCACATAGTAGTTGTAAGAAATTACACAGCATATAAAGGAATGTTCTGAAGTACAATGGCATCTCCACATGTTAAAACAATGTGACTACAAATGCAGACCAAGAAAAAGAAACAGAAATTAAAAATACAATGAAATCTGTAACAGACAAAGTACAAGGCAGATATATTCCACTATTTTCTGAACACATTTGCTATTTCTCTGCCTTCTTTTTCTGTGTTATTGTTTCTTCACAAAAGCTGTATGCTGTTCACATAAAGATACTGACAGCTGTCAGATGGTTTTAATTATCTGCTAAGGACTGCTTCATCCTTACTACCTCATTCTTTAGTCAAGGGAACTTGAAACCAAAGCCCTCTGAAGCAAATGTTACTAATTCTTTTTGTGTCACCTTGCTGACCTAACTGCTTAGATAAGCACTGCTGAGGATATTTAACTTCTCAGGATCAAAGCTCTGTTAATTTCAAGTGATAACTGACTATAAACAGGTTAGCTATAAAATTTCACTTGAAATGTGAGGGCTGGATCATGATTTTAAGATAAAGCAGTTTCAAAATACTTTGCTGGATCTTGCTGTCATGTTTTCATGTTTTGAACTATGATGTAAAACACTGAACAAATATCGACTCCTTTATTACGTATATGTTCACCAAAACCCAAACAATATGAAGAAAACAGCAGAAGAGTAAGCGATATATTTGCATCTAAGTCTTGGAAAACCTAAGGTACACCACCACCTCAGAAAAAGTAGCCTTGAAACTCTCTGCATCTTTACAGGGCCACCTATTATAGAAATCAAAGAATGTCAGTAACACAAAGATTAAGGTATTAGAAGCTGCTAAAACAAACCAATCTAAATATAATCTTCAAAAGTAAATCCAAAATTACAAAGTACAAGCCAAGTTAACTAACAAATATAAATTAGTTCATGAGATCATTAAACAATACCTTTTATTCTATAGCTTTATTCTTTAAGACAAATACAGAAAGCACTTTGAAAACACACGATGATTCCAAAAGCCCAACGGAAACTTAAAATCAAAATTAAAACACTAGATCAAAGTCAACTGGTCCATCTTGAAGATTAAAAGTTCCTACTTAGCCTCATTATTGAAATGACAAACTACAGCACAATAGGCTACTTGCTAAGTAAGAGATAAAAGAGAGGATGACAACAAGGAAAATACAAGTACCAAGAGTTAACGCAACAAGATCCCAGATAAAAAGGTTTATAAAGTGAGCTTTGAGGAAGTTTTCAACCTGAAGGTGCAATGAGACCTTCAGCCCCATCAGTGTCACTGAAGAGATTCCTAGGCTAAAATGTCCCCTAAAACTCAGTGCAAAGAAACAGGTTAAATCTCTTTATTGAGCTGTGGAACTCATTTAGCTACCAAGTATTTATGAAATTAAATTTCCTCAACTGCTACTCATAACAGCTATTTTATATGGGTGTTCTTGAAACATTCCCAAAATTTTAAAACTACTTTCAAATCTATTATCATATTTTTCATATTTTTCCAAGCTTTTAAAACAGTTGCTGTCCTGCCACTGCATACATTTCAATCAGGCTATGTACTGCATCTCAGAAATCATTTTCAGAAAAAATAAAAACCTTTGGCAACCATATACATTTGTTTAATCTTCTCATTTAAAAGACACATTGAAGTATTTATTGCTGCTTAGCAATCATCATAACTCTATGCTTTCATGAGTATTCATATACACTCACACCTTCTTGTAATCTAACCTCAAGTACTGCTGAAGTTGTGTAAGCCTACTTTTAGGATCATATGAAAGGCAGCAGCCTGGAGCTCAAGCAGCTCTTCTTTGCAATCTGAGGAGTTAATATATCAAAAGAGGCTATTTTAACCACTGTAAATGGACTTAGATACGAAATACTTATATATGAACAGCAATCTGCCCCTTCATGGCAGTAAAAACACCCACAGGTCTTGACAGGTTCATATACTGGCAGTAAATCCAACTTTTAGGATTATTATGCTTCCCACCACCTCCCCATTTTTTAACGTATTCCTGACACAGAGACCCAAAGACTAAGCCTAAAAAAGTAAAATGAATTCTAATCTCTGAAAGCAAGAAAAAAGTATTCCTCCGCAAGAGGATCTTGCCTACTGAGATACAAAGGCAGTGAAAAACACCTCTGCTTAAGAAGACACCAAAAGCAGCTTAATGGTGCTACCAAGAGCACTAAGCAAAGCAAGACTGGCACACTCCAGTATCCTGTGAAGACCTCTTAATGAAAATATCAGTCTCAATTCAACCATGCCAAGTTGAATTGACAGGGTTTCTGCTTGTGTAGACAGTGACAATAACAGCAGCATCAAACAGGAACTTCAACATACCAGAGCCAAATGTTTCTAAGGCACGTGCACATAAACTCATACTATAAAATGAATTACCATGGTTTTCTCTATACCAGATAATCCAGCCTTGATATTGCTTTTTTATAAGAAGCCCACACAAATCTAAAATAAATGTTTCAGCTCCTTTAGTAACAATGCAAGGTCAACCTCACTGAGCATGACAAAAAGGGAAGGTCCTAACGGCTGCAGTTAGCTTACAAAATTCCAATATAAATTTCAAACAAAGAATGCATTACTGAGCCAAATGCTCTTTCTTAAAATTTCAAAATTTACACTCATCCAGCTGAAAGTGTCTAAGAAGTAGTATTTTAGTCTTCTATCTCTGGTGTTAGCTTAGTCGGAAAATAACAGCAACTGCATTATTTTTTAAATTACTGACATTTTACCAACTGATGAACTTTTGGGGTTTGGGTCAGATTTTGCCTAGGAAAAGAAAAAAAATAAAACCTGTATCGTTACACTGACATAGCACAGTACTGCACATACTGCAGTTTGATTTAGATACTGAACATTTAGATGTTACAATATCAGAAAGGCAAAGCTTTCAGCACTGCTTTCATATTCATAACACCAATAACATGTTGGTTGTCTGCACCTCAGCACTCAATATTTAAGTATTAATCTCAATGGCTTTCACTGAGAAAGCCTAGCTGGACATATAAAAATGTTATTCAGCAGGAAAGGGAAAATTTCATATTAACCTGTTGTAAAGAAAATCACTAAGCTTTTCAGTAGGGCCACAGACAGTTAAGTGAGACATTATAAAAAGTGTGTTTCCCAAAGAAAACGAAACTTGGAAGACCTACTTTTAGACAGAAAAGTAGTCTTCCCAAAGAATATTAGCTACATATCTAAATCTCTGAATACAGTAAATTTTAAAATAAAATAAAGAACAATATACGTGCAGATACTACATGCCAATTATGTGCCTATACACATATTCACTTCACATTTTATACTTTAGCATAATTTTGAAAACTAAACTCTTTCCTTTGTAGTTCACCAGTTGCTGGATTTTTAAAAAAAAAAAAAGGCAATTCTAGACAGAAACAAAAAAATTAAAAAATTAGTATGTATATGAAACTTCTGAACTATTGAACTGTAACAGTTTTACATGTCCAAAATCATGATCTATAGAGATTAATGAGCTCTAGGTATACATTTAGTATGGTCATTTTTAAAAGTATTTTATTTCTACTAATTCCTGAAGTTCAGTGTTACGTTTGGTAGCAGGCAATAACCAGAAATTAATTTTCATTAAAGAGAGCAAATATTCCACAGCTCATCTGAACGCTACATGGGGTAAATGGATTTCAAAGTTTTATTCAGTAAAATACAATTATAAATTTACCTGCAGAGTAGCAATTGCATTTACTACCATGCAAACCCTATGGCCTTTATCTCACTTTTCTACTGATGTAAGTAGCAACAACTTTGGATATTTCCACTGCTCTCAATTCTGATTACTCTGATTCTGTGTAACAGCACCAAGTGCTTTCAGGAGATTAAGTTGAATGGTGCTAATATAGATCAAGATGGGGGAGAAAATTACAAAAGGGGAAAGACAGGTTCTATGATCTAATTTAAGAAAAGTTAAATGCAATAACACATTTTATGCCTATGAGCCAACGTGTATGTTTCCTATTCTATTTTGTACTTTCACAGTATCTCTTTGACACACATGAAAAAATGGCAATAAATGGTAATAAGTACACAGATCAAAATTCACACAGGAATAGTACCATAATTTGCTTTGTAGTAAGTATGAGATGATCAATTTCAACATTAGTGGACTGAAACATTGTAAAGTATCTTATGCCAGAAGTCATATTCTTTTTTTATATTGTTGTTTATCTAGCCATCTCAAAATCCTAAAAAGACTGTAAGGGAAGATATCCTTTTATAACAGACCTTCGGAGAAATGGTATGTTATACATACCTTGCTGTTTACGTGGCTCATAAATCTGGAGTCCAAACAAAGGTGGTCTCTCACTTCTTAACAGTGTCACATTCCTTGTAAACAAATCCAACTGGAAAATTGACCCATTCATATAATCTGTCCAGTAAATATAATTTCCATGATGTGACAATCCAAAAGGATGATTCAAATCTTTTCCACTATAGACTACCTGCAATTAATTAGTGGAAAGTGAGTACTGGCAAGGTTAAAATAATTTTTTTCAGCAAACACTGGAAAGAACATAGGAAACAGTATAACTGAGATAAGTAGTGTGCCCAAAAGTGAATGCTTAAGCCAGTAAAACCAAATAAAGAGTGTAAAGCCATTCTATGCATTCAGCATTCATTATCTAACTTCAAAACTTTGTATAAACTCATTTTAAGTGTCCCCTGTCAGGTATTGTAGGTGAACATGTAATCATCATATGCAGTAAAGAGGTGATCCTGCCCCTTTACTCTGCTCTTGTGAGACCTCATATGGAGTATTGTGTGCAGTTTCAGTGTCCTCAACATAAAAAGGACATGGACTGTTGGAACAAGTCCAGAGAAGGGCCACGAGGATGATCAGGGGACTGGAGCACCTCCCGTATGAAGATAGGCAGAGAAAGTTGGGGCTGTTCAGCCTGGAGAAGAGAAGGCTGTGCGGAGACCTCATAGCAGCCTTCCAGTATCTGAAGGGGGCCTATAGGGATGCTGGGAAGGGACACTTAATTAGGGACTGTAGTGACAGGACAAGGGGTAACAGGTTAAAACTTAAACAGGGGAAGTTTAGATTGGATATAAGGAGGAAATTCTTTCCTGTTAGGGTGGTCAGGCACTGGAATGAGTTGCCCAGGGAGGCTGTGAATACTCCATTGCTGGCAGCGTTCAAGGCCAGGATGGACAAAGCCTTGGGTGAGATAGTTTAGTGTGAGGTGTCCCTGCCCATGGCAGGGTGGTTGGAACTAGATGATCTTAAGGTCCTTTCCAACCCTAACTATTCTATGATTCTAAATATGCACCTCCTTCCCTAGCAAGGAAGCACAGTTCTTACAGCTCTGAGTATTTGTCAGTATCTGACAAATCTGGCAAATATCTGCTTCTTTTAAAGCAGAGAATAGCGTGTATGAGTTGCTAATTTTGTTTCAGTGTAAATTGCAGATTGCTTATTTGTTTCTGTGAACTTCCTCCCCAGTTTGGGTTGTGAGAACTTAAGAAAAGCACACCACGGTTTCTTCCCAAAATAAGGCAAACTTTCTTGAATGTACCTTCTACTTCTCGTTTCTTAATTCATACATAAAGCTAAGTTACACCCCAAATCTTGTCTTTGTTTCATTAGCTATAAAATGTTCTAAAAAACATGTCACTTGTGACAGCTCCAGTCTCAGACTCCTTCACAAGAACTGCAACTACCTCTACACAAGAGCTGTCTGATAAACATTTTAAAAATGTTAAATCCCTGTAGAATGAAAACATTAAAAAAAAAGTCTAAAGTCATCAGCAAGTAAATTACAAGAATTAGAATTATTTATTTCACAAAGACACAGAAGACTGCAGAACTCTAAAACATCTACTGTTGGGATCCCTGCATCCCAGCAGCTGCAGTTTGGAATGACTGAATTCCACTCGTCTTCTGCTGCCTGGGGCCCTTGCTTATGCTAACACCCAACACTGCATTTCTACCTTGTCTCTAGAAAAAAAGAAGCAGTTCATCAGATGCCCAACCTTGTGCCTATTTAGAGACATGAACCCAAAAAAACAAGGAGATAAAGCCACCTAAAATACAACTACTTTGAGGTGACAAACATCATCCCCTTTTGCGCTTCAAATTTTTTCTTTGGGTTTGGAATTCTTTTGGTCAAAACTCCTCATTCTCAATAAGCTGCTTTTGATCAAAATTTGTCTATCATTCAATTATTCGCCCGACTACTGGTGGAAGTCCTGTAGGACTTTCCCACTCCCCAAAACCTTCCCTGCACTGACAAAGAATTAAAGATCCTACTGACCCAGTTATATTTTGGCCAAAATATCCTATAATTAGCAACAAATGATTCAGGATCAAAAGTATCTTCTACTTATTTTTGGTTAGACACCTTTTATTAAAGTAGTTCTGCATTTTATTAAAATCACAGGATTATGGAAAAATACTTTAAAAAAACCCACCAGAACTATTCTGTGTCACAGTCACACTTCAAAATAAAACCTGTTAAGATAGGTGCTTATTATTTACTACTTCTAGTAAGAGACAAAACAAGCAAACCCAGCATCTTGCACTAGTAATCCACATGTAATCTGTATCAGCTGCATTTAACCTTCCTTGACCTGTTCTGTCCAGGAACTCTCCACGAAGCCTAGCATTGTTAGTGGACAAGGATCTCTAATTAAAAACTGTCTTTCTGCTAATGTGCTTAGCCCCATCCCCGCTTCGTTACAGGAGCATAATGGATGTGGAGCAAAAGTAGAAACACCAAATGTAAATCCTAACCCAGCCATTATGACAAATGAAACACTACAGCATTAGTATAGGCTTAACAACAGATCACTCAATATAAAGGATTTAAAAAGTAACATTAAAGCACTATAAGCGTGTACATGAACGAGTTCCAGGAACTCTGTCTACAGTTACTACCTTGAGTACTAGAAATCTGCATATTGTCCTATTAAGGCCATCACGCCGAGAGAATCATGAGTTGAGGATAAATGAAAAGTCACTAGACATACATTTTGTGACAAAATCCCCTCACAGGAGAACTTATTGCCTGCCATTCTCAATTAACAGTGACTTCTCAGTTGTCAGGGTACTAATTTTCTGGAGCAGATGGTAAACCCTCCCAAATTATCAGACTCCAGTCTCAGCATTAACTGTTTTCCAGATGTCTATTCTGTGCTTGTTACTTCTACAAAACAAGACAGAACTTCTACAGAGACTTATATCTAGCTAGCACAGCCATCAGTAACAACTAAAACAATATCTCTCCATCTCTGACTGAACTGTTGAGTGCTTCTGCTCCTTATATTACCAGAAATGATCAACTGGGACATTGAGATTCATTGAAAACAGCTTATCCAGTAAAGTTAAATAAAAGACTTTTGGTTCTGTCCGAGAGTGAAGGTTTATTTCTACTGAAAAGCTCTTTGTAGCTTTGTGGCTCAAACAAAATGTAGCTCATTGTCATATGAGAAAAATAGATTAAAAATAAATAAACTTTTGTGTCACTTTCTAAAGATGAAAATTGTAAGCTGCATGATAGTCTTCTACAGGAGTCTGCCAACATTGCTTGTTTCAGAGACTACACTGGACATGCCACAGGGTTATGCAGACTTTAAAAAGCTTGAAAAGTATTTTTAACATAACATAATAAAATCCAGAGAAATAGAATGCCTGTGGCAAAACAGCAGTATTTTTCTTTTACCTTTCTGTCAGTTCCATTCAAAAATATCCTTTCAATGTGATCATAATAGGCATCACACCAGTATAACACATTGGCATGATAGTCCAGAGTTAAACCATTTGGCCATAGCATCTTTGATGTTACAAAAATCTGCCGACTGTAGCCATCCATCCATGCCTTCTCAATTCTTCCCACACTGTCATCCATTTCATCTTCTTCCCAGTCTGTCCAATACATCCAACTATGAAATTATAAAAATGAGCATTCAGACACCACTTAGTCACATGAATTAGCAGACTTTCAGCAGCAGTTTGCAACAGCAGATCCACAAGACAAAGCCATTTTAACTTTCGCATGTTTCTTTCCACAACTGTATTTACTTTCCCTGTGTACTGGATGCTCCTGAAATGACACACTGTTTTGCCCTTACTGTAATGAATTACATGAATACCAAATGGGCTAACTGACAAGAAAAGTGAAAGAATTGTTTAAGACTTTATTTAATCACACAATAATGATGATCTTTTTTTTTTAACCAGCAATTTTATTGACTTTATCAAGGTTCAAACTTTTACTGTGGGTTTTTTTTTTTTTCAATCCAAGTCCAGTTTGCCTTTATGATGCAAATCTGATTCTTATTATGGTTAATACTATCACAAAAGCTGCAACACATGAATTAATTGTACTCTGACTTAATAGCTAAGGATAACCTTGACATTCTGTGAACTTCAGATCCCACCTGAAAGCAGCCAAATTAGTCAAAAATCATATTATGAGTACTCTGTCCCTCACAACAAATGTTTAGAAAGATTGGCTATAAAGATTATTTGAAAAATAGCCAGAAGGCAATTTTAGCATGGCTTTATGGTTTATAGTGCAGCAATGCAGATAACAAACACCTCTGAAAAATGCTATTCGGAAAGGTTAAGCAAACACTGTAGTAAGTCATCTAAAAGTATTAGCTCAGATGAGTTCCCAAGAGTTTTTCTCTACTGGACACTACAGAACACATGCTACAGGCTTTTCTGCAGTTGCCTTTTTTACCTTCTTGAATTAATCTTGTTATCATATTTTATTACAGAATTTGCTTGTGACAACTTTCAGTTCAACTATTTAAAACACACCTTGAATTTAAGCAAAAGCAGAGGGTAGAAAATATGCTAAGGAACACCACATTTTTGTTACTTTTTCCCCCCACAAAGCAAAACCAGATTGATGATAAGAAACACAGAGTCCTGTATTTAAGCTATTAAGCAATTAAAAAGCATTTCTGCTTATATGATACACAGCGATACCAATATGCTGAAACCATTTACTAGCAAGTAAATGCTTACTTTTAGGATTTCAATTATTAAGCATTAAGTAGAGGAAAAAAAAAAATCTCGCACCAATCTTAAATAGACACTACTTCTTGAAGTTGTCATGATTTAATTGGTATTTATGTGCCCTGGCCTTTGATTTTACCAGGTTTATGTTTCTGAAATAACTTGTATGACCCTAACCTACTCCACCTGTCTGTACTTTAAAGAATAAAGTCCTGGAATTTAAATTCTTAATTTACAAAGGAATGAAACATTGAAGTGAAAAACAGTTTTGTTATCAGATCTGTGTAAATCATGCCAAATCTACTGGTTAAAAAAAAAAATAAATCAAATACACTTACATGTATAAGCATAATTTGATCCATTTTGGTTTTATGTAAGAAAATGGAAAAGATACAGAAAAAATGCATCATTATTACACAGGTTTACACATATGTGTATGTATCATCTTTGTTTCTTTTCTCTCTTCTCCAAGTCACCCACCAGAAAGCAGTTTGGGGTTATTATTTTTGTAACTGTATGTTAAGAACATCAACCAATTTTTGATCTGGGAGGCTCATACACTTCAGTGCATGTTTGACTAAAACACTAGGTTTAATCATGGAATTATAAAACCTGCGTATGGCCTACAGCTCAGGCAGACAAACAGGTCCGTATGGTATTTATTTTACTGAAAGATAAAAATGTTTCACAAATATTTACATGACTGCTCAACAGCAATAACTGAGCTTTTCTCCATTAACTTTTTGTCTGCACTTATTATAGTTATCATGTCATAAGCTAAAACATGCTTACAGTAACAGGCATTTACATTAATGTGCTTTAATTGTATCTCAAAACACAGCTAATGCTTCCAACACTGGTTAAATCAAGACTAATATTTTCTAAACATAATTAAAATGCCATAATAAATGTTATCCCTCATGAAAAGCTCCCATGAGAAGTATAATCATGAAGGGCACACTTTTATTAGAAAATTGTTTTATATAATAGCCCTTTTCAGACAATACATCTTCATATGCTATTTCCTGTGGCATGCATTTACTGAGCTGGAAAATTTAACAAAGTAATTGTAGGTATGGTTATGGTTTGCGGTCTGATTTTACATCCTTACTATGTGACCTCAATTAATTGTAGCCTCTCCACAGTTACTTCCATTCCTCAAAGAACAAGCTCAGAAGTGAGAAACTGGTAGTGTAAATACATTCTAGCACTAGGAAAACAGCAATCAATCCAGCCTCCCTAGAATTACCCACTAGATCATTCTCCAGTGACAATTCCCTGAATAAATGTAACAGTGAATTTTTACGTAAACCACAACTACACCACAGTAATATAATGTTCTTTTTATTATGCAGCCTATCACAATTAATTACACTATTAAGTAATGAAAAATAACCTGTCTCATTTACTTTTGTAAACGAATCTGTACAAGCATATGGTTATAATTATCTTCAGAAATTGAAACTTACAAAGAGAAAAATAAAGGAGAGCATTATAAAGTTCACTTAGTATTAAAAATACACACAGTCTAATACATTCAATTTGAGAAAAAGGTGAACCATATCCAGATTAACTGGACATAGGCTCAGCAGCACCTGGGCATTCTTCCGAAGGCTTCAGGCAAGAATGCTGGAAAGGTTTTACAGATATTATAGACCACTGTAGAATTACAGACTACTATATAACTCTATGAACCCCATCCTAAGCAAAATTCAGTCCCATATTTATACTAAAAGACAAGCATTAAACCACATAAATTAGTCTACTTCATACCCATTGACAGGATCAACCACAATTCCTCTGGGGTGCGACATGTCTCCCTCCAACAAAGTTTTTCTGCTCTGAGAAGCTTTTTCCAGCCTGGCTACAGCAATCGTTTTCCTGTGGCCATCATTTGTCCAATAAAGATTATTTCCAATCCAGTCCACTGCTATGCCTTCTACATTATCAAGGTCTGTGGAGAGAAAAAGGTAGTAAGAAATTAATACTGTATGTTTATGTTCTAGCATCATCCATTAGTACAAACAATGAAGAATATATGGTCGATATAGCTAAATTATACTATTTCCTTGAATCTGAGTAACATCTACTGTGCCAGTCAGAATTAGTTCTGCTGAAAGCACCCTATAAAAGACAAAGGCTAGTCATAAAACTTGGCTATTAAACATAAGCTTTCATATGTTAAACCATAGCTGGCCCTGGGCAAATCACTATTTAACAAAATCCTACTTAATTTAAAACCAAAATAGAAATACTACTCAAGTCAACAAAAGCTTCTAGAATCAGTTCTAGTACCCCAAATCATCTTGCTTTTACCCAAATCACAAGATCCACTCTTATTAATAAATAAACAAAATGGACCTCTGTTCCATTGTCCTTTGGCCTTGCAAAACATGTAAGCAAAAACATCACAACAGTCCAAGTTACCCTCCATGTCTAAGCAAATATACGAGCAAACTACTCACTATAAGGGTGGTGAAGCACTGGCACAGGTTACCCATAGAACCTGTGGCTGCCCCATCCCTGGCAGCGCTCAAGGACAGGTTGGATGGGGCTCTGAGCAACCTGGTCTAGTGGAAGATGTTCCTGCTCATAGCAGGTGGCTGGAACTAGATGGTCTTTAAGTGCCCTTACAATCCAAACCATCCTATGATTCTATGAAACTACTGACACTGTAGCGCAATCACAGAATCATAGACCAGTTACTGTTGCAAAGGACCTAAAGATCATCTAGTTTCAACCCCCCTGCAATGGTACCACTGGAGGTACCAATAGGCTCAGGAGTTTGGCAGGAGCAGAGCTCTATCCAGAACTGAGTCAACAATGTTTGCTGCACAGAGCATGGAGGTTTTGCCATTTGAGAAGCAGCAATTCTCCAAGCAGCAAGTTCTGCCTCA
Source organism: Pezoporus flaviventris (assembly GCF_033815535.1). Taxonomy (NCBI): domain Eukaryota; kingdom Metazoa; phylum Chordata; class Aves; order Psittaciformes; family Psittacidae; genus Pezoporus; species Pezoporus flaviventris. The sequence continues at coordinate 11,956,916 of NW_026892549.1, forward strand.
AGCTTCCTCAACACCCTGTAACAATAACTGAGCTCTGCCTCCTCCCACACAATCCCAGTTCCTTAACTGACAATGTAAGATCTTTAAACAGTTCCTCTTTAAACATGTCTCTTCCATCAAACCCTTTCTTTTTTTTCTCCTTTCAGTAAGAGCTTAAATTCCAAGCATGTGGGTTGAAATACCGAGAATTTCCAGTCATTTTCTCTTGGCTTTTGTTGTGGTGTGATCATTGAGGCAACACAACTTCAGGTATCACCCCTTGTCATGCAGTTGATCTTATGCCAGCCCTCTGGCACAGGTGCATTCACTCCTCATCTACAGGAGAATCCTACCTTTTGCCAGCTGACACAAAATGGTAGGATTACCAGAGGTGCTGTAACACCAAGGGGTGCAATGGAGCTTAAACTGTAGCATGAGTGGCCACAACCTTCTTTACTCCTACTCTCTCACCTCTAAACAGGCTCTAGAAGCACAAACACCAGGCACTTCCTCCACCCTTTTCCTCAGCCCCTCCATGGTATATTTCGATGGGCTGGACGCCGCCGCGGCTCCATGCGCCCCTCCACCAGCCGGAACCAAACCCCTCCTGAGCTCAGCTGGGTTGTGCTCACAACCACCAGCACAACCCAAGCCCCCACCGGCAGCAGCTCGGCTCGCACCCTGTTACTGGCCCCGTTCCAACTTCAAAGGGAGGGCTTGGAGCACTAACAGCCCTATTCGCAGGCCAGCCCAGCTCGGCGGCTCCAGCCCCTCCCTAACAGCCCGATTCGACACACACAGCTTGGCAACACCCCACTTCGCTTCCCATGACCCATTGTCCTTTTGGCGCCCATTAAAAAGCCCTGTCAGAAACACAGACCCCTTCCCCACTCGCTTCCTCCGAGGAGGCTGGGAGCCAGTGCACGGCACTCGAGAGAGACCTGAAGGACGGGCTACCAGCTGCTGCCTCCCGGCGCCCATTAAAAGCCCTGTCAGAAGCACTGGCCCCTTCACCATTCGCTTCCTCAGAAGCGGATAGCAGCTAGTACACAGCACCCAAGAGAGTGCTGCCTCTCGCCGCCTTCCGGAGATTGAGAGAGCCCCACCGGTTCGCTTTAGTATCCTTCTTGAGAGCAAACTGAGCATGGAACCACTCGTTTCACTGTTACCTTGTCTGGTACCTTGTCACTGGGATTAAAAACCGATAACGGGTAACAGCTGTGACTGCAGTGCTTCCACCGAGCCTGAGAGTTCACAGCACCGAATGGGTGCAAAAATGAAGGTTGGTATGGCTGGAAAGGTGAAAAGGAAAAAAAAAACAAACCAAACAAACAAAAAAACCCAACCAAAACTGCATTAGGGAAAAAAAAAAATAAAAAAACCTTTACTAGGATGCTTCTTGACAATATGGATGTTATTACTTATTTGTCATACTCAGATATACAATCCTACAGTACAATTTCCATGATAGGAATCATCAAGATGTGAAAAAAAGGAATGTAAATTGCTTTTTCTGTTCACATTTATGCCAGCAATACCACCTAGACACAAGCTTTCATCAGTTTCATTCTTCTTCACCAGTGTTAATGTCACTTGCTGATCAACACTGGAGTTTAATTTTTTTTTTAAAGACTTTCTCAGAACAAGTACGATGCAGAGAGATTTTCACTGTAATATACAAAAAGAAAAAAAAAGTCTTATAATTTTTTAGGAAATGCTGATGTGGCAAAAGTCACTGCTCCTACTTAAATCCTCCTTGCACCAGATAGGCTTGTGAAAATGTGCTAAACTGAACACAACTTTGTAGCATTTGAACTGTGCTTCCAGACCTCTGTAACTTAATTGCCAGCTTCCCAGACAGCAACTCCATGTGAACTCCTGAAGTGCTGGTTTGGGACATACCGTTATCAGTCATTTTAACTGCAGCAGATTTGTTCAGTGGTGCCGTGTTGCCATCGTTTAAACCTTTTTTTCCCTCAAAAAGGGAAAACCTTTTTTCTCCACCAAAATGCCTCCCCATAATACAATCAGTAAGTACTAATGGAAAGGTCTTACTTACGTTCCTAACTTCAACAAACTTACAAATTTTCTTTTGCAACATCAGACATATTTTCCTTGGGACAAACTCTTCACCAGTAATATTTTATAGACCCCAAACACCTTTAGTGACTATCCCTCTAATAAACTATCTCATTCCCTACAAGAAGTCAATAAAATTCTTAGTGGTGGAGGGGAATGCAAAGCTCTGAGTCACAGTTCACATAACTTATTTAGTGCAGTACAGAAAAGTTTCTGCTTACTGTAACCCATAGATAACATAAGGTATGTCATCAACAATACACTAAGAAAAAAAAGAGGGAGTTTTACCAAAAAAAAAGAAATATTGGGCTCTTTATACACTTTGATGCAATAATAACATCTATAAAAGGCACTGTTACAATCTCAGTAGCATTGGAACATGATAAATTACTTCAGTGTATTTCTTGAACAATGTTTTTTAGTGATTGTAATACCATCATACTCCCTATCAAGTTGGAAGAGCTATACTGTTTTCAAGTACCTTGTCATTGCAAAAATGTTTCATGTTTTGTTAACTTTATAATTATTTCCTTTTAAAAAAGCAAAATGCATTTCAGTGTTTAAGTGTATGATGATATAAATTTGCACTGTATACTAAAATTTAAAAATAACAAGGATACTTCAGCCAGTGTGCTTTCAATGTTTAAAAATAGAATATTAAAAGAATGTGGTAGCTACTGAAATTCATACATGACACCCATGCAATTTTTTTTTAAACTGCTTTTTCCCTCAGTATCCTCTGTCTGTGCACAAGGGCAATGAAAAATCAGCAAAGATGAATAATGCAAATGAGATAAATGTTTTAAACATATCAGGAAGGAAATTTTTGACAATAACACAGAAAGTAATCAAGAAATGAGTTTACTTGTCTTGGAGAAATCAACAAGGTCTAGAGCAGTTCAGGATTCTTTCTAAGTGTAATGCTGTCTACAATTCCAAGTGTGTAATCATCCTATTGCATGCATATTGCTTATGTTAAATTAAACACTCATGGAGACATATGTATATATGTATGGATATGAAACTGTGATGAATTTTACACTTGCTAGGTTTTCTTTAGGTTGTTTTTTGTTGTTTTTTTTTAACACTTTAACTGCAAAGTATAATCTACCACTTGCAGTGAACAGTAACAGGAATTAAAGGTACATAACATATCCAGCTGCCATTTTTAAATGTGTAGTTCTTTGAACATCGGAGGAATTGAAGTCTGACTACTTATGTATTCATGTGCTCCTTTGGTTTTCAACTACTTAGCTGAAGAACAGTGATGTGTTTTTTTTTCCTTCCGTTGTAATTCCATTTCACAATTTCTGTGTTTCCACTGCTATGCCCAGCTACAGAAATCAATAAAATAAGAGTGAACTTGCAAATCATCAGTCCTTGATATCTCCTCTCCCTATTTTTACAAAATTACAAGATTTTAATTATAGTTGTACCTCTGCCCTATATATCAAATTAACTTGAAATCATTCTGCAGGTCTCAAAGATACTACAGACAAAGGTACCCACTGAAGTACCAACTAAACTCTGTTCACGTAAGAAACTAGACCTAAATTTAATAAATCAGTCATGGGTGTGAAGATGACACTACATACTGTGAGACACAATATGAGAAAGTTATGGGGGAAAAAAGTGGCATCTGCTGATGGGTTTTCCAAAATGTGGTTAACATTTTCATTCGTATTTCTGATATAGCTAAGCATCACTATATTTTGGGGAACTATTTTTCCTTGTGATCTAAGAAGCTTGAAGGAAACAATGGTGTCAAAATTCACTTTCCAGGTGGAGGATATGAAACAACAATATGAGATATACCTAACCCAGCAACCACCCAATCTGACAAGATTCAGCCATTCAAGTAGAAAACAACTGCAGATCAGCCAGAGTGGGTGAGATCGGTGCCAGCAGTACATCCAGGTTTCCCAGGCTGATGGACTGTCAGTTTTCTTTGATGTCTCTCAATCTGAGTGCCTTTGCTACATTCTTTTAAAATGGCAGTGCCAGGTTCAGCTGGAACTTGCTGAAAGTAGGTCTTGGAGTGATCAAGTATGTTAGAAGAGAGAAGTTCGAAGTATAGTAGAAGAGGGCATCTCACAAAAGACCCAGGAACCAAAGGATCGCGGAGAAAGTCTGCTGAACTGGCAACCAAGACAAGCTTCTGGAGGAAAGAAAAGTCCTTTAGGGCTCAGAGGGGTCTCAGCAGATTCTGTTCAACTGAAGAAAACACTGACATGACTGAAATCAAGCTTTAGGACAAGGAGTGATTTTTTCAAAACCCATTTTATTTTTACTTTGCCTGACCTAGACATTTTGGGTTAAACTAACTTTTATAGTAATAAGTTCAGCTTGTTAATGAAAAAGTTTTCTTGGTTTTCTTTTTCTTCTTTGGGACACAAACCAGTCCAAGTATGTATCAACAGCAAAGCTAAGTATTAAATTAGAATGCTAGATACATCCTAAAATTTACAAGCATATTATCATAGAATCATAGAATAGTTAGGGTTGAAAAGGACCTTAAGATCATCTAGTTCCAACCACCCTGCCATGGGAAGGGACAGCTCACACTAAACCATGTCACCCAAGGCTCTCTCCAACCTGGCCTTGAACACTGCCAGGGATGGAGCATTCACAACCTCCCTGGGCAACCCATTCCACTGCCTCACCAACCTTACAGTAAAGAATTTCTTCCTTATATCCAATCTAAACTTCCCCTGTTTAAGTTTTAACCCGTTACCCCTTGTCCTATCACTACAATCCCTAATAAAGATACCCTCCCCAGCATCCCTATAGCCCCTCTTCAGATACTGGAAGGCTGCTATAAGGTCTCCACGCAGCCTTCTCTTCTCCAGGCTGAACAGCCCCAACTTTCTGCAAATTTCCCTCAGTATTGCTCCAAGTCTATCCAGTTTCATGAAATAGCTACTCTCTGTCACCTACTAATGCCTTCTGTGGGAATTTTGGAGGATCTATATTTCTAAACCAAATACAATCTAAATCAAAAAACTTCATAGTAATTAGATAGAGAATATATCATAAAGTTTAAAAATAAAGGAAAATTCTATAGCACAATCGTATAGAGACAGCTTACATCCTTTTTGTAAAGTTATGGTTTAAAGTTCACTTTAACTATCTAAAAACTTTAAATACATTCTTTACTTTTTAGGTGGGTTTCATATCAAGTAAAAGAAACAAAGTAATGGCCATTCTGATTAAACAGAATTGATTTGACTACAGCCAGACTTTCTGCAGTTAAGCCCTTTCAACATGAAAAGTATGAGGTGAATAAAATATCATTTTTATCATTTTTCACTTGATGATTGAAAAAGTAAGATTTGCAATTAGAATCGTAGATCATAGAATAGTTAGAGTTGGAAAGGACCTTAAGATCATATAGTTCCAACCAACCTGCCATGGGAAGGGAAACCTCACACTAAACCGTGTCACCCAAGGCTTCGTCCAACCTGGCCTTAAACACTGCCAGCGATGGAGCATTCACAACTTCCCTGGGCAACCCATTCCACTGCCTCACCAACCTTACAGTAAAGAATTTCCTCCTTATATCCAATCTAAACTTCCCCTGCTTAAGTCTTAACCCATTACCCCTTGTCCTATCACCACAGTCCCTAATGAAGTGTCCCTCCCCAGCATCCCTATAGGCCCCCTTCAGATACTGGAAGGCTGCTATGAGGTCTCCACGCAGCCTTCTCTTCTCCAGGATGAACAGCCCCAACTTTCTCTGCCTATCTTCATACGGGAGGTGCTCCAGTCCCCTGATCATCCTCGTGGCCCTTCTCTGGACTTGTTCCAACACTTCCATGTCCTTTTTATGTGGAGGACACCAGAACTCCACACAATACTCCAGGTGAGGTCTCATGAGAGCAAAGTAGAGGGGCAGGATCACCTCCTTCGCCCCGCTGGTCACACTCCTTTTGATGCAGCCCAGAATATGGTTGGCTTTCTGGGCTGCAAGCGCACACTGAAGCCAGCTCATGTTCATTTTCTCATTGACCAGCACCCCCAAGTCCTTCTCCATAGGGCTGCTCTGAATCTCTTCTTTGCCCAACCTGTAGCTGTGCCTGGCATTGCTGTGACCCAGATGTAGGACCTTGCACTTGGCATAGTTAAACTTCACGAGGTTGGCACCAGCCCACCTCACAAGTGTGTCAAGGTCCCTCTGGATGGCATTCCTTCCCTCCAGCGTATCAACCGAACCACACAGCTTGGTGTCATCGGCAAAATTGCGGAGGGCGCGCTCAATCCCATTGTCCCACGTCGTGACAAAGATGTTGAACAAGATGAGTCCCAACACCGATCCCTGGGGGACACCACTCATTAGTGGTCTCCAGCTGGACATTGAGCCATTGACCACAACTCTTTGCATATGGCCATCCAGCCAATTTTTTAGCCACTGAGTGGTCCATCCATCAAATTGATGTCTCTCCAATTTAAAGACAAGGATGTGGTGTGGGACAGTGTCGGACGCTTTACACAAGTCCAGGTAGAAGACCTACGTTCTCCCTAGTGTGTTTTTTATTTGCTATGTACCTATAGAATCCCTTCCTGTTATCCTTAATTTCCCTAGCCAAGTTTAATTCTAACTGGGCCTTAACTTTCCTAACCTGGTCCCTAGCTTCCTGGACAACATCCCTGTACTCTTCCCAGGCCGCCTGTCCTTGCTTCCACTTATTATGAGCCTCTTTTTTCATTTGAATTTTCCTCAGCAGCTCCTTATCCATCCAAGGAGGTCTTCTGGCCCTCCTGCTGCTCTTCCTTCTAGTTGGGATGCAACACTCCTGAGCTTGTAGTAGGTGATCCTTGAATATCAACCAGCAGTCTTGGGCCCCCCTGCCCTCTAGGGCTATATCCCATGGAACCTTACTAAGCAGGTTCCTGAAGAGGCCAAAGTCTGCTCTTTTGAAGACCAGGGCAGTGAGCTTGCTGCACCCTCTTCTCACTGTCCTGAGGATCTCAATTTTGACCATCTCGTGATCGCTGCATCCAAGGCTGTCCTGGAGCGTCACATTTCCAACGAGCCCTTCCCTGTTGGTGAGCACAAGGTCAAGCATGGCAGCTCTCCTTGTCGGCTCCTCTATTACTTGCAGAAGGAAGTTGTCTTCCACACAATCGAGGAACCTCCTGGATTGCTTGTGCCGGGCTGCACCGTCCTTCCAACAGATGTCAGGGTTTTTGAAGTCACCCATGAGAACAAGGGCCTGGGAGCATGAGGCTTTACCTACCTCTCTGTGGAGTGCTTCATCCGTAGGTTCTCCTTGATCAGGCGGTCTGTAACAGATCCCCACAGTAATGTCTCCCATAGCTATATTCCCTTTAACCCTGACCCACAAACTCTCTGTGGACTGCTCACCTGTCCCCAGACAGAGTTCCATACTCTCCAGCCTATCCCTAACATAAAGGGCAACTGCCCCTCCCCACCTGCCAGGCCTGTCTTTTCTAAAGCGCCTGTAACCTTCCATTCCAACACTCCAGTCATAGGAGCCATCCCACCATGTTTCTGCGATGCCTGTTATATCATACCCCCGTAGATGTGCACACATCTCTAATTCCTCTTGTTTGTTCCCCATGCTATGGGCATTTGTATAGAGGCATCTGAGCCGAGCTCCAAATGAAGCCGGCTCATTGGCTGGAGCGGCTGGGATATCTCTACATTGCTCCGAGCATTTATAATAGGTGCTGGCAACTGACTGGGTGTGTTGGGATGGAATTATGCCCCCCTCCCCCATCACAACTAGTTTAAAGCCTCCTTGACCAGTCTCCTCCTTGGCAAGACTTTTACCAAAACTGCTCTTTCCCTGCTTTTATCAGTTCCACCAGCCCCCACTAGACCTGGCCTACAAAGTTGGGTCCCATGTTCAAGACACCCAGACCCCTGACTATGACACCACCCTTTTAACCATTTATTAACCTGGCCAATCCTCCTAGCTTTTTTTAGGTCCTCCCCTGTATCCTGGAGAATTGACAAAAAGACTATCTGAGCTCCAGAGCCCCTAACCACCTCCCCCAGGGCTCTGTAGTCCTTCTTTATGTTCCCCAGGCTGCTACTATCTATATCCCTAGCACCCGCATGTATCACCACAAGTGGGTGATAGTCCGTGGGACTTACTAGAGCAGGCAGCCTCTCTGCAACATCCCTGATCCGTGCCCCTGCTAGGCAACATACCTCCCTTGAGACCAGGTCAGGCCGACAGATGAGTGCTTCTGTCCCTTTCACAGTGGAGTCCCCTACTACTACGACCCGCCAATTTTTCCTGGCACCACCAGTAGAGATCTTCTTTAGCAGTGCATCAGCCGGCTGTTTCTGGTGTGTGCTTCCTCATTAGCCCCCTGCAGGACAGCAAAGCGGTTCTGCGTGGGGACAACAGATTTAGGAGGAAGCCCCTTGCTTTTGGTTGTCCTTTTCCTCCTTTTTTTTTTTTTTTGTTAGTTTGTTTGGTTTTGTTTTTGTTTTTTTTTGTTGTTTGTTTTTTGTTTGTTTGTTTTGTTTTTTTCTTGTCACTAATTCCCAGCTTCCCAGGTTAACAGCCTCCTTCTTTCCTTCATGGGCTACAGGTGAAGCTCAAGGCCCCAGCACAGTTTGGGCCGGGAGCAAGCATTCCTGCTTCCTCTCAGCTTCCCTGACATCTCGCAGTCTATTGACAGCATCCCGCAGCTCAGCCACCTGCTGCAGGAGGACCTCCACCAGGGAGCACCGAGTGCAGCCCTGCCCATTGCGCACGTTTCCCTCACAAGCCCAGTGCAGGCACTCTCTACACTCCGAGCTCTGCACTGCAGCCTCCCCTTCATCGGCGCTGTCTGGGTGCCTACCCTGGCCACCTCCGGGGCGGTCAGAGCAGAGCTTCCGGACCGGGCCCTGCTCATACGGCGAGTGCCCACCATCCCGCTCGCCTGCCCGCACAAACTGCCTCACCACACTCCTCATGGCTCGCGCTCCCTGGGGCAGGTTTTTACCCAGCCAGGGCTGGTGCCGCTGCTTCAGGCTCCGCCCCGTGTGAGTCAGCTGCTCGCTCTCGTCAGCTGAGCTGCCGGCTCCCGGGCAGGTCCTGTCGAGGACTTGAGGCTCCCTCGGTGGCTCTTGCCGCTCTGAGTTGAGGCTCCTGGACGCTGATTTCCCCCGCCCCCCACCTCCGGTGTTGAAGGCGTCCTCTCTCGAGCTGCTTACCTCAGCAATTCTGGAAATACTGCTGAAATTTTATAATCAACAGTAGGGTGTGGGCTCCAAACCCTCATATTTCTAGAGGCAACAAATGGCCACGTTGCTTTTAAATATTCAAGAGTGTGTAATTTGGTACAGAGTGGCCTAGCTCATCAGTGTCAGTTAGATCATTGTAGACTAACAGTGCCTAAAATAATACATTAACATGAAAACCAGCAAAAAAAATATTTCTTCTATATATCAACCAGCTAAACAGCTTCCAAAGATCTTTACAGACTTACTTTGACCTTGTTAAAGCAAAAAAGTTAGCCCTTGACCATCTTTGCTAATATTTACAAATTAATAATATAATACCTTAAGTGTCACAGCAACCCCAAATAATGTACAGGGGACAAAGACAAAAAAAAAAAAAAAAAAAATCCCAGCAGAGTTTGTGTTTATGTTACTTCAACTGAACAATATTTAAATTCCTTTAAAAATGTCTGGGTTGTTCCACTGTTTGGTTTAAAAAGGAAAAAAAAATTACATGCAAGTTTGAAAGATTAATTATGACAATTTCTGTTGCTGGCAAAAGTACACTACAATTGCAGTTGTGCCGCAACTCTGGGATAGGCAGTGCTGTCAAATAGTTATCAATATTACACAGCAGTTTGTTTCCTGAAGTGAAGAATAAGAAATCACAGCTAAACTATATGGGAAATCAAACTCCAGCAGTGTTAGGTGCTCGGCGTTCTCAATTCCCAGTCAACAGCTTGTAGGACAAGGCTCTCATGTAGGCAAACTGTAATTATCAGTTACAGTGTTGTTTGAGCTAGCATATCTGCTCTTGCAAAACCTGATAGTCACAAAAACTGACAACTTCTAAACTAAGAAGTGACACCTACCACAGCAGCATGGTGTTCAGAGCGAATAATAAGCCACCTCCTGACACACCTGATTTTCTCTAGTAGCCTTCCACCAAGGAATGATTTAATCTATCCCTGATGAGTTCTTGAGAGCTGACAAGAATAAAAGCTGAGGTGGTATGACTGGAGGACATACTAATTTTTTTAAATCATGAAAAATACATTAACAAGTGTTCTCTGAACATACTTCAAAGTTATGAAACTACACCAAGTTCTAACAAACAGTATAAGCTCCTGGGAAAGGAGAGGGTGGGGAAGGAATGACAGTGACTTTTTTTGATCTTTGTAAATATTAGGACCACCAATAATACATCATCAGGTAGTCCATAATTCTTTTGGTATGGCAGTGGTATTTTTGCTATGTTGCACTTACAAAGAGCAGAAATTCCAGTTAAACATTATTTAAAAGAGGCTCTTCAATTTGCTGGTTTGGTATACAAACTTCATTCATGTCTGCATGTTTGATTACACTAACCCAAACCTGACACCTTTCAGCAGGGATACTCCTTGGTGCTACCTTAAAATATTTAAACTGACATCCTTGTCTGCTCCTTCCTCTAATTACTTTGTTGCAAAATGCAATGTGTTTTGTTTAGTAGGAGGAAGTCAGGAATGGAAGTTCTGTAATGTATATTATCCATTTCCATGTTTGCAGTGAAATGAAGATTTATGAGATTAACAGCTGAGTATTTATTATTTGCTCAGACAGCTGCCTTCTATTAAGCAACCACCAACAGAAGGTAAAGAGCCATCTATTCCTTGCAACTACTGCTGAAGTGATTTTTGTGCAGACTCTGAGAAACCTTATTCCAAAAACAGCACCATATCACTTCAAACTGGAGATAATTTCACTAAGACATGTGGATTAAAACATAGGCTATGAATGCCAGGGAATGAAAATCCCTGTGATACAGCAATAGTATTTTAGTTAAAAGCCAAGATTAATATTCATCCTTCTTATTTTCTTGGGTACTAGAAAATAATTACTGTAGAATGGATTTCAACTCAGGCACTTGTTACTTCCTGCTGAATCAGTCTTGAATAAAGAGTCCATAAAAGAAAAAGAAATACATGTTGACAAACTGGAGGTTTTATCACAGAAACAGAATTTTGTATGAGATATGATTGTAAACCAGGGAGATTCTGGGAACTGTGGTGGGAGAGGTGCAAACTAGGGAACTGCCGCTATTTTCTCTCATTGCTCTAATAAATAGTACAAATAATTAAGCTTCTGAAAAATGTTTCTGTCTTCCTGTTTCTTCCACATATACAATGGAAAACACATCAGGAAAGACAAAGCTTCTTTTTCAAACGAGTTTGCAAGAACTACAGGAAGTCTCACTCTGGCATAAGCTCCAGAATCAACACTGTGACACAATGAAGTCATAACGTCCAGAAGGATATGGGATGGATCAAAGAATTGCATTGTGGATCCACTGTATCTTACTACTGAAAGAATGCAGTGAAAATGCAGGAGTTACTCACTGGTGGGTATAAGCTTAAATGGACAAAGTAAGAATTCACAGCAGAGCAACTTAACTAAACTTTAATTTCTGCACTCAGGAAGAATAAACAGGAAGTTATAAAGGAACAGAAATATCTCCAGCTCTGTTCAAGGCCTAGTTTAGGTCTGTTTTCCTTGGGAGATTTAAATAAAGCCTTAAATTATCTGTAAATGTCAGTTCAGCTTCTCCTTAGTGAGATTCTGTGAATGGCACTATCAGCATTGCTTACCATCTTTGAGGATTGTCTCTCGCTCTGTGCCATCAATTTTCTGTCGTCCAATTAGGAAACTGGTAGTATCAGCAAAGTAAATGTAACTGGTTTCAGCATGGAAGTCCAGAGCACGAGGACTGACCAAATCTTCTATAGGGATCATGTATTCATCAGACACTTTGGTGTTCAGGTCCATTCCCCGTATTATTCCTGGACGTCCCTTCCCATAAAAAAGAAACAATTCATTCTTTGGTCCTGCAAAAGAAAGATTACAAACATAAACAACTGATGCTGCCTAATCTTTTTGCAGTGCATAATGTCACTGTTTAATTAACCAGCACAATTAATGGGGGAGCAGGAGTATTATTCAATACCAAAAATTTTAACTTTCATTTATTTTATTTCATTTCTGCTCTGGATTTGGAGAACACCGAGGTTCTTAATGATTCCTGTGACTCAGCCTTCACTGGCAAAGGCTCTGACCACACCACCCAAGTCTTGGAAGGCAGATACAGGGACTGTGAGAATGAAGACCTTGTGCCCACTGTAGGAGAGGATCTGGTTCAAGACCATCTTAGGAAGCTGAATGTCCATGAGTCAATGGGACCTGATGAAATGCATCGGCGGGTCCTGAAGGAGTTGGCAAATGAAGTTGCTATGCCGCTGGCCATCATATTTGAGAAATCATGGTAGTCAGGTGAAGTTCCCGACGACTGGATAAAGGGAAATATAGCCCCCATTTTCAAGAAAGGGAAAATGGTTGACCGAGGGAACTACAGACCTGTCAGTTTCACCTCTGTGCCTGGCAAAATCTTGGAGCAGATTCTCCTGGAAGGCATGCTAAGGCACATGAAAATCAACAGGGTGGTTGGTGACAGCCAGCATGGCTTCACTAAGGGGAAATACTGCCTGACCAGTTTGGTAGCCTTCTACGATGGGGCTACGGAACTGATGGACAGGGGTAGAGCAGTTGATGTCATCTACCTGGACTTGTGCAGAGCGTCCGACACTGTCCCACACCACATCTTTGTCTTTAAATTGAAGAGACATCAATTTGATGGATGGACCACTCGGTGGATAAAGAACTGGCTGGATGGCCGTATGCAAAGAGTTATTGTCAATGGCTCAATGTCCAGCTGGAGACCACTAATGAGTGGTGTCCCTCAGGGATCGGTGTTGGGACTCGTCTTGTTCAACATCTTCGTCGCTGACAGGGACAATGGGATTGAGCGCGCCCTCTGCAATTTTGCCAATGACACCAAGCTGTGTGGTTCGGTTGATACGCTGGAGGGAAGGAATGCCATCCAGAGGGACCTTGACACGCTTGTGAGGTGGGCTGGTGCCAACCTCGTGAAGTTTAACTATGCCAAGTGCAAGGTCCTACAACTGGGTCAGAGCAATCCCAGGCACAGCTACAGGTTGGGCAAAGAAGAGATTCAGAGCAGCCCTATGGAGAAGGACTTGGGGGTGCTGGTCAATGAGAAAATGAACATGAGCTGGCTTCAGTGTGCGCTTGCAGCCCAGAAAGCCAACCGTATTCTGGGCTGCATCAAAAGGAGTGTGACCAGCGGGGCGAAGGAGGTGATCCTGCCCCTTTACTCTGCTCTTATGAGACCTCACCTGGAGTATTGTGTGCAGTTCTGGTGTCCTCAACATAAAAAGGACATGGAAGTGTTGGAATAAGTCCAGAGAAGGGCAACAAGGATGATCAGGGGACTGGAATGCCTCCCCAGCAGCCTTCCAGTATCTGAAGGGGGCCTATATGGATGCTGGGGAGGGACACTTCATTAGGGACTGTGGTGATAGGACAAGGGGTAATGGGTTAAGACTTAAGCAGGGGAAGTTTAGATTGCTTATAAGGAGGAAGTTCTTTACTGCTAGGGTGGTGAGGCACTGGAATGGGTTGCCCAAGGAAGTTGTGAATGCTCCATCGCTGGCAGTGTTCAAGGCCGGATTGGACAGAGCCTTGGGTGATATGGTTTAGTGTGAGCTGTCCCTTCCCATGGCAGGGGGGTTGGAACTTGATGATCTTAAGGTCCTTTCCAACCCTAACTATTCTATGATTCTATGATTTTGTCTGAAGATATCTAAACTAAAAAAAAAATCTGTCTATTACCTTAATTAAAATGTAGATTACTTCAGTGAGCTGTGTATATCTAATTATTTTTTTCTGTAAAAGTACAACAGAAAAACAATTCTAGGTTATAGAATAACTTTGCATCTATGTGAAATGGACATATACAGCTTTGTAGATTTTTAATTTTACAATTCATTAAGATCTATCCAGGTAATATACACCGTGACTGAAGTAATCATTATATCTTAGAAGATCATAAACTCCAGCAAACACAAAATACTGTTGTTTTTTTCACCTAAAGTTTCTCAGAAACAAACAAGACAAAAGATTACAGTAAATGGCTTTCAAATGGGAGAGAATATTACAAATCAATACATGCTGTTCTTTCATACTGAGATACGAAACATGGATACCAATATTTCCTATTTCTCAGGAGATTTTTACTTTTTAGTTACGTAGGTTAATTACGAATAATTGAAGCTTAGTAAATTTTTTTCCTTAGAGGTACTTAGAAATATCCTGAGATGCTTAATACTATCAATATACCTATTAAAAATCTCCAAAATATATACTCCTTTTTTAATTGTTTAGGTTTTTTTTGTTGGAATTGTTAGTGAAAACCATATGAGGTTTGACTGAGATCAATTATCTATCTACCATCTATCCATCAAAGTTATCTAATTCCATGCCTTTCATCTGAACTAGATCAATGCAATTTGATCAAGAAACCAAACAGAAGTAGGTGCTCCCCATGACTTTATGACTTTCAGGACTGTCCTTTTGGCTGTAGGTGATTGTGTATACTTAACATTAGGTGTAACTATAGTTACTCAACTCAAACTTGCTATCACAAAGCCTTATTAGAAAAGCCTTGCTTGACTTGTTCACATGAATGGTCAGCCTCTGAATTACAAGTTGATTGTATGGGTAAATATTGGATGTGACAAACTATTTATAAGCTTTTCAGTACCTATATGCTGCGAGAATGCATAATACATATAAAGAAAAACTGACTAACATAAAACATATGATAATTTTTAGAATACTTTAAACAGCATTCCAGGTTTAATTTGTCACTTCTATGAATTAAGCCAAATCAAATCATTTTGAGGGAATGAAGGGATATATAAACAAGGTGTCAGGTACACATTTTACTTAAAAGCAGCCTGTGTGATTTCTACTGTTATTGATAAACATGTTAAATAAAACCCAGAACTATACCCGGGAATATTCGTGGCTGGCAGACTATTTGAGTTAAATAACATACTTTTGCATGACCTGCCATCACTCCCCAAGATGAAGCCAGTCCTGCAGCGACAAGTTCGTGCCTTGTAGTTGCTGCTGAGCAGACAGATGTGTGAACATCCTCCCGGCATTCCATATGGGTCCACTTCGCATGCATGGCTTCTGACTATGGTGAGTGAGAAACAGCATGATTCATATCCATTTAAAGCAAGATAATTATATGCATCAGCATGTAGAAAGTTTAGACAGCAAAAAAAGGGAATTTGTGTCACAATAAATCTTTCCTTAGAATGCAGCTATAAACTTTCTTGCAGCTATATGTTTTTTAAAGATGATACCCAAACCAGACGAGTGATCCAAAGGGCTGTATTGCGGCTCTCAGGCTATACCTGTCATTGTGTGTGATCACCCTTTTTGAATAAGTTTCTGCACAGTATTTATCAGTAAGCACTCCCCTGGGGTAGCTGACACTTTCCCCCTTATTTATATATTGCTTTGGTTCATTTATTTGGTTGGTTGGTGTTTTTTTTTGAGAATAGAATGAATTCCATGCCAATGCAGTTTGCTATTTATTCAACTCCATTAGATAGCAACTTTCTGGGGCAGATACCTGGGCAAAAGCTAAAGAACAGAACAAACCTTGTAGTGTTTTTCCATATGTGTACAGCTAGGATGTAAATCCAGCAGAAGAAGCCAAATAATTCCTTTATCTTGGTTTCATATTTTCAAATTAAAGGTTCTAAATTGTCAGACTAATACATCAAATCCATTTTTAAAACACTTTAAGGTAAATCAGATGAAAAAAACAAATCTACCTTGCTATGTTATATTTACCAAACTGGCTTACAATACGGCAACAGTACCAACAGTATTTTAGCTCAAAAAAATGTTTGTATCTTCTTTCTCCTTTACCTCAAGCTTCTTAATTGTTTTAAAAAAAATATCAAGTGGTTTAAGATCGATATTGTTCAAGGCGTACAGAAGCTCAGCTAAGCTGAGACAGCCTTTACAGCAAATCCTGACAAGCAACAAACATGCCCGTTCAAAACAAAAGAAGTAGCAGAGTGAACAAAGGGCAAGAGGAACCAAGTAATCACAGGATGTAATAAAAGATTACATTGTGCTCATGCCTGTCCTCTGCTCAACCTCTCTGACTCCTTCAGGGATGTAAGACAGGGGCCTATAGCAAGGGAAGAGTCTTTGCAGCCTCCTCCAGACACACTGAGATCTGCAAATCAATGCCCTCAGCTAGAGAATGAAATTTACTTTCACTCTACGTAAATTTAGAGTTTGTTCCCACTTCAGAAATGGCTCTAACAGCAGTCAGTCTGTTTAATAACAACAGAATTGATGCATTAGATTTTCTGGCTAAGCAGTCATGACAATGATTTATTGTTATCAGCCATACAAAAAAGAATCACATAAAATATCTCTGTAAATGTTTTGGATCTTGTTATCTTTGCACAAAGTTCCCACAAATCACACTACTGTTGCAAATGTAGAGAGTTTGCATCAGAGCCATGATTAGAGCCATAGGACTATGTACAGGACTATGGTCTTCAGAAATTGCTATTTTATCAAAAATGCTGAGATTACAGGAAGTTTTTCATTCTAGACGAAAATGAAGACTTTTTTCTACAGAAGGCAAAGATGATATTTAGACAATCCATGGAAAACTTATCAGCAATTTCCTATTTTACCAGTTGCTGTGCTGGCAGTTAGGCAGGAAGGCTGCCTATGTCTCTGCTTTCTTGGCAGCCCTGAAGATGGGGGCTCACTTGAGGTTTGTAGTCTGTCTGAAAAGCAGGCTCAGAGAAACCAGGAATCTCTGAGGTCTGAGACCCAAGTGTATGGACGGTATTGGACATCTAACAGTTTTGAAGGTGTTAAATTCTGAAAGCGGTGTGTGGAGCCAGAAAACTTGCAGACCAGGGCTCTCTGGCAATTCTCCAAGATGAATGCTCAGGGAGCCAAGCTTAGACATGCAAGAAAACTAGCAGTAACTACAAAGCAAACTGGGCAGATGAAGAAGCAACAGTTTTGTCACAGTGACAAATTTTCACTGCATCTTCTGATACATTTTTCTGGAAGAACCTTTTTAACACATCCACCTACCCCGTGTGTTAATGTTTTCTAAGAATGAATGTTGATCTTACCTGCTGTTTGAGATCTTTTCTGGTACACATGGATCTCTTTAGCATTGTCAAGCCTGGCAAGAGACTGAATATCGGTACCATTATATCTGTTTATTCGTAAAATGCTGAGGTTATCTGAATCAACTGTATATAAATAGTTTTCAAATACTGCCAAACCACAGAGGTGCCTAATCTGGAAAAGAAAAAAAAAATCATCATTATTTTAGCTGACTGATTTAGGTTTATCTATGATTTGAAAACATTAAACATTACTGTGAATTCAGACAAGGATTTCTGAATATGTCAACAAATATTTGTAAATAATAAACACAAGCTATGCTGTTAGTTCACATTCTTGTAGTCTGAAGCTTATAATTAGAAAAGCTTTGTACAAGAAAGGCAGAAAATTCAAAATATTTAACAATCCAAATAAATTTATCCTCTAAATTTCCCAGTTTCCCTCTCATTTAAATTCAAATGTTCTGCATATGTTATGTACAGCTTCTTTTAGTCTTAAATAATATTAATTAAACAATTATTATAAAGATTGTTAACTTTTACTAAGTAGCATTAACTAATGAATACAGTGAATATAGATATTTTAACGTGTTCATGGGGTGAATTGATGTATTTTTTATAATGTTATAATCATAGCAAGTAAAATAGGACAATATACACCCACCAGATATTTTCTTAAGTAAATAAATGAATAAATAAACAACTTCCCTTAACTATGCTTGTGTTCCTTTTGTGTCAGTGTCTCTGAATTTGGCTGTGTCCACACAGTACTGCTTGTTTCTCAAAAAGTGAATTCTAAAGTTGTAATAGGCCATGATGTGTCTGGGTACATTAGAAATTACTTAATGTCAGTTAGTTAGCCAGCCAATCACAGCTCAAACATGAGGTGTTCAATAGTCTAGTGCTTGTGCTTGATTTATAGATTTAGGAACTGTAAAATATTTCATTGGCAGTTTTGAAAGATGAACAAATTTGTTGGCAGATGTTCAGATATTCATGGGCTGAATATCTGATTAGTTTAATCAATAAATTGCTCACTACAAAGCATTTACTTATCTCATTTATCACAAATTCAGACATGCGTCACCAAAACCAACCAACCAACCAACCCCTCCCCTGTTCTCCATCAAATATTTCAGTCCTTTCTGGAAATTACCCCCCAGTTGGCCAAATCTTGCCATTTTATTCAGCCTTTTCCCAGAAAAATAATAATTAAAAAAAAAAATAAAGTCAATTGAAGTGTTTGGTTAAGACCCAATAGAAATTCGATTCAATTACAGTAAGATGGAAAACAGCCTTGAAAATAATGATGTATCTGTACATGGTATCATGTACATGATGGTCTGATGTATCTGCAATTCGGTATCTGTACCAAATTGTTGCATTAATCCTTTCTGCCCTTTTCCATTTGCACTCAGTTTAAATCTTTATTATTTAACTCCCAAGAGAGCTTTTCTATATTTACACTATGAAAACTATATGTCACTCTTTCTACAATGAATTTTATAATGACTTAATTATTTGTATTTAATTTATGCATTTGTTTTTATATTTCATGAAGCTTGCCAGCTATCTTATGCATGAACAGAAATGTTGCTTGCTACAAAGAATAGTTGTTTGAAAGCCTATCAACCTAAAAAGCCCGTATTATTTGAAAAGGATGTCCTTTGATATGCTTGTACTTACGAAATAGACTTTAATCCCTAAGATTTCTTGAGAATAGTTTTCTGGTTTGCTGTTCCCTTAGACTAATGAGAAGTAACTTGGAGTTGCAGTCATTCTAAATCCTGACAAATGCAGACACAGAACCTAGTGAAATTACCAATTTTTCATCTGAGTGCAAAGACAACCAATATGCTTCTCCTTTTGCAGTAACAATGACTAACTGAGAGGCCAGACCTTTTAACACCGTTCATTCATATTGAAAAAACAGGCGTCATTCTCATTTCTTAGCTAGAGAAGAACATCATAAATAATAAACTCTTTTGCATCGAAGTTTAAGAAAGAAGGAACAAGCATCTCTCCTATGACACCAATACAACCTAGTTACAAGCCTGTAAAAGCATTTGTTAGTTGCTTCTGAAAATGGCTTTCTTTTTTTAGGTATCTATAAAAAAATGTTACCTGTAGTTGTTTACAAGACCTGTTATTTCAGAACAAGTGGCTAAAGACTGGCAGTAATTTGGTAAAAAGTAGGAAGGTGTTTGCTCTTTAGCCAGGTGACCTAGATTGTTTTTTGTCATATCTTCTGCCTGTTTTAAAATGGCAGTTATGCTAATCAGTTGTCTCTTACTAAACAGTGATTACCTGGAAGCAAAGCAAAGAATGACAGCAGAACAGGTAAAGTGTTTATTCTGTCTGCACATTCTTATACACTCTGTTTAACGTCAAGCAGAAGCAGATGTAAACACGGTACCCACAAAAGATCTGGCAGTTCAAGTAGCAACAAGAAATAGTTTGGTCTTTGCTAATTTTCCCTCTTTTTACATAATCTTCACAACTGCCAGGGAGCCCTTCCTTTCCCTCCATTTTACCTCACTCTCCAAAGCTGAAGCAACAATAACAGATTGATATTCTCCAGCTCAAAGACTCAGTCTCTGCATTTGTATTTATGACTCCAGACATCTGGATCAACGGGGAAAAGCATCATTGGCATCAACAAAATATGATTTAAAGGAATCTAGATGAGTTTGAACAGGTGAATAGCTCTGGCTAATCTGTTTCTTTCACATTCTTGTGCTTGTTAGTCTCTCCTTCCTGAACTGGCAAGGACACGTTCTTGTCATTAATAATTTATCCTCTAGTATCTTTCTATATATATATATATTTTCCCTCCTGAAGTCTTTTACAATAGGGAGTGTAACTTACATGGTGTATAGTTAATGAGACACTGAATGGAAGCTTGTCCATAGGTTGCAAAATGGGCTAAATGGCAAATAGAACATGCAGACAGATCTTTTTTCTAAGACATTTGAACTAAAAAGAGAAAAAAATCTGAAATCACCTTTAACTGTTAGCATTATATATGTTCATATATTTATGGCATTACTTTAATGCTCAAAGAAATACCTACTTGTCTGCCTTTTATTATCGTATGTCTCTTTCTCCCTTGATAGTCAACAACTTCCACACTATCCAGATATATGTCAACCCAATACACATATTTATTGATGAGGTCTAGTGCAAGAGCAGTTGGCTGTTCAATTTTAGAGTCTACTATCCATGTCCTGTTCATTCCATCCATGTCACATCTCTCAACCTTGGCAGTATTCCCGTAGTCTGTAAAGAAAAGCTTTCTGTTGAAAGAAAATAAGACATTGTAAGTTTTAAAGGGTGTGAGCAGAGTGCAAAGCTCCTTGTGGCTCTGTACAAAGTAAATTTCTGTTCTTCATCATGTCAGAGGGTTTATCCACCAATAACCCATATAGCCCATATAGATCATCATATATTTACAGAAAAAAATCTGCATATTGTCTAACAAATTCACAGTTACACAGAATTTTTTTTCAAATGACACGTACAGAAGTTCTAAATCCATTTGCTTACACTACAGGTGCGCCATATACTAGTTGCATTTTAAATGGATGGTATTCTTATGCAGAGACTACATTACAATTGTAAATATCTCTTTAACCATTGCCTATAAAACCAGCAAGATAGTTATAAGCACAAAGTTTGGGAAGACCACAAGGGACTTACATGGTCTGGAGAACAATTCATTGTATGTAAGGTATAACAAATACAGTGATCCAAACTGTCAGGTTTTGAAAATACATTTCTAAAGATGATGCTTTAGTCTGCGGTGCATTTGTAACCTGCCTTGGAAGGATGTTCAGGTTTTAATATGTTTCTGCAAATCCAATGAGTCATTCCATCATGAATAATGGGAAACTATCAAAGACTTAAAATTGCTACAAAAGCTTCCTAACCCAATACTTGATTAGCAGTCACTGGGTTTAGTACACACAAATCAATTTTGATTAACCTGACAATATTTTAACAAGATCACTTATTTGCAAGACTAAATTACACTTGAAAGATGACAACCACTTTGTCATGACTTTAACATGCAACAAAGAGTAATCTAATTTGAATGTTACTATCAGAATGAATGTTACTAAAACGACTTTGAGAATCAGGATTTCATTTTCCAGATGAAGTTAGTTATCTGGAAGATATTACCACTAATGGGAATAACACTGGATCAACAGCTAATAAACCCTGAGTTACCCTTACGTTAAAAAGTAGTAACTTACAGCCTTGTAATCTCTCACAGAAATTCAGCATTACAGGTTGGTTTAGGCTGGAAAGAAGACGGGCTTGCTAAATAGCCAAATGAGACCCATATCTTTTATTATGACCATCTTCTGATAGACAAGATTACATTTTAAAAGTACTTAAAGTGTTTCATGTGCAAAATATGGGAATTTAAAAAAAAAAAAGCATTAAAAGTATTAAAGGTAGTAGAATTACCTATAGTATATTTAGAGCACCTGTCAAATGCCAAAATGAATTGATCACAGAATCATAAAACAGGGCTTGAGGAGAATTTGAAAGGTCGTGTAGTCCATCACCAGGCCATAAGGCAGAATAAACTTTACCTATAACATTCCTGAGGGGTAACTCCATTCCTGACAGGGTTATTTATCAGAATAATTTTGAATTCCTATCTCGTTCTTCATTGTAATTCTGTATACCAGCTGTACTTTAAGAACATTTTAAAAAACACATACTTAATATTCAGGTCCATATAAATCAAAATGTGCATACTACAGAATAGGTGCAAAGTAAAAATTATGTCTGCAAAGCATATATTTAACTTGAAACAAAAACTAAGTACTGTGTGTATACAGGTGTATATACACATATACGTATATATATGTAGGTAGTTCATCAGTAATAACAAGGCCAACACTTATTACATTTAAAGTAAGCTGTTAAAACATTACGTGTACTCTAGTCTATACTCTGTCCTGGGGATTTGATTTAGGTTACTTAAGGGAACTTTGTGTCTCAAGATTCAATAATTCAAGCAAAGCTCATTTTGCAATCATAGAACCAAATGGGTTGGCTGTGATCAGGCAAATGTGCACACACATGCATGTGTGCATATAAATACCTATACATATACATAGCAACTACAAAGGCCTGGAGCTTGACTTCAGACTGAGTCTTTACTTGATTGCTTAGTGCACAGCATTCTTATACAAGATTTAACATTTCTACGTGGTATCATAAAACAGGCTAAAATACAAGACAGAGATAAGAATTATTTGCTTTTTACAAGTATATTCTTTTTTCAGATCAGATAAGAAATAAAATATTTGACAATAACAGATAAAGTAAGAGTATCTAATTTAGGATGCTTCTCCAGCTTTCAGGGACGGGGCCTCATTTCTGCTTTCTAAATATCTGCTTTATATTAACATCATCTGTGCTAAGGAAGGTAGCGTGATTCCACATGTAGATGACATTATTTTCATTTTAAAAATCATTACTTTTCTGGAGACCAGCAATGTTTATCTTTTAATGTAAAGGAAAAAGACTGAGCAAGAAAGTAGTTGCCTAACTGATGCTGTATGATCAAAGCGTTCTGAAAATTAAATTAAGAAAATGAAATGCTTTACCATGTAATCTTGAAATGCAGTTCTCTATTTAAAGACTAGTGCAGAATTTTTAAAATGTGGAATTGCATTTGTACCTATGAAGCTGACCTGCAATTACACTGCACTTCTTTTGCCTTGGGTGTTCTCAAGGACACACTGTAGCATTATTTATATCAGCTCGACTAATTTTTCTGCTCACAAACAGTGCTGGATTTACCTATCTATTTTGAGCAGAGGGCGGTGAAATCTTTTATCAATTCACAGAGCAATTTCAAGCAGGAATACTGACCGCATGCATTTATTTCTTTGTACAGCCCAAGCACTGTACATTAGTACTGACCTTGAGGGACCAGCTCTGACAGGGACAGGGGGAGAGCTGAGTTTGTTACAGCCTTTTTTTCCTGAGACCGCCAATGAGTATGCTAATTGAGATAGCTATGAAACAGTACAGATTTTGGCACTAAATTGAAATGTTAATTTTCAATTAATTGAAAATTGGTAATTTTCTTCCTAGTGGCTGGTGAAGTGCTGTGTTTTGGCTTTAGTTGAGAACAATGCTCATAAGACACCAGTGTTTCAATTGTTGCTAAGTAGCACTTATCCTGATCAAGGACTTTTAAGTCTCTCATGTTCTGCCCCTGAGGAGGGGCATGGGAAGCCGGGAAGAAGCAGAGACAGGACAGCTGATACAAACTAACCAAAGGGGTATTTCATACCACAGCACGTCATGCCCAGTATATAAACGGGGGGGAGTTATCCAGAAGAGACTGACAGTTGTTTGGGTCAGGCTGAGCATTGATCAGTGGGTGGTGAGCAATTGTACTGTGCATCACTTGGGTTTCCTGGTTTTGATTCCTCTCCGTCTTTTTGTTGTCACCCTTTTCATTACAAGTATATTATTATTATATTATATTTTTTATTTGAATTATTAAACTGTTCTTAACCTACAAGTTTTACCTTTTTGCTGATTCCCTCACATTCCCTCTGAGGAGGGAGGTGAGCAAGCAGCTGCATGGTACTTAGCTGCTGTATGGGGTTAAAATATGACAGAAAGCTATAAGACTTCTTCACACATAGAAATTCTGAATATCCCTAACTCTGTGAAACTGTACAAACCCGATGTTCTGCCCATTGTGACTCAAGAACGAAAAGGGCTATCTTCTTCAACAAGTCTGGGTGCTTTGCAGACATTCTGTACCAGTCTTTTTCAACCTTCTTAAACTCATAAAAGTGCTTAGTTGTTTTGACACAATGTTCTATCCAGATGTTCTTCCAAGATGTTTTCATTGTTGTTCCAACAGTTAGGAATCTAAATCTAAATCTAATCACTAATGATGATATCTTCAAGGCTAAACTGGTTTCTACTGATTTCTGCAGTCCACTTATGTGGCTGAAACAGTTCCTTTCACCTGTCTTGCCCTCCAAATGTATTTCTAGATAGCAATCAAATCCTTTTACTCTCTACACAGCAGCTAGAGATAACCAGAGAAAGTCAGTCTTTCTCATCTCCTAAGACAGGCTCTTCATGCTGGTCTTCTGTGCAGTTATTCCAATTTCAGGTCATGTAATCAAACAAGCATGGTCAGCACTGGTGCGCTGTTCCAGAGAGTTCACCAGTATCTGTGCAATGGCACCGTAACTTCCCTGCATCACGTGGCGATTCAGCCATTACTGGGTGAAATTCACTGTTTTCACGCCTCTATTACATTGCTGATTTACAGTCATCCTCTCACCAGCTACTACATATATCCTCCTCCTTCTGCTGATTTCCCAGGGTTTAGCTGATGTTCTCCAGTCCATGAAATACAACTTGTTTCACAATTTAACAACTTAGTCTTAAGAAATTACGGTTGGAATATTTCCAACAAGAGTTTGGTTTCAACTAGGAAAACACAGGGAATATTCCCTCCACATATGACCAATGAAATCTCTATATAACATTTTAAATACCCTCACTGACAAACCCACTGACTACAGATAGCCATCAAGTCATACTAGCAAATGAAACTAATTCCAGAGGAGAAGAATGCCATCACAAGATAAAAGTGAACTTGCCAGTCCCTATTCTCATACTAGTGGTCACAGATTCATCTTTCCTTCACTATCAGGCACTGAAAACATGTAAGCAGAGCCCCAAAAGTCCTGCTGTTCTTCTGACAAGCATCTGTCCTCACTAGCAACTTTCTTTCAGACCTGAATAGCTACTGTCTTAGTCGCATGCCTCCCTTATCACCATTACTTTTGTCCAGCAACTTCTCTCTTGTCACTTCCTTTTTTTTCCCAAGATTTCAGTCATCTCATTCCTAATCCACCTATTTAATTAGTCAAGAAACAAATATGTTTTCCTTGTAAAGCTACCTTTAGGCATTTGGATGACTGAAAGCTCTTAATTTCTGATGCACCTAAGATGCCAAATATTGTATATACAATAATCAGACGTCTGGGGCAAAATTTCACCATTCTGCAACTCTTTGACAAAAAAACCCAGCACCCATGTATGGAACAATATTACTATGTTATCATTAAGTAGGTTTTGATTTTTTCCCTGACACATACAACTGTGCTTCACAGTTGACTGCATTCATATTATTATTTTTTATTCTTTATTTCCCTCCTCCATCTCTCAGTAGTCTCTGTAATAGGGAAGAAGTACACTTGTCACCATGTTCAGAAGCCCACCTGTTCAGCTGCCAGGCCTCATTCTCTAAACTGTTCCCTGCATAACTCACAAGCCAACCTATTGCTGGTTCCTATTGCTCCTTTAATTCCAGGCTGGCTTTTAAACCTCAAGTGCTGCTTCAGTGGACCTATGAAAGAGCAATATGTTACTGCACGCTATCCTCAACCCCTTATGAGGAGCAAAACATAATTTAAGGCAGGATGGGTACAAAAAATAAGCCATCATACACCTGGTAGTATGGTGTGGATTGAGAGCAAATACAAGAGTGGAAGCTAAATGGACTCAGGTACCAAAACACTTTAATCACAGACTTAATCAAATTACACACCCTCCCCAGTCTGCAGGAGGGAAGATGTGGTAGCCTATAGAGTTAGCTAAGCTAATACGTTAGCACTGCTGTCAAGGTGACCCAACCTGTGCCATCTGTCACATAGCAGTTGAATGGCAGTGCCAAGGAAAATACCATTTTTATCTTTCCAGCACTACTTGGTAGGAAAAGGATAAAGATTACAGATACACACAAATTTAATGGGTAGCACCTACTTAAGCTGAAGAACTAGAAATGGTGTTCTTCTGAATTACAGGTCCACTAATTTAATCTGAAGAAGGTAAGAATTGGTGGGGTGGATTTTGAAGGGAAGAATGACAGAGCTTGGCAATTCACAGGGAAGAGTCAACAGCAATGCACTATTATTATAAATATAATACAAATAGAAATAATAATATAGCCTCCTATAGAAAGAAGGCTACTCTCTTAGAAAACGTTACTGCCGTGGACCAGACTTATCAAAAGTAAAATAGTTGATGGTGTACCTCAAAAGGAGCTAAGAGTAGAAAAAGAAGTATTTAATTTTCAGAAATTACACTGAAATTACACTAAGGAAGCTACTAAAGACATTCTGTTGATCTTGGGAAAATGAATGTCAACATGTTTGAGGCTTGCTTTTTAATTGGATGCAACTTAATCTGTTTAAAACCTATTGAGAAGACTGTTGGCATTGAGTGGCTCAAGCCACATATACTGTAAGACAAATTATAAACACAGAAAGATATACTGTAGGATAACTAAAATTATGGGGACTGTGGTGAATAGGGAACCTTCTTCAGAGCATGTGATCAAAACACCTAATTAAAAGGACTGTGTGAAAACATTTGTAGGATTCTCCACTTGTAAATTACAGTTTATGGTATCAGGTGATCTACTTTATGGATTCTCAGAAGGGGACTGCCATGCAGTCCTGTATCTGATTTCTACTGCACTTAACCAAAATGAATATGATTTAATTTACATTACATTTAATTAATAGTATGCTTTATACAGATGTATGTTCCTGGGCCATATATACCTACATGACCCAGGAATATTTTCCCCTTTCTTAATGTTAGGGTTGATTTCTGGGTTCAGTAGTTTTCTTTATCCTCTAAAGCAAAACAGCCACACTCAGATTTATCTGGTATTTGGTAATAAATGAGCCATTGCCCATTGTACCAAACAAATCTTAGGCACTCAAGAGTAATCGAGGTACTCAAGGTAGTCAAAAGTACTACTTGCTAAAACACCCATATTTAAAGCAATTGCCAGGTTTTGGACAAAGGCAAATTTTACCCCAGGGCATCTTGAGGAGAATTTCCTCTTGCATATCTACACTGTGTTCAGGGGAGTTAGAAACAAGCAGGCTCTCCAGCAACATGCCTTCGTTTTCATAACTGATTTTAGAAGGAAACATTGGGTGAATGTTTTCTGTGCTACATAGAAGTGAAATTCTATTAAAGCTCCTCTGTGATTTCTGCAACATAAGGGAGGATGTATGTTCCAAACGTTCCTATTATTTTGGAATCCTATCATTGAGTGCCTAAGAGTAAAATAATAATGGTTTCTTCTCAGAGACAGCTGTAGATTTAGTGCCATGTAGCACAGAGCTGAGCTGCAGATAAAAGTAAAACCCAGTTAGACAACTCATTCTCACTGCAAAAAACACAAGTTCCAGTCACTTTTTACTGTACAATGGAATATAGGCAAAATCAGCAAAATCTCAACCAGCTGCCCTAGCAGGGGTGTGGGGGAGGGAGGGGGTGGGGGGTGGGGTGGGTGGTATTTGTAATTAAATACCTTTCTCTTTCCTGGAAATCACCAGTTCGGAGAAAGGCTTTGTAAATGCAGTAACAGGGATAGCAGTCTGAGCAGCAAATGGTGAGTAGCTGTGAATTTGGGAACAGGTTAAAAAAAGAGGGAGTATGGTTCACTTGCCAAAGTAGCTACACATTGCCATCATCTGTGGAGTTCATACTGAATACAGCAGTGCAAGATGGAGGAAAAGAGAAAAATCTTGCAAATATTTTTTTCCTTTCCTTGCTAAGAGACATGCTCTTGAAAAACTGCATCTTTAGACTATATCAAATTTATACTTGCTTAATCTGCTTTCTGTCTAAATACAATTCAATATCCTTTCATTAGAGCTATGTGATTACTGTAACTTTGTGCAGCAGTGGTGCATTTTCAGTGTATTCCTCTTTCTTCTGAACAAAAGGATGTTTTCTGAGTCAATCAAATTTTACCTTTTATGTCACTTCTTTCATAAATATATGCAAAGTTTTAGTAACTGTCATTTTTAACTGAAAGACACATTGCAGATGTAATTATGGATTCATTAAGGGCCCTCAACATTAATATTGTCAAGTTACTGCTATTCATCATGGATTTCGATTTAAATTAGATCCAGAAATCTGGAAGTAGCAACATTTCAGGCTGTGTACTTCTCCATGTGTTACTCCAAACTCATCAATTAGAATAAGAATGAAGAAACATTGATTAGTCTCAGTTTATCACAAACCAGCTGTGCCAAATTGCTGTGTTGATCCACTGAGAAAATTTTTTTTAAAGACACTCAAACTGTCATGTAACATGGGTTTATATCATCACTTAAGTAGGCTTTTAATGACAGCCAAATAGTACTAAAACTTCTTCATAATAAATACAGTATATATAAGCAAAAGACTATTTCACAAACTAATATATAGTTATAAAATGTGTTCTTACATCTAAATCATGCACACACTACTATAAGATATACTTAAAGCTGTATCTCTGAATCTGGGGAGAAGTTGCAGCCTGATGAAACTGGCTAACGGGAAAGCTGTCTGGAACTTGGTAGGTTTAAGTTTTCTCCTAGAGCTAAGCTCAGCTATGGAGCAAATCAGGACAGCATTAGCACTAACTCCCTTTCTAAAAATTACTGTCTAGACACAGAAGGCTATGCTTTCCCAAACACAATGTCACTTCCACAGTGGCTTTGCTTTCCCAGAATTTCAGACACAGTTCTTTCAGCCCAGTTTGAGAAATGATAGCTATATGGACCGTTCTGCACTATGAAATGCAAAAAAAATGGACCCATTCAGTTTGTCAGAGATTTGAAATCATGTTTTCTGCATCTTCTTCATCTATCACAATGTCTTTTTTAAAATAAGAATGCTTTGTCTTCAGATGTGTTTTCTGTCAACCAACTTTTTCTATTTAGTTACAGAGAATGAAAAAGACAGCATTTTTACAATATTAATTTATTTAAAATTTATTATTAATGTGAAAATATATTGAAACTGTTCTTCCACCTTGGTATTTTATGACCTATACCAGATTAAATGTCAGTAATAGCTGGCATTTGAGAACCTATCCCATCCATCTTATTCAGAAAATGCTACAATAATTATCATTACATTGGATTATATTAAATTTAATAAAAAATCCACAGTTTGCATGCTTTAAGACTCTCAGGGCTCCTCATTCACCAACAGACCTGAAGAAAGGCTAGGATTGTATTTAGAGGTGTACTTTTTAAATCTCAAATGCTTCAGACCCCAGTTTTGAAAATTGATTATTTAAGGTCATGATGAATTAACAGTCAACAGCAAAGACTGGGAGTTCTTCAACAGATTCATGGAAGAAGAATATATCAGTCGCTATTAAATGCAATGATGTTTCTAACTCTGAAAATCACAGTAGTGTACAAGGCTGGAAGATGACAAGTTTGCTGTGGGCACTACTCCTGTATGCTTGTTTTATACTTACTTTCTCAGCTAAGCATTTAATTCTGCTATGGTTAAGAAAAGTCACAGTTAGGATGCTATGCTAAGGAGCTGTGCTAGTATGTTCTTCAATACCACTGTTCACAAAGCTCTTGGCTTTGATTTAAGTCAGTAAAATATATTTAATGACAACAAAGCTGAAGGTGATCTTGGATGAAGACATAGGCTATGCTGTAGAATAGCTAATTTGACAAAAAATACATTTTATATTTTAAATATATATGCACAATTCTAATTATTTATGAAACATGTACTGTAAAGCAATCTTTACATATGCTAATAATTTCACCTTATGGCAAAGGGGAGCAAATATATTTCATATTTGATCTATGCAAGCAAACACTTCTTACACATTTGTCCTGGGTTCAGCAGTAGCAGTCATGTTTCTCCTCCTTGGTAGCTGGTGCAGTGCAGTGTTTTGACTTTCGGCTCGGGAACAGAGCTGATAGAGATGTTTTGGTTTGGCCAAGGACTTTGTGAGCCTCATGCTCTGCCAGGGAGGAGGGGAAGCCGGGAGGAAGCAGAGACAGGACACCTGACCCAAACTGACCAAAGAGGTATTCCATACCACAGCACGTCATGCCCAGGAGGTAACTGGGAGTTAGCCGGAAGAGCTGGGAGACTGCAGGGTTGGAGGAGGTATCGGTCGGAGCTTGGTCGGGCTTGGGGGGCGAGTTATCGGTCAGCGGGTGGTGAGGTGATGTATTCTCTTCCCTTGTTATTTCCTTTATCATTATTATCATTGGTGGTAGCAGTAGTGATTTGTGTTATACCTTAGTTACTAAACTGTTCTTATCTCAACCCATGGGAGTTGCATTCTTTTGATTCTCCTCTCCGTCCCTCCGAGAGCAGGGGGAGGGCAAGAAAGGGGGGGAAAGTGAGCGAACGAATTACCTGACTGGGTTTAAACCACGACAACATTGAATCCTTAAGTTACTTTAAATTGTGCATATGGCTATTTAGCACAGTGTAGAATAGAAAATACAGAGCCTGTATTTGACTACAACAGACAGAGCTGATTTTTATCTCGACATGCAGCTTTCCTTTGGGATGAAGCAGTGAACTTTGCAAGTCAGGGAACTATTTCAATCTAATTGATGATTCCAGGTGTGAACAGCAATGAGGAGGTACTCAGGACTCACCAAGAAAGAAATGAATTTACCCAAACTATAAAAACTGTGTGAAATTAAATAAAATCCTCATCTACCACTTCCATGTTCACGTTTAGAAATCCTCTTTCTTTAATGTTTTTTCTAAGGTAATAAATTCTGAAGTGAATGTTAGAACTTGCCCTACATCTTGAGTTTCTGATCAAGTGTCTTCTGCTGTAGAGATTGGTTTTGACACTGCCATAAACAAGGCAAGGCTTGTTTATGGCACATCTTTCTGCAGGTCTGCAGAGCCTGTTGTCTCCCCGTGAGAGATTCCTAGCTGGAGCAGTATTTAATATCAGCAACCACCAGATTATTTCAATGCATAACCCACATTAGCATTTGACAGCAGGTAAAGAAAAAGAGGCAGTTCTGATTCTTCATTAACTGCCAACTAAACAAGTCATTTTCTCCCCAAAATTGCATTTGCAAGCTAAGAAAAAGTAGAAATTTTTTTTTTTAAATGAAAAGAAGTCTGGTCTGAAACAAAGATCCCAGATAACAAATTATCAAGTTAATAGAAAGTAAAAGCAAAGCATAATTTATACAGACTCATAATATTTGAAATTAGATTAGAAGCACTGTATTTGCATTATTTTCTGTCTTCTGAGATCAAAGACTCTTTAAATCTTCATAATATTTTTTTCTTAAGGCTTTACAAAACAGGACTCAGTTTTAGTTGTGACACAAAATCAGTTGTATTCCACCATGGAGAAGGCTCTAGTGTTTTTGCTGTTGTTACTCCAGTCTTGATCTCTTAACCTTTAATTTTCAGCAGCTAGTCCTAGTGGGATGCAGAATTATTCATACTACTACTAATAATTAGCGCCTAAACACTAGGACAAATATGAAACTGCTAGAAAACTGTCTATATATACAAGATTTAAAGCCAATGAATGCCAATTTGAATCACAAATATACAAACAATGAAAGGGTTTCAATTTTGACTTCCAAAGGCTGCTACAGCTGCCCACTGATGATCTGTGGCATTACTTGTTAGATTTCCACTAAGTTACACAAGTAGTAATTTTCATAGAATGCTCATGCATGCTGCTCTAGTTAGCAAATATTTTCATAAACTTTTCCTCAAATTTTCACTGAATGCTGTGAAGAATATGAAGACAAAAAAGTTCCTATATGTGGCACTATCTAATAATAAGCAGATACTGACAGAAGTGTAAGAGTTGATTAATGGAAGTTGTGTATTTTGATTCTCAAAGTTATAAATACATTTATTTATTTATTTGAGTTAATGGCTTGAAATTTCCCATTTCATTTGAGTGGATCATTCTAATCCTTATCTACTGAATCATCTGTCACTATTTTCCACATGAAACTGTCTCATTTCAAGAACAGTGAAAATCTGTGCTGGCATGACAAAGTTCTTTATAGAAAAGCCATATCAGTAATACACTTGCCATACTTGTTACAGAATTTTCAACATATACAATGAATGAAACAAAAGATTGCTGGAAGCAGCCTGAGAATCATGGGTTTAAGGAGGCTGCCAGCTGATCCAGAGGCACAGCATCCATTTCTGCTCCAAAAGCACCTTTTTTTTTTTTTTTAAGATGTTGGTAAAATGTATTAACACAGAGTTAGGCATTATCTTCATTTACGGAAATTATTGAAGAGAGTAGCTGAAATAATAATAATTAGAAA
Source organism: Pezoporus flaviventris (assembly GCF_033815535.1). Taxonomy (NCBI): domain Eukaryota; kingdom Metazoa; phylum Chordata; class Aves; order Psittaciformes; family Psittacidae; genus Pezoporus; species Pezoporus flaviventris. Next base: position 11,989,420 of record NW_026892549.1, read on the forward strand.
AAACTAAATAGCCATCACACTGTCCTCCAAACAACCCACTAAACAACCAGCCATGGGAAAAGACTATTTCCAGGGAATACTGGGCACCTTAGATAGGTAGATTAGATAGATAGATGGATAGATAGACTGGGCAACCTTAGATAGATAGATAGATAGACAGACAGACATCTAAGGATGCTGGAGAGGGACTCTTCACTAGAGACTCAGACAATCGGACAAGGGGTAATGGATTCAAACTTAAACAGGGGAAGCTCAGCTTAGATATAAGGAAGAAGTTCTTTACTGTCAGGGTGGTGAGGCACTGGAATGGGTTGCCCAAAGAAGTGGCAAATGCTCCATCCCTGGCAGTGTTCGAGACCAGGTTGGACAGAGCCTTGGGTGACATGGTTTAGTGTCAGGTGTCTCTGCCCATGGCAGGGCGGTTGCAACTCGATGATCTTAAGGTCCTTTCCAACCTGAACCATTCTATGATTCTATGACACACTCAGCTATTGGATTGTGATTTCTGCTCCACACCGACTTATCTCTGGGGGAAAAGCACAGTGTGACAGCACTTTCAGCATGGGAAGAGCTTCATAAAATCACAAACAATTACTGAATTAATAAAACAGAAAACTAAAGGCCACTTATTACTTCCCCTCCTGCACTATCCCATGCATGGGCCTGGCACCTGTCCACACCCAGAAGGCCTCATGGAGAAGGGAGGACCTGCCACAGGGAAGGAAACCTCCATCTGCAAAGCAGCTCTGACATGAGGCCATAGGTTAAAATCATCCGCCTGCGTGGTCCTGCACTGGGTTTTGCATATTACTGAGGAAGAAGACCATGTTGTACCATCTCGGCCCCCATTTCACTTCACCACCTGCAATGATCCAGTTCCTGGATTACCAAGTCAAGTAAGAAATTTCACATGCAATCTCAAAGCAAGTGCACAAATCTACTTCCTGCTTATTCTTCTGAAACACCGAAAATGTAGAGATGTATTAGCTGCACAGACTCCTGAGCACCATGAGGAGAAAGAGACAGCAGATTTGGAGGGGAGGGGGAAATCAGTATACCCTGGTGAATACCTGCACATACCATTTTTGTAATAATTTTTCAAATACCAACCTACCCTATGTAGAATTAGGTAAGAAGACAAATTTCTGAAAATGCCTTAACTGGAAAAAATGAAGATGGAATTGCAGAAAAATAAAATAAAAATACTTTCCTGGCCAAGTATAGGATTATACTAATGTGGAAAGTAATTCAGTTATGCCAGCATGAGCTGACACATTGATAGCTGAGCTCTCTGAACTACCTCACAAATTTTACTACCAAATCTAAGACGATTTTCACACTCAAAGTGGTGACAGTTATGGCTCCTATCATTAAAGCTATATGAAAAATGGGATTCCAATGTATTTGCAACCACCCCATCTCACAGGCATTTTTAAGCCAAATATACGTAATCTGTCACTGAATCACAGTTCCTCTGGTCCAAGTAGTACTGCTCCCCTAGGTTCTCAGGCCACCAGGCACACAGCAATGTATACAGTTCAATTTTACAGCTAACTAATTAATTAATTTTATTAATCAATTATCAATTTAATTTTAGGAAAATAATAAACAGCATAAACCCCAATAGCAATGCATAATATCACTGCATAATATGAATGTATAATGTGCTGTAGGGACAACAGAAATGGAGGTGCACACCTACTCTAACACTGTGCAGGGAGAAAGTGACACATACCAGACCACAATTTATCAGTGGAGATATCTTTTATGAAAACAACTGATACAGTTTGAAGAGAAGATTCCCTTTCTGGTAGACAGCCCTTCATGTCTAAAATCATATCATGGTGTGCCTACATGTCAAGAAGGTTTAATTTCTTTATTTTAGAACAAAGTTGATACACCCTGATGTGAGTTGAGACTGGATCAGAAAACAGCCTTATGGGTTTTGGAAGAGGGGACAGGGGACTGATTCCTTACTTGCTTTAAAAAATGACGCAATAGTCCACAGGCATAATTAACAAAATACATCTCAAGATTATTTTTGTTACATTTATACATTATTTTATTTGCCATCAGAAAAATAACAAACATCTACTTTGCATATTACTTGCAATAGCAGTTAATTTACTCTAATCAGCCTGAGGTGAAGGGAGCACAGATTAACTTGAGGCTTTTTTCCCCCAATTTGTTTCAACATAATTGTCCTACTCTGACTTAATCTTGCAATATCCAGCACTCTTTTAATCATTCAAATTCCTTGCTGCTTTCTGTGACAAGGTGGAAGATAGCTTGGGTTGGGATGTACACGACACCACCTGCTGCAGAAGAGTTATTTCCTTTCTTACCTTATTAAAAGATGTGGCCCTGGTCTTTTCACTTGATATTCCAGGAGACAGAAAAGAGAAAAGCAGTAAAGATACTACTTTATATTCTTTAAAGGTGTCCTTGTTTTCAGCAACCAGTAATTGCTTGACATAGCCTGCTTCTTGACAGTACCTAGCAAGGGATGTGCTTACTTGTCAAACCATAATGGAGAGAGTTCAGTGGTGACAATCAGCCTGGCAGATCATATGCTGCCCAAATCCCAGTGAAACCTATGGCAATTTAAGGATAAACCCCTGGGAATTAGTTTCACAGATGCTTTTGAAAATCCTGAATACTTTCTCCCTGTGTCTAAACATCCCTGAAATCTAGTCTTCATTCCTGTTAGATTCAAACAAAAATTCATAGCACAAATTATGAACCCTTAGTCCCTGCACAGCAACCAGAGGGAGCAAAGCACTTTGAACTAGGATTCATGGTAGCACAACTCAATTATTATGCAAAACTACATCCTTTCTGTTATTGTTGGCTTTCTCTGGTTTTCTCATTTTTTAAGTTTTTTTTATATTTTGATTAAACTGGTAATTGAGGCTGTCCCATGTGCTGAACTCAATTAAATATGTCAAGGTATGTTCAAAACATGCTCTCGAAACCCTGCCACTCAAAGTTCAGGGTGGAACATCTAATCTTCAAGTATCTGACAGCTGTAAACAGGAAATAAATTACCACCACAGCATCATGCTATTAAATATGGCTCGGAAAAGGCAGCACTTATCTCAGCATCTACATAACAGCTGAAAATTTAAGGTGAATTTCAATGGGAGAAAAAATTCAAAGTGAAGGAAGTGCACAATGGGGAGGGCAGGGCATTTCTTCTGTTCATTGGTTACATTGTTCCTCATTAGGAAATTTGATTGAAGGTTTTATCAAGCAGCGATCTTGGCATTGCACAAATTTTTTTGTTAAAAGGGCAGTATAGTATAAGAGGTACCCCTAACTGGGTTAAATCTGTTCCTGACTAGATGAATTTTTCAAATCTGCATGCAGCTATTTCAACATAGAATCATAGAATAGTTAGGGTTGGAAAGGACCTTAAGATCATCTAGTTCCAACCACCCTGCCATGGGCAGGGACACCTCACACTAAACCATGTCACCCAAGGCTCTCTCCAACCTGGCCTTGAACACTGCCAGGGACGGAGCATTCACAACCTCCCTGGGCAACCCATTCCACTGCCTCACCACCCTTACAGTAAAGAGCTTCTTCCTTATATCTAAGCTGAGCTTCCCCTGTTTAAGTTTGAATCCATTACCCCTTGTCCTATCACTACAGTCCCTAGTGAAGAGTCCCTCCCCAGCATCCCTATAGCCCCCCTTCAGATACTAGAAGGCTGCTATGAGGTCTCCATGCAGCCTTCTCTTCTCCAGGCTGAACAGCCCAAACTTTCTCAGCCTGTCTTCATACAGGAGGTGCTCCAGTCCCCTGATCATCCTTGTGTCCCTTCTCTGAATTTGTTCCAACAGTTCCAGGTCCTTTTTATGTTGAGGACATCAGAACTGCACACAATACTCCAGGTGAGGTCTCACAAGAGCAGAATAAAGGGGCAGGATCACCTCCTTCGACCTGCTGGTCACGCTCCTTTTGATGCAGCCCAGGATACAGTTGGTTTTCTGGGCTGCGAGCGCACACTGAAGCCGGCTCATGTTCATTTTCTCATCAACCAACACCCCCAAGTCCTTCTCTGCAGGGCTGCTCTGAATCTCATCTTTGCCCAACCTGAAGTTGTGCCAGGGATTGCTCTGACCCAGCTGCAGAACCTTGCACTTGGCATTGTTAAACTTCACGAGGTTGGCATCATCTCACAAGCCCACCTTGTAAGCCCACCTCACAAGCGTGTTAAGGTCCCTCTGGATGACATTCCTTCCCTCCAGCGTATCAACCGAACCACACAGCTTGGTGTCATCAGCAAACTTGCTGAGGGCGCACTCAATCCCACTGTCCATGTCAGCAACAAAGATGTTGAACAAGACCAGTCCCAACACCGATCCCTGAGGGACACCACTTCGTTGCTGGTCTCCAGCTGGACATTGAGCCATTGACCACAACTCTTTGTGTGCGTCCAGCCAGCCAGTTCTTTATCCACTGAGTGCTCCATCCATCAAATTGATGTTTCTCCAATTTAAAGACAAGGATGTTGTGTGGGACAGTGTCGAAAGCTTTACACAAGTCCAGGTAGAGGACATCAGCTGCTCTACCCCTGTCCATCAGTTCCATAGCCTCATCATAAAAAGCCACCAAATTGGTCAGGCAGTATTTCCCCTTAGTGAAGCCATGCTGGCTGTCACCAAGCACCTTGTTGATTTTCACGTGCCTTAGCATGCCTTCCAGGAGAATCTGCTCCAAGATTTTGCCAGGCACAGAGGTGAAGCCTTTGTGCCTTCTATTACTAATTGAACATACAAAACAGAAGTGTCCCTTCCCATGGCAGGGGGTTTGGAACTAGATGATCTTAAGGTCCTTTCCAACCCTATTCTATTATTCTATGATAATAGGAGCATGCATGACAGACAGGAAAAAAAACCCAACAAACTCATATCTACTATGATAAAAATTATTTATTTATACATGTAGAGAAAATTTCACTGAGAAAATATCTGGTGGCTAAACTCTTCTCTGGTGTATTGGAGAAGTGAAAACACCTGAAACTAGAAGTTCCATACATTATATGAGGACCTCCTGTGGCCATGGCTTTCCCAGGATGTTTCCTGTTTCTCAGTAAGTCTGAAAGTTCCCAGGTTCACCTCATGTAGAACACAAAATCTTTTGCAAGACCCAAAAAGTTTTCCTCAGCAGCTCTACTTTTGAAACACTTAAACATAAAAATCATTAGACTTTCTTTATAAACAAACAAAAATGCCCAATCCATTTTGATATTAGAAATCCTAGATATCAAGTTATTCTTTATTCTTAAATGCTTTCCTTGGATCGTACTTAGGTGTAGCCTAAACTGAAGAAACTGAAGAAAGCAGCCCAGAAGTGCACTGTTGTGCCGTTTGTCATGTTTTGTGTTTCCTTAATCCGTTAAGGATATCCAGCTATTCTCATATTGAGGAACAGAATAGCTGTTTCAAATCAATGCTCAGTATTATTTTAAACAGCACACTGCCATCACATATTTATGAAAACACTAGCTATTTATAGAAAAAAATAATTGGACATAAAGCTGTTCAATGCTCATAACAGATCACTGGACATTAGTGAGTTATTCATTAATCTTTGATTTGAACAGGAATGCATTCTGTTTGAAGTACAGAAATGGAAGCATGTGTTTTATTAGCAGTTGTTTTTAGAATGCATTCTCTAATGTCACATAATGAAATCAGTGATCCAAGAAAGCTATGAAAATGACAGGGTAAAAGGACTGAAAAGGATGATATTTATTAAGCCTCTTTTCAAGTTTTCCTAATAAAAATACTGTCACTAATCAGTCATTCATAACAAATACTCATTAATTTTCATCCTTCTCAAAGCATCCGGAAAAGTAAGGTATTTGTAGAGGTGGCAAGGTGGAGGTGTGGAGCTGTGTGCTCATAAAATTAGCAAGTATTAAAATCGGAAAAAGACAGGATTTTGGTTTTATCTGTCTGTTTATAGTTGGGCCTTTACTGAACACCAGTCAGGCAGCATGCCTAGAGCTTAAATACATCATCAAGTGACAGAGATGTATTCACATGTTTGCTAGGTGTAGCAAGTATTTGCTTTCATTTCCCAATCCCTGCATTGATGTAAAATAATTCATAAATCTATTGAGGATAAAACCTCAGAATTGTATAATTTGGCTCATGCAAAATTAATTTCATGTGTTACAGAAGGAGGACTATACAGGGCTGTGACACACACAAAAATATAAAGAAACTAAGTGATCAGTTCTGCCTTCTCCTGAATACATAGCTACAGAGCTTCGTAACAAATCAGTTTTGGTAAGGTTTCATGAAGACATTCTTTACCTTTCTGGTAAAGGTTTCAGGACTTTGCCACAGGCAATACTGCATAGCCAAATAATGGCAAATGCTGGAATTGAGACGCTTAATTTTATCAACACAGTGCACATACGTTCTTTGCCTTCGCCTGCTTCTCTGACAAATTTCCCAGGCATATTTCTGCGCAGAGGATTCACTTCAAGGGATTTAGCAATTGTAATTTGCAATTACAATAAATATTCTGGTCTAAGTATTTAGGTGTACTGCAGTTTCCCCATGAGCGCTGAACACTTGTGGGATTAAGTTACAGACTGAGATTGTATCACCTACCCAAGGTTTCTTTTTGAAACCTTGGAGTTTCTTTACATTTTTTCTTTATATCTACTCCAGTGTAAAATGAGACTCACTCCATTTTGGTTTTGGCCTAGATTCCCGCCTCTCTCTAGCCATCTATTTTTTCACACTGAGTTACTTAGTTCCTTAACTGGATATTTAGTTTTACCCAAGTCACTCACCTCACTGTTTTAAAGCACTGCCCCTTGACTGAAAGCCACAATGGTTAAGCAGTGTCAGCCGTCTCCACCTGGGAGATAAAAGGTTCAATTCTTTCAGCTTGCTTTTGAGATTTTGAGTTTGGCATTTGATAGGGAAATTGCTTATTCTTGAAAAGAACTCGTGTTGCACTGTATTTTAAACACACATAGCATTTTAACTGCATATGATAATTAGGAATATTTCTTAATTTCTGTCACAAAGCTGCTTAATTTAATTTTTTTAGTCTATCATGACCAGAGTTATAAATCCACTGATGGAAAATAAGCATTTTTATTTGATTAAGCATTTTTAAGCAGCACTGAATTTGGGAACACTGGCTCGAAGCACAGAATGAAAAATGAAATGACACAAGAAAAGGTAAATGTCACCAATCTTATGATTTAAAATACAATTAGGGATGATTTCAATCTTATGACAAATTCTGTGTATGAATTTTTACTTTAAACTGTAACATATATGCAAATAGGCATGCTGCATAGACAATTTCACCTACAGAGGCCAGGGCATGATCAGTAAATGACCTCTGACAAGTACACTGCAAAATTCCTACTGCTAATAGCACTGCAGTCTGACCTGTGCCTTAGATATATTATTTGGGAGAATGGTGGTAGAAACAGAAAACAGGAGTAAAAAAACCACATAAACCAGAATTGGAGCAACTTTCTAAGCCACACCTAGGCTCAGCAGTAACACAGCAAGGGCCCTCCACAGTGATTTTTCCAGGTTTCTTTAAGTCTATTTTTTACTATGAACAAATGAAGTAATAGGGCTATTCACAGATGTTTAAAGTTTCATGAGATTCCCTAGTTAGGAAAATAATTCATAGCCATAGACTAGATAAAATATTTGTCTGCAGGAAATCAGAACAGTTAGTGAGAGCCACCTCCAAGATAAAACTTTAGCATCTTACCTTTTACCCCTGGTTTTATAGCATAATTCCTGTCAAAGTAGTTTCCAAGAACACCTAATCGTACAGAGAATCTGAAATTTAAAGAACAGTTTGCCTGACAATTAGATTAGGGAAATGGAGGAAGCAGAAAATATGGTCCATCAATATCCCTTGAAGCTCGAGAGTTAGCTCTAACATGCACAGCACCAGTCTGTTTAGCACTTCAATAGACTGGACTTGACGGTACTGGGTTTAAAATGATACTATTTACATTCACAGAGAGGTAAACAAAATATGGAAACTATCAGACTGAGTACAGAAATGTATACATAATGCCATCAGAGTGAGCCTACGTGCCAGTACTACCCAGGCTAAAGGGGCTGTTGAACACCAGAAGAGCTAATTTACCTTTCCTCCTCTTCCATAATTCACAGTGGCTGGCATTACCATGCTTGCAGCTTCCCAGAAAAAAATCAGTTCCATGACGGTACCACTTCCAGGAGTCAGGTAAAGAATTTTATTGTTATAAAAAGTGCTTGAGCAGCACTCATTTTATTTATTTTGGTTGCAAACAAGTAGTGCTGAGAAGTGTTATGTACATTTCTTTTCTCCCCAGTCTTTCCCAGCCCAAATAGAAACATCGTTCCCCAGATACTTGACACCAACAGTGACAGTCATTACCTTTAATACTGAAATACAGTGTCATCTCCAATACCCATAAGATTACTTAGAAAAGGAAGTCTCTACAATCTTCATCTTGAGGTTTTATTACCATTTGTAGAAATCTATACCGCACTGCTGTGGCAAAAGCTTCCTACCAACACCTGTGGATTTCAAATTGCAAATTAGGGGCTGTATTTCTCTGAAGTACTACAGCAGCAAAATAAAATACAGCAGGGCACCAGATGTGAAAAAGCAAGGATCTGGGTCATCAAGAAGGATTTGGGTCCTATCCAAAGGTAAGGGAAAATTGAAGCTTCTGTAATTTTTTCCACTGTTTTACATGAAATGGCCCATGCATTGCTCTTATTTTCTCTTTACCTAAACGAAAGTCAGTTACTTAAATTTATATGTAGTTCACAAATGGAGATTTGTGTCACAGCCCTAGAGGAGATATTCCTTCCCCCCCAAAAAAAAAAAAAAAAAAAAAATCCCTTTATTTTCCTTTCAGTCTTTGGATAGACACACATCTGGGAACATACTGATTGTGTGACAGTTCCTTGGAAGACGTTGAGTAAACATGCCATTTACATAGGACCATAGTTGCTTTATAACTGCTTGGAAGACTAAAAATGCTACCAAGGACTATTTAGTACATGCACATTTTTTAACTGCATGTAATTACTTACATGACAGTAAGAAATAAACTAAAGCTTCATAAACATATGAAAGGTACTGTTACAGCTTTTATATCTACCATATTCTCTTTCAGCAGACAGAAAATGGCTAAATTACCTTTCTCATCCATGGCAAGCTGTTAATATGAGCTCTCAAACCCACACCATGCTGAGAAGAAAATACACCCCAAGCACCCCTGGTTATTACTAGCTGTCATTTATTTATTTATTTTTTTTATTCTAAGAGGCCTGTAAAACTTCATTATCTGATTTTACAGTGGTACTTTACTGATAATGAGTAAAATCCAAGAAAAGAAAGCACAGAGAAATGAAATTGTATGTGCTGCGAGGTGGTCATTTGGCCATCCTGAGAGCAGGATTCTCCACAGCAGACAGTCTGCCACAGAAACGTGGCCAACTCATCTTAAGAACTGTAAATCAAAACACAACCTGTGCCCTGGGAACAATCTACAAATTGCACAAATTTTTATGAATGTGTGGGATCACGTCTTTTCTTTTTCCTAATAGCTATCCACATCATTTCCATCTGCAACATCCTAGTAGTAGTCTTGAACCTGAAGCTTTCTTCAGTTTCTGCCTTCTTTCCATTGACTGTTCACCTTATTTTCTTTGTCCCACCTCACCCAATTTGCTCCTTCTGCATTTTCACCTGTATCTGCTTGTGTAAACTCAGACTGCACTGTCTACAACCTGGCATTCCACGTTGTCTTTTCCACATCTGTCCGTAATGATTTTAAGCACTAAAGTGTATGTTCTTTTCTACAATGCAGGATAAAAGAAAGGAATTGAAGCTTTCCAAAGTGATGATTCAAAACTGAAGAAGCAATGGCCTAGAGACACTAAAAAAATAACCGTTTAAACTTCATCATAAGAGAAGACTCCGTAACTGTGAAGATCACATCTTTATTATGGCCCATGTTTCCCTCTGAAACTTCTCTGCAAAGAAATAACATGATAGAATAAAGTACCCATCATTAAACCCCAGTATGTGTGGATACGGAGGTAAGCCAAAACAGAAATAGATAGTTTATTTGGCTATTGGCAAGACAGTATTATGCATTTAATATATGAAGTGGTAATCCGCACTATATTTATTCAGTTGAGCATTTAAGGTGCATTTAAATGTGCAAATGATAAACAGAAAGGAGCTATACAAACTGCAATCAAACTGTTTCATATTCTAGGCCTAGGAATTATTAAAATGAGATTGAATACAGAGTGAGCTGTGTGACAGGTGTTATTATGAAGGATACTAATCATAATACCTCTAGGGATTTACTTATAGGTGCAATTTTTTTTTCTCCCTGTGGAAATCCAGACCTCTAAGGCAGCTGTCTTGCACAATCTCATCTGTGTATGGTACAAAAGTCTGTGTATGAGCTTGCTTTCCTCATTTGCCTTTTTTATAAACCCTCAGATGCAATCCAAAAGTTTCTGCAGATTGCTGGTTAAAAGCCAGTGGAACAAACACAAACCCCTAGACCAGGCACTGACTCAGAATAAACTCTCATGATTGTACCACATGTATATTTTTGGGAGTAATATTTTGAGTTTTATACTGTCATATATCTGTGGTCTAGCTCCAGTAGCTCGATTTCAGATTTGTTTCACCCCCATCTGTGATTCTAGGTATATTAATTGCCAGATATTTATACATTGTTTGTCACGTGTTTATATCATTATCTTCAGGGGACAGATGTTGAACAGCTGCAGAGGTGTATAATCTTTTGTATGTGTAAGCACTTAAGTTTGTATTTTTTCCTGGGATTCCAATCCTTCTCTGTAGGATACCCAAACTTATTTATCTTTCAGCAAGATAACATTTGCCATTTAATATATTAGAGGATAATCCATGTTGTATTTGTTTAGTTATGCTATTCGGAACATTAAAATCCAGGAACATTTATTCTGCAATGTTCTCAATTGGTTGCAGACGCTGATAGCAGAATTTTCTGGAGATTTTAACTGCACCTGTTTCTATGTTTTGCTTTATGTAGCTTATCATGCATTACAGTCAGTGCTACAGCCCTGTTACCCATACATTTACTTGAATGCAAATGCCCAAACTTTTTTGTGTGCAATTTTTTAACTAGCTGATGTAGCCAGCTGAGGCAAAAGGAAAAGAAGCGTCAATATACACCTAGTATTACATTTCTCTAACAAGCAAGAAAGAAAACTGTCAGCTTATTGGAATCCCAGTTTGACCTTGCTCATGCAGGGTACCTAGACTTTGTGGAATTCAGATCCTGACATTGCTGGAGCCTGAAGGTCAGATCTATAGCTGAAAAAATGGAGCAGAATGCATATTGCTTATTATGATATATATATAAATTCAGGCAGCCAAAACACAACACTTCTGTCCAGAAGACATATTTGTGGTCTCCATGACAATGTCAGCCACACAAGACCACTGCCTTAACATCAGTGACTTGAATACAGCTGCAGTACTTCAGTTACTGACTTCAGGTCTTATACCCTCCTGCAGCCCTATTGCCTAATGAGTTTGTTGGGGAAAAGCCGTGTCTTAAACTGAATGCCACAACACGTATTCACTCCATATTTAAAGTGATGATAATGATTGTATGTAGTTTTACAATGAAATGAAGAAAAGACCATGCTTAAGAGCAGTGAGAACAGTTAATGATGTTTTAATTGTCTTGCTATCCCAGAATGGAAGCAAAACTTTACAGTAAAATATTAACATTTCATATACAGTGTCACCTGCCTTCCTTATCTGTTAGAGCCTTCAAGGTTATTTAGCTAGCTGGGTCTTTGCACAATAAAAAAATCCAAAACATTTTGTAATAATGATCTCATAGAAAACAAAAGCACCATCTGACAGGCAGCAGAAGAAGCGCCAGGGGCCACGGGAGGCACCAAGAGCTGCATCTGGTATAACTTGTATTGTCAGCAAGCACAGAGCACTCACTCCTGGATACGTTACCGCTTACGCCTTGTAACTGGTCGATGATGTTAATTACAATTAGATGTGCATTGCAGAACTTTATAGCTTGTATGGGCAGATGAACATAGACTTGATTAACTAGCTATAGACTAAAAAAAATAAATGGAAATATTTCTGAGGCTAATGTTTCTGAAAACTATGAACAGAATTTAGTCAAGTAGTATTTCCTGTTGCTAACTGGCAACAGGGAAACAGATCATATGGCCGTATCTCTAAGGAGTATATTAGATGAAGGATAGTAATATCCTGATCCAGTCATGTGGTCTGTGTGTGGATATTCACAGTAATAAATCTCCTGTCAAAAAGCTTTTGCATTCTATCTTTTAGCATCTGTACTGCTCCTAAAATCGGTATTATTCTGTATATGTTTATTTTTTTGCCTTTTATAAAGGGTCAAAAGCTAGCTCACACGCTTTTGTGCTCATAGGCAACTGCTGCCAGCTTCAGTCTCCTGTAAGTAGTGTAACATTAAGGTGATGACAAGCAGGAGTTCGCACTCCCTACACTCTGGCAGCTGTGCCTCTCTGTACCTTCCAATGTCACTTAAAAAAATGGAAGTGGAAAGACTGTAGAAATAAGTTCTGATGGGCAGAAAAAAAAAAAATAAGAATAATGAGCAATGGGTAAGAGACGACATCTCACTTTGAAACACAGCACCAAAAAGTAAGGGATGACAATCAATATTGAGAACAGACTTAGACATCATACTGTTCCAACTGAAATAAGGTACAGTTGAGTAAGGATGCATAGGAAAAGCTGTATGTCCACTTCTGATTTCACTAGAAGCTGAATGAACCCATAGGCTCACACCTGTGTAAAATTCCCTCTGACCCTCTTTTCAGTTATTATTTACTCATCAACACAGCTACAAGACAGGAAGAACCTGGCTCAGCAGGAGGTCCTCTGGAAAGGATCTAAAGGGTGGGAGGATCTCAAAAGCAAACATAAAGGTCCCAGTCCTGTTAGTCTTCTCTTGATTGCAGCAGATGTAGATTGAAGTTGGTTTTATTCTCACACTGAGTCCATTGCATCTCCCCTAGCAGATGCTTACCCACTCTGTTTTGCCAAGTCACTGCCTGCTGTTAGAGCACTGGTTTAAAACTGGGTTTTGTTTATCTTGCATTCTTTTATGGGTCTGGTTTAGCGTGTGGCAGCACAAGCCACTTTCTGTTAACTTCCCTCAGTTGAGGGAGTGACAGCTGGAATGGCACAGAAAAAACAGGTAAGGGCAGAAAAAAGTAACTGGAAGAGGAAATCAGAATCACTATATCGCTTTTACCAGGGTAACACCTACCCCAGAATCTAGCCCCAAGTCAGTGCTTAGGAAGAACTCCAGAAAGTTAGCAAGTAACACACTGAAATATTTACAACAGGACAAAACCAAACTATAGCTTCCCATAGCTTCCTAGGAAAATGAAGACCAGAGACTATACAAAGCACAGCCACTAAATAATCAGACATTTACATGAAGGAGGTGCTGGTGGTGGGAAATATATGGGAAAATGCTCCAAGAAGTTAGTTTTCTTAGTCTAGATTAAGAGAAAGTCTGCTGTTTGCCCTGAAGTATCTAAAAAGTTGCTACAAGAGGAGGGAAATAAGCTATTCTTTGTGCCATGTTGCAGCATAAAGACAATAACCTTAAGCTGTAAGAGGTACGGAATATATAGGTTCACAGAATCTCTTCTTTGACTATTCCAAAACCGTTAGCCAAAACCTTCTTGATCAATGCTGCAGGCTAGTTTGTTCTGCCTTCGGACAAGATGATAAATTTAATGCGTGACCCCTAAACTTCTAACTCTAATCTCTGCTCTTTTTCCATATAAACAGGAAAACGTACAGCAGATGTGGATTTATGTAACTTATCTCCACACTGTGAGATAAGTGGAAACAAATAAAAGCTTGCATCAAAAGTGTTACAGGTGCAAATTCATGCATTCAAATGTTACCAAGTATTGCAATTCCTGTGTTGTCATAAATTAACCCATGATATGACCAATCAAAATTCTTTGATTACATCCATGCTTCTTATTATTTCAAAACACACTGTCTCATGCCTTGAAGAGTGAGTGTTGTGTTATTGCATTATGTGAATCCTCATGACCTTCAACAGAAATGCATTTTGTTCAAATCCTGCTCTGAATAGAAAGCTGTTCATTTCCAAACCGGCCATTTACTAGTGTTGGCACCATTTTCTCCTACTGCTTCTCATATATTAATGAATTCTTCTTCGCAAAATCCTCTCAAGCTTAAATGAAGTAATCTCCCATAGAACTTAAACCCAGAATTTGAAACCTACCCAGTACTTATAACTGCTCAACTTAAAATATGTTAAGCCTGATACTGCACAGCCTGATTTTGCCTTTGACACTGAGACATTAGATTTTCAAAAGCTTATTTTAAATCATAGACAGTTGAACACAGTCAAAACTCCTGCATACCAAGGACACATGGCTCATGCTGGCTATTCAAATAGTATAAAATGCATACACAGTAGTGTCTTGTAGAGCATTTTGCTAAAATAATTAACTGGCAACAGACAGGAATTCTCTCTTAAAATCTTGGATAAAATCCTAAGTAGAATCATGTTTTTTTTTTTTCCCCAAGAAAGTATTTATCCTTTACACTATCCCTACCTCAGTCCTTGCTAGGAAATGAAGACAACAGATGAGGAAAGCTTCATCAAGCCTGAGAGTCACTAATGGCCTACACTGTGCAAGCTAGCTGTGGTTAGAGACTTGAACCTCTGTGCATGTGTATTTTATGTGTACATCATATACATGCACACACACATAATATATAAGCTGTCAAACAACTCTGAGCAGTCTCAGCTGTTAGCTGAATTGGGTATGACCTGTGGGCATTCAAATCTTTCAAAATAAAGCTTCCAGTGTAGTGAATGTTTAGACATGCATTTAAGTGCCGATATTAAGGCTTTTGCTTTTGAAAATGTTAGAAATAGATCATTTTTTTTTTAAATGTGAGCTGCAGGCACAAGAATATTTAGATACACTAAAATCTCACTATGTTCAGAAAACTGCTCATATGGCAAAATACAAAACAATAATTTAACAGGGAGACTAATACATAAAAAAAACACAAAAATTCCTTGTAATTTCAGAAGATACAACATGCACATCAGTAAACTGTATCATACACTCAGGAATACTAGCAAGAGCTTGGCTTGGTCTACTCAACCAATTTTTGTTCCAATTTAAATATTTTGGTTAGAGGCCTGACTTTCTGCTGAAGTCAGTGTAATCCCTGTTGGAAAGCAGTTTGCTTATTCTCCTTTCCTTATGCTCAGACAAATGAGCTGTGCCAGCAGAAGGTATCATGTATTATCATTCTGCTGGATAAGATCAGCCAAGAGTTGGTGCCTTAAGATTTTTGTATCTGAAGAAGTCTGTAAGCTAAATTGTACATTTGCAAAACTTGCCAAACTGTAACCTTGTAAGTGGTTATTTTTCAGCAGGTGAATAAGGCAGTGAGGTTCAAATATCCTACTATTAATAAAATTTTCTCATTTAAAATCTGTTAAATAGAAATCCCTGAGGATTTTTTTAGTTTAGGTTTTGTAGATTTGCTATCAAATCCTAATGAATAAAACCAATCTAAATCACAGTGAATCAGAGTCAATGAGACCACATTTTCTTTATGGCCTTCTACTATGCTAAAAATTTGTCTCTTCAATTAGCTAATTATCCATTGATTCAAGGTAAACATGTTTTCAAGTGCCAGTCTGGATAATATCCAAACTCATAAATTGTGTAGCTTAGAAACACTAAGGCTGAGGCCACTGCAAACTTGGAGCAAATTTTGTGTCTCTGTGCATGTGTTTGTGTGTGTTATGCCTGGAAATGAGTTAAGTAGCTCAAAGTAACTGGTGATGAGCAAACTTAGAGTAAAAAGAAAAAAAAGTTTCTAGCAGCTCATCATACTCACTTCAAAGATTAAAGAGAGCAAGGGCTGCCACATGTTCAGTTATTTTGCTGTAGTTTTCAATATGGTAAAGCAGCAATTGATTCTCTTCCTACTGTGGGTTGACATAGTTCTGTATTTTGATAGATAACTTTAGACAACTTACTTAAGAGTTCTGTAACTCATCAAACATAAGAAATTTTGTAAGTTGGAAACAGTCATCTCTAAAGAAAAGCAACTCATCACTCACAAAGTACATAACCTGCTATCCAACATATTATTAGCCTTCTCAACCACAACAGGAGAAAGCTGCTCATACTGTGTTCTGGGTGCCAAACTAAATATGACTTTTAAGCTTACAATTCAGTCACACACTCTGTTAAAATCAAGGCAATTCTTAAAAGGAAATGATGCAGCCTGTGCATAGGAACTTTTACAGATCTTCCACTGTATTTTTTCTTTGCTATCAAAATCTTTTTAAAACCTAGTTTTCAATTTCATTTGCAGCAAATGCTACCACATCTAAAAGAAAAGAAAAGAAAAAAAAACACCAAAGCAACCCTAAAATGTATTTTTTTGACCCCTTTTCCTTACAATCTCTCCAATCACTTCAAGTGGTAAAACAAAGCATATCATTACTTTGGTAATGTTTCAGCCATACCTTTTCAATAGCAACACTGAAATGTTAGTAAAATTATTCATATTTATTTTCCTAGTATCCCATTCTTTGCCATTGTAAGCTTACAGATACATACACATATACAGCCTCTCACAGAGGAAGTGTAACACAAGCCTAGAATGTCCCTGCCAGACAGACATAGCCCTAACCGTCCCTAATGACAGAGATTACAGTTTTTATATATCATATACTAATGTCTCCTCAGAATTGTAATTTTTTTCCATATCTATCAAAGTCTCTCCTAATTAAAATTACTTTTTCCCTATCCTTTCTTTAACAAGAAGAATAATAAACCACCTTTCTATTTAACCAGACTTTTACAGAAAATAGTTATTTTCTCAGCCTTCTCTTTTCTAGATTAGATTGCAATGGTTCCTGCAAGTTTTACACATGACATGGATTTCTTACATCTTTTATTTCTTATTATTACCTCCAGCTTTCCTACAGCTACAGTGGTCACATTGCAGCTGAGCTTTAGCAAGGCATGTTCATGCTGCTGAGCATAGCAATGAGGGTACCAACATGCAAGAAGCCTCAGGACAACAAAAACTGGAAAAACAATGTGAAAAACTAATTATCCATATAACCAGCCCTGAGAGAACAGCAGTTTCTCTTAGGATGATATCATTGTACTGCTGATGAATTAACTGAATGGGTTTTATCATTTTTTGTGAGTGTGGGTGTTTCTTGTTAATCCAGAACAAGAGCAATTCCAGTGTTTTTATGCTTCAAACACTGCCTCTACACAGGCAGTCATTTATCATCAGCATAGAAGGAAATGAACAGCATGACAATAGCTTATTAGAAACCTGTGGTTTGCACAAATTTGTACTGCTACAATACAAAGACTAATGTTAAAACAACACAAGAAATGTGTGGTCATCACTAGGAAAACAGATTTGGGAAACTTCAAAACATCATAATGTAGTATTTGTGTGGAACATGAACTTTTAGCTACTGTTTTCATTTTGTTCATTTTATAAGGAAAAATAACCCCTCCTTAAAAGTTTCACTCACCACACA
The DNA here is from genome assembly GCF_033815535.1 of Pezoporus flaviventris. Classification (NCBI taxonomy): domain Eukaryota; kingdom Metazoa; phylum Chordata; class Aves; order Psittaciformes; family Psittacidae; genus Pezoporus; species Pezoporus flaviventris. The sequence goes on from NW_026892549.1 coordinate 12,007,109, forward strand.
TACACTCCCTGATAATGCAAGTACATCTTAAAACCTATGGGTCCTAAACAGATATTTTTGAAGATATTTTTCTTTGCTTCCATGCCTACAGTGCTGTAATTCATATCAGAACCTGTCCTCAACATGAATGACCTTACAGAAGCTGGTTAGATAATAAGCCAATCGGGTAATAAAAAAAATAAGAGAATTCAAATGGATATGAACATAATGTATGTGCATTATAAAGCCTTAAATTCCCATTTATATTCTCATTCAGAAACAAAGTGGCCTCAATTCTCTCTAGCTTAATTGCTTTCAACTTGAAGAAAATCACTGATAGGGTGATTTAAGTCATGTAGCTTTTGCTTGGACATTTCAGTTATTAAATAAAGAAAAAAAAATACTTTGAGACTTCCCTACTAGGCAGAATAACAAGCCATTTTCCATCTCCTTCACAAATAACACATTCTAACTCATGGTAATTTCAGTGAGAGATAAGCATTTTGACCAGAAGCTTAATTAGCTGAGGACTGAAGGACAGGGATCAGAGAGGCATAAGAATAACTACACTAATGACACAGAGATAGTTTAAAATAGAAGTGAGAGTGTTGTTATCAGCTACAAATTGCCTCAAGCCATCAAACTCACAGATTTTTATCAGTGTTGCTGCTGTTTGTGTGTTCAGCCTGGTTTGTTGGGATGGTTCAAATGGTTAGTAACCAAAAGCACTGGGACACCCCATAAAAGAGCATGTTGGGGAAATGAAGATGCTGTAGTGAGATGACAGCTGAATCCTTGAGGTGGGTTCAGGAGAACCTGAGCAAATGAGAGGTGTGATGCTGTCCTCCGGACCCACTAGCTAAAAGGTAACTTTTAATAAATGAGAAGAGCTTTACTGGCTTTCAATCTTTTTTTTTTTTTTTTCACTTTTTTTTTTTGTAAAAAAATGTGTTGTTTTTCTTCCCATTATTATTGGCATTACTCAAATATTGTTCCTGATAGTAGCAACACAGCTATGAAATCCATTATAAGGCACATACCGCATACGAAAAAAAAGCTTAAGTTCCTGTTGCAGTGGATGATTCATCAGTATCACACTAGCTTTATTCTCCAGACAGTAGTACTGATTATTAGATAATAATTAGACAATTAGATAATTACATCAGTGAGGTATTCTTATTAACCCTGCCAGTGTCCACCTTGCCAACTTTTTCACAATGTTTTATAATCACTCAGAGACTATCACTGCTATTACTACCTGTTTTTTCTTTGAATGAAACGTGTCCTGAGTTCCAAGTACAGTGCACCTTCAAGTATATACAGAAGACTGTATATTAATGCTAGTCATCAATGATTACCTTAATATTTGATTGATAAAAAGGTATGCCCAGCAGCAAATACACTCACATAGTTACTTGAAAACATGCATGCCTATACTATTTTTATTATCTTAATTATAGTATTCTCTTTGACCCAAACTGTAACCTGATGTTGTTAACGAGTTCCCTTTTAATGCAGTTACCTAATTTGCTGGAAATTTTAATTCCTTCAGTTTTGTCAGTGACTGTGAATACTTTTTACCTTCATTTGCCAACATTTTCATACCAGCCAGATTTCTCAGTGAGCAGAAATGTAATGCTGTACAAGAAACTAAGTTTCAAAGAAGATGAGGTCCAGGGAAAATGTAAAGGTAGCAGGGTTTTATGCCTCAGTTTAGTTAGTGACAATTAAAACCAAAAAGAGGGAATAGCGCAGAACTGGAAGCAGTTTCCTGAAAACCTGGGATCAGTCCAAAAAGAAAATTAATTTTTTTTTTCCTAAATGTTTAGGCAGTATTTGAGGCAATAGATGACAACACGGGTAAACACACTTTGAAAAGATTTTTTTTTTGTCTGATTAAATATTTTTCCTCCTCTCAGTTGTTTTGGCTCCACTATTACACCATTTCTAACTGTTCATAGCCTGAAAGAGGTTGTGGAGGGGGAGGAGGAGCAGCAAAACCTGAATTCTTAATGAAAATTTTCCTATTATGATTAGCTGTGACAAAATTTTGGTGGTTTTTTATTTGTTTGGTTGGTTTGCTTTGTTTTTTAGATGAAGGAGATGCTTTTTCAGGTCACCTTTAGAACCTTCTAGAACTTAAGTGTGTCTTATAAATATCTTACAGCTATTTGAAACTGCTTTGAGACAAGAGAAGAAACAGCTTTTTTAATAATGGCATGTTATTAAAATAGTAATGATTTTGATGCTTAAAAGTGAGCCTAACACTCCTCTTTGATCAGCAGAAAATGGTGACTAATCTGAGATAGTCCAAAAAAAAAAAAAAATTATGACTCAGAGATCTCCCCCAAGCCTTGCAGCTGCTGTAAAAGCTCAGAGACAACAGAGTAAAAAGAAACTAAAAAAGGCAGCAGACAGTAAGTGTAGATGTTTTATTTTTACCCTGAAAGACTCCCGTCTAAATAACAATGAAGCAAATAAAGAAAAATATATACTGGTCTGACCTCCTTTGGTTTTTTAATTTCTGCTTTCTTCCTCCCCTGCTACAACCCGATCTCTTCACTGATAATGAATTCCTTGACTTTCCCTTTTCCTTGTTTGGGAAATCACTCAAAATCCAACTGCAATTTATTGCACTGTCAGGGCATTCTGCCAAGTCAGGCCAAAGACTTTCTCTCTGCCTACCCAAGCAAGCCTGTGGGCATCATGTTGTCTCCAGCTACTGTCTGAGAACAGGCACGAAGCAGGAGGCTGTGCCTGTCTGCAGTCCAGACATGGGGACACTCATCAAACTAAATAGGAGAAATTATTTAAACATTTCTAATTTAAGAAGAAAGAAAAAAGAAAAAAAAAAACAACCCCAAAAATAGGGGTTTAAAATAGAGATACTTTTAATCCTCTCACTGAGTTCCAAACTGTTGAAATGCATGCACAGCCCAGTCTGTGGCTACTTGCCTAGACTGCCAGCAGTGCCACCCAGTACCTGGGTGCCAGCTCTCCTCCTCATTGGGTCCCAGCATGGCACCCACTGTCTCACCCTCTGAATGCAGAGGGGGATCTGTGGGAAAGCCAAAATTCCTCCTGGTGCAGGCCAGGAACACTTTTTACTCTGCAAATGTTTTTTGTTACCAATCCATTTACCTTACATTGTGCTTAACTCAAGGAAAATAAAAGGTAAATTAAACTCTATCCATCATGTCTGTACTCATGATTTCTTTTCTTTTAAAGACACAGATACAGAAAATAAGAAAAAATATAGTTACTTTCAGAAAAGTTGATTTGGAAGGGTCTGTCTCTACCTCCTCATCAGCCCAAAACTCACTCTATTTCCTTCACAAGGGAAAAAAAAAAGAAAATCTCTTTGATCTCTTAAGGATTGTTTTCCATCCTCTGGGATGGCTTTTCCGTACCCAGGCACTACCTCCTGTGTAATACCTCTCTGGCAAGGAAAAGTTATAATTCAATGATGTGTAAAAAGTTTCCCATTCCCTTAGCTTTTCAGTGTAAACTGCTCAGTGGACCTTACATTACATTTTGATCTGTCCAATAAAGGCAAACATCCCAGAAGTAACAGTTATACACAGCTTGGGTGAGAATATACGCAACTAACTGCTCTGCATAACAGAGTTCATACGACCAACCTCCGACTTCTTCCTCTTATACCTAGAGGAATTATGTCAAAATAAATTTACAAGTGAAAAGAAAAATATTAAAAGGCAGGAAAACCTCTTTGTATGAGTTTTCTATATCTTCTCACAAATATGATATTTTAAAGATGCTGCTCAACTCTGTCCTTATACAGAAGGCTGCAATTCAAAATGTCATCTTACTCCTGCCTTTCTCCTATTTTCTGAAATTTTAGACTGAGGCAAATTTCCCTACTGTGTTTCAAAAATATCATGATGTATTTTTAATTGTTATTATTTTCATACTGCGGCTTTGATTTTAGCCACAAAAAATTCTTTGCTTAGAATACTTACAATCGTTAGGGTTGAAAACCATAGAATCATAGAATGCTTTGGGTTGGAAAGTACCTTAAGCTCATCTAGTTCCAACCCCCCTGCCATTGGCAGGGACATCTCACCTTAGACCATGTTACCCAAGGCTCTGTCCAGTCTGGCCTTAAACACTATCAGAGATGGAGCATTTACCACTTCTTCGGGCAGCCTGTTCCAGTGCCTCACCACTGTCACAGTAAAAAACTTCTTCCTTGTCAGGAAGGTATCAACTGATTGCTATGAGAAACTTGAAATGCTACTTTTTTATTTTTTTTTTTTTTTTTTTTTGTAATTTTTATTCTGTTGGAAATGGCACATAACACCCTAGGACATTAATAGATGCTGTTCTTCTAAATCACCATATCACAATCTCTTCCTGTATGCATTTACAAATGTTGTGTGAAAGAAATAACCAGAGCTTGTGTTTTTTTTTCATTTCTGTAACATAGCAGAAGGAAAAGCCGATTAAAAGATTTATTCAAATATTTACATGACACACACACTGTTGCAGTATTAAAGTGTGAGCTTGCTCCTTTTGCAAATCTTTTTAGCAGTGCTTCTTTTCTGCTCATTGTTACTACTACCTTTTAAATAGCAGTTACAAATTTCAGTGACTTCAGTCTCTAATTGGTCTCTCCGGTTCTTCTTTCCCTCCTCCTCTTCTCCTCCTCCATTACTCCTTGTCTTTATAGTAATTCATGTGGGAGGCACCTAAACCATTTCCTCGCTCCCAATACTTCTCTACACTGCTCCATGCATCCTCCCACATGCCAGCTTTGCTCTGCACATCCTCTGTAATCTCACCCTATGCACCCTTTCTCTACACATCTCTTTATGTTTGAAACAGTTTTTTAAGTGGGTGCTAGATCAATACCCTCCACATATCAAATGCTCTCATTAAAATTCATCTTTTCCCAGAAGCCTATGAAATATAGTAGAAAATTATGATCGGCATCCTAAATAGTATCTGAGCCACTGTTACAAGCTGCATGTTTCTGGAACCAGTAGTACACCTGAATCAACAGCCCTCTCTGCGGTTCCTGCCTTTCCCTGTTTCCTGGCATTTCCAAAGAAAACAGAAAATGGGTCCTAGGTGAAATTAAGACACTCTGATATTTATATTACTCCACACTGATGTCTAAGCAGTATGATCAGGACCGAACATTTCAAGTGCTCCTGTTGGGAGGAAACTGCAGTATCTCCCTCCTCCAATGCATTTTTCTGTATAAAATGCTACTACACATTCTCCACTGCCACTGTGATGCAGTGGAAGGCAACATTTTACCTTGAGCACTGGAGATAATTAAGAATGTATATTTAGAGTATAAATATGCTGACGTACACTGTTAGCAGTGCATTCTACAAAATTAATTCCTAATGTTCCTGAATGCATCCAAATATCAGATAATTGAAACAATATGCATTTTATGCTCTCTAGTGAATGCAAGGGATGCAGAGACATAAAGAAAATAAAATGCTTTGTCTAAAGACATTTAGCTGGTTTGTGGCAGAGCTGGGAGAGAACCTAAATCTTATCTGTGCTCTTGTGAGTTTTAAACATATTACCTTCCCTATCATATACACATGGTGATCAAAGTCTCATGAATGTGCACGCTGATTGCCAGACTAGCTGGAGTCCTATAAAAAGTCATTCCTCATGAGGACAGAAGACCTAGACTGAAGCCCTCAGCTAGAGATAAAATTGTTCTAACTCAGCTCATATTTGTTTCACAGTCATTGTATTTGTTGACAGTCATCAGCATCATCATCAATTTTATACCAGTTTCAGGGACCAGTAAAAGTAATAGCTTCTGTTTCTTGACCACTGAAGAAAAGAAGCCCTATATCGATAGTTATCAAAACTATGAACTGCAAACATCTTACTTCAAAGGCATTTGATAGATGATATATTATTGCAAAACATTTTATTCTCCATCTCTGTTTCTGATCACCACTTTCTTTCCTACTAGCCTTGTTCTAGCTTTTTCTTCAATACATTTTTCACCAATGAGTCTGGAGTCTGGAAAACTCACAGTGATATTGGCAGACACAGCCATTCCCTCTGATGACAGCCTCCCTAACATAGGTCTGATACTTGTACTGTGCTACTCTTAACAGAAAATTAGTTGGTGTAACAGATTAGTATTAATACTGCAAAATCTCTAACTGGGCAAATTATTAGTTCCTCGTTTGGGGTGGGGGGGATTAGGCATCCATTAGACATAGTCTGGAATAACCAAAAAATGAAACACAGTTCAGGCTGACAAAAATGCTGAAATCTGAAGGCAAAGTAACATACTTACCTTAGAAACATAACAATCTTGCTTATTCAAGAGCTTTTTGAATAGCAGAATTTTTCTTCTCTGAATTTAAAGTTAAGTTATAGAGGAATAACAAAAGAAGTTCTTTCATTCATTGTATGATAAGGAATAAGTTTAGTAGCTTAGGTTCCATTGTAAGCTCATAGAAGAATATATAAAAGCTTCACCCCTAAACATCTAACAAAGCTTGCAGGCACGGAGATATAAAATTAATCACACCCAAAACATATTCATGAGTGCAGAGAGGGGACCCATTCAGAATTAAGACGTTTTCCACTAGTGCTTTAGTTGTTTTATTGATAAATGCAAAATTTCTGGATCATGCAACAACTAAATGTGTAACAGCACAGATGTGAACATGCAAGAATAGGAGGGCTTCACCTTTTGCTGCTTTACAAAGTTTATCATAGGCCTAAAGGGTTGCGGATAAGCTTTGTATTCCTTAGCATAGTAAATAGTCTTCTCTGTGTGAGTGTAGCTTTGGCTTGTAGAATGATGGGGCCAATGAGCATACCATGATAGCACTACATGTTACAGGAGCAAACGCAATGTAATAACATTTAACACATTAATATATTATTCTTACAGGAGAGCAAACCTCCCAGAACAGCCTGGGCTTCATATTCAAAATCCAAAATAAAACCCAAAATGTGATTTATAATCATATGCTTACATTGTATAAACATGACTGCCTTAAGAATCTATTGAACACACAGATGTATGCAACTCACTCATTTACTGCTCAAATTGGACCATTTTTTTAGTATCTAGAAAACATTTAGATGCTTTTGTGATACTTTTGAAGAATTCAAACCAGTGAGTTACCTAGACAGCAATATCATGCTAATATTTTGACACAGAAATGTGTCCCTACTATCAGCATGAAAGAGTAAAATGAACAAAAAAAAAAACAACAAGAAAAAAAGTAACAAAACATTTTTAAATAGTCAGAGTCCTTTTCAATTATCTTTTTGCATTCTGTACCAAAACCCAGTCACAAATGAATATATAAGTTGGGGCTTATCAGTTAAAATGTATGTCAGATAGCCAATTAACAGAACAACGTATGTCAGATAATTAAGGAAGCTGCCAATAAAACCAGTAAAGAAATAGCTGCTGAAATGCAAAACACGTATTCTGAGAAAAATTTCTACCCAGTGTTTTCATTGTGAAATAAATTGGTATTGCTACATGAAGAATCACACTGTGAAACATGATAATCACTTTTGGTCTTTCCTACAGGCCAGAGCTTAGATATATGCTACAACAGACACTATTACTCTCACATGTGGCACTGAAAAAGGCAGCTATCTGGATAAGAATGGTTCATAGCTAGCAGATAACAAATGAAGGAAAAAGTCTCTCTTCTGTTCCACCCTTCCTCACAGAACCCATAGGGTTGGGTAAAAATTCTGACATCCCTGACAGGTAAGATGAGTTAAGACCAAACTTGGGATTCATCTAGTAAATCCAGCAAGGTTCACAGAAGCAAACATATAGAAAAGGACTGCTGATGGCAAATTTGAAAGCCTCAAGTTCTTTCAGATCAGAACTTGCAGAAAATCAATTTATACATGAATTTTTATTTTTCTGTTAGAACAACTCTGGAGTCAGATCAAGTCAAGATCACCATCTGCTGCAGACAGAAATACAGCTATATTCAGGAACTACATTATAAAACTTCTTTGTAAACTTTACATGCAAGCTGTTCTTGTCAGAATTAAAGCCATGTGATAATGCATCTTAATATTCAATAAAGCTTTAAATAAAGAGTGACAAAAGTCCGCATATGGATGGCAAGCTGTTCTACAGTAAATATTTTTGTATTTGCTGAGAAGGGACTTATGGCAGTTTAGGACATATTCCACCAGATATTTCAATCTAAACCACTTACAGACTAATAAACCCAAGATAAAAATCCTTGTTCGAAAATCCTCACCTAATTTAGTTTCTAAATTAACTTGATACTGTTCTGATCTAGTTATGTTTTTGCTTCATCATTCACTTGAAAACTTTTCTCAGCTGGCAGCTGTTATAGAACGGAAGACTTTTAGTACCCTGTATTTTAAGCAAGGATTTACTCCCAGATGACACTGAATGTATCTATAGGAAAGGAAAAGCAAATACAGTTTAATTTTACCATTCTAGATGACCCTCTAAAGCAGAGTGAAAATTCTTCTGTTGTTTTTTTTTTTATGCAATTAAAGTTGTTAAAAACATTTCCGATATTCCTGCAACTGAGGGAATACAGCGCAAAAAACCCTCAAAAGTACTTTTCCACATGCTGTAGCTAGAAATACAATTTACAGAAAAGCAGAGGTAAAAGAAATTCTTATGACAAGCAGGGATAAATCTGTTTCTTCATTTTTGAGTCTATTTCAACAAGATGCAAGGAACACATTGGAATTAATACAGCTAATTACTTGCTATGATTCATTACACATCACTGTTTGGTTAGAGCGACTTTGCAAGTAACTCAGTAAAGCAATGAAAAAGTAGTTTATAAAACACCTAAATGAAACAAATACACTATATGCACACATCATATAAAATAAATCCTAATGCAGATAAATAATCTTACCCTGATGCTGGATCAACAGCTATGGCCTTAGGGTTATTAAGGTCAAGCTCAATGAGGGTAATACACACTGACCCATTCTGGTTGCAAACGAAGATCCTGTCACTGATGTGATCCAAAAAGTAAAAATTTCCAGTGATCCAGTCTATTGCTATTTGCTGTACATCTGCCAGAAAAAAAGGAAGGAAAAAAAAAAGCTCAGTAGTGCAACTGTAATACAAATAACTGAACGACTAGCCACTTCACCAAGCAGATGCTCTTCCAGTTAGAGAGTTGATGCTGTTTTCACATGTATTATGCAGTATATAACAAGGAATCCAATTTTCAATGCACAAATATTGGCTGGAGAGAATTTTTCCTTTGAAAGTACAAAAGTCTGATTGCAGCTTAAGGGGCATGAAAGATCCAGATTTGTCTGTAGTTCTCTTAAATACTTTAAAGGTTGTCATGGTGAATTTTTCTTATGGCATATTCAGAAGCAACATCCCTGAATGATGGTGGATCTGTGAAACAGGGGTATGCAACGTTGCTGGTAGCAGACTGTGGTGGGAAGGTATCCTCTGAAGCCACTCAGGTTTTGAAGCTAGTGTTTAGGGATGTCTGTTAACCATGGGGATGCTACACCGATAAAGCTTATAAAAGTTTATTTGTTGTGATTAAAGGGGACTAAAACCAGATAGCTAATACTTTAGAGAAAATCTAAAAAAGCTGTGGGTAGATAGGCATGTCTAAGACCGTTGCATGCAATAGCTACATGCATGTGCAAGTGTTTATTCTCATTTAAATGACCTTTTTTTTTTTTTTGTGGTTCTGAGAAATCTCAGTGCTGCCAGGTTTCTGATTCAACTGCCATAGTGAGTAACATTAAAGTAACTATCTGCATGATACTTGTATAAAGACGTCTCTTAATGATCTTCTTCCCTTCTTGAAATGCTTTGTCAGCTTCACAACTACCTAACACAGATGTTATAAACCAGTCATTTTTCTTGTGGGATCCTCGAACCACTTTTCATAAATGTCTTCTAAATAATGCATTTTTCCTTGTAAGTCAAGCTAACTGCCCAAAGATAGCCTTACCTTTACAGTAAGAAACATATAAAGAAGCTCAAAGAACATAACATTATCAACATAAATAAGATTTCTTTACTTTCTATTCTTGTTGACAGCACTGTATAGTTAGCATTTTAGACAGTATTAGTTAATTTTAAATGAAGAAAAACTCAAATACCATAACATAGCAATATAACAAACAACTATAACAATATTTCTGTTAAATGTTTTCAACGTTAAATATTAGTGCATTTTTTAAGATTTTAAAATATATATATTATATTACAATAGTTTCAAAATACTGCCAACATAAGTTGCAATTCTTTCATGATGAGAGAAGCCAGATGTGATAAAATATAATTTCACATAGTAGGTTTTGTCTGGTTTTTTTTTTGTGTGTGTGTGTTGCTTTTGTGGTGTTTTTTTTCTTTTTTTTTTTTTTTGTTAATTTCAATTTTCTTCATTTCTACCATGGAATCACAGAATCATAGAATAGTTAGGGTTGGAAAGGACCTTAAGATCATCTAGTTCCAACCCCCCTGTCATGGGCAGGGACACCTCACATTAAACCATGTCACCCAAGGCTCTGTCCAACCTGGCCTTGAACACTGCCAGGGATGGAACATTCACAACCTCCCTGGGCAACCTATTACAGTGCCTCACCACCCTTACAGTAAAGAATTTCTTCCTTATATCCAATCTAAACTTCCCATGTTTAAGTTTTATAGTCTAATTTTTAGGCTGTTTTTCTGCACTCCAACTGTTGCTATGATCACATACATACTGCATTGGAGAATGTAAAGTAAACTTGAATCAGAAAAATATTGTAGTCATTAATTTTTTGACAATAACTGAGTACTTATGAGTCATGCATTTGCTAAATATTTAACACAGCCATGGAGACCCATACATTGTCCTTCAAAGTGCAGGTAACATAAACAAGATTTACTCAATAAAATAACAGGAATAGTGGCTGTATTCCATCTCAGCTGTCCCATTACACAGTTCACTGCTGTCTTTTCTAGATCAGATTTCTCCCCTTGTGCTATCCATTTTCTTTTTAATTCAATTATTATGACTCTTCCATTCTGATAGTCCTATTACAAAGATATGCTGAGCCAGAATAAAGAAATGCTCCATTTAGTCCAGTATCCAACCTCCAGAGGAGGCCAATGTCAGGTGCACTATGAAACATAATGTGAGCCCTAATATGTTTTAGACAATAGGGAGGAAAAGTGTGGGGTTTTTTTCCTTTTTCAAATAAAATATAGGATATGCTTTTAAAAAACACAAGAAAAAAACTCTGTCCCACTAGAAATCAGTAATAGTTTAAGCATTTTCAATGTGTCTGGTTGTCCATTTTGGGGAGTTGGATTCATGGAATTAAAGGTTTATGGCTCACTGATTCAATGAGACTTTTGAAAATTGAAGATAGGCTTTCATGTAATAGAAGCATTTCTGAAAATACAATTTATAAATTGGGATGACAGGGATTAAATTTTAAATATTTGTAGGGATATTTGTAGGGATATTTACTAGTTGCAAATAAATTCCTGCAATAAGAGCTCTGGGAGACTGCTGCATATCGGGAAATGGATGAGAAGGAGAAAGCTGCAGCAGTAGGCAACTGGAAGAGGGTACTGTTGTCTTCTTAATATGAGGGAAAAGTACCTATTTATACATAAATGTGATATATACATGAAAGGCATGTCACACACAGATTATTAGATCTGTTAACATAAAAATACTCGCATTTATAAAATGCTGGCTTTATTCTTCCTTTATTTATTTGTTAGCATAACACAGGAAATGGCACTAAGCAGGTTTTTTATATGGAAAACAAAGGTTATTAATTGAAGGTCATCGTAGGGATAACTATTTGCATCAATGAGTTAAAATTGAGGTTGCTTATCAAGCCCAGGAAAGAGAGACATCCAGAAGGAATTTCACACCATATTTGTGTCTAAGGCTTCAGGAGACATTGGTGGCTTTTAACACCTATCTACCCAATTTCCCCTCCGCAGGAGATTGACTTTGGAAAAGGCATGGAGGGACCAACTGTGCAGGCTGTTACAGAGACTCAGGCTCATTGCAACTCCATTCCTTATAAAGCTGTTTCCTTATAAAGCATGCTATGCTTAAAGACTTACTCTTAGAGTTTTCAGAAAAAGTGACGCATTAATTCACATTTTCTTCACAAGTCTACTGCCTGAAATGGAGATCTCCCACTACATGAAGAGTAAAAATAGACCTTCTGGGGCAACACATCACTGTAATCTAGTCATTAACCTACACATTCAATGCACGTGCATTTAACAGTTACAAACATGTTGTGTACTGCAGATATCATTGAACTGGCTTGGGTTTTGACTTCTTTGTATCATGCACTCTGCAATGAATTGGACACACCCAGTTTCTCACAAGAGAAGTTTATAAAGAATTGCTCAAGTCCACTCCCCCATAAAATTATATTCTACATGAAAAATCCACTTAGCCAGCAGATAACAGTTTTTATGAATCAGACTTTTAATCTCTATGGTTTTGCTAGCAGCTATACATTAAGATGTTTGAATGGCTCTCCAGTTATCACACAAGTTGAATGTGCTGTATACTATAGAGATAAAATTTGGGCTGCACTGGGGACTTTTAAAATATATATAACTTCTTATACTCAAGAAGTTACTGAATTAATTTCATGCCTATTTCTGGATTCATATATTAAACCCCGATATGTACAGATGTCTAGTCCAATCACATCTTTAAAGTAATTATATTTTTTTCATTCATTTATACAGTTTTGATCTACTAAAAGAAGTATCCCCCATGGAAAACACACATATTTATTCTGAGCAATCTTGTATATATTTTTGAGGGTTTTTTCCTGTATAAATAACAGTTTCCTTGGAGCATTTCTGCTAAATGTGATCATCCTTCCTTTATTACTTTCTAAAAACTAGGATTTCTTCTGAAGGACTTAATAAAGAATAGCTAAGACATCATATAGTCTAAATTCTAGTCTAGTTAATGACATTATGTAGACCCTGGCTACTAGCAAAAGCGTGACTAATATACTTTTTCTATCTTTAAAACACACAAATATTATTATACCTTTAGAGAAAATAGCAATTTTATATGATACTGCCTAAATCTTCAAAGGGTATTGGAAATATGTCTTATGGCCAAACTATACTTTATGAAAATAACAGACACATTGAATGTCTGTCTTCTTTCACTTAATTTCCAAACATATATCTTGCGTGATATGCATTACTACATTTATTTCAACTTCAAATCAAGATTTGCACAAGAAGACTTCAGTTAACAGAAGAGAGGGAAAAGCTGTGCCATATTCTTGCATTTATACTACTGTTGTAACCGAGGATTTATCACACATAGTGCCTCCTAAAATTAATATTATGTTAACAGATTTCATTTTAAAGATGTTGAAGAAAGGCTAGGTATAGAAATATTAGTAAGCTTTCTCCATTTATACACTTCAGTAAAAGCAATCTTTGTTTTTAATGCGAGAAATGACCTAAGCAAACTATTCAGTGGAACTTCATAGGAGTTAGAGTCTTTTTTCAGAAACTTCTGCATAAAGTAGGTAATGGTTTTGGATGAAATATAATTAAAATTAAAAATCTTTATTGCACTCTCCATATGCTTCTGGTTAATAATGAAAAACACAGACAACTTCTCTCCATTTTAAGGAAAGGAACTTAGCTTCTACTGCCTTACATACTCAAAATTTTCCTTGCTCTGAACATGACTGCAATGAGGACGGCCTAAAGGAACCTGGAAATCTACTCAAGACTCAAGGTGGGACAATTTCATTGACATTTACTACAGGAAATTAGAATCATGATTCATCCTTTCACTTTGAGCATGGTTTTGGGCCACTATATGTGTGTGTGTGTATATATATACACATGTATATATATACGTCAATATACACTCTCTTTCTGTGTATATATATACATAAAGAGAGAGAGAGAGAACAATTCAGTATCTACTGCTTTTCCCAAATGTATATATTTGAAAATGTTTAAAAAAAAAAAAAAAAGGAAGAACTATTTTGATTTACCTAAAAAGCTAAAAAAAAAAGAAAAAAAAGGTACTAACCCATATTCGTACCTTATGAATTAATGTAACATCCAAACTTCCACATAGGAATTTCATGCTGTATTCTGGGCTTGCTTGAGGAAGATGAGAGGAAGAGGAAGTGGCTTTAAAAAACATTGCTTGTATCTTCAATAAAAGAGCACATGTGGGCAGATACACTGACTCCCCATGAACACAGCCTTGAAACCACAGTTGTGGGAAGGAAGAATGTGTCTCTCTGGCTGCACCAAAACATCAAGTGTTTATTTACAGAAAACTTTCCACCTTACAAAGAGCAGCTCAGTTTTGTCACAGGTAGTCAGGTCTGCTATGAGCCACTTGTTTAATTGATTCTGTTATACAAGCACAGTGGTTTTGAGGATTGCGCAACAGTTGTTTGGATGGCTTGCCATCTGCTAGGGGAATAAATGTTTCAGAGAAACAAGAGAGAATCATTGTAATAAAACTTTCAGGAGCTTAACGTTTCTGTAATGAGCATCCCAGCACATGGAAGATGTCAGTGTAGTCCCCAATGGAAGTGCAATGTGGGAGTGGAAGGGTGGAAGTGCTTAAGTGCCTTGTGCCAGGAAGAGTCACCTTCTGGTCCCCTGTCCCCCAAAGGCCAGGACAACAGATCTGCAGATCTCCTAGGCATGTCCACACCCACTTACTCTACAACCCGCTACATCAGTAACTGTTTGCCTCTGGGACTTGCTTTCATAAACCAGTGTGGAATAAGTAAGAGTTTGCTTCACTGTAGTTTGACTAAGGAAGTGTCTCCTGCTTCCTGCCAAGTCAAACCAGAAAGAAACAAAGGTAAAAAAAAAACCAACACAACAAGCCTAATCTGGAAGCCAAACCCATGAAAAATGTGATCACATGAAAAATAAGTAAAAATGAACAACATATTTGACACATATTTTAACTTTCCCTGTTTTCTGTCTTCAGGGTGGGGTTTTTTCCCCACGTATGTTCGTTTTATTTCTCCACAGCTAGAAAGCTGCTTTAATTTTTTGATTGAAAGCCGAGATTTTAGCAGGAGAGGCTTTGTAAACTGTATAAGGTAGACAAATGATAAAAGTGCCAGGCATGGCCAGAGTTGCTTAGTTTAATTTACTATCTATTTTTTAAAAAATCTATCTAAAATTATATATTTATACAGGAACAAATTTTATTCCAAAGAACAATAGCAAGCAAGTTGGAGATACGCATTTTGCCTCCACCTGAGTAAAAAGGCAAGTTTTGAATAATAAGACAAACAGGAGCAAACCTTTCTTTTTCTAAAATAGCCAGTAATGGTGAGATCAGGTAAACAGTAGTTAAAACATGGGTAAATGACAGGCTGTGACATCTTGCAGAAGCACTGCCTTTGCTGTGCCTCTATTCTGAGAGTAATATTACAAATTAGTATCCCAGACAACCTTATACTGACACCATGACTTAGGGAAGTTAAGCTTGCATGGATTTTTCTGTGCCCCTTCTACTGACAGCATCTGCAATGCCATTTACAAAACATGATTTTTATTTAAAATGTCACCATTCAATAAGTTAGGCACACTAATGTCCAAACTTTTAACAGCCATGTTCTGACTGATTATTGCATATGTTTAAAAGTGAAAAATCAAATGAAAAATATCCATCTACCTTTTTCAAATGACTCAGCCTCAAATACCTAATTCCTTTGAATTAAATCAGCCTTGTTAGACACTGTTTGTAAAGCTTATAATGTAAAACCTAAATCATACTAAATTTAAATAAGCACTTTAAAGCACCCAGACTTCAAGTTCCTCAAAAGAAAAAAAAAGCCTTTACTCTTAGTTGCTGAGTAACATAATTTAAATTTCAATACATTGAGTTAGTTTTGAAAATACAATTTTTATTCTTCCAACTCTACAGGATATTAGAATATCCCACTTTAAAAATCTACAAATGTGAATGAACGTTTAGACAATAGCAGTTTCCTCAAGCTGAAGAGTTTTCAAAAATATGTGATTAATCTAAATATTATTAGTACTTAATTAAAGTATCCTCATAGCTCACAAAGACACCTAGTCCCTCAGAGATGCAGTCTATCCAGTCACTCAGGGATTAAAACATTCAGCCTCCAACTAGGCACAGAAGAGAACAACACATTTAGGCATTTATTCTATATGGGAATTTCTCTGTTTAGAATTAGACTTTTATCCTAATGGACGCAGTCATTTGTGAAGAAGAGATCTAACATCTGAAACTTCCCACAATTTAGGAGTTAAAGTTAGCATTTCCATACAACTCAAAGGAGTCCATGAAGACTATGACACTTCAGCATACAAAATCCCTGTCAATCCTCACATCTATG
The DNA here is from genome assembly GCF_033815535.1 of Pezoporus flaviventris. Classification (NCBI taxonomy): domain Eukaryota; kingdom Metazoa; phylum Chordata; class Aves; order Psittaciformes; family Psittacidae; genus Pezoporus; species Pezoporus flaviventris. Next base: position 12,023,474 of record NW_026892549.1, read on the forward strand.
AATTATTATCTGGGCACTGATGATAAGATATGGTCAATAGAAGTCAGTTCTGGAGCATATTAAGCAGTTCAGCAAATCGCTGTGTATGCCTGCTGCTTAGCTCAAAATGCCATTTTAGCCCACCTGGTGGCCCTGTTCTACCTACACCTGCCCTTGCAACAGTCCTGTTGCATACTTCTATTTCTACAAAAGCTAGACATTTTCAAGTTTTTATAGCTTAGTTCCTTGGGATGCTATGAGGCATGCTACTACAGATGTAAGTCAGGCAACAAACTTTTATTAAGATAGACAAGCTCTGGTATATTGACTGAGGTTGAACACTGAGCAGGTTCTGAGAGAAATGTAGGTTTAATGATAAAACTTCTTCCTCACATTGGGAGCCCTGGGATCTACAGAACAGTAAGAACAAGAAAGGGCATCTTCCTCTTCTAACAAATCCCTTGGTTTACAGAGTATTCTGAAGAAATGTGATGATGGTGGACCCCAGGTATGCTTGGGCCTATGCCCTTGCCAGGAATTTCAAACCAGGTTAGCAAAACCTGGTTCTGAATTCTCTAGCATATTTGTAATTCTACTCATGTTACCACACAATTCATCGAGTTCTGGAATGACTAAAACACGTGAAATTTTCTATTGCTGGGTCTTCAGTCACGTATTTGGCTGTGATGCCAACAGATTAAACAAGTAAGGAAACAATGAAATAAGGGCCTTATGAATGGCCCTATCTTTTAATTCTGAGTATCATGATTTTTACAAGAAGTGAAATTTCTGACATCAGTCTCATGTCAGAAACAAGCAAGAATAGTTGAAAACCATATCATTTCTAATTTCTGCATTACTGAGTTTCAAACACATTGCCCAGCAACTGTAAACTTGTAATGGGGTCCCAGTAGCCTGCATACATGCTGAACAATAAAGACAGATTTATAGAGGTACATAGCTGTAAGTCTCTTTTTTTTTCTTCTTTAACTACACAGTCAAAAGCTTCTTATAAATCTGCTGAGACTGTAAATCAAACCCAGTTATTTACTTCAAAGCAGCTAAGTAATCCACTGTTAAAATTAAAGCATAATTCAGCAACAATAGGCATCCCAGCAAGCATGTGGACTAAAAGAACTGCTGTGGGGAAAATGATGTGGCTGAATTAGGCTGTACTACTTGCCTCATTTAACCACCTTCCAAAGGCAAAAGCATATGGCCTTCCACCTTCCTAGGACTGCCTGATGCACGTATTATGAACTTCATAAACCATTGTCACACAAAAATATGGTCACTTAAACATTTACCCATAGAGATGCCAAGCAGTAGATTATTGCAATTTTATAGATATGTCAATAAAATATGGAGTTACTTTTGCAAAGAAAGTATTTAAGGAAAATAAGCGGCTGCTATTGGGACCGATCCTGTTCAACATCTTTGTCAGTGACACAGACAGTGGGATCCAGTGCACCCTCAGCAAGTTTGCCAACACCACTAAGCTGTGTGGTGTGGTCAGCACGTGGGAAGGCACGCCATCCAGAGGGATCTTTACATGCTTGAGAGGTGGGCCAGTGCCAACCCCATGAAGTTCGACAAGGCCAAGTACAAGGTCCTGCACCTGGGTTGGGGCAATCCCAAGCACAGCTACAGGCAGGACATAGATTGGATTGAGAGCAGCCCTGTGGAGAAGGATTTGGGCGTGTTGCTTGGTGAGAAACTGAACATGAGCCAGGAGGGTGCGTTCACAGCCCAGAAAGCAACTGCATCCTGGGCTGCAATAAAAGGAGCGTGTTCAGCAGACCAAGGGAGATGATTCTGCCCCTCTGCTCTGGTGAGACCCCCACCTGCACTACTGAGTCCAGCTCTGGGGGCCCCAACACAAGAGGGACGTGGACCTGCTTGAGTGAGTCCAGAGGAGGCCATGAAGATGATTAGAGGGCTGGAGCACCTCTCCAATGACAAAAGGGCTGGAACTGAATGATCTTTAAGGTGTCTTCCAATCCAAACCATTCTATGATTCTGTGAAGATAACTTCCAGAACATTTTAATACCAGAGATAGGCAATGGTGCTTTAAGGAATGCTTTTGAGGGAATAATGTAGAAGTAGTTATCTTTGCCAGCTCTTAAAGAAAGGGTTAAAGAACAAAGGAAAATGTTGCACATCTCTGATAGAAGGTAACATTTGTCAGACAACACAGGTTCATAGGATCTGCAGCATGCTGCAGTTTCTTGCAGGTAAATGGTAGATTATAAATTGGTAGGGCAATTTAATTTTCAGGTCAATACAGTTGCTATTAACAATATATGGTCTAGACAATATGAATATGCACTACATGACATGACTTAGTGCTATAAATCAATCTGTTTCTTTTCCCCAAAGGGCACTATTATATTCAATTTTAATCAGATGGTAATACTGACCATAGAGTATTTGGTTCAGATATATAGATATATTCATATTGGGCACAAAAGTTTTTCTCTTCATCTCAAACATACTAGGAGAGGACAAGAAGACATTACACTTCAAAAAAACCCCCCAAAATAATTTTATTACATAATTTGTTTAAAATAATATTAAAATCTGCATAGAGTCCAATTTAAATCCAGATTCAGAATTATGACTTATTGAATACTAGAAAATAAAATAAAAATCTTCAATTATAAAACATATACCCTGCACGGTTAGCAAATATATACCTCATAATGTCTCTGAAACAACATGTCATGTACCTTCCTAGATGAGACAGCATCTTTTTTTAGGGTTGCTAAAGAAAGAAAAAGAATAATTGCTTTATATATTAAAGAATATTATGCTGTTTTCCTGATTGTTTCCCTCCCTCTAACAGAGGTATCACCTGATGCCATCAGTATGCTTGTACTTCTTCAAAACACTCCAATCCACTGTAGGTACCCAGTAGTGTTGCCTGCCTCAGATTTTAGTTTGAGCAAAACAAACAAAACCCTTCATGGAAACTGACTGTAACAAATGCATGCGTATTTAATCATTGCCTCATCTTCCTTTTCTTCCAATCTGTCCTTTTTTTTTCATCCATTTATTGCATCTTTTCAGTATGAAAATAGTAATCTTTGAGAAGACTGTTATTAATTATACATGGCCTGAACAACATGCAGATAACTGCCCAGACTTAAAATACAGGCATTGTTGATGCACTAAAAAAAAAAAAAAAAAAAAAGAAAGAAAAATTATTTTCTTCCTAACTTATTTCAGTAATGCAAGAAATAAGAATAACTCATGGGTTTAGTTATGTATTCATTATTTTTCTATCCATTTTCAACCAGACATCAGGACACTGGGTTTTTTGTTTGTTTGATTCTATCACTATAGTGGTGGGATCCAAGTGTTGGTCTACCTGAGCGTTAATTTAAAATGATACACTACCATGGATCCCATTAAAAATCTCATGAAACACTCACATAGCTATTGCTTCCAGCAGTATGGCTCAAACTCAGTGCTCTTATATTTGCAGAATTTGAACTTTTCTTTCAGAAAGCTTCCAGCCCTTTCCAAAACTAGCCACTTTAGACAGATATAAAACCATAATTCCACCTCTCCTCAGCCACAAAAGTTTTGTGTACTTTGTGTTAACCACTCCCACCTTTTGCATCCCCTATCATTTTAGTGTTTCAGTTGTTAAACCTCACAGCATCCCTATGCCATCTGGAAATACTGTTATTCTCATTTTACATTTAGAGGCAAAAAGACAAGATTACTTGTTAAATGTCACCCTGTAAGTCTCAGGGAAAAACAGTGGTCTCCTGACTACCAGCATATTGCCTTTCTTCCTAAATCACTCCTCCTTTCATGCAAACAGTAAAAAGAGTTTCTCCCAACATCTGCAAAGAAATACAGAGGGAAGACATGAATATGCATTGCATCTCTCCTCCACGTCCCCTCTGCAAGGTATGCTCTTGTCTTCCTTGTAGTAATATTTTTTTTTTTCCTATCCTAATGTTAAATTACTTCTGCAATGGGTAATTCCCCAGCAAAATACATGGCGTTAATGTTCTCTGTGTTCAAGAGCAGAGCAGGAGCACAGCGGCAGGTGCTGCCCTTGTTCTGCCTTCACTATACCCAGCATCCATCCATCCAGCAGCTGGCTTTGCCTTTCACAAGGCAAACAATTTGACAGTTCGTGATGGTTAAATTCTTGTCAGAGCAACTATCCTCAAATACAGTTTTTGCTCAGTCTACTTTATGAAAGAATAATTGTCCATCCAAGTATGTTTGCAAACGGAAAAACAATGAAAAGCTGAAAATGTAACCAATTATTTTGGAAGACAGAGGATGACTACAGTGCTTTCACAGACTGGTATAAGTTTTCCCACTACATCTTACTTGAGTTGCCTTTTTCCAATGGGTTCATTTCTGAAGCTAATGCAATGGTTATGACTATTCAAAACAAACCTGAATCTTGCAACTAGCTGAACAGACTCAATGAATCCTCCAAAAAGTCTTAAACCAAAAATACTTAATTTCAGTGCATTCATAACTGGAAGAGAAACAGCACTGGTCTTTTAAAACACATTATACTTATCTGCTTATATATAAATATAAAAATATTCCCCCATATTATACAGTGAGGGTGGTGAGGCACTGAAACAGGCTGCCCCAAGAAATTGTGGATGCCCCATCTCTGGAAGTGTTTGAGGCCAGGCTGGATGACAACGCTTTGAGCAACTGGGTCTAGTGGAAGATGTCCCCAGCTGTGGCAGGGGGTTGGAACTAGATGATCTCTAAGGTCCCTTCCAACCTGAATCATTCTGTGAATTATGATTCTATGATATTAAAAAGTGGAATGATATACTTAAGTAAAATAGCAACAAATGACATAAAGCAAGTCCAAAAATACCAAATAGAGCGAGAGTCTCTGAAATTGCAAATTGTGGCAGGTATCCCCACACACTCCTCAATCAGCTCATTATTTTTGCTTACAGTGTGACAGAGATTTTATGCAATTACACGTGCAAAGACTACCCAAACTTTAGCATCAGCTTGAGACCTGTCATGGTGAATGCCCAACCCAACTCATCAAACTGCAGCTGCTTTGACATGTTGATAAAATGCCGCGCTTCAGCTTTGCGAAAACAGACCAACCCTTCTGCGTATTTTGTCCTTCTCATTTAACTACTTGCCCTAAAAATGCATTTTTTTTTCCATAAAAATAGGAAATTTATATAGCTTAAGCCTGACTTTAGCAAAGGTGATGTACTCCACTTAAAAGATTTGTTATATGTATTTTTTTCAATTTCCGAATAAGTGCTTCACTAAAACCACTATTAAAATTTTAAACCAAAGCCAAACTTTTATTTTATTCAACCTAAATGACAAATAGTGAAAAGGATAGGATTTGTTCTTTCTAATTATTCTCATTATTCCCTGATGCTGACATGATCCATAAGGTTCTCAGCATTTCAAGTTCTACTCTGAAGCTGAAGTCAAAAGAAAGTTTTAAATCAAATTCACTTGATTCAAAGTAGAAATACACAATGTAAATTTTGTGGATTGAGAAGACAAAAATATTTCTGTGAACTGGAGATAGTACTTTTTTGAGCAAGTCATTGCTTCTGTCATTCAAAGTAGTTAAAGACTGAAAAATGCAATCATATATTAAACCCCCACATCAGATGTCTGTTTTTATTCGTCATGCCCATCGCAGTGTAAATAATAATCACAGTTTTATCAACTTTCGCAAACATGCAATTCCTCTTTCTGCAAGAGCTGCTGATAAAGCACTGAGTAAGGAGCGAGCCCTTTATCTTATCCTGATGTGTTCAGACTCTTTGGCATGTCTGTCAGACTATAGCACAGCACAAAAATACCCAGGCTACAGTGAGTACAGAAAGCAGACTAGCCTATAATTTCTTAAAAAGCAGTGATAAAGATGCTGCAACTGTTTTCTATTTTATCAGATATGTAGCTTCTAATTTCAGATTTACATGGATTAATGCAATTTCTCAGTCATTTATGAAACGTGATCTTTATTTACCCTTTTCCACTTAGCACTACACAGCATTATATCTAAATATGAGTTACAAACCACAGCAACTAGTAGGGGCCGCCAGATAGCCCACAACTCACAATGCCTGTGTTTTTATTCTCATACTCTTTTTACTGCACAAGACATGTAAGAAGATATTTTTTCTTCCTACTGTTTCCCCCCAAAATTGTAGCAGGTTGTTTTTCTTTTTCAGTTGACTTTTGGTGACTTCAAGGTTGTTATTTTTATGAAGTCTGAATAAAATATTTGCATTAATAAGTTAGTATCTTAACGTATATGGCAAATTTGCTCTCAGTTAGTCTAATTGATGCAAACATGATTATCATTCTATGTGACATGAATTTAAAAACAAATATCTCCACTTAAGAAGAAAAACACAGCAATATCATGAAAAACGTGCAATTTATAAATGAAGTAATAAAGTACCAGTAGAAAATTAAAGTAGCTGACACATATATAATTGGTTGAAGATATCTAATACCACAATATAATCAGATGTTCTATTGCCACTGAAGACAGTTTCTGAAAGTGTGTATCTGAAGCCCCAAGTTCAATAACCAGTTTTATTGAAATGGGCAGGTCATAACTATATGTCTCATATATATCCCATACACATCTTTCTTAAAACAAAGGCAGAAAACAAAGTTATGTGAGAATGCTGAGAACATCTCAAGAGTCTGAAAGCATAAACAGCAGAGGACTTTTAACAACTACTATAGTTAGACAGCTACTTAGGTCCTGCATTGGATCAGAAAAGAGTCGACATTTGGGTTGTAAAAGAGAACACGATTCTGTTCTTGTTTCATTTGCAGCATGCTACAAAAAAAAAGAAAAAGGACTTCCTGGTTTCAGCAGACAGCAAAAAAACCTACTTAAACACTACTGCAGTCAGAGAAGATCTTTGCTGATCTCCGAGAAGGTGGCACTATGTGTGTCCCTGAACATCTGCCCATTATTGAAATCCACGGTGGATTTAAAGAAGCACAGCAAGTTCAGTCTTCGTGAAAATTGTATCACAAAGAATAGTTCCAGTGGATAGTAAGTAAAAACAAAAATGAATCCAAAACGGTGCATATGGATGTCTAGTCCAATGAAATATCCATTATTAGTTGTGTTTTGTTTGTTTGGGGTTTCTTGTTTTGTTTTGCTTTGGGGGTTTTTGAGGGTTTTTTTTTGTTGTGGTTTGGTTTGGTTTTTAGTTTGGGGTTTTTTTTTTGTTTTGTTTTGGTTTGGTTTTACTGATATTTCGTTATTCTTATATCTGGGGATACAAATGCATTTTTAAAATATTCACTACAAAATTGTGCATTTTATATTTGCGGCAACCTAAGTATCTATAAATTAGATCTTTATAGTCCCCTCAGTTATTTTATTCTATCTTCAAAACCTTGTTAAAAATACAAATGTTACTGTTTTACAAGCAGAATAATACTTCAGTTTGACAGAGAGGAACAGTCCCCCAGAATAATGCCTGATAAAGATAAATTTACATGGTTACTGACACTATGAAAAAGTGTTCATATTTTATTTACAAAATCCTTCTGCTACTGAGGGAGATGGCTTGTTTGCTCTTGGATTACCTCTGTGGTAAAGAGCCTTTCTATCAATGAGGGGTTGGGATGTAAAGAAGGCACAAATGATACAGTCATACCCCACTGTTATGACAAAAATTAAGCTAATTAAGACAGAAGTCCAAAAGTGGTCAGCTAGGAAGCTGGAAAATTGGTAAAAAAACGGCGTGTGACAATGCGGCACTGAGAATAAGGACACGAAGAGATGCAGTCTTTGCAGAGACAGCATTCAGGAGACTGTTCCAGGCACGGCCTAGGAGTTTAAAGGAGGGGAGGGGTGGAGCAGAGAACAACACAGCAATCAAAAATTTGCACTGAGAAATGCCATTGAAAAAAGACATTTTACTTTCTGAACTCAGTCTGAGTACAGGTATTACTACTGAATATACATATATCTATACACTGAAAACTATATAAAAAAGAAAACAGACAGTAAGCCAGCTTTGCTAAGCATAGAATTTTGAGCTGATGTCAATGAAAGATTAACTGTGGAAGTTGGGTAAATAACAACACTTGAAATAGTAAAGAGGAACTGCAGGACCTCGAGCTACTGAGTGACTAAGCAATAAAAGCATGTGGGAAATTCAAGCTGAATAAACATGAAATTGATGAGAAAAATATCCTAGTTTTGTTCATTTAATGGTGGCTCTGTCCAGAGCACTTAAGAATGAGATATTGGCACTATAAATTAAAAAGACAAAGAAAACAAACAAACAAAAAACAACCAAAAAACCAACCCCAAAACAACCCAAAACCAGCTTTGGACAAAATAAGAAAGGTCACTAATCCCAGAAAAATCATTTGTTGAGTCTTCCCAGAAATGCAAGAACAGCAATACTGTATCAGCCAGGGTTCTAGGAGTGCTGAGTGAGTGCCATATATCAGAGAAGTGTGCTGTGGTATTTCTCTAGTATACTCTTATCACACCCTATTCTGCCTCCCATTACTGTATCAGATGATCTAAGCACTACTGAAGTGCCATGTGAGGTATAACTGATCTTTGACATGAAACCTTCTAATTTCTGCTCATCTTCTAAGAGGTTTGTAAGCCTGGGCTGCCTATCACAGAAGAAAAAGAAAACCACATTCTACAACTATATGATGGCTTATAATGTTTGTGTGGGGACAAGTTTGGGGCAGACTCTGTGTAAGAACAGACACCTCCCACAGATCTTCACAGTTGTTCTCCTCTTGAGTAAGCCAAACTTTGATTTCTCACAAATATTCACAGAAACTTCACAGGAAAGTTGCTGACAGAAGCATCATCCTAGATGATCCCTTCCTAGAGTTCCCTTCAATGACTGAGCCTCATCAATGCCAAGCTAAATAACTGTAGCTATTCTGAACAGAGCACTAGTAGTTGTGGATAAAGGGGGTTAGGTGAGGGGGTAGTGGGGTAACTAGGAAAACCAAAACCAGGGAAGAAAACAGGAATGTAAATAAAAGAAACTGTTGGATCCCGGTCAAAACATCTGGGCTTCCTGTTAAATGGTCCTCACAGCAATTATATCCACAAAGTGGGAGAGCCAGTAAGTCAGCTTTGGCTTGTGATGATGAGGGCAAGACAAAGGTGCTTAGTTTCACAAGCAGAGAGGCAAATACTACCCAGAGGAGACTGGTGATCCTCAATGCCCATCACGTGTTTCCAGTCTTGGAAACCATTTCCCTTGTGTTCTGGTATGGCAGGCTAGGGAAGGCAGCTAGACTAAAACTGAATTAGCACAGAAGAAACAAGATATTTCTTTTCATCCAGGTAAGTCCTGCATAAGCACATCTGCCAACAGAAAAGCCTGTGTGCCTTCCAAGGCAATGTATGATCAACTGCCTGGAGGTATAAATCACCACAAGGTAGGAAAGTTAAACACAGGCATTGCAGGATTTGTACTGGTGTACTGTGATAACTAAATGCCAAAGAAAACCTGAATCAAGTATCAGCCAAGCAGAAAATATCCTCTGAAGCATTGTCCCAGAAGAGATTTTGTTATATTCTGCAGAAGAATAGTGGCTGCCTGGTGCTTGTTTGGAGAGCATGTAAGGTGCTTGGCACTTGTAATGAAGATGCAAAATGCCTATTAAAATGAGGAAGAAGGAGATTCTGTCATCCCTTCTGTCTTGCAACCCCCAACTCCAACACACAAAAGCATTAATATAAGATACACATCACAGCTTTGGAAGGGAAGAAAATTGTAAGAGATTTTCTACATTCTTGCCATTAAAAAGAATTTTTGCTAGTTTGGTCCTAGAAGTAGCACTTTACATAAATGATTGCTCCTGAGAGTCTTGCTGTATTAACTGGAAGTGGACTATATGAGCTAGTGTAAAGTGTCAAGAAGCATAACCAGTATTATGAGCAGTGGTTGCATAAGCCTCCCCCATGGGAGAATCTTCCCTGAAATCCTATTTGGCTCTGACACTGCCTGCATAAATCTTTCCAAAAGGAGATTTTCCAGCTTCGCCTCCAAAAACTTCTAGGCTTTAAAAAGATGAAACAAAATGCCAGTGCCTGGCCTTGGCTAAGACAAGAATGGCTGCGCTGACAGTACCATGCCTACAGAAATGTATCCTTATTTAAAATTATAAACCTGTCAAATAAAACCTATTCATGATACAATAAATCTTACAAGACTGAAGCCACCTTAATAATTCAGCGTATGGAATACCATCACTGCACCCCGCTCTCCTGCAGCAAGCAACACCTGAGTGCGGGATCACAATCTCCACCTTCTTTACCCTCATACAGAATAAGGTACAGATATCGGCCAAGGTAACACTGCTCTTCAAAGCAACCTGTTTGTGTCCATCTATAACACATGCACACTGAAATGAAGTTGTATTGCACCATCTTTTGAGGGAGAATGCTAAAGTACTGTAATTTCTTTTCTTCTGTGAATCCAAAGCTTATGATCACTACCTGGAACTGGTACTATCTGACCTATAATGAAAACAAAGTAATTTTCATAGTCCCTGCTTTCCTCAATGTAGTCTCCCATCTTAAAACATGATCTACATAGTCTGTTCATAAGTGCAAGACTTACTTGCCTTCACTAAAAAAAGCACTTTGAATAAGACCAACTAAATCAGCCCCAATCACTTTGTAAAGTGATTTATACAAATGGATTGGGACTGCTTGAGTTGGTCTTATTCAAAGTAATTTTTGTCAGTGGAGACTAGTAACTCTTGTAGTGTCATATGTCCCACTGTTTGTGTCATATGCAGATAACATGTTTTCTTCTACTAAGAGAAAGAATGTATTAGAAGCCCAAGATTACAAAAAAAAATATTAAAAAAAACAAAAATCCACAAACACTGCTAAGAACACCTTTTGATTTCTACTTTTTCTTCTCCCCCCCCCCCCCAAAAAAAAAAAAAAGTATTTTTCCTAATACTTTAAGGAATATCCTCTTTCTGGTTATACACAAACACAGAGAAAAAAGGCTCCTATGAAGAACAGACCTTCCTTTTTTATGTGCAACTCTATGGGCATGACCATTTATTTGGCTTGAGCTGTCAGAGAACATAATTACACTTGAAAATGCTCAAGATGAAATTCTTGACAAAGTTAAAATTATATATATGTAAATGTGTTTATGATGAAGAGAAATAACAGAAATCATCTGATGAGTAACAGGAGGTGCAGGGAAGAGAACGAAGAATTTAAAAACTAAAACTCAGTTTTGCAGTAGCTACAGAATGACCTATACATGTGTGCAGGCAAATATAATAGGTACCGTAACATGAGACTCCTGCCATGTCCTTGCGTGCATAACTCAAGATCTATGTCTGGAAGAGAACATACAAATCGATTGGATAATTTCTATATTGAGTACTAGGGGAAAAAAAATCAACAAATCTTCAGCAGATGAGTTCTGATAGAACCTTTGGAAGTTGTTATTCCCATATGGAGCAGCATGTTCATCTGAGCCCATGCTGTATCATGCCTCAGATGCCACAGTGGACCAGTCTGTTGAGACCATTCACTTCAGAGCTGTGAGCAGGAGAAGGACAAAAGAAGCTTTCAGACTAATTCTCCCTCTCAGAAGTCATGCTGAGACCGTGGGATTTGATGCTGCTCCACTGCAGCAACCTAAGAAGCACATCTGTGGATGCACATGCCTGAGAAAAACACCATCACAGCTAAATCTGCTAGATTTTGTCAGTTAGAACTCTAAATGATTCCGAGCAATATTCCTCTAAGTCTCCAAGCACTATTTCCCAAATCAAAATTAAATAAGAAGTTGGAACAAGTCTCTGCAGTTGATTCATATACATAGAAATTTCTGTTCTTCATTTAAACAAGACTGAACAATTCCAGTGAAGTTTCAGAAGAATATTAGAGACCACAGGCTGATGTGTGTTACCACTATGAAAAATGATTAGCTCATTAATTCCAGGCACTGTATTCATTTCAAACCCATCATACAGACTTAATTTTGCAAACAGATGCACTATTGCAGATCTGAACACCACAGAGATTAGCAATTCTCTTTACATGCAGAGAACAGAGGGAGAGCCCAGGAAAGAATTACAAAACATAGTGCTAAGGTCCACTCTGATGATGAAGGTAAGTGACAAAACAAACACACATACAGTTCAGCAAAACCAATTTTGCTAAGGACTGTAGTTAATTTGATTGTCCTTAATAAAAGGAAAATAAAATAAGATACCAATAACAGAGTGAAATAAAAGGAACAATCAATTACTACCACCAAGAATTTTAGGTCTTTTAGATATCTGAAGTGTGAAAAGCCCTCTAAAATACAATAGTAAAACCCCCTCATTTGAATAAAATAGGAAGAAGGCAAAAAAACCCCACCAACCAACAAACCAAAAAACTATACATGCAAAATAAAACCAAACACAACAAACCCCAAAGTCTGAATTGCTTTTTGTTGTTTTTTTTCTTCTATATATAATAAGGAAAATAGGTGTAGAAGAAACTTAATCTGCAGAAAGGGCTAAACCTCACAACAGTTATCTTGTAAATCTAAAACTCAGTATCTATGAAGAATTTATCACATTGGTATGAACCCCTAAGAGCTATAATCAGATTTGTTATTTCCATATTCCTGATCTGGATGGTCAGAGTGCAGGATCTGTTCTTTGATGCTCATCTCTGCTTAAAAAGATTTTTTCAAAATCATAGGTCCAATCTCAGGTTCAAGTCTTTTAGAAGCCTGTTATTGACACCGCCGTTGTGTTCCTCAGTGCTGTGGTTTATAAGCCAATCTATGGACATCTCTTCTGTGGAAGATGAAGCAAATTGTAATTTTTTGAGTGCATGCTTTTGTACAGTCTGTTCACATGCTTAAGTGGATGAACACCTCCTTTACAAGATAAGAACACTCCACAAATTGAAAAGCTGATTGAGAAATAATGCTGTAATGCCGAAGACTAATTTTGTATGATGAGTTTAGGTCTTTTTAATTTATTTTTCCGTAATTGCAAAAAAAGGCAGCAATTTATTTCCAGTAAGTCATGAAACATTTTGTTATTTTTCAAGAACTAACATACCTATGATATTGACAGCAAATGTAATAAGCATGTGTCTCTTTAATACATTGTTAATATTGTCCCAGTAGAAAAGAATCATTTTAAAGCTTCATGTAGAACTACTTTGCCAGAGGAAAGGAAGCATTTTTCATTACTTTTTTTGTTTCACTGCTGGTTTTGTAACTGTTCTGGGTTCAGCAGTAGCAGTCATTTTTTTCTCCTTCTTAGTGGCTGGTGCAGTGCTGTGGTTTTGACTTTCAGCCTGGGAACAGCGCTGATAACACCGATGTGTTTAGCTGCTGCTCAGTAATGTTTAATCTGACCAAAGACTTTCTGAGTCTCATGCTCTGCCAGGGAGGAGGGGAAGCCAGTAGAAAGCAGAGACAGGACACCTGACAAACTAACCAAAGAGGCATTCCATACCACAGCATTTCATGCCCACAATATAAATTGGATGCAGTTACCCAGAGGTGTTAGATCACTGCTCGGTCGGGCTGGGTATCAGTCAGAGGGTGGTGAGCGGTTGTATTCTCTTCCCTTATCATTATTATTATTGGTGGCAGCAGTAGTGATTTGTGTTATACCTTAGTTACTGGACTGTTCTTATCTCAACCCGTGGAAGTTACATTCTTTCAGTTCTCCTCCTTGTCCCTCTGCGAGCAGGGGGAGGAAGAAGGAGGAGTGAGCGAGCAGCTGCATGGTTTCTGAGTTACCGACTGGGCTTAAACCATGACAGTAACTTCCACACATTATATTTAGTCTATAAGGCTGTACATCATTAAAAACTTTGCATAGATATAAATATTGATCATAGAATCACAGAATAGTTCAGGTTGGAAAGGGCCCTAAGATCAGCTAGTTCCAACCCCCTGCCGTGGGCAGGGACATCTCACTCTAGACCATGTCACCCAAGGCTCTGTCCAACCTGGCCTTGAACACTGCCAGGGATTGGAGCATTTACCACCACATTTCTCCCTTTGGCCATAACCCACAGTTAGGGGCCCATCACCGATTCCCAGGGAGACTTCCAGACTCCCCAGCCTATCATTGACATAGTTACACCCCCTCCCTGTCTGCCTGGCCTGTCTTTCCTGAAGATTCTATAAGTTTCCATTCCAACACTCCAGTCATAGAAGCCACCCCGCCATGTTTCCATGATGCCAGGGATATTATATCCCTCTAGATGTGTGCACATCTATGGGCATTTGTATAGAGACATCTGAGCTGAGCTCCGAAGAAAGCCAACTCATTGGCTGGAGTGTCTGGAGAAGCTCTGCATCGCTCTGAGCATTCGTTATAGGTGCTGGCAACTGACTGGTAGTTTTGGGATGGATTGGTGTTCCCCTCCCCCAACACATCTAGTTTAAAGATACCTTGACCAGCTTGGCAAGTCTCCTACCAAAGCAGTTCTTCTCCTTTGTCAGTCTGGCCTCATCAGCCTGCAGTAGATCTAGCTTTCCAAAGCAAATTCCATGGTCTAAGTAACCAAACCCCTGACTATGGCACCACCCCTCTAAGCATTTGTTAACCTGCCAGATTTGTCTAGTCTAGTTGATATATACTGGATATATATATGTATACATATATAGGAGTGAAAACATAAAAGTACTTCGGAATATTTCTGAAGGCTCCTGCGACAGTTCACCAAGACAGACACTATTTTACTAAAACTGTCAAATACTTACTGTGAAGATACTGAGCAATGTTTATTATCCATTCATCTGTTAACTTCCCAGCTTTTGTTATCTTTGTACACTTCAGCTGACTTGAAAGATCTCTTGATTCAATCCAACAAATGGTGTCCTCTTTGTAGCTATAGTCTAGTGTCAAAATTGCAGACCCTTTTACAGGCGTTCTGGCAGACATTTTGCTTCCATTAAGGTGTAATACCTCAATTGTTTCTGAGCTTGCAATCAGAAGAAGAGATGGTCTATCAGCAGGCTCTAAAAACAAAGTAAAGAGAATTTAAAGGGTTAATGGACTGTGTTTACTATACTTTTTCAATGTAATTTTTAATGTTCTTACCTGCATGTTTTAAGAGATATAATAAATTGGTTTTGTTTTTATTTTCATAACTATCATATATTCCAAATTACTAGTGTATTTTATCCTGTTGTTCTAATGGCTCACATCATTAAAGAAAATTAATTACCCTAGCCCCACAGCTTCTGTTTAATTCCAAATACCATTATTGCAACATTTTTCATGCCTATGCCATAAAATGAAATACAACTCATGGAAATTCCTTCTATCCAGACTGCTAGCATTTTTAAAGAATGAAGAACAGGAAAAGCTGCAGAACATATCAGTACACATGAAATGGCAATGTACTTTCCATATTAGAATCTATATAATAAGACAAAAACTGAGGACTGGATGCTGCTGAAAAAATTAAACCCAATCTTACAAAATCCCAATGCAATGAAACCTGACCACATCATAGAGATGACGGGCCTACTACCATGCATTATCAAGGAGAAAGCACCATGCAGTGGAGTTTCCCAAGAGCAGAAAGGGAACAGAGAATGTGTCTTTCCACTAGGTTACTATTAATGTTACAATAAACAAACAAAAATATGAGGAAGCAACTCATATTAACAGATTACATACAATATAAGTGTCACATTCACCTGAATCACTTTGCCTAGAAATCCTGCTAGTAATTTATAAAAATATTTGAGCAATGTGTGAATAATGAAACAAACAATAATACCCCTATAGTGAGGAATATGCATCCTAAAATACAGAATGTTCCAGTTTAAGTTAAAACTTGAAAGAGTTACATTATCCACACATAGGAACAAACAATTCTCATTGCTACAAAATATTTTTAGCACTATGACAAGTGCTATTTGGCACAAAAGCTGCTGTTCTTGTTTTAGGTGTATCTTTAATTGTGTTTAAGACATAGGATAGAGATACTGCTTTTTGAAAAATCTCCACATTAGATGTCATTCAGCATTCAGAGTTCTGCTCCAACCAAGACTGAGCTGATGCAGAAACTTATGAAAAGATTCCCTGTGAGAGAAAGATATTGTGACCCTAAAAACCGTTTCAGGTTTAACTGGAAGAACAGGCTGTCTAATATTGCAATGAGGTATGTTCATGTGAATCACTTAATGGAAAGCTGGCCTTTGCAACAGGGTCAACATCACTACAACATGTCTATTTGTCCCATTCAATTGTTAAATGAAATAAAGTTGTCAAGTGGGCAAACTTTTGGATGTTGTATTGTAGAAAATTACCCTAAACCATAGAAACTCACACTGCCATTGCAAGCATATGTGAAAAATATTTCTGTTGCCAAGTCAAGAGTTCTCACCTCAGTGGAATCTGCTTGTATTCAAAGGAATAAATCAGTGTTTAAATGCTGCATTGACATGTGGTACTTTCAATGAACATTCTACCTAATGAAGTTTTCAGAATTTTACTAAGCAATTACAGCTGTCTAAATGGAGGAAAAAATGCATAAATACAAGGATTTGACAAATAATACTTCATCAGCAAGTCTGATTAAAAAGAAGAAAATGCTTCAGTGAATAAAGTGCTCAGTGGTCTCAAATCCATAGAAGCAGGCGTTAAATTCTGTTCTTTGGTGCTCTCTGCTTTTATTGAAACAGCTCGTTTGCTGATTTTTTTAATTTTGTCATGTAAATAACTTCTTTTCTTTTTTTTTTTTTTTTCTATAAGGGATCAGCATGTATTCCTTCTAAAGGGAATTTCATTTAATCTTTTCCTATTGCTCCTCATTCCACATGCATATTCTACCTTGTAACCCTCTACCTTTTTCCCTCCCTGGTAGATCTCACACTGACATCTGAAAACCTACACTTCCGTAGCACTGCTTTCTGAACTCACTGACTGTCCCCATCAGCCTCACATTCACTTCCCCCAATTCATGGACAGGACAGGACAGGATAGGATATGGATAAGATGGATAGGATAGGATAGGATAGGATAGGATAGGATAGGATAGGATGGGATGGGATGGGATGGGATGGGATGGGATGGGATGGGATGGGATAAGATGGGATAGGATGGGATAGGATAGGATAGGATAGGATAGGATAGGATAGGATAGGATAGGATAGGATAGTTAGGGATGGAAAGGACCTTAAGATCATCCAGTTCCAACCTCCCTGTCATGGGCAGGGAAGCCTCACCCTAGACGATGTCACCCAAGGCCATGTTCAACCTGGCCTTGAACACTGCCAGGGATGGAGCATTTACCACCTGCTTGGGCAGCCTGTTCCAGTGCCTCACCACCCTCACTGTAAAGAACTTCTTCCTTATATCTAACCTTAACATCCCCTGTTTTAGTTTACACCCATCACCCCTTATCCTATCATTACAGTCCCTGATGAAGAGTCCTTTTCCAGCATCCTTGTAGGCCTCCTTCAGATATTGGAAGGCTGCTGTGAGGTCTCCACTACCAGCCTTCTCTTCTCATACGCATCTTTTTTGGTTTTCTTCTTTTATTATCATTATTATTTTTTTTTTACTCATGGAAGGTACCTAACAACTGAAAAGAATGAACTAATTTCTAAAACAACTCCTTGTGCTGTAAGCCATGAACAAAGCTCCTCAGTCTTGCCTTCTCCAAAAGAGAAAGCAATGGAGGTTCTTATGAAGCCATTTTATTTGAAATTGGCCAGGTAAGTCCATTTGCAGTCAACACGTGGCTGGGGTATGTAAATCTCTTTTCCTTCCTTTCCTATCAACTTCTGCTACCCAGCAGAAGAAGAAAGCCAGACTTAAGAGCTTCTGTCTGTCACCAACTCCCTCCAGAGACTTTCCACACTGAGGGGTACAAAGGGGTGTTGCCATCTGCATTCTGCTATGTTTGGGGATTTTTTCTTACATCTAACAGCTCCGTGCTCAGCTTCTCCCTTCCCACTGCCTAATTCTGGGTTCAAACACTCCTTTCCCAACCAGCAGCTTTGTGAAAAATCCTTTATTATTATTCTTTTATACTTTATGTCAGGTAAGATAGTTCCACCCTTTGCAATCTATAAAAACTGCAAGAGAAGGTAGCTATATGGGAGCTGTTTGCAGTTACCAAGCCATCATGGTTGTTCAGTTGTTTGAGGTTGCAATAGAGGAACATATCCCTTCCTGCACTGTTTTAAACTGATGCATTGAAAACTGTAACAAGGATTTAATACCTCATTAAACTCCAGAGAAAGGATGCATTTTAGTATTAATGTCTAAGACATACGGGAATTTTGAAAAAGAATTACTGACAAGCTTCCTGAGCAACAGTTGTAATCAAAACTGGCTGCAGACAAAGGAATCGTGAGGACTCGTGGCACTGCTAAGAGGTTCTGCTCAGCAGGCAATATGACACGTTAAAAATACTTCTGCATTCTGGCAGAATTTATCCAGACACTAGATTACTGAGCTTGAAACTATACTTTTCAAGCAGACTGTACATTGGATTGAATCAGTTATTGTATTTTCACAGTAGGGTAGGTAACCTGCTTATTTCAGTGTTGCTCAGATAAAAACTGATTTCATCATTATTTTTTAAAAAAGAGGAAAATTATTTCAAAGACAAAAATATACAAAAAAGTATTAAAGGTTCCTACGAAAAAGAAAATAAATATTAAAAGCATCTTACTGTATTGGAAAACGCATGTGAAAAACAAAAAAGAAGATGAATAACAAAATCAAAATCATGTCTTCTCCCTCACAAAAACTGCTTGTCTATTTCTCAAGAACAGAATCTGCAAAGCTTAAAGTTTAGTGGGCAGATCTAGGATGAGTTACCGTTAGCTGACAACAGCTTTTCAAATAACTGGACTTCATGGGTTATTTTTTCACAAGGTTTTTTTTTTTTTTGTGGTGGTTTTCTTGTGGGTTTTTTTTGGAGGTGGGTTGTTTTTTGTTTGTTTGCTTTTTTTTTTTTTTTCCATAGGAAAGATAAGCATTGAATAGCTCTGTAGTCCAGGGAAGTTTTATGATTCATCCCTCTTGACTAAAATGAAAACATCTTCCTTTGAATTATGTCTAAGATAGAGTAGTGGAAAGGATGAATGACTCGCATTTCCCTCCTACCTGATCTTGTCTAAAATACAGATCAATAAGTGATGTCACAATAAATCAGAAAATAAGGTGTTTTCCTCTGCCAGCAGCCCTACTTCTGTTCAGGAAGAAAAGATTCAGAAATACCTCCTTTTTTTTTTTTCTTCTTTTTTCTTTTTTTTTTTCCAGTGCAATGATATGAAATAGATAAAACTCAGAATTCAGTGCTTACAAGCAGCTTAAAACCCCTTCATCCTGAGGTATGCATTGTAAATGATAAGTACTTTGCCCTTACCAATGCAAGCATTGTATAAAAATATGAAAAATGTTTTTATAGTGTTAAATAAAATGATGTGGACCTGTTGGAGCGAATCCAGAGGAGGGTACAAAGATGGGCAGAGTACTGGAGCACCTCTCCTATGAAGACAGGCTGAGAGCTGGGCTCATTCAGCCTGGAGAAGGCTCCAGGAAGACCGCAGAGCAGCTTCCAGTACCTAAACAAGCCTATGAGAAAGCTGGAGAGGGAATTTTTACAAGGGCAGGTAGGGATAGGAAAAGGGGGAATGGCTTTAAAGTGGAAGAGGGCAGATTTAGATTAGATATTAAAACTTTTCGCTATGAGGGTGGTGAGGCACTGGCATGGGCTGCCCAGAGAAGCTGTGGCTGCCTCATCCATGGAAATATTCATGGCCCAGTTGGATGGGGTTTTCAGCAGCCTGGTCTAGTGGAAGGTGTCCCTGCCCATTGCAGGGGGATTGGAAATGGATGATCTTTAAGGTCCCTTCCAACTAAAACCATTCTGTGTTTCTATAAAAATGCAGTCCAGTTTAATTTTGAAATTAGTATTTGATGTTTATCCACAGTGTACCAAACATTTGGGCTGATTTATCTTTAAAGAATCAAAACTTAGTTCCATGAGATTTTAGAAAACTCTGTTGTAAAATAAGTTTCAAAGTGATGGAATATTTTCTAAATATCAGAAAGAGCCTTTTGCTTAAGCCATTATCAGTTTATCCAGCTTTATCTACATGACAAATGTTTCTTACCACATGGAATTTCTCTCTAAATAGGCTATACAGATATAAAACATACCAGGAACTTCTGGAAGAAAGAAGATTTCTCAGTGAAATTTTTCTCAGCAAAAAATTTCTAGTTGTGTCTTTTTGTTTCCTTAAACATTGTTTTCATCAAATGCAGGCCTTGCAAACTAGGCATACAAACTTGGTAAACAAAGAGGTTCTAAAACTCTGTTCAGCAGAGCTTTATTTTGTTCAGTTTTCACCCCAGAAGAAGTAATTAACTGTTTCTTTATTCATAAAAGAATGTGTGGTTAAAAAGTCTGGGAAAAAAACATAGTGTGCCCCCAGCTGTTTTGACAATTGTTTTAGCATGCTTCACAAAGGTACCGTGCAGCTAAAGTTTTCAGCTCCAAAGTTATTTAAATGTGCTGAGGAAGAAAATGCAAAATTTAATGAGGGAAAGACCTTACCACCTTCCCAGCCAAGCATTTGCCTGCCTGAAGGGTATGAAAAAAGTATCTTCTCTGAAGTTCTTTGCTAATTGTTCCATACCACGTGCAGAAAGACGGTTATGCAGGCATGGGCTCTGAGGCTGTGCTAAAGCTGCTGAAGGGCGTTGGAAGTAGATGATCTTAAGGTGCCTTCTAACCCAAACTATTCAACAATTCTGTAAGTCAGGACCAGCAAAGCAACACAAGCTGCTCACTGCAGCTCTTTCAGAGTGCTGTGATAGAAGGACCTGAATTACTGTACCAGGAGTCTTTTTGATCTCTGTGCTCTAGGAAGTATTGGATCCAAATATTCACCATATTGATAATTTAATCCAGCAGTAATTCAAGGAAAAGTTATGTTTACACACACGCACACAAAAAAAAGCAATGATCAACATTCATTTCTTTGCAGCACCATCATCTTGATTTGTACTGTCCTGCAGTGATTTCTCTGATTAACGAGGAGTGACTCTTATCTGAAATTGCAAGAAAAGGTGAAAACTACTGTAAAATAAACATGATGAAGTATTAAGAAATACATGATGAAGTATTAGGAAATACAGAAGAGTCATTCTTCTTTGTTAATCTGATTCATTTCATGAAGACCATCCAGCCACTGACGGCTCACTGCAACACTTAGTTGTTACACATACTGCTGGATCTAAGAAGGGAAACTCAAAGGCTTATCTCAAGACTAGTACTGGTACCATGAGGATTTCCTGATCTAGAATTGCATTACTGATTTTCATGTAGTGGAGGAGGAAGAATATTAAAATATTTTTACTTTGTGTGGACTTTCTTATCTCACAATGCTTCTCTGTGGATTTAACGAAAAAAAAAATCTCAGCTATTGTGTAGATCAATATAAAAATTGGTACAAGAAGTAAAAAATCTGTATCTTATACTGTTGCTCAAGTCAGAACAATTTATTTGGCAATGCTCTTTATGTGAGGAAGCCTCAAAAAAACCCAGGAGACCTTCCTATTTTCTGATGGCAAAATATCTACAAAAAGGAAAACTTTAAAAATATATAGCAAACACAGGTTTACACTTGAGTGTTGAATCGTTGTGGATGTTGACTAATTTTTAAGGATTTTGGGGGCTTTTTAATATAAAAGTATTGTAAATTTAGTATGCTGAATAACAAGATATTGTGTACAATATCACTTCCTTAAACATAATTCACTGATTTCCTCAAATACCTAATTCACTATTACTAATGAAAATATGCAGTAAGAAATAAAAAGCCTAGTATGAATATGTAAATCATGAAATTCACCTCTTGGGATATCGAAGGACAAAGCAATCTCCTGTCTTTTTTATCCTAAGAGTACAATTACCTCCCAATCATTTCCTCTGTCTTTTCACTATCTCTGTTGTCTTCCCAGCATAAACAGCCTATTTTGTTTGTGTGAGGAAAAAAAGCTTTCATTTATTTATGAACAGGGAAACTGGGAACTCTTCTAATCTTGGCTGAATTGAGTCTTTCACTTTAATTAATAATAATCATATAATAACTTCTAACATTTCCCTTGGAGTACTGTTGTAATATATGAAAAGTTTTCCAAAGGTTATTGTGTGGCTCTTTGTAGTAGAGTGAAGGAAAGTCCACCTCTCACATGTTTGTCTATCTTTCCATATGTATCCTCTAGACAGGACAAAACCACAAAATATTTTAATTAATGTAAAAAGGTGTTAAAACTTACTATTTTTGGCCTTGCAGGATTTATTATCAGGCTGAAGCACATAACCCTCCACACAGCTGCAAGAGTATGATCCATCTGTGTTTGCACACATCTGGCTACAGCTTCCATATGTGTTACATTCATTCACATCTGAAGGGACATTAATGAGATGTCATTTATGATTGAAAAAAAAATAATTCAACAATATATCAGAATCCTAAGATAAAAGTTTAAGTCATTAAGTCACTACGGTATGATGCTCTATGTTTTCCCCTTCTCAGGCCGTGACTTTATCACAGATGTTGGCTGTTGAAATCACTCCAGTAACCAAAGAGAAGGCTAAGAGTTTTCCAGTTTAATAGGCATTAATTTTCAAAGATAAACCTTCATTTTTTTCAATTAGTATCCAGTATCTACATCATGTTAGGGTTCTTGTTAGTATTAGAGACCACTGGTTATCAGGACTGATGAATGAAGCAACATTTCAAGAATGGGAATTTTATCTTTCTCAACCTATTAATGCTGGCAATGTCTTATATTTCCTTAAATGAACTGTCACAGCTTCTACATTAAACCATCATCCACTACATCAAAACCTATATATTTCTCTAATAAATATAAAGAACAATTTTCTCAACTAGGGTACATGGGCATACCATAAAATCAAGATATGCTATTTAACAGTGGTTGAGGGCTTAAACTGACATTTAAAAAAACTGCTGTTGAAATTATTTCCTCAGATATATTTTTAATCACAAAACATGACACCCATGGCCAAAAGAACTTATAATAAATTACATTTATGAAGAATCTGGCTTAGCACCATAACTTAGAGAAAGGAGTGATTGGTAGTGAGCACATACATAAGGCAACAGAACTCTAATATGATTATAAAAAGAGAAAAAAATAAAACAAGAAACAAATACCTGGATACAGAATTAAGAAGTCATATATTTAAAAAATGGAAAAGAACACCAATTTCAGTTTGCAATTAATTACACAAAGTAACATTCCCAAATAAATTGTATGATCTCAGAGTGTTCATTTATCAGATTCTAATCTAGGTGTGACTTTATGGGCATGAGGTGAAACACTACAAGTTTTACAGCATCTCCTGGTAGCCTGGTCTGGAAAGCAGCTCATGTGAATGAGCTGTAAGCTTGCCTGAGCAGGGGGAAATGCTCCCCACCTCCTCCGGCCTGGCTGAGGATGCTTTCCTTCCAGTAACTTAAGAATACCTGCTGCTGGGGCACAGGAGCACCAAAGAGTCAGGAGTGGGGCTCACTCTCATTCTGGAGAGGCACCCCTGGTCATTCCTGTCAAACACCTTTGAAGACAGGTGTGCTGTGCTGGACAGCCTGCCCTTTGACAGAGCCCAGAGCCAGCTCACTGTGCTTGACAGGATACCTGGCTGTTAATGTCACAGTGCATTTCTTGTTTACCTGTGCAGCTTCTTCCATCACTGCTTGTTTCATATCCATCGGCACAGTAACACCTGGTGCCACTCCTGGTGATGGCACATTTGTATTGGCAATTCATCTGTTGGCATTTGGGTAGCAATTCTGTAAATAATATCAGTTACAGCAAAAGGTTACTAAACATTTTTATTAATGCTAAATTGTAAATTTTACAAAATTTGTGTTATATGTAAGTGCATGCCTTGGGAAGGAAGCACCACCACCATTTGTATTAGCTGTTTTTGGAAAAATGACACATACATTACAAAAAGCTTGCTTTGAAAATTGCATTTCAGCAGTTAATAAATAGAAATCAGTATTTTATTGCTATCAAAAGTTGCTCAGAGGTTTATTATTGAGGTCTACTGTTACTCTGCTTAGACATCCATTTTTTGCCAATCAGTCATTTTCAGTTAAAGCAATGATTTTGAAAAAAAAACAATAAAGCAACCAAGCAAAAACCCCAGCAAAGATAAAACAGTGTGATTATACCTATAAAAACCAGCCAAGGTTATGAGAAAGGTTTCAACATCTATGTTTCTCCTATTCCTCATATCAATTGATTTTCTATCTTTTTAAAGCTTGTTTTGATTTACTGATACACATATAACCTTCACAGCAATCAATGGGAATACATTCTGTCTTAATATTTTAATACCAGACACGTAAAGCTGGATAAACAGTGGCCATTATATATGTCATTGCTACTGAAGTCCCTCCTAGAACCTATTGCTTAAATATGTACCATCAGCATGACACTAAAAACCAGATGAAATATTGTAGAAATATACAGTCATGTTTTCAGTCATGAAACCCACCAAGCATAAACACACCACCCCCCCAAATCTCAAACTCTTCTCAGGGCCAAGCTGTATGACGTGTATCAATAATTTTACAGATACATTAAAAAAAAAAAATTTTTTTTTCCTCAAGGAAAACAATAAAAGGATTGAGGAATATAGCGTAAGGAGTTCATCTCAAGATATTTTTCAATCCTTCATGCAGAAAATAACCTGTGAATGTACAAGAAAGTTTCTGTTACAGGAGTATAACTGGGTATGTCATAATGAAAAAGACAAATCTGTGTTTTAATATGTGGGCAGTTTTAATTCACCTGATAATTATTCATTGAGTTCTACTTGGGAGTAGAATGCAAATGAATATGAAGAAGAGTCAGCATCAACATTTAAGCTGTGGGGCTTCAATTCTGGAAGCCTGCCAGTGTCAAAATAAAGCTGAAATTCTGGGAGAAAGAGAGCCTGGATGTGGCTGGCACTCAAAGCTATTAATTACTATAATGCAACTATTCTAAAAAAGAGAGGTTTCATGCTATTATTTCAGGGAATTCTGTAATCTACAGACTGACTAGAGGCTGAAACACCATCCACTGCCTAAATCTGCCCAATTCCAAGTGTTTTCTGAGTTATTTCTCTGCCTTTTGTGGCATGGTGAATAGGAAGATATGTTTTTTGACCATATCTAGCTTTATTTGCTTCTTGTCCCTAGTCCGGTCCTCAAATTTGTTTTACCTTTCCAAGAACAAGTCCCAAGCAGAATGCACACCAGGTTACCTAAAGGTAACCTCACATGGGACTGCATGCTGAGGTGGGGAGCTGTAACCAAAGCTGATAAGGTGATATCTGTTTATTTAATATTTCTATCTGTATAAAATCAACATCTACATTTAATTTTCTAAGCAAACATGGATCAGTCACCCTTCACAACCTATAATTGTCTTTCTTAAATATTTGTCTGATGCTATACGGACAGGAGCTTTTACTGGATGATAACTATCTGACTCACAAACAGACTTGGCTTCTTTGCACTCTTTCCATAATGGATGCAGACAGCCAGCAGCCTAAAGCAGAATAGCGGGACCTGTACACAGCCAATGAAGGCTGCTGGAGAACAGCAACAACAAATAAGCAAGTGATAGCCATTATAGGAAAATTAGAGGATATAGGAATATAGGAAAACCAGTCAATCTGCTCATATTTTTTCACAAAAACTGATGCATTACATTGATTTTAAATCTTTGCAGGATGGTTTTTAACAACAAAACAGTTGCATTTTCCTTACAGTAAATATAACTGAAGTGCTGTGAATACACCAATTCTGCCAAAAAACATTTCTTGTCACACATCTAAACCTTCATTCTTTCTGAACTTTTTTATTCTTCACACTGTCTCTCACAACTTCATTGATGCCCTCATCCATTCTCCTATATTTTTAGAAAGGGCTTCATTTGAAGAGGTATTCTACTTACATTTCTTTCCCTTACATAAGTCTGTCCATTCACTTTACTGTGAATACTGTCTGATCCTATTGATCAATTAATGAATTAATTTAAAATTTGTTTCTCGAAATACATGCTTCAAGATCCATTGTCAATAATGGTTTCAGACCGTTAAAACTGGCCCAGTGAGAAAACTAAAGTATTTTCTCCCCTTTTAACCAGCTAGGAAAAGAAGCAAACTCTCACTTACCTCAAATTTCACACTACAACTACTTTTACCTGGAGGATAAGAGCAGCCAAGGGAAGTTTTCAAAGAAACCAGACTTTCCCACAAATCCACTTACGAAGCATTGTGGACCACTATGCTTCTGACTTCAAACTAACATTCCCACCTTCCCCCCTAAATTATCCATGAGATTATTAAAACCGTAATTTGCCACTATTCACAGCTCCAGTGAAGAGCTTTCTTATTGCC
Organism: Pezoporus flaviventris; assembly: GCF_033815535.1. Taxonomy (NCBI): domain Eukaryota; kingdom Metazoa; phylum Chordata; class Aves; order Psittaciformes; family Psittacidae; genus Pezoporus; species Pezoporus flaviventris. The sequence goes on from NW_026892549.1 coordinate 12,049,921, forward strand.
TGCGTGAGAGACACCTTTGTGCTCCAGATTTTGGCTCTTTTACTGATCTGCTAAACCTGCTAGGTGATTCCACAAGGTGAAAAGCACAAAATACAATGACATCAAGGGTAAGCAAATTGAATGGCATTGAATGGAATAGAATGGAATCTGGACCTATAGTGATCATTTAGTACAACTTCCTGATCACTTCAGGACTGACCAAAGTTAAGACATGTTATTCAGGGCATTGTCAGATGCCCTTAATACATAGAAAAATGTAAAAATAAATAGTTTGAGTTTCAGTTTATACTAGCTATTTTGTCTTCTTTATTTTAAGTAACTGATCCTGAAAACTTGCAGAGAAAGACAGAGTTTGCTACCCTCTGGGAATATCTGAAATATTGAAGGACATGGAACACAGCATATACATTCATGGTTTGGTCAGATTTGTAACAGGTTTTAGGAAGAGGTGAGGAGGCAAAGAAAAATCATGAAGCAGAACTTCATGATTTTTAATGCTACAGGTAGGAATTACGCAGATATAAGCAGGGAAACTCATTTCTTGTCCTTCTTAATTCTGCACCTGATTTGGTTTCCTTTTCTCAACATGAAATGGCTTACGTATACAGTGGAGAACAAGCATCACTGAGCTTTCCATTTTATCACAGCTACAGAAACCTCCAAATTTGTCAAAGCATGGTATTTCTGCTGCAAGATTTAAAATAAGAAGCTGCACTTTTGGAAAGCAACAGGAGAGAGCTTTACAGCTCACAAGAAGACCAACAGTTCAAGACTTGGAGCTGCACAGCAAGCCATGAGATTTGCACAGATACAGCCTAGCAGAAGTAGTTCTGAGTAGCTTTAGGATGATCTATTTTCTCCAAGCCTAGGGCATAATTTAATTCATCCGCCTCGGTTTTAGATCATTTTGTTCACTGTATTCTTTTTCCACAGGAGATATTAAGGTGTTTTTTTTCTTCCCTACATTCCCATGAATGGGCCTCTCTAATGTGATTCAGGTCCAACCACAAAAGTACCCCTCCTTTCTCAAAGACATCCACGTCGATCTTATGCTTCCTGACTTTCATATTCCTCTAACTCCCAGGTATCTAGTCCCAAAGAAGAGTAGTCAATCCGGCAAAGACGCTGCTGATCTCATTTCCCAAAAATTATATACCTTTGACCATGACTCAGAGGAGCTGTAAGTTTCTTCTCCTGCAGCACTTCATCCTAATAAAATCTTGGCTTCATTTACTCCTCCTGTATTCAAGGAAATACACCGCTTATGATAGTTCATCCAAGATGAATGACATAAAGAACTATCTTCTCTTGAATGGCTTTTTAATGAAAGATTAACCAATTGATCTGACTATCCTTTCTGTCAGTTCCTACTAACCTGACATGGGGCTCATATCACGTTCTTAAGCTTGTCAAACAGGTCATCAGAGAATGACTATTGGCTACCGGTGCAATATTGCCTGGGAAAAAGGTAAATGGATCACTGGGAGTACTAGGATAAGTCTTTTCCACAGAGAAACTGTTAATATCAAGGCCCAGGATGCTCATGAGTCTTCTTCTTCCAAGAGGCAGCTGTTTCTGGCTGCACCTATCCCAGTGGATACCTGGAGGATAAACTCAGATTTTAGTAGGATCAGAGAATGGCCTTGGAGATTAGCAGGAGAACGGCCTCAGAGATTAGCAGGAGAACAGAGAGCTACAATCTGAGGGGAGACTGAAAGGTTTTGTGTTGATTAGTGCTAGGAGACAAAAAGGGAGAGGATTTATGACTGCTGTCTATGAATGTATCAGAGGATCAACAGCAGGGAAAGAGACAATTTAAACTAAAGGGCTATTGGCAGAAGTACAAATGGGTATAAATTGCCCATTAATAAATTCTGGCTCAATATGAGAAGGTTCTTAGCGATTACCGTAATCAGGTTCTTGAACTCCTCTTTAAACTGGAACAGCAGGGCCAGAAAATAAATAAATGCTTTCGACATGGATCATGATAGATTCATGAAAGACAGCGTATGGAAAGGCCCCTGAAAAAACAGAAGCTATGTTTGTGACCCACGAGGTTCCTTCTAATACTATATTCCTCAAGCAACACCATATCTTATGCTAAAACATCATTGTTCATTATGGAACTAAGATTAATCCTTTTAAACTTGTCTCTGGAACACACACAAAGGAAAATTTAGGGGAGCTTGTTACTGAAGTAGTCTCCTGATTGTACTCCACTCATATTCTTTTTTCTCTTAAATATTCACATTCTTTGTGGCAGCTTTGTGTTTCATGAATTTACTTGATCTTATCACTGTGTTATTCATTCAGTTTTTGTGAGTCAATATTCATACACTGATGTCTAGACTATTCTTATCACACATACGCTGTAAGCCTTATTTTTCTTTTCTACTTCATTTTCCGAGTTTTGAAGTACGATTCTTTTACAGATTAGGTTCTTTAATGTAATCTACCTGAAGTTTTTTTTTTGTTTATTATTGTTGATGTTATATATGCAATATACAGTTGGCTTCCCCAGGAGAAAAAGGTAGCTTGATTGATAGAATTCAGTTGCTGTGCTGAAATAATACAGCATGTTTTTATCTTACATTTTTTGGTTATTTTATTAGTTTTGAGTACTGTACTATTAAAAAAAAAAAGGACAAAAATGTAATGAACTTTGTCATACATCTCAGTCCATAACTCTGTTATGGTAGATATACTACTGAAAAAGAGATATGGAAATCGGAAATCAGATTCATAACCTTACAGTCCTGTGATGTGTGACCTCAGTCAAAGTTCAGCAGAGAAGCAGGAGTCAGATTTTGGAAAATTTGCAATATGTGCCTAATGTGCTCCATTATACTCAAACTGGGGGGAAAGAAAGGGAACACCTTAGGCTAGCAAAAAAGATTCCTGTTTGCCCTTAGACAAGTGCTTAGATGAACATGTCCTCCGTCCGTTTTGAGTTTCCCCCTGGCTGGCCCAGGTCAAGCTTGTGTCCAAGAATTATCCAAGTCACAGCTGCTTCCCAACTCATGGTAAAGAGGCTTGGAAAAATACATGAAAAAAAATGGTATTTACTAGTTCCTAAAATAAATCATCCATTCAGAAAAACTGTCTAAAATTCAGATATGGTAAAGACTGAGACATTTATGGTTAGGGTCTGCAAGCCAGCCTCCAGCTGTCTAGCCTCAGAGATCCGTTAGGCAGCTGTTCCTGAATTTTCCCAAAATAGCTAATGGATAAAACACACTGACAGCCTTTGCAAATACTATAACCACCAGACAACAGAGTCATACTCAAATGTGCGTTCTCTGAGCTCACAAAACTCCCTTTTTCCTCACAGTATTAATTCAACATGAGAACAACCTATATTGCATAAGATGTAGTGACTTGTGCATCCTACAGGGAAATGCATGAGATGTGAATACCCCTGAGGCTGAAGGTACACCTGAGTTATGCAGACTCCCATCTCCTAAGCAAGTGCTAAATGGACAGCACTGTCACATAGAAGCTGAGCAACAGCTTTTGTCACATTAGTTATGATTTATAATGAAATTTGTCTTAGCTATACTGTATCAGAGCTCATTCCCATCAGTACTGCCACATTGGGAAATCTTGGTCCATAACACCAAGTGATGCAGCGCTTTGCTTGAACTAAGGTAGGTGTCTACTCAGGATAAGCATTTCTGAGCATGATGGCATACGGATTGTACTTCATAAATTCTATCTGACGCACCTCAATTCTCTGATCTTTCTACACATAACTCTCTATATGTTGGCAATCAGTTGCTGAACAGCTAATTATTTTAAATAAAAATCCTTTCCAACCCTAACTATTCTATGATTCTATGATTATAGAACCATAAATGGGTTGGGTTGGAAGGAATCTTAAAGCTCATCTAGTTCCAATCCCCCTGCAATAGGCAAGGATACCTTCCACTAGATCAGGCTGCTCAAAGCCCTGTCCAACCTGGCCTTGAATATTTCCATGAATGGGGCAGCCACAGCTTCTCCAGGCAACCTGTGACAGTACCTCCACAGCCTCACAGTGAAGAACTTCTTCCTTATATCTAATCTAAATCTCCCCTTTTCCAGTTTAACCAAATCAAATCTTCCAAATCCATATCCCAGTCAGTATTCCCTTTTCAGATGTGAGTATATTCATCTTCAAAACTTTACCTAATGGTATCTCTAATATCTAATATGTTCCTGGATAAAATTATTTTCCAAGGATGTACTACTGAAATTTCTTCCTGCCTAAATCTTGACCTACAATATTTGGACGAGGTTCAAAACAATTTGTTTTATGTGGTGTTTTTCAACCATAGCATCACAAAACACTTTAAAAGATGAGATCAGCAGGTAGTAGGCATGTAGTAAAATATTTGCTTCACCAGTGGAAATGCCTCATTATTTTGACCTTTTATTGTTTTAGTTATACCTTGGCTGCCATACACAAGCATAAACATAATCTAAAAAGAAGTTCACATGGGAAAATTTAAACTGGGTAAGTGACTTCATGACTAAAGAGAAGAGAATAATTTATCTGATTATTAACCTGGATACAAGATATATATTTAAAATAACAGATATCCTTCATATGAGAAGAATACATCTTTGCTTAAGTTTATATAAACAAGTTTACAGTTTTAGGTATTTTATAGAATCATAGAATAGTTAGAGTTGGAAAGGACCTTAAGATCATCCAGTTCCAACGCCCCTGCCATGGGCAGGGACACCTCACACTAAACTATGCCACCCAAGGCTTTGTCCAACATGGCCTCAAACACCACCAGGGATGAAGCACAGGGATTTGCACAGTATTAAATGCATACTGAAGCAGGTTCACTGAGTTACAGAGAATCATGATTGAATTGAGTATGTGTAATGAGATATAAAGCCTGACAATACTGCATGTGTTCATTAATAATTCAGAAATTAATGAATAGTAAAATTTGTGAATGGCCTTCAAGACTGGCAGATAAACTACAAAAAGGACCCTGTAGTCAACAGGAGCAGATCATGTGGTCTTCTTAGTAGTCTAGACCTAGTCTTATAAAATGCATTTGCAGAGTTAGCTCATGATTTCTCTGCCTTATAAGTAAATTGCATTTCAGTGCCTGAAGAATGCTTGGAGAGAAAAAGTGTATCTTGGTGGCAGGAGCAGAACAGGATCTGGTGTGAAAAAAGTTCAGTAATGTTTTGGGGAGGTAAAGGATGTTAGGAAGGAAGCCTCTCAATGGGAGCTCTGGAAATCTAAATATGTTAGAGGAGTCTGCTCTTGATGAGGCAGATCTCCTCTCCTGGGCTGTCCCTACACTAAGACTTATCCTTTATTATTCACATTCCAGAAGTATGAATCCTATTGCCCTCCTATGAAAAAAAATATTTACAGGATTTCCATGTGAGCACAAGAAAACACTTTTTCACTACGAGGGTGAGCATTGGAACAGCTTAGCCAGAGAGGTTGTAGAACCTTCATCCATGGAGATAATCAAAACCTGACTGGAAATGGTGCTGAGAAATTTGGTTAAGGTGACCCTGCTTTCCACACAGGGTTCATCAGCTAGACAGTCTCCAAAGGTCCCTGCCAACCTCAGGGCACATGTGGACCCTACAGGCTGTCCCCTCCTTGCAAAGGTCTGCAACTACCACTTCAACCTGCAGCACTCTGAATCATACAACAGGGAAGGGGAACAATTAACTACCACCTGCAGAGGGTAGGCAGCAATGGGAAGAGGCCAAGATGGAGAGCTGGGGAAGAGCTCTCTCTCTTCAACCTTCTGCAGACAAGATGGCATTGGGAAGGAAGATTGGGCAGTGACTCCTCCCTGTAGAAGCTGCTATCGCCTCTCTCTCCCACATCTTTTCTAACCCCTAATTTCCCTCCAGCAGTGACAGCTACACAGAGCTGGCAGAACACAGCAGGCTGTTCATCCTTGCTCAGTAAATCACTTTCTTCAGGCAAAGAATACAGCATGTCACCTTCAAGACTTTTGCACTACTCAGCTATCTACAGCAATAAATAGAGCAAGCTCTTGTTATCTTAATTCAACAAAGAGCAAAGTCACACACTAGGGAATAGGAAATGCCATGTTCACCAAATGAAGGAAAAAAGGGGGTAAAATTTCATAATCATCAGGCACACAAATGTAACCTCCTATATGTTGCTGTTCTAAGCTGTTGTACATGTGCTGTTATTGCCTTTGGATGTGAAAAGTAGCAAGCAGCTGTGGAGGAAAAATGACAGGACCAATGTGGCACACTCATACAGCCCTTGCATTGGTTATTTTTTAAAACCGAAGGCAACTGGAAGGTCTGGACCCCATAATGTACAAGTGCTCACTGTGCTTTGCTGTGAGATCAACCAAATTAAGTTAGAGAGACTTGATGCCTGAAAAGGTAATGTTATATATTTTAGAAGATGTGTTGCATAAGTTTTCTCTGTGATGAAGCAAGATCTTCTACTGCTTCTTAAACATAACTTACTTTGGCCATCAAGTATTTCAATGATCGTGTTAATTCACATGGTTAAATACTCAGCCTTATTTCACATTCTGCTGATAATTTTAAACATGCTTAAACATACTGCTATTCAATTCTCACAACATTCATTATTTAATAATGCTTTAGACTTTTGGCTTCTTTGTTTGTTAAAATACGTACACATGTGCAAACATACCTGAAGTTAGTAAATTCAAACATTCACTGAATGCTTTTTAAGAAGTTATGTCAGAAGTAATAGTTTTAAGAATTTTTTGAATACAACAACCTCCAACTAAAGACTACTGAGTCTCAGAGTCCTCTGGAAACATCATTAATCAGTAACTGAAGGCATACAGTCTTGTGTTGTAATACACGCATACTCCTGTATATGATTCCATTTAGCTCATCTAGCCACTGGAAAACAAGGGCTTCTAAGTGGAAGAAGTGTGTCTGTTACTGTTTTATACACATTTTCCAGCTCTATTTAATGCTCACAGTATATCATCATCGTTGCTCAATGTCTCTCTTAAAACAGTCTCTTGTGGATGGCTGAAATACCTGACTTCCTCATACATACCTTCTCATTCAAAAATGATTCCATTAAAGGTCATCTACATTAAGTAACATAAAGTTCATGTGAACTTGTTGTATAGCATCATGTAACATATGAATTAAGAAAAATTTCCTTTGTTAAAATATACTTTAGTACCAAAGCAATACTACATACTCCAGACAGCAATCCTGATGAGTTTCCCATAAACTTAAAGCAAATATTTATATTTTGCAACATTATTGATTGAGAAGCCACAGTATAGAATGAAAATCTTTTTATTAAGGCTCTAAAACAAACTTTCTAACATCTGAACCATGAAGACTCAGGACTGACACCATCGTTGCCAAATTAATGTCTGTTGCAATTTTACACTGATTAGAGTTTGACACTAAAATAGATCAGGGTATGACTCTGAAGGTTTTAATTGATGTTTTATTTACAATGAAATTACAGAAAGCCCTCCACACCAGTAACCTTTCTCCCTGCTTTGTGAACCCAAAGCAGCAGCTACACAACCAACACTTCCACATGTCTCAGAAAGAAGTGATCTCTGCAGTAGCTCTGAACAACTTGGTGTAAAGAGCAGCACTTGCACCAGTCTAAGACCAATTTAGATCCAGTGACCAAGGAAAGACACTAGAAAGTAGGAAGCTCTCTCCTATACTTAAATAACAGCAACTGATACTATGTGCTACACCGCAGGCCCTGATCATCACAAGTTTTCAATTAACCAATCTCAGCCAATTTTCTTGTACAGAAAGCTCCTGCTGAAGTTAATACTGAAATTTTAATCACTGTTATCTATACCTAATGAAATCAATAAAAAGAAGAATCATAGAGCCATTGAATTATTTGGGTTAGAAAAGACCTTCAAGATCATCAAGTCTAAATGTTAACCTAGAACTGCCAAGTCCACCACTAAACCATGCGCCTAAAAGCCACATCTACTCGTCTTTCAAATAATTCCATGGATGGTGACTCACCCACTTCCCTGGGCAGCTGTTCCAGTGCTTGACAGGCCCTTCATAGAATCATAGAATACTTAGGGTTGGAAAGGACCTTACGATCATCTAGTTCCAATCCCCCTGCCACGGCAGGAACATCACACACTAAACCATGTCACCCAAGAGTCCATCCAACCTGGCCTTCATACTGCGAGGGATGGAGCATTCTCAGCTTCCTTGGGCAACCTATTCCAGTGCCTCACCACCCTCACAATAAAGAACTTCTTCCTTACATCCAGTCTAAACTTTCCCTGTTGAAGTTTGAACCCGTTACCCCTTGTCCCATCACTACAATTCCTAATAAAAGAGCTCTAATGGGGAGTGTCTCTCTAGCAATCTTGTAGTGCCCCTTCGGAATTTTTCCTAATATCTAGTCTAAACCTCCCCTTGCAGCTGTTTCTTCTTGCCTTATCTCTTGTTACTTGGGAAAAGAAACTGACCTCCACCTCACTATAACCTCCTTTCAGGTAGCTGTAGAGAATGATAAGGTCTCCCCTGAGCTTCCTATTCTCTAGACTAACAACCCTAGTTCCCTCAGTTGCTCCTTATAAGACTTGTGCTCTAGATCCTTCACCAGCTTTGTTGCCCTTCTCCGGACATGCTCCAGCACCTCAGTGTCTTTCTTGTAGTGAGGGGCCTAAAACTGAACGTAGTATTCAAGGGGCAGCCTCACTAGTGCCGAGTGGAGGGGAACAATCACTGGCCTAGTCCTGCTGGCCACGCTATTTCTGATACCAGCTAGGATGCTATTGGCCTTCTTGGGCATCTGGGCACACTGCTAGCTCATATCCAGCTGTCTGTCAACCAACATACCCCAGTTCCTTTTCCACCAGGCAGGTTCGCAGACACTCTTCCCTAAGCCTGTAGCATTGCATGGGGCTGTTGTGGCCCAAGTGCAGGACCCAGCACTTAGCCTTGCTGAACCTCATACAGTTGGTCTTGCCTCATTGATACAGCCTGTCCAGATCCTTCTGTCGAGACCTCCTACTCTCCAGCAGACCAACACTCCCATCCAAATTGGTGTCGTCTCTGAACGTACTGAGGGTACACTCGATCCCCTCATCCAGATCACTGATAAAGGTACTAAACAACTGTCCTCAATACAGAGCCCTGGGGAACAGCACTTGTGATTGGCCACCAATAGGATTTAACTCCATTCACCATCATCTTTTGGGCTTGGCCCAAGTTATTAAGTACCTCAACCTTTTCCTCATCCTTTGTCACTGTGTTTCCCCTGCATCCAATGAAGGATGGGGATAGCCCTTAGCTCTCCTTTTATCGTTAATGTATTTGTAGAAACATTCTTTTTCCTTTACAGCAATAGCCAGGTTCTAGTTCTAGTTGGGCTTCAGTCATTCTAACTGCTGTACACCTTATCGCTGCCTCAACCTTGTGGAAATGAGATGTCCTGAAAGTCAGTAGCATAAGTTAGAAAAAACTCAGCACAGCTGTTTTTGAAAGATAATTCAGAAATGGAAAAAATGCCACTGTTTAGGATTGATAATATCCCAGGTTATTCTGCATACATGCACCTTTGAACAGTGGAGCCCAAGAGTTCTAGGCATTTCACATTTTATCATGCACTAAATCCATCTAGACATGAGTAGATATTCTGCCCTAGCTCCTACATCTCAGTTCTGTCCTCATAGTAAATTGCTGCTTAATTTTTCATTATATCATTAATCAGAATCAACATATTTTTAAAATCAAGCCTCTATTAAAAATAAAATCAGTAAGCCTGTCACAGAACACAGACTGCTGTGAAACTGTAGCATTTACAAGTGTTCCCTCTCACCAAGAGTCCCAGATAAGTGAGAAGGTGCATGTAAGGAGCAGAGCGCTATTATTTGGCACTTTAATTTGCTACTCTGAGTAAACAGGATGGCAATGTTGCTGGACTGACTTTTACATGAGCAAAGTAAGATCCAAAGGGCATTTCACACAAACTTTAATAATGCTGGGGAGTATTATGCACGGTCACAAGTGCACTATGGAGTGTAGAAGCTGTCACATGTAGAATTCCCTAGGCGATCTGACAATGTAAAGCAAGGAGTTTGTGTGGTTTCATATATTGATACACGCCAAGCGTCCAGTCAAATGGCCTGGTATGTTCAATTTATGATTTCTATTGTGCCTCAAGCAGATACAACCTGGCAGTTGCAATGCCATGTTCCACTTATGTGGCATACCAAGGTCCCTTTCTGGAATGACAGTTTGCAGAAATAAATGTCTTTGTTCTGTTGTCTCAACTAGTGCTGCAGATATAATGGTGCAATAGACCTGGGAAGGGCATCGGAGTTTTAAAACATTCCAGAGAGGCCAAGAGAATATTACTTTTTTAATCCTGATACCGCAGTAGGGGAGGGGAAAACAAAAACAAAAAGGGGGGGCAAAAAAATAAAGCTAGCATTCTTATTTACTTGGCTCAGTTCTCAGTTATGTGAAAAACATAATTAAATCATTTTGAAGTCATAAAAGGCATCTATAATAGCTTTTTCCAAAGTCCAATTTCATGCCTCTTCATGGAAGTAGTACCTCAGAAATTGCTTCTCTTCATGAATACAACTTCACTTGACAGATAAAATCCTCAAAAAATTACCAAGCAGAAACCTCAGACTCACAAGGCAGTCCTTTCCTGGAAACTCAGCCAAGAACTTGGAATCAATTACATAAAAGGACTGAATAACAACAGATCCCAGAGAATGGAACATGTGATTCAGTAACCCAGCTTCTTTTTTACGTGCACAACTAAACCCAGCCAAGGATAAGAGAAAGGCCTTCAAGCTAGAAGAGAATTTAAAATTCTTAGCAAGGAAATATTATACTGGAGAAATAAAATTCTTATTCAATTGTCAATTTTTTCATTTATTCTTCCTGGGAGACAGACAGGCACTTCTGAACTGTGGCAGGGGCTGGAAAAAGTGATACATTTTTCAGAAGCAGCATTTACGGTGTCTGCCAGCTAAAGAGGCTGAACGTTTAAATTTTTTCTTTGCAGTAAGTAGGGTTGGCTTGAAAGTTGGCTTCTGGAGTGTATTTGCCCCATTGGAGGTGCACAATTCATGACAAATTCCGCTTAGAGTTGTATATTGCTGCTTGTGTCTGAAAAGACTCACAATTGCCAATTCTCAAAATACTGTTGCAAGTGGTTTTCTTAATGGCTCAGTTATCGGAGTGTTACGAATCTGAGTCTTGTCTCAAATGTGTATGTTACTGTGCATAAATACAGACGTTCAGAGAAGCTAGAAAATATGAACCTTCAAATCCCAAAGCTTAGAAAATCACTGTGAATGAAAGATACTGTCCTGATGTCTGGGAGGAAATGCACCATATATGCTTGGTGATTTGTCATCATCTCACCATGCATCCAGCTAGGATTGCTTAGTGGTAATTTTTCTGGAAGAACTAAATACACATAGAGCACCAGTTGAAAACATGATCAGCAATAAACCATGAAGTATGGTAACATTTGCTGCCATTTTACCATGACTCCTCTTTCTTCATTGCTTTTCTTATATTTTACCCAGCTAACGAGACTTTAGCTTTTGGCAATGTGCAACTGATTCAGTATTGCTGAATTTGAGTTGCAACAAAAGCAAAAGTATTGCTTTTCATTCATTGCTTCATTTAGGTGTAAGCCAGTGATCCACCCAGTGCAGCAGCTGCACTGCTCAAAACTGCATCATAATTGCCCATACATTCTCTTGAGATAGGCACAAATAATTCCTAGGAATTATTTTACTTTTTACTGAATATTTTCCCTAGGATAACATTTGTTATTTTCTCATTGTGTTTCAGCACCTTTTTCAAAGCATTTCAAACATCTAGAGCCCAAAATAAAACCCTTCCTTTAATCCATCTGATAAATCAGACAACTAGTAAGTGGCATGCTCCAATAATGATTTTTTTTTCTGCCACATGTAGCTTTTATTGTTAGTTAACAATTATATTTTTGTATAGCTGTCTGTCCCATTTCATCTACAGGAAAAGAAAAAATGCAGTATTTCACAGCAGATGTCATTGACACATTATATTAGTGGGAATAGTGTAAATAAATGTCATTCGTGTATCCTGCCCCTTTAGCTTTATTCTCTAAGGTGTAAGCTGAAGAGGCTGATAAATAAGTTAATAAAACATGATGTAAAAATTCTCAGCATCCCAGAGTCTGAGATTATTAGAGGCACAGCTGCAAAGAATAACACCAAAAATTAGCAACTCAGGTGATATGCTTTAGAGGTTAAACTGTACTACAAAGATCAGCCCTATTTCTAGCTACTGACAATACATAAGGAATCACTATGGTATTTACACAAAGGCTTCATGTACTACTTAAACATTTGGCTACTATATTCTGGCACATTAAAAGTTAACCTGGCTCTTCCCTGGCTTCCAGAGGGAGAAAAAGATGAGGGAGAAAACTACCTGTTTATTTTTTTCTCCAGTTTCCATTTTTAAAGTTTCTGATATTTTTGAGAACAGTCCAACCGTGCCAAGTGCTTGGCTTAAGACAATGAAGACTGTGCAGGTTTCTCGGGGGCTGCTGCTTCTCTCAAACTATTTTGATGTATCCTCTCCACAAAGTATAGAAAAATAACTATCTCTCAGTCTAGCTTTTCACTACTTCTTCAAGTAGAAACATAGGACATGGACGTAACTCTAGTTGCTCTTGGCTCATTCCAAGCTTGGCAGAGAGCCTGGTCATCCTCTCCTTAGAGAACTATCATGCTTCGACTATGTAGGATTCAGTGAGCAGAGCCCTCAACATCCAGAATAGGAAGGTAACAAAGAAATGCATCACCTTAGTTTACATTTGTAACTATTTCTTGCATCTCAGCATCATAAGAATTGTTTGTTGTTTTTTTTTTTTTGCAAGACTGGTCTAGTGGAAGGTGTCCCTGCCCATGGCAGGTGAGTAGGCCTAGATGATCTTGAAAGTCCCTTCCAGCCAAAACCATTCTAGCATTCTATGATCATCAGAAGCTACACATCAGAAGATAAACTTGGTTATAGGTCTTATAGCTTGGAAAAATCAAGACTGTATTTACCTGTCTGTAAACCGTTCTTACAGGAGACTCTTTTCAGCATGGTATAAATTTTGCATGTCATTTGAAGACTTTCATAAAGCTCTGTGTATTTTGCCCTCATAAAATATGGTTATGAAATTTGGCAAAATTATGTAGTCATCATGTGATCTTCAGCAGTTCAAAGAACATGAAGCAAACCTTTCTCCTGAACCACGTTTGTTGGTAGTTTACTAGCTATGCAGTCAAAGAAATCTATAGCAGCTTTTATCACCATCAAGAGTAACAAAATCATTCAGTGGAAGAGCACTCTGAAGGCAGGAAGCCTGTTACAAATGTGGAATATCTTTAGTTGGGATTAGATGTCCTTTTTCCTTGACTTAGTAACAGAACTTTTTAAAGGATGCTTAGACTTCAAACAGAATTTGCTCCACAGAGATAAATATTCCCACCATTTCTATAACATTCAGTCGTGCTAGGAGTTTGAACAGCAATTACAAGAAATTCACAGTTATAGTATCACCTTTTCTTTTTTTTTCTTGAAAATTAATAATAGAATAAAACCAGGACACAAGCATCTTTCCTGCAAAATATTTGTATTACTAATGGGCTTGTGCCTGAAAAATTATGCTGTTTACATATTGATGATAGCTAAGTCCTTATGCACTCATGAGAAGAGACATGTACAAATATATTTATAAAACATCAATGAAACAAATTGATATATGACTGTTAGTTATCTTCTTGCCATTCCCTGTTCCCAAGCCTAGTAGAAAAGCTTTGTATGTCCAAAGTTAAAGATAAGATTGGAACAGCTGAGAAAAAAAAAAATCCTTTATTTATTTAATGACTTTTAATGAAAGCCATTAAGTACATGAATTTCAGTACAGTCTGTACAGTAGAAAATCTGAATAGATGATTATTGTGAAAATAAAAAGGCAATTAAAGAGGCAATAATTTAAAACACTTGCAGTGTAATTGGATTTTTCATGAAGAAAATAAAAATTGAAAATTAAATTGGGAAAGCATTTTCTGCAGCAGCTAAATTTAAGTGTGCACAGTTCACCTTCACTTTTCCTAACAACCAGGATATAATTCTATTTAAATTTAGAAAAGGCCTTGCTTTATTTTGTAAAGCCTATCAGCACAAACTGATTTCCCCCTTCTCACCCCTGCCAAGTGCAAGGCTACCTTGAGACTATACAGAAAGTATTAGAATTGATCAGTCACTGCTGCCAGGTAACTGAAGGGATGGTCTGCATCAAAAGCAAAGATGTATTTCTGGGCTTGCCTTCTTATTAAAGGAGACCAACATCCACACATTTCTTCAGATAAATTATTTCTAGCAACTTAATTCTGTAATACTACTTCTGAGTAGAAGATTGACTCTTAAGCAGTTTGGGTTTTAACCCTGCTCCTTCAATTCATTACTTCTGCTGCACATTTTGTATCTCCTTCAGTCTTGCTCACAGTTTCTTTTGGCTGAGGATCAAATTTTCCTTCATCTCCCCACAACAGCTGCTGAAGACATACTGGTAATTGATTTATTATGGCTTCATTATATTCCCATATTTACAGTATATAACACGATAACATGTCAATTATAATATTATATGCAAGATATATATGATATTATATGTAAAATATTACATATGACATATTATATTTCTATCTTGATCTTCAAGAACATTACCTGGACCTCTGTTTTTCTGCATGTGTTTCAATAGATAGGTCTTGCTTTCAGCCCAGGGTTGGAGATGGAGTCTGAAAACTTTTAGGTACAACCTCTAATACAGAATCAGCTACATATTGTTTTCAACAACAATCTGTGAGTTGCCAAACAAGATTCAAAGCAACACTTACAGGCCTGAGGGGTTTCGATTAAAAAAAAATAAATAATTTTTTTTTTACTAAATCTTTCATTTGGTCTAGATCCTAAATGAAGTGGTTGAATTTCAGAAGCACTGGGCATTTTTTAATTCCAGCTGCTAGAAGTAATTGTCTCAATGGGAACTATAGCTGTACACTGTATCTCAGGAAAATATTTAATTTGGGCATCTAAATATGAATGTAAATGATTAATTTAGCTACCATCTCTACAAACAAATAGTAAGTGCTGCTGAAACAAGGAAAGTGCCTGTTGATTCAGCGCTCTTTCACAGCCAGATTGACTTTCAGTGACGTTTGGGTTGAAGAAATTCTGACATTCCTGTCTAGGGAGGTTTTTTTCTTTTCCTTACAAGTTTCTGGGTCTTGCGCTTGCAGTAAGGAAATCTTGACATCTTTTCGTCTCTCTCTCAAGTTTTTAATTTTGCTACGTGTTCCTCATTTTCTCTCCCTCCAGCACACTACCAAAAGTTCTCCATTCTGAACACACTCAGTTATTCCCCCAAAAGAACCATTCCAAACTGTTTTATTGTCCTGAGCCCAGCATACAGAACAAAGAACTGTAGAAACAAAAAGCTTTTCTTTCTACCTGCTTCTAAAAGACACAGTCTCTCCAACAAAAAAAAAAAAAAAAAACAAAAAAAACCCCATGCAATACTTAGGGAACTGTGAAAAATAATTCTAATATCACATTTTAAAAAAGAGGAGTTTCAGAAGACAAAAATGTATTATTTTGCAGCATTTTCCCTTTCTTGTTTGTTAATGAGGTTTGACGGCAAGTCAGAAAAGAAAATTCATTATTGCAACCTCTTCACTGTTAACCCAACTACAACTGTATTATTACTTAAAGCACTGTAATATACGTTAAGCCTATAATATATTCTTTTCTTCTTTTATCATGTTTTTATGGCTACTATGAATGAACTTCCTTACCTCTAACCATAGCTACTCTGCTTGCCTCTTTCTAGCACCTATGGCCACTACCTCCCCTCAAGGCAGTTTACCACCAAACTCTTCCATCCTGCTATCATCTGAAGCATTGCAAATGCAAATGAACCTAATCAGATTTTTTTTGTGTGTGACAGCAACATTTCAGAGCTTTCAGGAAGCAGTAATTGTCATCTCCTGCAACAGCTCTTTCATAGTCCTTCCATGTCCCTCTCTGTAACTCTTACCAAACTCAGGCGAAGAAGGAAATTTAGCAGCCTTCAGTGGTTAAACTTCAGTTCACAAGCAGTTTTGATGATTTCTTTGGTGTAGCATTGCTACTTGTTGTATGTGTCTTTCATTTAAGAACATTTGTTCTATGGATGGCAACAAAAAAATTGCTAGATTCTTACTCCAATTCTGGTGCTAAACTAGTTCTTTGTCATGTTTCCCTTCCCTAAACCAATCTTTCCTTCCTGTTTTTTCCTCACAGTTATAGAAAAACACATATGAGCTAATCCTATAATTCAGGCACATACCATTTTCAGAACCATATGATAAGAATCAACTGATAACAGACACAAATTATAAGTGAATATGGTACCGCACAAGATGAATCTGCAGTAGGAGGATAGCAACAGAGGGTTGCTTGGTTGTTTTGTTTTTCTTTCTAGAATTAACTTCATTATTGCATTGCATGGCTTTCGTATTTGCAATAGTACTTAAGAAAAAATCTTCCATCTCTGTATACCGTAAAGCTATACTCTAATGTCCTCAGTTACAAAATTATGCTTTTTACTTAGTCCTATGCTATACTACATAGAGTAACTTCAGAACTATGTTCCAACATATGGTATGGTTGTACTGTGTGAAAACAGCAGTTTAAACACAGTTTAATTATGTGAACATTTGAATATACATAAATATGTGCATACATATTTAACACAGTTTCAGCACTCCTTTCCAAACCTTACTATCTAATGCAAAATCAGCCTCACATTTGCCTGACGTAACCTGCAACATCCATTGAAAACCTAAGCCAGAAAACAATCTAAACAAGTAGACAGTGTACACCCTAGCAGTCACAACCAGTTTCTAGTTATGTCCTTCAAATAGCTGATGAATGGACATTTATGTCTGTAAGATAGGTCTATCAGAGGAGCCCTGAATAAAATAAAAACTTCAAATACCATTTAAATTAATGAATCAGGTCAAGTCAGGTAATTTATCACCTGCCTAAATTGGAAACCAATCTGAGGCATCCTTTAAAAAAAGACACATTCAAATGAGGTAACGTTCACAGGGAAGTTCACAGTGAAGATAATAACTTAAATGAGAAAATGCCTGCATGGTTTTTGTGAAGTCTGACAGGGATTCTGTGCAAAAGCAGCATGGCAAGCAAAAGCAAATTTCCACAAATTAATTTGACCTTGATGAAAGGCACATATTTTTATCAATCAGACTTAACAAATATTGACTTAATGCATTAACCAAAGGCATACATAAACATTCAGGTTGTTAAAACAGTTGTCAAGTTCACTTTCCTTCTAAAATCACAGTTTGCTGATAAAGATCTAGCTGAACTTAACCTCTTAAAAAAAAACCCACACAACAACCTGTATTGCCTCATAAAGCAGAAGTCAGTTGGATTAGTCTTCTCTGCCTATCAGTTGCTAAAAAAAGATGTGTCACGCAGGCAGACTGAAATCTAGAGCCAGAGTGCTGGCTAGGATAGGATAGGATGTATGAATAAATAAACCTCGTATAATTATAACCACAACAGGTTCCATGGCCATGGCCCATCCTCCTATAGCAGCACCAGCCAGGAAGCTGGGGGATGGGGGTAGAAGAGAGGACACACTATTCCTTGTGACTACCATTTATCACAGTGGTTTTATTTCCAGTGGAAGGCCAGCAGGGCAGCATACTTCAAGGAGCATGTTATGGGTCACCAAGTAGAGGACTTTCCTAGGAAAAGAGTAATAGGCAGTAACTGACTCATTTTCAAAAATACAAAAGGTGAAAAGACACTTTAATGGTACTTTCTGTATTTAGTGAAGTACTGGCCTTTGCCAAAAAGGGAGGATAGCAGCTTGTGTAAAATGGTGACGTCTTATTTCAAGCCACTCCAGCAGCAGAGTGAAGACTCAACCATCATTTTGAGCAAACCAAGATTTCCAATAAATTTCCCAAGCGAAGTGTGCCCACTAGCACTCACTGAGAAAAGATAAGATCTGTACTGCCAAGCAAGGCAGGAGGTCCAAGCTAATGCTGGGTGTCCCTGCAGAAAAGGTTCCGCACTTGCAAGAATGGAGAGCTGTTGAACTTCTCTCTCCCCCAGGATCAAACTCTTCTCTGAACTGTCAGATTCCGTGGAAGGAAGGAAGAGCAGGGACCTCAGCAGAAGGGTTTAAACCACGACACCAGGCTTCAGCCAAGCACTTTCAAACATTCAGTAACATGAGTGCAAGATTAGATTTGAGGAGTACACAAAGGCTTTTTCTGTACCGTGATATTCAGACATCTATTTTGTGTCACATCCAGCCTTCACCAAAGAAACACCTTGAGGCATTTCGTGACCATGTTGACATTTCAATTATGCTGCACTTAAATAGATTTGGTTGTGCTGAGTCTTATTTCTTGCTAAAATACTTCCCATTCTAAATATAGATTTTAAGAGTTATTTATTAAGTCAAATTCTGACAGGAAGCATACCAAGGAAGCAGCAAAGCAGAATGTCACAGTATTTGCCTCCTCTTTTAAAAAATTCTTTCTGTCTGTCTTTTTTCATCTGCTGCATGACTGGAGGCTGTGCACAGACAGCACTGCAATGACAGAAACAGATTTCTGTAAGGAATCCTTACACTGGATTCAGCATGAGGAAAGGCAAAAGGATTCTTTTCTCTTCAGTCTCCTAGAACTGGCTGTAAAATGAGCTGGAGATCAGCCTACCTGCTGGCCTGGCCAAAAAGAGTGCAGGCCGACATAAGAAATCCGTGAACAGCCTAGAAATGAATGCTGTTAAGTAACTCAGGAGCCACTTCACCAGCTGTCCTGGGTTCAGCAGTAGCAATCATGTTTTTTCCTTTGTGTTAGCTGGTGCAGTGCTGTGTTTTGACTTCTAGTTTTGAGAACAGCGTTGGTGAAGCCGATGTTGTCGGTTGTTGCTAAGTGATGTTTACCCTGACCAAGGACTCTGTGAGGCTCATGCTCTGCCAGGGAAGAGGGGAGGCTGTGAGGAAGCAGAGGCGGGGCACCTGACCCGGGCTAGCCGGGGAGGTATTCCATACCACAGCACGTCATGCCCGGGGTGGGGGGTAACTGGGAGTTACCCGGAAGGACAGGGCTTCCGGGTGGAACTCGTTTTCTTGGCCGGTGGTATCGTATTCTCTTCCCTTGTTATTTTCCCTTATCATTGTTTTAGCTGATAGTAGCGGTGGTGATTTGTTGCTGGACTGTTCTTGTCTCAACCCGTAGGAGTTGCACTCTCTCGGTCCTCCTCCCCGTTCCTCCGGGAGCGGGGAAGGGGAGAGCCCCGGTGCAGGGAGGGGGGGGGAGACGAACACGGACCTTGATTGTTGTCAGCTCGGCACCACTCACTGGGAGTGAGTGAACAAGTTACCTGACTGGGTTTAAACCACGACAGTTCCTTTTTGGCGCCCAACGTGGGGCTCGAGGGGTTGAGATAAGAACAGATCTGACTGGATTGATAGTCCCTCGTCGCAATGCTGATTTATTGGCTCTCAAGGTTTTTCCTCTTGATCTCACAGTTTCAGTATACCATATCTTACGTCCATCCGGTATTGGCTGTATTAGTGTTTTTCAGGTGTGGGGCTTGGGCTAAGGTTTTTATCCCATTGTACTTTATGGTAATGACTTGTAATACAATAGAATCATTGATCATGAAACTGATCTGGTTTATGTTCCCAGTGTGGTCACCACCTTTATACTTTGGGAGGTATATGATGGAGGTGCTTAGCAATTACACATCTTTTTTCTCCTTCTCAGGTGCTCAACCTGTGAAGGAGACATCCTTTTACCCTCCTAGTCGTCCCCCCAGACCATTTACATTTGAGAGTTTTGAATTTTTTAAATGGCCTTTTAATGCTGTTGAGACTTGTTTGCTGATGGTGATGGGAATCACCATGCTAACACGCATACAGAGTGTGTTTTGCCCACTACTGATTTCAAGAGTTAAGCAGATTCAGGTTTGGGTCTTGTCTGGGGTCAAACGACGATGTAGGAGGACCGAGAGATTTTCCCAGAGGCTGGACAGCCATGAGTGGCAGGGTGTGTGGGATAGTATGGGCAAGTATCTAGGTCAGTGGGCCCCTCCAGTATTTTGGAATTTCACTACCGAACAACTGCAAAATCCAGAAGAATTAGTAAAACACTTAAATGAGGTGTGTGGTCATTCTGGCCATACCAGAGATGGACAAATCACGGCAACGTGCTGGGGCTTGGCCTATGCTTACAGGGCCTTGTTCAACACTATCCAGCACCTTCAAAAGGAAAAGAATGTCGGCGGATTTGAGGGCAAAGTGACAGTCGCTACTCAAACTTTGGCTGCAATGAACTGCGCAGCTACCCCAGTGGCAAGTACAGCAGCTGCTCAAACTTCAACTGCAACAGACAGCGCGGTTACCCCAGCTCCAAGCACGGTAGCTACACCACCCCCAGCAACAAGTACAGTCGCCACTCAAACCACAGTGATAATCACTGCAGCCAAACCAGAGGACCAATTCGTACCAATATCAGTTGCCCCTGTACGCAAGAGAACAAGCAAAAAGGAGGCAAAAAGGGTGAAGCGAGATGAAGAACCAATGAATTCACCACCCGGTCCAGAATCTGATCAGGAGTCATCCTCACATGACGAAGAAGAAGAAGAAGAGGTAACTTCTCGACCTCGGACCTCAACCGAGCTGCGGAATATGCGAAAAGATTTTACCCGTCAACCAGGGGAGCACATCATCACCTGGTTACTCCGATGCTGGGACAATGGGGCCGATGGTCACGAACTAGAAGGTACAGAAGCCAAGCAGCTGGGATCACTTGCTAGAGAAGGGGGAATTGACAAAGCAATTGCAAGAGAGAAAAAGTCCCTCAGCCTTTGGAGGAGGCTCTTGGCAGCTGTGAAAGAAAGGTTTCCGTACAAGGACGATGTTACGAGTCGTTCGGCCAAGTGGACTACTATAGACAAAGGCATCCAGTCTCTGAGGGAATCGGCCATCGTAGAGATGATCTATCACATCAAGCCGAATAACGGGGATACACCTATAGATCCAGATGAAGTTGAATGTACACGACCCATGTGGCGAAAACTTACACGGAATGCACCGTCATCATATGCCCATTCATTGGCAACAGTGACCTGGAATGACATAGTACCACTAACAGTGGATGAAATGGTTCATAAACTCCGAGAGTTCGAAGACAATCTCACTCCTTCCATCATCTCAGCTGTGAAAAAACTGTCCCAGGACCTCGACAAATTGAGGGACGATGTATCTGATTTATCCAGCTCCTCACGTGTACCAACACGCGTCTCAGCTATTAACAAAAGACGTCCTATTGTTCAAGAGAGGAGATACAGAAGGTATACGCCACGGGGTACCCTATGGTTTTACCTGCTGGATCACGGAGAAGACATGACAAAGTGGGATGGAAAACCTACTTCAGCTTTGGAGGAACGGGTGAGTGAACTGAAGAGGGGAGCAAGGGCCAAGACTGATCGTCCCATGAGAGCTACGGCTTCAGTCTCTGGTGAGCAGTTTCCCAGATGGAGTGGAAGAGCTGATTTTACTCCAGCTCCTGTGATAAGGAAGAATAATCCCTTTCAACACGACTTAAGTGTCCAATGCTGTGACGACCATTAGAGGGGCCCTGCCTCCAGCCAGGTGGAGGTAGGGGACAATCGGATTTACTGGACTGTGTGGATCAGATGGCCTGGCACATCAGTCCCACAGAAGTATAAGGCTCTAGTAGATACCGGTGCACAGTGTACCCTGATGCCATCAAGCTGTCAAGGGGTGGAACCCATCTATATTTCTGGAGTAACAGGAGGATCCCAAGAGTTGACTGTGCTGGAGGCTGAAATCAGCCTGACTGGGAGGGAGTGGCAAAAGCACCCTATTGTGACTGGTCCAGAGGCTCCATGCATCCTCGGCATAGACTACCTCAAGAGAGGGTACTTCAAAGACCCAAAAGGGTACCGGTGGGCTTTTGGTATTGCTGCTTTGGAGACTGAGGAAATTGAGCAGCTGTCCACCTTGCCTGGTCTCTCAGAAGATCCCTCTGCTGTGGGGTTGCTGAAAGTTGAAGAACAACAAGTGCCAATTGCGACCACAACAGTGCACCGGCGGCAATATCGCACCAACCGAGACTCCCTGATTCCCATCCATCAGCTGATCCGTAGACTGGAGAGTCAGGGGGTGATCAGCAGGACCCGCTCACCCTTCAATAGCCCCATATGGCCAGTGCGAAAGTCTAATGGAGAATGGAGACTAACAGTAGACTATCGTGGCCTGAATGAAGTCACACCACCATTGAGTGCTGCCGTACCGGACATGCTAGAACTTCAGTATGAACTAGAGTCAAAAGCAGCCAAGTGGTATGCCACGATTGATATTGCCAATGCATTTTTCTCCATTCCTTTGGCAGCAGAGTGCAGGCCACAGTTTGCTTTTACTTGGAGGGGTGTCCAGTTCACTTGGAACCGACTGCCCCAGGGGTGGAAACACAGCCCTACCATTTGCCATGGACTGATCCAGACTGCACTGGAACAGGGGCAAGCTCCAGAACACCTGCAATACATTGATGACATTATTGTGTGGGGCGATACAGCGGAAGAAGTCTTTGAGAAAGGGAGGAAAATAATCCAAATCCTGCTGAAAGCCGGTTTTGCCATAAAACGGAGTAAGGTCAAGGGACCTGCACAGGAGATTCAATTTTTGGGAATAAAATGGCAAGATGGACGTAGACAGATCCCCACAGATGTGATCAACAAGATAACAGCAATGTCTCCACCAACTAATAAGAAAGAAACGCAAGCTTTCTTGGGTGCAGTGGGGTTCTGGAGAATGCACATCCCAAATTACAGTTCGATTGTAAGCCCTCTCTATCATGTGACCCGGAAGAAGAATGATTTTAAATGGGGCCCTGAGCAGCAACAAGCCTTTGAGCAAATTAAACGTGAGATAGTTCATGCAGTAGCCCTTGGACCTGTCCGGACCGGGCCAGATGTAAAAAATGTACTGTACACTGCAGCTGGGGAGAACGGTCCTACCTGGAGCCTCTGGCAGAAAGCTCCAGGGGAGACTCGAGGTCGACCCCTCGGCTTTTGGAGTCGGGGATACAAAGGATCTGAGGCCAGCTATACCCCAACTGAGAAAGAGATACTGGCAGCCTATGAAGGGGTTCGAGCTGCTTCGGAAGTGATTGGCACTGAAGCACAGCTCCTCCTGGCACCCCGGCTGCCCGTGCTGGGCTGGATGTTCAAAGGCAGGGTCTCCTCTACACATCATGCAACTGATGCTACATGGAGTAAATGGGCTGCACTAATTACACAACGAACTCGAATAGGAAATCCCAGTCGTCCAGGCATTCTAGAAGTCATCATGGACTGGCCAGAGGGCAAAGATTTCGGAATGTCACCAGAGGAGGAGGTGGTGCGCGCTGAAGAGGCCCCACCATATAATAAACTGTCAGAAAGTGAAAAGCAGTATGCCTTGTTTACTGATGGCTCTTGCCGTATTGTGGGAAAGCATCGGAGATGGAAGGCAGCTGTATGGAGTCCTGGACGACAAGTTGCAGAAACTGCTGAAGGAGAGGGTGAATCGAGTCAATTTGCCGAGGTGAAAGCCATCCAGCTGGCCCTGGACATTGCTGAACGAGAAAAGTGGCCAGTACTTTATCTCTATACTGACTCATGGATGGTGGCAAATGCCCTGTGGGGGTGGTTGAAGCAATGGAAGCAGAGCAACTGGCAACGCAGAGGTAAACCCATCTGGGCTGCTGCACTGTGGAAAGATATTGCTGCCCGGGTGCAGAACCTGGTGGTGAAGGTACGTCATGTAGATGCCCATGTACCCAAGAGTCGGGCCACTGAGGAACACCAGAACAACCAACAAGTGGATAAAGCGGCTAAGATTGAAGTGGCTCAGATGGACTTAGATTGGCAACATAAAGGTGAATTATTTTTGGCCCGGTGGGCCCATGACACTTCAGGCCATCAGGGCAGAGATGCAACATATAGATGGGCCCGTGACCGAGGGGTGGACTTAACAATGGACACTATTGCCCAGGTTATTCATGAGTGTGAAACATGTGCTGCAATTAAACAAGCCAAGCGGTTAAAGCCTCTTTGGTATGGAGGACGATGGTTGAAGTATAAATATGGGGAGGCCTGGCAGATTGACTATATCACACTGCCACCAACCCGCCAAGGCAAGCGCCATGTGCTTACCATGGTGGAAGCAACCACCGGGTGGCTGGAAACATACGCTGTGCCCCATGCCACTGCCCGGAACACCATCCTGGGCCTTGAGAAACAGATTTTGTGGCGACACGGCACCCCAGAGAGAATTGAGTCAGACAATGGGACTCATTTCCGGAATAACCTTATAGATATTTGGGCCAAAGAGCATGGCATTGAGTGGGTATATCACATCCCCTACCATGCACCAGCCTCTGGGAAAATCGAACGGTACAATGGGCTGTTAAAAACTACACTGAGAGCGATGGGTGGGGGAACTTTCAAGCATTGGGATACACATTTACCAAAGGCCACCTGGTTGGTCAACACCAGAGGATCTGCCAACAGGGCTGGCCCAGCCCAGTCAGAACTTTTACATATTGTAGAGGGGGACAAAGTTCCCGTGGTGCATATGAAGAATTTGCTGGGGAAGACAGTCTGGGTTATTCCTGCTTCAGGTAAAGGCAAACCCACTCGTGGGATTGCTTTTGCTCAGGGACCTGGATATACTTGGTGGGTAATGCGGGAAGATGGGGAAGTCCGATGTATACCTCAAGGGGATTTGATTTTAGGGGAAAACAGCCAGTGAACTCAATTGTATGCTGTTGCCTGCTGTGTAATGCTTTTATAGCCCATCAACTAGATGTCTCCAGGTCACCAGCGACTGGCCCTGACTTCCCTTCAGCCATCATCCCAACAGAGAATGAACTTGGAACATCATGGACCGGATGGACTCGGCAGCATTATAGGGATTGGTCCATGCACTAAGAAAATGATTTTTTTTCCTCCTGGTCTGTATGTATATGGATGTATATATGTGGGAGAGCGATGGTGTATTGAAAATGTGGGATCTGAGCACGACGTGAATGGTATGGAATAAGGGGTGGATAATGTCCTGGGTTCAGCAGTAGCAATCATGTTTTTTCCTTTGTGTTAGCTGGTGCAGTGCTGTGTTTTGACTTCTAGTTTTGAGAACAGCGTTGGTGAAGCCGATGTTGTCGGTTGTTGCTAAGTGATGTTTACCCTGACCAAGGACTCTGTGAGGCTCATGCTCTGCCAGGGAAGAGGGGAGGCTGTGAGGAAGCAGAGGCGGGGCACCTGACCCGGGCTAGCCGGGGAGGTATTCCATACCACAGCACGTCATGCCCGGGGTGGGGGGTAACTGGGAGTTACCCGGAAGGACAGGGCTTCCGGGTGGAACTCGTTTTCTTGGCCGGTGGTATCGTATTCTCTTCCCTTGTTATTTTCCCTTATCATTGTTTTAGCTGATAGTAGCGGTGGTGATTTGTTGCTGGACTGTTCTTGTCTCAACCCGTAGGAGTTGCACTCTCTCGGTCCTCCTCCCCGTTCCTCCGGGAGCGGGGAAGGGGAGAGCCCCGGTGCAGGGAGGGGGGGGGAGACGAACACGGACCTTGATTGTTGTCAGCTCGGCACCACTCACTGGGAGTGAGTGAACAAGTTACCTGACTGGGTTTAAACCACGACACCAGCCAAGTACACCAATACTTTTTCCTCAAATGCCCTCAAAGTTTATAGGAAGCAATAGTGGCAAAGAACTGCAAGATCAAAATTGCTTCCATAATTTAGCAGCCTCTCTGTAATGACTGACTTCCCTACAAGCCATGAAAATGTCAAAGCCTCTGCTAGCAGAGTTTGCAGAGGTCTGTTAAACAACTCACACACAGCAACCTTGTAGGTTACAAAAACATAAGACAGTTTCATACTCTTTGCAGAAAGAAGAAAAACTAAGAGTCAGTTAAGTTTCATAAATGTCTCCTCTTCTGCTTATTTGTGGCTAAATAAGTGAAAGAAGGTAACACCAGACTCTCTAGGTATAAAAGGTTTACATTAACATTTTTCTAGCACAGATGGTGAATCTTTGCTGCTTTAGTTGTTCTGCAAGTGACAAGTGTTATAAAGCCTGAATATTTTTCTACATGTATATTTAAGATTTGTACTAACTGCTGCTTATCCAAAGAAAGTAATAGCTTTGAATACTGCTGAAAAGTATAGCATAATATTGGCAAAGTTTTTACTGAATCTGTCTTTATAAGAAAGAATAAAACAAGGGTACATAGCTATTCAGCAATATCTACTACTCACTTTTTTAACGTGCCTGGAAATATTTGAGGGAATGTGAAGGTGATCTCTTGAGAGTATGACCAGTACTCACTGTTACCTTTTAAATCCCATGCAGAAACATCATTGCCAAAAATAGCCTCCTAAAGGTGACACTTCTATGAAAGATGTCACAAGTTGCAGCAAAAGCCGCATGGGTATATAAGCAATACCTACAGTGCTACTTATTACAAGTTGCACATTTATTTCATGTACTCCTTTTCCTATTTGATATTCCTTTCCCTACTTTACATGAAGTATTTTGGCTTGGAGATTTGATATTTTTTTTTTAAATTTTGAGATAAGATCTTGAAAAATCTCATTAGACGAGAATGTGAAATATATCTACAAAACAGTGGGTTTGATCCAAAAACGGAGTTTGGAAACCAAAGAGCAAGAAACCCCTGCTGTACACTACACTGTTATCCCATAAGAAAACATTCTGCAAGGCAAAGAAAGCAAATTTTCCAACCAAAAATATTATTTAATAAAAGAGGGGAAAATATAACTACTTCATACATAGCTTGACATGAATCAGGTAATAAACAGATGGTAGCACATGTACTTAGGCATAGGCTTTGTATGCACTTTTTTACAGGTCAACGATATGTAGAACTATTTACATATATCCTTATGCGCATACATCTTGGATCATCAGTGTGGAAATGATTTCTCACCAGCTGCCTGCCTGCCCCCAAACCATTCATGCACCAACAGAGGGGACAGTGAGAGCAGACTAGAACAAATTCCTTTGGAAATACCCTCAAGGCTGCCTGTGCTCAGCCTGGGCTGGTTATTTCAGGCAATACCCATCTCTAACCTAGCTTTTACAGCTGTGTGGAGCATGGCAGCTCTTGACAGCACCAAAGCCTGCCAAGAAAATCCTGGGAGTGATAACTCCCTGCTTCTGAGATCTTCTTCTGGTCCAGGCACACAGACATCAGCATATTAGTGAGCTAATCTGAAGCCACTTTACATTTTAAAAGTCAAAACCCCACCATGAGACTTTACTGCAATATCTCCTGAAAACAGGCTTTTCATTACAGACACCATTTGTTGCTGCACTGTCTTGTACACTGCACGGCTGAGGATCCAGATTCAGATTTGGGGGTACTGTATCTGGCTACCAGTAAAAAAGTAAACTCCTACAGAATATTTACATACTTTATAATGATTATTCAGGTAACATAGAGGTTATATTGTTCTGTTCCAGGTGGGACCTGGAAGTGATGCTAATTTTAGGTCATCTTGTGAACTGCAGTGAATACCTTCTTTATTTTCTATTTTTTATCACTTCCATTTGCTCTCCTTGTCACTGCAGTAGGTGATTCAGCTACAGGATGTAGATGAGCTGCAGGATAGTAGGTATAAGAAATATTTCCATGGATTTACTATGATGCTTCGGACTCATTTCACAGCTATTATTATGAAACACGGGCAAACCCTGAATTGTTAAATTAATAACAAAGGAGTGGTGTAAATTAAATAGTATCAGCATATCCTACCCCCTACTCTTTTTTGTGGGGAGAAAAATGTAATTTTTTAATAGTTTTAGTACAACCAAGGAAAATTCAGATCTTAAAAAGAAGCTTGAAGAAAATACAAAGAAACAGAAAATTTAGTTTTCCTTCAAAAACAATTTGCTGTTTTAGTAAAACACAACTGTTATGTTCCTTGGAGTTGTCGTTTCCCTCCCTCTCCCAAATGCAAAGTTCTTTCCATTTGAGAATTGGAAAAAAAATAAAAATTAATTGCAACTTAAGACAAACATATCCTCTTGACTCTGATGTTAAAGTTGATTAAAATTAGAGATGACCGAGTTCTTTGTTTTTGCATGGTTGGTATAAAAACAAAATGTATAGATTATTCTGAGGGGACACAAGCACCACAGTGATGAAGGGAGGAACATCCCACTGATTGAGCAAACAAATGCATCCTTATACTCTGCTGATATGCTATTAAAATTATGTCTGTTTAATCTGAGGTTAGATTGCAAAGGTTTATGCGCTTTATATACCTGGGGATGTGGTGCTGTTGGTTATTTTCTGTCCCAAAATATATATAGGAGCAGACTACCGCTTCCTCTTCATCAGTTTTCTAAAGCATGTGTAAACGACATGTAAGGTGTCGGCTCCTACCGTTTTCAGAGAAAAGGCAGTTCTTTTCTCTTGGTAGAGCTCTTCTTGTCTCTAATAAGCATCAGAAGTTGCATGATAGCTACACAGGCCTGAAAATTGGGATAGTAAAGACATCTGTACCACCATTCGTTCTGTGTTTTGACCTGCTAAATTGATATGGGAAAAAAGCTTGGCTGGCGTCTAGGATTCACCCTAATATATTTAAACAAACTGCTTCTTGAAGTAGTGATAAATTGGAAAGGAAAGTCAATTTCCTCATGAGAATGAGGCACAGTATCAAGCAGAGCTGTGCCAAAATTCAGAGTTCATCTTTTAAAGGCAGCACCAAATTTTTATTTCAATCCAAAGAGAATAAAACAGGGATTATACTCAGATGTAAGGACTACTAACAAGTCTCCCAATTAAAATTATACCAGCAAAATGCAGCAACATATCAACTAGTAAGGAATCCAACTGTTCTGCAGACCTGGGCTGCCTACCAGGCTGAACTATCAGAAAAATACAACTATATCCAAAACGATTTCAAAAAATTTGTATAGAGGACTTTTAAGGGAACACTATTATTTTTACTGACTTTTTCAATGTATAATGCTCTGTGAAGTGCCTTTAACAGTTCATTCGGGGTTTTAATAAATTGAGAGACCATCCAGGATCAGAGATTTACTTTCTTTCAAGCAGCACCTCCAAAACCCCTTCCAACGTTCAGAAGTTCAAACCAAATGCTGACTATCACAGTGTGCTCTTCCTGACCTGAATATTTCAAATTCAGAGTTTCCTAACAAAAATCTCCCATCAAACACTTTTTTATTGACAATGGTCTGCTCTTCAGAACAAAGTGAACGACACCTTGAGAATAAGGAATGTATATCTGTAACCCTCCATATTTTATTGGCTACAAAGTTCTCTGACTTTATGCTTTCTCCATATAAAAAAAAAAAAAAGACAGAGAAAGCTGTGCCATTAAAATCATAAGAGAATCAAGACTGCACTAAGAGCCCATTATCACTGCTAATGAGGCTGATACCGCTGTGTTGAGTTGCTCTTTTGCTACTGCTGCTCCACAATTCAGGCAGTCTGATGAACTTGGATCTGCATTGTCAAACATCAAGAAGGCAGCGCAAGAAGGTCACAAAGTCTATGTAGCACTGGGCACATTGGAAAAGACATAGGAACAGAGATTGTTTAGAAAACAGTGAGTATGCAGATGGCCTTTTTTATTAGCAGAATATATTTCTATCATAGAAAACTTCTGCTATTTAAAAAAAAAAATAACAAAGGAATGCTCCTGTGGTCCACCCAGGTAATTGCAGCTCCAATATATCACAACTTCCCACAGCTACTGCAATGTTAACAGGAAGATGACTTAAAGTTTTCAGAGCAAAGTGTCACTGCTTTCCGTCAGCAACCTGAGATATGGTACATGCATGCATCCCATCCACATGATGTGTACAGCTTCCAACTCAGCATAAAAGCAGGCAGTTTAAAATATGACAATCATAACTTCACATTTTCAGATGGTACCATTTGTTACAGGATGGTTGTCTGCTGTGTATTTTATCTTCTACATATGAAAAATTTATAGTCACTCTTGAAAATTTCTGAAAAATTCAAGGAACTCACAACCAACTTTCTCTATAAAACAGCTCACATGAAATATTTCTTTCTAGTGACACTAACACATCAGTGCTATGTCAGAAAGCAGGACTCCCAGAAGCAGCATAATCAAATGGGAAAGGTTTTACTAAACTCAGTATCACTGTTCTCACTGAAAGAGTAAGACAGGGGGCACAACATTCCAAATACTGCTGTGTTGGGGTAGGTCAATAGACTAATATAATAGACTATCAGACCATATGGACAATACAAATACGGCTATTTATACCCAAAACATGATTCAAAACTAAAAAAAAAAACAAAACAAACCACAAAAAAACCATAAAAATAAACAACCACAAGAAAAAAAAAAAAAACAAACAAAAAAACCACAAAACCAAAAACAGGCAGAAATGTATTAAATCCACACTTCAGATACTGATGTCTCCCAGACTTTCAGCAATCACTTGACATTTGGTTGTAATTTCCACAACTACATGGACATGTGCTGCATTTACCATGTAATTCCATATTTAACTGGTTTAAGTTCAGATGAAATTATTGAATTTCATTCTTCAAAGATGGAGATAACATATATAAAAGATAGATATTGGCACAAATCTGTTGAAAAAACAACTGAAAACTGGGGAAAAAAAAAAAAAAAAAGTAGAACACCACAAATCCCGAGTTAAGAGGCCTGGTAAGATGACAATTACAACTGAACAATAAAAAGCTAATGTATTTTCCTGATCTTCTATCTCTTACAAGAATGACTATATCCCCAGATAAAATTTAAATTAAATGATATTCAGAAAGCCCTTCAAGAAGAACAACTGGCAGCAGCTGCAGTATTTGTCTTTAGATTTTTAGAGAGAAGATGACCTCACTGCAATATGCTGTTCAGCAGCAACAGCTTTGTCACATCTTTTTTTTTTCCAAAGAGGAGAAGTGCTCCCTTACTGAGAAGAGTGGGTAGGAAGCATGTTCACCTAATCACTCTCAGGTAACAGGTGCCAGCTGAGATCTCTCAGGCAGCAAGCTTTCATTTTTTTTCAAAGAGAAGTAGACCCCATTTAGATAATTTAGAATAGAATCATTGAATAGAATCATAGAATAGTTAGGGTTGGAAAGGACCTTAAGATCATCTAGTTCCAACCCCTCTCCCATGGGCAGGGACACCTCACACTAAACCATGCCACCCAAGGCTTTGCCCAACCCGGTTCGTTGGATGCTTTTCTTCTTTTTTACCTTGTGAATAGAAAAGGCTGCAAAATTGGCTGACTAATGCTGCAGAAGCTCTTCATAACCATGAACATGGTTTTATTTTGCAAAGGAAGGAGATCTTGATACCTTTTCTGTGAGAAACAAACACTTGTAGACAGCCCCAGACTCTTCTCAAACTGGCCAGTATTCCTAATTCTACAGTATTAGTAAATCTGTATTCTGACCTGTTTGAAGCTGTCTATAAAAGACTCATCGAAGCATTTCAGAACAGATTAGAGATAACAGTTCAATCCTTATTTTAAATTACAAGATCTGCAAAGCAAAAAAGAAAATAAAAAAAAATAAAATAAAAAGGGTGGGGACTGGGTGGAAAGCCAATGGCATAATTTGGGCTGCTTTCCCTTGGCCCTGACAAGGAATGGCACAGAACGGAGTGCTTGGGGTTAATTTGGGTTTCACAATTTAATGAATGGAGCCTGTCAGTCACAGACGAAATGTGTTAATACAACCAAGTCAGGTACCAGGGGGCATTAGAATTCTCTTCTTGGCATAGGACTGCAGTGTCCAAAGGCTATCATTCAGAATATTAAAACTAAAAGAAGCTGATAAAACAGCTTAGCATGTTTAGTAGCTGGTGCACAAACACAATAATCATTTCCACACTGAGTGCAGAATCAATACAACGGATTACTTCCAAATGCCTAACAGAGTGTTTTCAATGTCACCAAGAAAAGTTCTGTCTCAAATCTCAAAGTCTTTATCTCTTGCCAATATATTTCCCACTCACTTCCCTCTGTGACATTTTTTCTAGCTCTGAACATCTTCTGCCTTGTCTTTGACATCCTGCTCTTCCTCAGCTATACAACTTTTTCAAGTTTCATCTGCTCTGTTGCATCCTCGCCATTCTCATCCACTTGGAACACTAGGGGAAACAGCAGATACTTCATTCTTAGGTTCCTCCACCTTAAAAAGAGAGGAAAAATTTGCCCAAAAGACTTTCTGTTTCTTATTAGTTACCTAACTTTTTTAATTTTCTTTTCCACCTCCAATTTAATAAAGAAAAAATAAATATCTGTGGCTAGTTTCTATCTTCTCTCTCTCCGGCTTTATAATTCAGTAATTCACTTTCATAATGTCATCTTCCAGTAAATAATTTTATTTTTCTTTTAACCTTCAGCGCTTAGTAGCTACTAATATAACTTCTACATTCACTTGTTATTTTGACTTTCTATGAGTATTTTATTTTTGGGTCTTTCTGACTGCTATATCTTCTGAGGTTTTAAAGAATTTCTTTTATTTTTTTTCATAAATATTTTTTAAACTGTATATGACAAATCTACAACTCAGTGTTTTGTGTATCCCAAAGCAAAAAGTAGCAACCACCCCCCGCCAAAAAAAACAAAAACAAACCTCAACAGGTCAAGCATGTAAGAACTGTATTAAAGAACTAATCTATTTTTAGTTTTGATGAACTAAACTAAAGAAGAATTAATGTGGTAAAGAATTCCACAGAAATGTTACATGAATACAATCCACTCAAGCAAGACCAAAAATTAACAAAAAGAGACATTGAAACAGAATGGGAGACTGAGTGGAGAACACTGCTGAACATCTATAAAAAGAAAAGCAAGTAGAGGCAACAAACAGGAACGAATACCAGATTTAGTAAGGTCTTAGACAGAAAGCACACAAAAAGCTGGAAAGGCCTAGAGGCTCTGAACGATGGACTCAGAATAGGAAAACGTAGAAAAAAGAAGTTTTATGCTCTACTGTTCTTTTCAGTATTGTGAATTATTTTCTGCTGTCTGCTGTGCATGCCCTTTCCTTTAACATCCTCTGCTTTTTCACGATGTATTTTTGTGGCAAATAATCTATACTTTTTCTTCCCCCCCCCCACCCCCCCCGGTCCAACCCAGTTTTCATCTATTTCAAAATCTTTGCTTCTATGTAAATGGTGATACTTCTAAAATGTACTCTTCAGTTCCTGGGGCATCTAAAAGAACAGCAGCCCTCAGATGATTTAACTACTGAGCTGACTGATGGAGTCCTATGGTTTAGTGACAGTCAGTTTCATCTACTCGGTGTAGGATGTTACTTAATGGATATTTCTACTTGGCTACACAAACTCTAACTGTAAAATACTTCTTCTTCTTAAAAGCAATGTTTTATATTAAAATGACATGATTAAATTTAATCCTTGATCTTTGGTGTTAAATGTTTTAGAGGGGATATATTACTTGGGCATGGGTGAGGTGTTGACACTTGTTACTTATACCCAGCACTTTGATAGCAGAACTACCATGATCCATATTTCATCCTTAAAGAAAAAAAAAACACACCAAACCAAAAAACAAGCCCCTGCACCTCTTCCATGCTATGCTTCAATATTTAATTGCCTACTCGTAATTATTTGCAACAATTTATTCCTTTAACCACAAAGGAAAGGTAAAAGGGAAAATAATAAATAAATGAATGAAATGAAACACATACTATTGGGTTGTAAGATTAAAATTATTTTTAAAAATTAGATCTAATTTCAGGTAAAAATCTTTCAGTTCACTGGATATCTCTACAGAACTATCTTCATACATATTTTAGCTCTTTGAGAATTTATGTTCTCTTACATTGAATCATGCTGCAAACAATACACACACAATTTTCTGTGAGTAGCAATCAGGAAAAGAATATAAAGAAAATCAATGCTTTCTGTAAAAAAACAAAGAACACTGCAGAAATAATAGAAGTTCTGATATCTATGTTTGAATTTACTTTTTAAAGATGAAGCATGGGTCTGCATTTGGTAAAACAGCTTCTAAATCAAAGAAAACTTCTAAGTAAATTGAATATATTTGTCCAGCTCACGTATTAAAGTCAAAGTAGGACTAGTAACAACCAATCGCCCTCCAGTTAAACCTGTAAGACTCTGCAGAAGGGTAACTCCAAACTCTTTGGAATGTGGAGGCACATTCACAGTAAATAGCTAATACAGAAAATAACAGGTGGCTGTTATTTCACTTGCCTGTTATTGCTCTCTGTGGAGTCAGTCAAATGTGCAAGCACTGCTCAACTGATTCAGAGCAAAGCCAGGCTGGTAGAAATGCTTTTTAACCCAAAAGAGCTATTCACCTCTGTGTATCTGTTCATGGCCACATGTTTGAAAACCATCCTGTTAAAATTAAAATCACTCCCCGCATATAAAGCAATTTGTGTACGTGTGCTGGATCATGCGCTCACCGTTTTTGATCTTCCAGATTTTCCTTTAGATTATCCTTTTCTTGCTTAAACATCACTTATTGAAACCTAACCAAGATCACATTGATAAGA
Organism: Pezoporus flaviventris; assembly: GCF_033815535.1. Taxonomy (NCBI): domain Eukaryota; kingdom Metazoa; phylum Chordata; class Aves; order Psittaciformes; family Psittacidae; genus Pezoporus; species Pezoporus flaviventris. Next base: position 12,084,657 of record NW_026892549.1, read on the forward strand.
GCTATCTAATACCGCAGAGTAGTAATTATTGAGACAACAGTAGTTGTGGCACAGGAGTAGACATGAAGGAAGAAAGAGACTAGTGGAGATCTAGTACACAATTTGAGTTCTAATATGAAAACTCCTGTTTCAGTGATTCTTCAGCCATTTACTATGCAAATTTATTGTTAAATCTGTGTTTATTATTGGTATAAATCTACTTCTCTACAACTGTGTACAATTAAGCTTTTAAATCAGAAGCATAAAAAGTATGATTTCACACCCAGGATCTTCCCCTTTTAGGAAGCTTGCAGGCTCCTAAGTTTCTTCTGTAACCCCAGATATCTTGAAAGTTCTGCATTGCAAACTGTCTCATGACGCAAGGCAGACAGCTCATGCATTTTCCAAAACAGCTGTAATTTCAATGTTACACAGAACCACAGAATGATTTAGGTTGGAAGGGTCCTTAAAGATCACCTAGTTCCAACCCCCCTGCAATGGGCAGGGACACCTTTCACTAGACCAGTTTGCTTCAAGCCCCATCAACCTGGACTTGAACACTGCCAGGGATGGGGCAGCCACAGCTTCTCTGGGCAACCTGTTCCAAAGTCTCACCACCCTCACAATGAAGAGCTATGAGATTAAGGTTGCAATATGGGGTTTGTTCTCTATCATCAGAATACCTTGTCTTTTGTGGCTGGAAGAAAAAATGGCATTCACCATCTAGCAGCAGGAATATTGTGACAACCATACAACAAGAAGAACCTGGATTAGGTAGATTAGGACAGGAAGAACAGAAAGGACAACTTGAATAGTCAGAATAAAAATCAGCTGGTAAAGGATGCATTTTATATACACACCTACTGGCTGTGTATCTGATGGTGTACTGATACTTGCCCCAGTGTCTCTTGCTGACACTAGCATATTGTTAAGGAATCCTCACAGCAATCTCCATTCTTAGAATTTTCAGGTTTGGGACAGCAGAAATGCCTTGTATGAAAGTTTTGTTCCTCTGGGAGCTATGCAAAAGGAAAACCTTGATAGAGCAGCAAATTGACAAGGACAGGAGCTGGTGCTTAGCCCACCTGCAAAGCCACAGAGGTTGCATAATGCAAATTAAACTAAACCCTATAATTCCTGCAGAGTGGCTCTCTTCTGCATTTTGGTGATGATTGTCACTCATCTTGATGTGAACTGCTATGCTCCTCATTGCAAGCTGTCACTGTTTTTTCCCTATGTATTTCAGGCATGTGGAATGCCAAGTCTTTTACTGCCGAGCTACTGTTCTAAGGATCTTATCCTAACTTTATGTTTTTCTGCAGATTTCAGTGTTCATTTGGTTCATGATGCAGTTGGCGCTAGCCTAGATCATGCCCTGTTTTTCTAACAGCTTTCTTAGTTTGGATTTGCTCCCTTTTATGCAGAGCAAGAAATTTTTTTAAATGAACATTTGTATTTCACATTTGATACTTGAAATCTTGGAACAAATAAAAATACCTGCTTTACTTGAGAAGCACCAGGTAGCCCTGTGTTGACCACATCTATTATTTTTAAGTTGTTCAAAATATGTATTTTGATCCAGGGAAGAGAGGAAATGGTTCCTTTCAAGTCTGATTTTGAAATACAATAGAAAATTAGAGGTAAATAAAACTAGGAAATATATCCCAGATTATTTTATTCCATTTCTACAATTAGAGGGATTTTGAAATTAGTTTAGGATTTAAGAGCAGTAAATCAAAATGTCTACTGCACAGCTGCTAACACTGGGCCCATACATGAGTTCTCGAGAACAACTCAGAATGTGTAGTAGATTTCTCCACAAGAATGAGATGTGTCTGCAGTCACACTCAAACTCTTTTTCTGAGCAAAAGGGACAATGCCATACAAATGGAACAAATAATTTATTGTTAGCCCAATTCTTGCTTATAGAATAAAAGTCCACTATCCCAAATTATACAACTAATGCAGAAAAGCCTCAATAATAATAGGGTACATCAAAGCTGAGACAGGTCAGGCAATACTGACTTGCTCACTGTGCAATTGCTGCAATGAAGTACAACCAGCTGAAGCGCAGGAAAGCTCAGATGCGTCCTGAAACCTGGCTTTTACTGGGTAAAGTTTGCTCCTTGTCAGTTGATTCCAAACCAAGAAGGATAAATCCCTAAACACTATTAATTTTATTCTTTTATTTGAAATATGCTTATAATAGCTTTATTGTACAGCCCTGTTTAATTGGTATTTGAGCTTAAAAACCAAAAAAATGAAAAAACAAAACAAAACCATTCTTTAAAACACTTTTACATATGTAAGAACTCTTTCTACTATAAAATATTTTGCTAGGGTCACTAGAATAATTATCTTCTATTAAGAATGCTGGGTTTTTTTATGAGATGGTATTCTCATTTGAGATTCAATAATTAATAAAATGTGAGATAGGCTGGTCACATAATTTAAGGTCCTTGCATTAAGGTTTTAGATACGGTGGTGGTGAAGTGTAGGAACCATACCAGCACAAAATATCGTTTCCTACAAAAAAGTATTATAACTCATTATCTACATTTCTCTAAATTTTAGTTTGCATTTTGACTCCAATGAACAGTTTCAAAACATAATTCTGTACAGCAAATATTTTAAAGTGCATAATTTAATGTGTGCTACTGTGCGACTACTCCACATAAATACAACCTTATTATACAAATTAGTATTTTTTGCCGGTTACTGAGGGCAGAATTCTCTATAACTGTAATTTATCCATTTTCTTGGTGATGCATGACTAGCTCAATTTCTCTTACTGGCTCATACTGAAAAAAATAGTAGAGATGTGTCTCTATTAAAAAAAAGCAGCAGGTATTTTTCCTTGACTGTATTGAATACTGGTAGGGGGCAAATTTAACATGTAATCAGATTCCACCTTTACAGACCTGGATTTCAGAATAAACCCTCTTTCTAAGTTGGTACTAGCTGATGATGCATATTGGATTTACCAAAAATTTAAGTATAAATTGCTAATTAACAAAGGTGCTGTTAATGAAATATAAATATTCTTGTGACTTAGTGATAAAGAAAATTACTTTCAGATCACTTTTGGATTATTCTTGACAGTACTACACAGAATGGAGCTACCTTTTTTTCCACTTGCCTAGATGTCTGATACTAGCTTTATTAGTAGCTTACATCCAGTGAGAAACTTTCATTTCTTATACTTTTATTAGTTTTTTTAAAACATAGCTTACATTTCAAGTTCCTTTCTAATTTGATGTTTGGACACTGGAAACTGAGAATTTTGGCCAAAGCCCCAGATGGTTAGGACTAAAGATGAATGAGAAAACAGAAGAAAACCTTGTAGGAAAGGAGACAACATGCATATTTTTTTCTCTTTTCTTCTTTCTTCCCATTCACACGATGAAGCGTTGTGACATAGAAATCATAACAAAGAAAAGGCTACTTACTCATTACTTTTGAGTAATGACACTACCTAAAGCTGGCACAAGTAAGCAGCTGTACTGCATTTCAATTTCATTTCATTGTACTGGAAGAGGACTGCTTAATGACACTCTTTAGGAAGGTCTTGTATTAAAACAAAGCAAACCGTTGCTAAAGTTTATAGCAATGTGTGTATCTTCTTATTTTTTTGCTTTGGCTCAGAATAAGAAGTGGAAAGTGAAATCACTTCACCAAGTTCACTTTTCCAACTGCTAAAATTCCTGCCTGTATACTACAATCCAAAGAAAAAGTGTTTTTTTTTAATATATGGTTAATGGTTACTTCATTTTCAAAGGGAAATGGTGGAATGCTCATCAAAATTATACTACAGGGAGCAATCTCAAACTAAAATAGGGATGGCCAGAAGATATAACATAAATATTTCATCTCAAATTTCTTAGGCTCACTGGTAAATAACTCTGTGAGTGGATCAAAGTAATTGTCAAGAGTGTTTTACAAATGAGAAATAGACTGCTCAGTAGAACTGTGCCCATAATATAATAGAAAATTCTCTACCCTTAGTTCAAAACCTAGAAATTGGTTTTTGCTTAACAGCAATTGATAGGGAGAGCTGCAGGATCACACCCTACTTGCTCAAAACTGATCATTACCACTTTAAGTGTTCCAGTGAATAAATACTTACTTCTGTACTGGTTCCAGTAGATTACTGGATGAAAAAAAATGAGTATTTGATCAATTTCATTTTTAAATTGAACATTCATATTGCATTTTGTCTGACTCTTTGACAGATACACTAAATTGAAATTGATACTGGAGTTCTACTGAGTGTGCCTAATTGATAATACTGGCTAATTAAATTTACAACTTCTATGCATATTAATTCTCCACTTTTATTTTGGCACTCTGAAATTCCATCAAGATCCAACTAATAAAGAATGCAAACATTAATATGTAGCCAGTTCTGTTGCTTAGTATTACATCTGGAGTTTTAACACATAGGACCTACTACTTCTAGTATAAAAAGACACCTTTTGAACTCACTTGGAATATAAAAAGCTCTTCTGAACCTATGAAGATCAAAGTTGTGGTTTACTCAGAAAAGATAGCTATTTGAAATTTCTTAGATCAGTATACATATCATCATAAATTAAAAGCCTTACAGATCTGTTTTAATGCACAATATTAACTTACAGTTTCCTTCCCCTACATAATTCATAAGAAAATATAATGCCCAGTTTTCACTATCAGTTAATGATGGATGCTCTTTGGACTAATCTAACCAAAATCAAAACATTTTGTGAATTGGTCCTCAAAAGCCTGTCCCTATGTGACTTTTACTCTAACTCTGTATATCATGTGATTTGGAAAATCCTCCTAATCTGTGGATTTGGTTTTTAGAAAGGATGCACAGTTAGAATAGTATTTTTCCATACTAACAAACATGAGGCTTTTTATGCACACAGGAATTCAGTGAAGAGGGCCATATCTGTAATGCTGTAATTGTTACAATCAGTCCCATTTTGCCTCCATTTTCATAGGTCTGACTGTTTCTCTTGGATAAAAATATAAAACATTTACTCTTTCAAAAGCTCATGCTTATTCCGTACCAGCATCACCTCACACCACCTTAAAGGGAAGTAAAACAACAAAGACCAGAAAGAGACAACAACCTCCTGGGTTCATAGCAGGAGCAGGACTCCCACTGGGATTGTACATCTGTCCAATCCCCAGCATATTCCAAATCCGCGATTACATTACTTACATGAGCGGCTGACACATTTGACAGCAGATGAGGAAAAAAAAATCTGAGTTTTAGGGTGAGTGGGAGATTAAATTTTCCTCAGAATATTTTGTTCTTTGATTCATCTTTCTATTTCAACAGAAAGTTATTTTCTGTGTGACTATAAATTAAAAAAAAAATATATAAGTATTACAGCACCATAAAGCAAAGGGATATTTTCAAAACTAACTTAAGACTATTTAATTCAATAAACTACTTTATCCGAAATCAGAGAAAAATGGTTTTGATAACCAATAATAAAACTTGGATGTTTCAGACTGTTGTGTTAATAAGACTTGAATTTGATGGATGAATTTCTCTGGCCTCACCATAAACCTTGTACATTACGCAATGTCATGAACAGCACTCAGTAAGAGTAAATGTGCTTGTTGGAACCAATTTGGATCCATTGGCATTTATTAGTACATTGTTCTTTGCTTAGATTACACTTTTATTTTTGAAATTGTCATAGAATTCAGGTCATTGATAATAACCACCATTCACTCCTGAAGGATTTTTTACAGCGTCACCCCAGTGAATTTATACTGCTATCTGTAGCACACTCCAGATGTGTGCCACTAAATAAGCTGGAATTTACAGCCTTCAGGAGAAATTAGTAAGTAGAAAATTAAAATTAATAAACTATGGTTTTTTTTTTTCCATATGATAAATGATTTGTAGGAGGATTTTCATTATTGCTAAGAATCTCAAGGAATATAGCAAAATATATGACTGTCAGAACAGCTGAATTAACAGTAATGCTAGCAATCCTTCTGAGGGTTGCTAAAATCCACTCCTTCACAAGTGACAAGTCATGGCTTGACTTCGCGAACGAAGATTTGGGAAGGGCTTTACCCATGCCTACTACAAGCGGGCTGAAGACTTAAAAGGCCAATGTGGGATAGGCAAATCCAGTTGCAAAAGGAACAGCGAAATATCTCCTTGGGTGGTATAGGTGGGGTGCGATTCTTTCTATGTTGTCTTTTCTCCTCAAGACTAGTTCTGCATGAGTTCTCAAAGGAGACAAGGGCATTATGGAGCGACCAATGTCCTGAACCGCTTGCATGCAGGGTTGGGTCTGCAACTTCCAGTGCACCTTACCACCTGCCATTTCGTCCCTCGCCTGTTGCTACAGGGCTTTGCAAGTGTGGGTAAACCCTTTGGGTCTGTGCAGTGGATTTTTTAGGTGAGGCTCAGCATGTGCGAAACTGGCCCCACCCTTTACACCTGAGGTTTATCTGCCAGGGCCTAGCGAGCTTGGACAGTGACAGTAAAGTCCTCAGGTTGTAGGTTTGATTAGAGTATCCTCTCTTAGATGGATGGCCTTACAGAGCTAAATGAGCTCCATCTGCCTGCTTTTGAAGTTAGAGTTGTCCTTCTCCTAGGATGGTTGCCCGAAGGCTAGTGAGCCCATTCTGCCCATGGACACACTTTGTCTGACCCCTCAGTTGAAACCTGTCTGGCATGGAAGACCCTAGCAGAGGCATATGCCACCACTAGCCTAGCTCCCAACCTCACAAGGGCACACAAGCTCTTTCTCAACGACAAGGGGGTGCCCATGAAAAAGTGACAAGTAAAGACTAGGCAAATGGAGGAGGAGGATTTTCACCCTAGCTCAGACAAAACTGCTGCCAGCTCCTCTGGGGCCTTCCACAAATTCTCCCCGCCCTCAGGGATGATACCATTGCAGATCACAAGGTGTCCCTGCCCATGGCAAGGGGGTTGGAACTAGATGATCTTAAGGTTCTTTCCAACCCTAACTGTTCCAGGATTCTATGATTCTAAGTGTTAAAGCTATTATTTCTACACTTCTGAAGTTACGCTTGAGAACAGAAGGCTTGGGAGAAGTTTGGCTTGATCCCTAGGGGTAGAAAAGGCTTATTTATAAAGAGTATCAGATGTAGCTAGATGAAAAGAAGCCAACCATGCCAGCTTAAGGAGAAGAATACTTCATTCAGCAAAAACTGATACTTGCAATATGTGAACATGGCATTAGAATACTTCTGAAATTTTCATATTAAGAAACGCATTTATTGATAAGTAAAATGAGTTATTTGGGAAAAAAAAATCTTAAAATTACAATTTTTCAGATAATCGTGAACATGGAAAGCTTCTCTAGTTTTAGTAATAAAAATATTTTTTATAAGAGCATGTAGGGATAGAACAAGCAGAAATGGCTTTAAACTGAAAAAAAGTAGATTTAGATTAGATATTAGGAAGAAGTTCTTTACTGTGAGGTTGGTGAGACATTGGAACAGGTTGCCCAGAGAAGCTGTGGCTGCCCCATCTCTGTCAATGTTCAAGGCCAGGTTGGACAGGGCTTGGAGCAAACTGGTCTAGTGGAAGGCATCCCAGCCGATGACAGGGGGGTTGGAAGCAGATGATCTTTAAGGACCCTTCCAACCCAAACCATTCTGCAATTCTATGATGATCAAATATGGGGTATTTTTAGTCTTTTATTTTAATTTTTATATTCATTAAATGAACTTCAGATGTCATATTGGGAATTTGAAAATGGTTATTCCTAGATGATCTTAAGGTCCTTTTTAGCCTTGACTAGTCTACAATTCTATGATTCTAAATAATTTGCTCTAGTAGGTCAAGATAATGCACGCAATTCCCTAATGTGCTCTTACCTCTTACAATGTATATACAAGAAGAATTTAGGCTGAATTGAAATTATTGGAAAGACAACAGAATGACACATGAATAAAAAACAGCTGCCACTCCTGCTCTCTGTGTGACTGTACAGCCTGATCCAGAAAGGCAGTTATATCTGCACAAGACTATACAACTACCATTGCATGGTAGTACACTTTCTTACAAGAGCACTGTGGCTTATAAACCTCAACAAATTAGGTATATTTTAATTCTTTCATCTAAAAGAAATTCTCCTGGGTGGCTTATAAACAATAAGATAACTTATATTTGTGTGACAGGGAAACAAAGTGCAGGATTTTATTGATGATTTTTAAAAGTTTTCAGCAGTCTGCAATTTGCATTCTAACAAATATGCTGTCCTGAACCATGTTGTCACCGACTTTTAAAAATGTCTTATCACCCAGTCAACATTATCGTAACTTTGGTTTCTTAAATTCTACCACAGATTCATTTTATGTAGAGCTCAATAGGACTAATCTAACACTATTCTTGCTAATAATCCAGTGAGTAATACAAATCTAACTCATGGCAATATCACCACACTGTGCTGGTGGAAATTCACAGTGCTAAGGATTAAAACAGAATGGCAATGATTACCATTTACCACCAGGTATGTGGTTTGTATTTGCAAATTGCTTGTTAAATTTATCTCCTTATAGGAATAATTTAGCTTTTTCTTAGAAAGACTGATTAAAAGCCAAAAAGGACATAGACATAAATACATAAACAGCTGTGGGTTGCAATTAGTAGGAACATAACAGCTATGTTACTTGTTTCTTATAGACAGAAACATGTTGTGCAGCAACAGAAGGTGGTAATATGAAATGCAGGACTAGAGAGTTGAGAAAAAAGCCTCTTCCATTGCTTATTCTAGGATGTTCAAGTGCAGCATTACCTATGCTGTTCTAAGCAAAACTAAAAATCCATTTGCCTCCATTTAAAACCAATATGCCTTTCAACTGTACTGGCTGGAAGGGGTGGGATTTTAAAGGGGTTTGGGTTTTCTTTTTTGTGAAATTTCACAGAGTAGTAATATCACTATAAGTCTCCAGCTTCCTGTTCAGCTTTGGTCCTGTGTGAGTACTAATGATAATGACCTTCAAAAGTAAAGAAACAACCAAGATCTTGGCTGAAGCCATGACCACTTTGAGCCTCTTTGCACAGAAGGGTCCCAAGGATACTGTTAGCACAAGGTTTATGTTTGTGTCTAAACCAGTTACTCAGATTTTAGTATTTTTCTTCTGCATATTTGCAATTAAGAATTTATCTAGGTGCTGGAGGTTATTTTCTTCTAGTACAAACAAAATAAAGAATACAATATCAACATATCAACATCTACACCCAAGGGAATAATACCTTCAGCAGGGAACACCAGGCCCATCCATTTTCTGTAACAGCTGAATGGGAATGACTATTTAAACTAATAGGTTTTGAAATGTTTTCTGAGATAAAACAGCAGTACTCCAGCACATTTTTTTACTTTTTTTTTCCACTGTGATTCTGTTAGAGAACAGGTAGGCAGCAATAATTCAGTATGTAATTCCATTTACACATAACTCTGAATGTAGACTTGAGACTCCTTTGTATAATTCAGGGCTCTGGAATTGTCACATTCAGTGCATCTCGCTAAAGCCTTGTATTAAAGATTGCAAATGCAAACCAGTTGTTAAGTTTCCCATCCCTTGGGAAAGTGCATGCACTGCAGATTCAGAATATTCTGGCTGCAGGCAGGAGCCAGCCAGAAGCTCTGTGCATCAGCTTTTCTCTCGGCCAAGTTAAAAGTGACCTTATTCCCTGTCCTTCTTAGGTGGTTTGAAAGACAAGGAAGAAACTGCATGAAATGTAATTATCAACAGAGGAGAGGAAGTGGTTGCATTATCCTTTCAGGCTGTAATGCAAATAAGTTCTGTAAGACTGTAAATACATGCATGACTATCTTTATGCTTTTTTTTTATTATTATTATTATTTTTTCACATTCACCTTCTCTCTTCTGCCTTTCCTCTTAGGCAGGCCGTTATGTCTATCACCTCCCCATGGGACCAGGTGGCACTGACATGTAGAAGAAAGCAGCAGCAGTACTGATAAAGGATGCAGGAGCCACACAGATAATTATGTGCAGTGCTTAAGAGGAGGAGCAGTAAAACAATTGGCAGCCAACTCCTCTGTGTCTGTCAGCAGGTGCAGCAAGTATCCATGAAGCTAACCTGTGCTGTGGGAATACAAGGGGTGGTCTAAAAATAATCTGCCAATAGACATAAAGTCTGCAGACTTCAATACACTTATCTGCTCCAGTTGTGCTGTTCAGCTGGGCAAGCTTTTGTGTGGTACTGAATTAATATATTCATATTCATATACACCTATATTCATATACATGTATTCATATACACCTATATATATACCCAGGTGTATATATGAGTGTGATATATATCTTGCACTGATCTCTATTGGATGTAAAGTTAGCATAATTTGTGGTGCAGGTCATCCTCCTCCTGTTCTGAAGTCCCACAGAGATGCTCTTGTCTTCTCTAAAAACATATCTATCAAAGCAAATGTTATATTTCATATTATAATCTCATGATCTTCAAAATCAGAAGTCCTATATAAAAGTATTCAAGAGAAATGCTGGGACTTGACATGACATCTTTTCATGGCAAAGTCATCAGGCATTCATTTTTGTTCATGTATAATTCAGAGCGGGAATTCAACCTGAAAGGAACATATTGTATGTGCAGTTACACACTCACAGTAATGAAGAATTTAGGAATAATGCTTAAAAAAAGGAGAGCATTCATCTTTAAAACACAGCTACATTTTTAAAGTGTTTTTTTCCACTTGAACAGTCAGTTCATAATTTTTTAAGCTGTTGGCCTAGTTCAACCAAACTGAAGGTACTAAATTCTGACAAGATTTGTGAAAATCAGTCACTTGAGAAGTGAGAAACTTATTTCTTGCCTCCACTAATAGGGAATCCGTGAAAAAACTCCCTTCCTGGCTTGTACCAGAGAGTTTGGTGATCACCTTGCATATTCTGCCTTGCAATGAGCAGAGGAATGGCATAGAAGAGGTACAGAGGAGGTACAGCACCCAAAACTACAGGCTTCCTGCCTATTGGGGTGAACAGTGAGGGGACAAGCCGGGCTTTGGGAGCATTCAGGGAGGCAGGCAGGGATCTGGAAAGCACATATGGGGAAAAGCAGACTGAGGCAGGAAGGACAGCAGCAGGGGCAGGTCTGGAAGGAAAGCGTGGCGTAGCACAAGAAGGGTAAAGGGTTTCAGGGAAGATGATAGCAACCTGGCATTTTTCTGTAGGATGGATGAAGACGAAAGATACTCCATTCTTTAATATAATTTATGCTTATGAAACAGCTCTTTTTCTCTTGGTCCTCCGTGAATAAGGATCTTTTAACTTCCTGACTTGCTACTTCTTGTTTGCACTGTTTCCCATATTTGAACCCTGTGTTTCTCCATTTCCAGGAGGGTGCTGCATTCTTGCCTTACTTTGAGAATTCAACAGCAGCAGTGCTTCCCATTGATTACTGCCCTTAATCCCTCCAATCCCCCAACAGTGTTTTTATTAACATCTTATAGTCATTCCTTTCTCTGTTTTGCTGAGTACTAGCCCCACATCTTCCCACAAAACAGGTGTTTTCCTATCTACTGCAAAATACAGACATACAGTTCTTCTGCCTCTTCCCTCCAATTTATTTCTATCTTTTCACTCCATAGCAGGAAAGGAAAGACAGGACCAACATGGTGTCCCTGGTCTCTTTGTCTAACAGCCGTTTACAGCCACCTCTAGGACTTTGATGATCATCAAACTTCTTGAATGGCCTGCAGCTGTTTTTCAACTGCTTTTACAAATGTCTTAAGGTGTTAAAGTGAATACAATTTCCTGCAGTTTTAATGGCATGGAATCAGTTATTTCTCTCCTATACCAAGAGTCAAATGTGTATGTGGTGTCTCTGACTGCTGTCTTTGTTCAGGGATTTATACGTGTCTGCTTGTAGACTGTTGTGGCATGATAAAAACCTAAGAAGCATTAAAAATATTAGTTGTATTCAACTGACAGCACATATATCTTAGTATTAACTACGAGCATATAAAGAGAATCAGCTTGTTTTATGAACAGGATCTGCTGCAACTGCAGTTAATAGACCTGGTGCTATTAAAGAGTGACAGTTGTGTTTGCATTGCAACTGTCAAGTTTCAGAATTGTACAGACCTTTACATGATTGCCTCTAGTAGCATGCCATGCCTACTATGAGCATGAGAAGCAGAGCGGAAAGATTAACTGCAAATCAAACCGAATGAACTACACAGGTGAGGAAAAGTTTATAAAAGGGTAATGGCTCTGTGCTTCTGAGCAAGATGCAAGCTGCGAAGGGGAAAGTCTGCTTTCCAAGTCCAAGATGAGATCAGCAGTGTCAGAGATTTTACTGCAGTTATGGGATATCTGCTCATGCAATCTATCAACTTGCAGATACTCCAGCAGGATGTTGTGCAGTGCTCCATTAATATATGTAAAATGTTTGAAAATGAAATGCTAAGAATTAACCTTGCTATCATGAAAATCAGTGAGAATTATGCCAAAATCCTGTTTTTCAGCGACTCATAATTTCTCACATAGATTCTCTTTTATAAAAGTTACAATTGCTTGTCTGTGATTTTCCAGCTCCTGTTTAATAAAAACTTCCCAGTAAAGGTTTCTGATTTCCCTATTTAAAACTGTAAATTCTTATCTCTCTCTTATGCTGTATTGCACAAATCCAAATCCCAATTAAAAGAAAAACAGTAATTGTGTTGAAAGAGTATTATCAATATTTTTCAAGGAAAAAAAAAACCACAACATAGAAATGACTACAAAGCACAAATATTTTTTACAATCAAAATATAAATTCTTGGCCTTTAAGCTGAAACTTGGTATGTAAATTCTGTGTGACATAAGCTGGTCAAAACCAGTATTACATACTGTTTATCACTTCATATAAACAGACAAGAAGAAATCTGGTCATTAAGTCTTTCTCAGATGTATGAAGTATTCCGCTGAGATCTGACACCCACCAGGATGCCCTGTGAAAACTTATTGTACTGCTAAGAGTGATTTATAGTGTTTCACATGGTGAGGTCTTGTTAGAATGCTGTTGTATTAAGAGGAAGTACCATCACCTCCTAAACTTAGCTGTGATAATATACAAAACCTGTCTTGGTGGCCATCTAGCTTCAGCATTGGCATCCATAAGAAACAGTACTTTCATCTCCAAGGAGCTTTTCATCACACAGCACCTTTCCTCACAGCTGACAATTTCTAATCAATCCCGAGCAGCCAAAATCACATTAAGGAAAAACATCTCATGCTTTCATCATTAAACAGAATGATCCTCTTGCCCTACCAGGTAAAACAGTGTGTTTATTCTTGTTTAAATAGTTCTGGTTTTACAGTTGGTGGCATTCCAGGGACTTAGGCAATGAAGAATATGCAATTTTAGTGTTGTGACTCTGCAATGGTTTCCCATTTGCTAATTAATTTTTTATTCACTCACAGAGCCTTAACTGTAGAAAATTGCTCCTGTGGCAGCTAAAACTACACAGCATAGCATTTTGGTTAATCTGTCTCTGAACTGTATTTTCATGATGGTTTAAACACCATATAGTAAGAACATGTAACAGCAGAATAACAAACTTTCTATAGTAAAATATTACATCCATTCTGATGGCACCGTCCAACCAAATTTCCCTTCTTCAATTACATGCATCTCTGGTATTTCATAAACAAATAAAACCTAACATAAATCTCCCTCTGATGCACACAGGACAATTACAGATTTCAGCCTCATTACATAGCAGATATCAGAATGCAGATCAGCAAAAACTTGCCTAACTGAATCAAGAAAGAGTGAATTTTATTCCCAAGAGAGATGTTGTCTAGAGGCTGAGCATAGGCCCAGATCTTTGTCTAGCTGATGTACAGGCTTATATCTTAGCCATGGAAACTGTCTGAAAAAGCTTATAGAGAAGAGAGAAATAGGGAAGCAGTCAAGGTACTGCTTACGTCCATTAGTGTGTTAATCAAGGAGTGGGATAATAAGCTTTTTGTTTTGTATGAATTTAGCAATCAGACTGCTACATCTTATGTGTGAGCATATATATAGCAAAATTATCAAACAAAGTTAGCAATCAAGTAGCTGAAAGAGATCACCCCATGCATCCAATGAGGCATGAAGGTTTATACATGAAGATGTTCGAGACAGGATCTTTGGGTTCGTCCGCATTGTAGTAAAAAGGCTGCTGCAGGGAAAGAAGCACTGATCACCTAAGTTTGCAGTGGCCACCTGATCAAAGGAATGGCTAATTGATAGGGAAGTCATTTGAGTAATTATGATTTGGTTTTTGAGATCTTGTACATTTTTATTTAAATCTCTGCCTTGACAGATGGCTAGTAGTCTGGTATATCTTGAAGCTGAAAGGGTTGTATCTGAATATCTAATCGGGGGTTATAGGAGTGAGGAAATAATGTTAACATTTGTAGCTCTCATTACACAACTCAAGCATTAAGTATCTAGTATCTCTGATACAGAGCAGGGTCAAGATTAATTTTTCATGTGGATGAGCTACTATTGGATGAACTATTTAGCAATATTTCCAAAATCCCATGATTTGATGAAAATGAGTTTGACTCTACTATTAGTATGCTTTAAAGTATCTGATGAAAATGCCTTACAGCCAAAGTAAAGTAGGGAATAAAGATATCAATATATGATTGGTTCTACCAAAGAAGAAAAGTTTGCAGTCAGTTGATCTTGCAGTCACAGGGGAAATCAGACACAGCTAAATACTTTCACTACTAATTTAAAACCTGGTATGTTACATACTGACTATTGAAACTGCACAGTCATCTTGAAAAAAACACACAAAAAATCATGATTACAGGTAAATTTTTAGTAAAATGAAAGGAAATTCTGAATAAGAGGGATCCCCCATATGATTTCTATTAGACTGCTAGCAGTTAAAGTTGGAAAGACTGGAGGGATATTTTTCTGTGCACTGGTTGGTAGAATGAGGGGATTCCTCTTGAACGTAGGGAAAAACAGTGGACCTTTGCTGAATTTACCAGAAAAGAAAGACCTATGTTCTAACTGTTTCCCTTTTTTATTGAAGAGCACCTCATCCAGACAGCTTTACTCTATCATAGCTCCTTTGAAAGGCAGCACATCCTTAGAATTCACCAAAGTTCCCTTTAGCCTTTCCAGTTGCTTTCAGTGGAAGTAACAACTAGTGCTGTGCAGGATTTGACCCACTATGACTTCCACTACTTGGGGAAATTACCAACATTCCTCTGTAAAAGCTTTTGAAGCCTCAATTTTCTTCAGTTTTGATGCTATAATAAATAATGCAGTAGCAGAAAACTTTACGAAAAGATGCTATGAAATGTGAAGTGCAAAGAAAAAACAACCCAATGACTTTACTTGTATTGGAATTTTGATCCATTGAATAACTATAATGATTTTAATTGAAAGTGTTAACTAACTCCTACATATAAACTATTTTCCTAGCCAAAAGTGGACTTAACCAAATAGCAGAAAGGAGAAGGAAATTATAGTAGTTTTTGCAGTCCACAAAAATGTTAAAAAAGCTTGTTTTAGGAGAAGCTATAGTAGGAAACAGCTCTCTCTATTCTTACCTTCAGCTGACAGCTATTGATGTTAAAGAATAACATTTAGTGACAAGTGCTCCGCAGATACATATCCAGCATTTTCTGTATGTATTTGCTAAAAGAAATGTGTGAGGTATACTGTGATCTTTTCTCAGATGCAGCAGATCTTATTGCATTGTTTCTGCAAGGCCATGTAGCTAATACAGCTTCAATTTATGGCCAGAGCAAACTAAATAAATCTCTATTGTCAGTTAACTATAATCTTTTATTTACTTGGATTTGACACTAATTATAGTAGAGCTTTCATAGTGATAAATATCTTCTAATACATTTATCAAGGATAAAATAACAAATTCTGTAATAAGACAGGGACTCTGGGTCAAATTCTCTTAATTTACATTGATATAAAACAAGATTAATTCTTTGGATTTATACCATAATACAGGAAAAAAAGAAAAAAAAATTATGCTTTATATTTTGATTTTGTCCTTCTTGAATGAAGTTAGTTTAGACCCTATTGTATGTCAAAGTCTTTCCATATATACCTCCAACATAAAACACTTCCATGAAATAATAAGGAAATCAAGGTCCTCATTGTTTGTTGCTCAGTGCTTCAAAATGTCTTTTGAAATGGAACTGTTAAGTACAGCTTATAGATCTGTAACAAAAATAGCTTATGCAATTGTATGCAGCACTCAGATTTTTAGCTGAATGTGCTCATAACAATCTGGTCTTGCTCAATCCTCTGCCAGAGCTCTTCTCATCAGATGTTCACAGGTGTATGAGATACACAGGCAGACAGCATTTGGGGCAGATGCCTTCCATAGCAAATAGTCTGATACTTGACTGTGTAATAAGAGGTCTTTTAATTTCTTACATCTGTCAGCTCCCATCACAAATGAAATCTAAACCTCTGGAGTGAGATTTGCATGGATCCTTGAAATGCTGTGTCTGGGTGTTTAAACCAGAGATTTTGCACCAGGATGTGCTGTTTGCACTATAATTTAAATCATCATGTTACAAATGCAAAGATGGTTTTATTATTATTGCTATCAGTATGTTGAAAATTTGCTGGACAGCTATAGCTGGGAGAAAGAGGAGACATGCTGCTCTCATTGATTCTAATTTCAATGCAGCTCACTGTGCAGGAAACCACTCTCTGCTCCGAAACTAGTACTTTTTATAAAGGTAGTAATTTGATTCATCTTCAAGGTGAATTTCAGGCAGGTACACAGGATAGCTGAGAGCAGGCAGGCAGCAGTGAGCAGGCAGCAGATGGGCAGGTCAGTGGGAAGGTAAGCCCAGGCTATCGGTAGATGGCCAGGACATGGAGGGCAGCCCTGTGAAATAAGCAAGTGGATCAAACAGCAGAAAAACTTCACCTCTCGGTGCACAACAAGTCATTAATCACACCCATTGGGTTCTGTGAAAGTGTTTTTTAAGATGTATTTAGAGGCATGGCCAGCCCTTCCTCCTCACTTTAGTTTGCAGGATTAAACTGTCATGTCACAACTTGAATACTGCATATTTCAGCAATGCCATTTGTTGTTTGAAAGGGGGGGGGGGATTTTACTGACCCTTAGTGTTTGATCTGTCTATCAGAACTTCAGGAAAGCTGAGACCTTTGTGCCTAACCAGTCTGTCAGCGTCCTTTTATAGGGACCCTTCACTGAACAGTCCTGCTGGATCAGAAGGCGATTCAAATGACTTGTTGAGGAAAACACTCCAACAGCATAAGGGGGACCCCTCATCACGTCTTACCACTTTATGCTACCTGCTGCTGGCAGCTGCTAGTGACCACGAAGGACCAACCCTAACAGTTTACGGACTAAAACTCTTTATTAATAGAAAATTGTAACAAAATAATGTTCGTGATTGCCAGTGATGGGGGCTGTCTGCAAAATCAAGCTTGAAGTGATACACGACCACACTATAATCACTAATAACAGCTAGCGTGAGTTAGTTAGCACACATAAAATTCTTACCCAACAGGCATCCCTATGGGGGAGAAGACAGGTTCAGCCCATCAACTGACCCCAGAAGTTAAGATACAGTCTTCCCTGCTTTCCCTTTCCTAATTTCACATATGTATACAGTTTGATTCAGGTTAGTAACTCCCTGTAACCCTCCCACCATGTACGGAGTGGTCAATTAATTTGCATAAGGTTGCATCATTTTCATCGAAAGGAAATCCTAAAGTTTTGCTGATGTGTGAAGCCATATGTTGACAATGTCTGTGTGCTTCCAAGATGTACCAGGCTTCAAGGATAGTCTTTCCTGATTAAAGACTTGTTAGCTCTGTTCCTTAATCTACCTACACAAGAACAAAGCCTCCTCTCTGACTGCCAGTTCTTTCTTTGTCAGTGCTGTTCATCCTGACCTTCTAGGAGCCCTGTCCAGGCTTCTCCATATTAACAGAGGTTTCAATTTTTTAACTCTGCACCTATGGAGCTTGAGTGACTCTGCTCATACAGACTTTGTCACGGATGGATGTAAAATCTTCTCGCTTTGCTTTTAAAAATACAAATCTAGTTTGCTTGTTTGGCAGCTGCTGTATGGTTTATCAGTACATGGAGCCTTCAAGCTCCTGATCCTGCAAGGTGTAACAGAGCCTGTCTGCAGGGCTTTTGCTGCACTCCACTCTCCATTCAGCTTCTCTTAGCTTATGCCAAGGTTGCACGGTTGCCTGGGAAAAGATCATTGGGTAGATTCCCTACATGCCAACCGCATCCCGTTCTGGAAGTAACAGCTGCCTTTTACCCTACTCCTTTTACAGGAAAAAGGGTAATATAACCCCCGTTTTCAAGAAGGGGAAAATAGATGACCCAGGGAACTACAGAGCAGTCAGTCTCACCTCTGTGCCTGGCAAAATCTTGGAGCAGATTCTCCTGGATGGCATGCTAAGGCACATGAAAAACAACAAGGTGCTTGGTGAACAGTTAGCATGGCTTCACTGAGGGGAAATCCTGCCTGAGCAATTTGGTGGCCTTCTGTGATGGGGCTACAGAGCTGATGGACAGGGGTAGAACAGTTGATGTCATCTACCTGGACTTGCGCAAAGCATTCAACACTGTCCCATACCACATCCTTGTCTCTAAATTGGAGAGACATCGATTTGACGGATGGACCGCTCGATGGATAAAGAACTGGTTGGATGGCTGCAAGCAAAGAGCTGTGGTCAATGGCTAATGTCCAGCTGGAGACCAGTGACAAGTCAGGTCCCTCAGGTATCAGTGTTGGGACCGGTCTTGTTCAACATCTGTGTCGGTGACATGGAGAGTGGGATTGAGTGCGCCCTCAGCAAGTTTGCCGATGACACCAAGCTGTGTGGTTTGGTTGATACGCAGGAGGGAAGGAATGCCATCCAGAGGGACCTTGACACACTTGTGAGGTGGGCTGATGCCAACCTCATGAAGTTTAACCATGCCAAGTGCAAGGTCCTACACCTGGGTTGGAGCAATCCCAGGCAGAGCTACAGGTTGGGCAGAGAAGAGATTCAGAGCAGCCCTGCAGAGATGGACTTGGGCATGTTGGTTGATGAGAAAATGAACATGAGCTGGCTTCAGTGTGCGCTTGCAGCCCAGAAAGCCAACCGTATTGTGGGGTGAATCAAAAGGAGCGTGACCAGCAGATCCTGCCCCTCTACTCTGCTCTTGTGAGACCTCACCTGGAGTATTGTGTGCAGTTCTGGTGTCCTCAACATAAAAAGGACATGGAACTGTTGGAACAAGTCCAGAGGAGGGCCACGAGGATGATCAGGGGACTGGAGCACCTCCTGTATGAAGATAGGCTGAGAAAGTTTGGGCTGTTCAGCCTGGAGAAGAGAAGGATGCGTGGAGACCTCATAGCAGCTTTCCAGTATCTGAAGGGGGCCTACAGGAAAGGTGGGGATCAACTATTCATTAGGGACTGTAGTGATAGCACAAGGGGCAATGGGTTCAGATTTAAACAGGGGAAGTTTAGTTTGGATATAAGGAAGAAATTCTTTACTGTAAGGGTGGTGAGGAACTGGAATGGGTTGCCCAGGGAAGTTGTGAATGCTCCATCCCTGGCGGCATTCAAGGCCAGGATGGACAGAGCCTTGGGTGGCATGGTTTAGTGTGAGGTGTCCCTGCCCACGGCAGGGGTGTTGGAACTAGATGATCTTGAGGTGGTTTCCAACCCTAACTATTCTATGATTCTAAGTTTTCCTTAGTGCTTACTGTAACTTTGGGGGACTGGGAGGAGGCAGTCTCTAATTTCCCCCATTTTCCCACATAGTTTTAGAAATGTGTATCTTACTTTTGTTGGGTTACATGAGTATCTTAGTTTAATGCCCATCTGACATAAATATGTGGTGATAGTACAAACTTGAAATAGAAAAGAACTGTTGAAGACTGTGTAGTCACTGTGGTTGTAACGGTCATTGAAACATGGAGCTATAAGGGCTGAAGACAAGGAAAGCAATGGAAGAAGGTAAAGAAAACACACAGGAAACATTCACCTATCAAATATCACTTGTGAGACATACAGTGCAAAATATTAACGACATGAGCCCTTAAAGTTGTTGGGTTGATTGGTTTTTAAATTCATTAAAGTAACACTATTTTATTGCAATGAAATTCATACAAATGCTATAAAAGAGCAAATTCATCTGAGGCACTTCAAATCCTCATTGCTGGTTGTTGTGGTTTTTTTCCCCTCTGGCACAGCATTCAGGTAATTTGTACTGGCTCAAAGCACTGCAACCTTTCTTTTTTCTTTCCTTTTTTTTTTCTTTTCTGTAGAAATGCACTCGTGCTCAGAATTGCACAAATTATTAAATCTAGTTCTGTTGTTTTGGTTGCTTTTGGTTTTGTTTTTTTTTTTACTTACTGGTAATTTGGAAAACTGGATAGCACACACCAATGGCAACCTGTCTGTTTGGACACCAGCTGCTAATATAAAGTATCCAATTTGCATTTCTATCAAAATAGAAAAAGACAAGAACACTGACACTGATTTAGCACCTCCTCCTGCTCTGACCTTTTTTTTTCCTGTCCCACTGACCTTACAGACCTTTCCTGAGTGCAGCTGAAATTAGCTCATCTGCATATACAACACTTATAGACATATTCAGAGATTCTTCTAGTTTGATTTTTATCAGCTCAGCAGGAAAAATGTGAATCCTCACTGTATCTCATCTGGGACCAACCAATTACACTCACTTGAACTCCCAAGCAGAGATGGATAAACAATTAACAATTTACTAGATGATTTAAGATACAGTTTTTACTCATAAAAAGATTGCAATTTTTTATTTTTTTTTTTTTTATTATTGCCTTTGAAAATGCCCTGTGAACTACTTCTGCAAATAATTCTGGGTCTCTAGTTTCTAGTTCTGCTAGGGTTTCTCTGGGGCATTTGGTACTCACCAAAAAGCATGTTCATTTGAAATATTAAAATTATGTGTGTAAGCATGGTTTGCAATCTTTCTGCAGTGTCATTGAAAAGTAAGGTATGAAATAGTTATATGATTGCATTTGCTGAGGCTTTATTCTATCCTGGTACTCTTCCAGCCTCAGGGGCAAGAGAGTCAAATACCAGTCTCAGATCTAGAGTCTAAACGAAGTAAATGGGGATAAATCTCAATAGGCATGTAACCAAGAGCTAGCATCAGTAGGGAGGAACAAGTAACTATGTTAAGAACAGAAAAAGATATGGAACCAAAAAGTAATGAAAGCAAGCATCCTCTGATAACAATGTATAGAATATTTAATGGTTTAGTTCCAAAAACCTAAACAGCTCTCTACATGAATAAAACATGTGCCTCTCTGTTTCAGACATTATTCTTCCTGCTTTTAATATTTATCACATCTTTAGTCTGTCCAGAAACCAAGGAAAATAAGAAGGAAATAAAGATATGGATATGCAGGCATGTAAAGTTTAGAAAATACGCACATACATAAATTTAGAGAGGTTTCAACTTGGAAGGTAAAAACTATCACTGAATGAATTTAACCCATACTTAATTGACTCTATATTTAATTATTACAACTATTAATAATTAATATAATGTCCTGGGTTCAGCAGTAGCAGTCATGTTTGTTTTTTTTTTTTATCCTTTGTGCTAGCTGGTGCAGTGCTGTGTTTTGACTTCCTGCCTGAGAACAGTGTTGGTGAAGCCGATGTTTTCAGTTGTTGCTAAGTGATGTTTACCCTGACCAAGGACTTTGTGAGGCTCATGCTCTGCCAGGGAGGAGGGGAAACCGTGAGGAAGCAGAGACGGGGCGCCTGACCCAGGCTAGCCAAAGAGGTATTCCATGCCACAGCACGTCATGGCCGGGGTGGGGGGTAATTGGGAGTTACCCGGAAGGACACGGGCTTCTGGGTGGGACTCGTTTCTTGGCTGGTGGTATTGTATTCTCTTCCCTTGTTATTTTCTCTTATCATTGTTGTCATTGGTGGTAGCGGTGGTGATTTGTGTTGTACATTGGTTGCTGGACTGTTCTTGTCTCAACCCGTAGGAGTTGCACCCTTTCCATCTTCTTCCCCGTTCCTCCGGGAGCGGGGAAGGGGAGAGTCCCCGTGCAGGGGGGGGGGGGGCCTCGATTGTTTTCAGCCCGGCACCACTTACTGGGAGTGAGTGAACAAGTTACCTGACTGGGTTTAAACCACGACAGCTCTTTTTTGGCGCCCAATGTGGGGCTCGAGGGGTTGAGATAACGACAGATCTGACTGGATTAATAGTCACTCGTCACAATGCTGATTTATTGGCTCTCAAGGTTGTTCCTCTTGATCTCACAGTTTCAGTATATCGTATCTTACTTCCATCCGGTATTGGCTGTATTAGTGTTTTTCAAGTGTGGGGCTTGGGCTAAGGTTTTTGTCCCATTGTACTTTATGGTAATGACTTGTAATACAATAGAATCATTGATCATGAAACTGATCTGGCTTATGTTCCCAGTGTGGTCACCACCTTTATACTTTGGGAGGTATATGATGGAGGTGCTTAGCAATTACACATCTTTTTTCTCCTTCTCAGGTGCTCAACCTGTGAAGGAGACATCCTTTTACCCTCCTAGTCGTCCCCCCAGACCATTTACATTTGAGAGTTTTGAAGTTTTTGAATGGCCTTTTAATGCTGTTGAGACTTGTTTGCTGATGGTGATGGGAATCACCATGCTAGCACGCATACAGAGTGTGTTTTGCCCACGACTGATTTCAAGAGTTAAGCAGAGTCAGGTTTGGGTCTTGTCTGGGGTCAAACGACGATGTGGGAGGACCAAGAGATTTTCCCTGAGGCTGGACAGCCATGAGTGGCAGGGTGTGTGGGATAGTATGGGCAAGTATCTAGGTCAGTGGGCCCCTCCAGTACTTTGGAATTTCACTACCGAACAACTGCAAAATCCAGAAGAATTAGTAAAACACTTAAATGAGGTGTGTGGTCATTCTGGCATACCAGAGATGGACAAATCATGGCAACGTGCTGGGGCTTGGCCTATGCTTACAGGGCCTTGTTCAACACTATCCAGCTCCTCACGTGTACCAACACACATCTCAGCTATTAACAAAAGGCGTCCTATTGTTCAAGAGAGGAGATACAGGAGGTATACGTCACCGGGTACCCTATGGTTTTACCTGCGGGACCACGGAGAAGACATGACAAAGTGGGATGGAAAACCTACTTCAGCTTTGGAGGAACGGGTGAGCGTACTGAAGAGGGGAGCAAGGGCCAAGACTGATCGTACCATGAGATCTACGGCTTCAGACTCTGGTAAGCAGTTTCCCAGATGGAATGGAAGAGCTGATTTTACTACAGCTCCTGTGATAACGAAGAATAATCCATTTTACCACGACTTAAGTGTCCAACGCTGTGATGACCATTAGAGGGGCCCTGCCTCCAGCCAGGTGGAGGTAGGGAAGAATCGGATTTACTGGACTGTGTGGATCAGTTGGCCTGGCACATCAGTCCCACAGAAGTATAAGGCTCTAGTAGATACCGGTGCACAGTGTACCCTGATGCCATCAAGCTGTCAAGGGGTGGAACTCATCTATATTCCTGGAGTGACAGGACGATCCCAAGAGTTGGCTGTACTGGAGGCTGAAATCAGCCTGACTGGGAGGGAATGGCAAAAGCACCCTATTGTGACTGGTCCAGAGGCTCCATGCATCCTCGGCATAGACTACCTCAAGAGAGGGTACTTCAAAGACCCAAAAGGGTACCGGTGGGCTTTTGGTATTGCTGCTTTGGAGACTGAGGAAATTGAGCAGCTGTCCACATTGCCTGGTCTCTCAGAAGATCCCTCTGCTGTGGGGTTGCTGAAAGTTGAAGAACAACAAGTGCCAATTGCGACCACAACAGTGCACTGGCGGCAATATCGCACCAACCGAGACTCCCTGATTCCCATCCATCAGCTGATCCGTAGACTGGAGAGTCAGGGAGTGATCAGCAGGACCCGCTCGCCCTTTAATAGCCCCATATGGCCAGTGCAAAAGTCTAATGGAGAAGGGAGACTAACAGTAGACTATCGTGGCCTGAATGAAGTCATGTATAATTACAAATTCCACAGTATTGAGTTCATCCTAATGCTACAAGAAAATATATTTACCTACTAACAGAGCATGTTATGAATATTGCTAGATGACTGAAATTGTGCAAAATTATTTACTAATCAAAAGCATTACAAAAATAGTCAATATACATTTCCTGTTAAACAAATGTGAAGGCATACATTTTTTTTTCATAAGCGAAAAATATCAAGAAATAAAAAGATATACTAACACATCAAAGAAAAAACAGTGAAATCCTTCAGGAGAATAAACAGTGTTAAGAAAGGAAGCCTCAGCTAAACAGTCCTTTTCTTAAGTAAAGTTTTTTTTCCCCCATTTCTATAGCTAAAATTTGAGGCAGAAATATCTGTGGTAAATATACATTAAGAATGAAGCTCAACAATCATTTTGGCAATTATATCAGTATTCATTGTATCTATATTCAATAACGATTATATCTGTATTCAAAAATAACTATCTCGTGTTATAAATCACTCTAATTTCTTTAAACAATTCTTTGTCTGCAGCCTATTTATAAAGGTGTTAAATACTCAATAATCCAAAAGTGAGCTGCTTTGATTATAACCTTGCTATGTTCTGCTTCTTGAGTTCATGATAGGTCTTAGAATTAGCTGTTTGTGTGAATTCATTAAGATACTGGTAAGAAGCCAGTAAGCTCCTTTGTAGAACAAGGTAGCTGAAACAGCTTGAGACTTCCTTAAAACTCTGGCAACAGTTACTATTCAGCCTGATGGCATATGCACAGGACATCTGGGAATAGGATTTTCACTGAGTATTATTATATGACCATTTTTCTATTAATGAGAAAGTAGTATAAGAACTAGGGAAGCAGAAGAAAAAAAACTACAAATAAGTCTGGTACACAGCCAAATCGACTCTGGAAGCTCTGTCCTTAAAACAAGCTAAGAAGAAAAGCTTCTGGGCTGAACACTGCAGAGCTGGAGACATCATCTTTGTTGCAGTTTCTGGCTGAGGGAAAAGAGCTCTGGATGTTCTTTGTGACTAAATAGGATTGTGTAAAAAAAAAAACAAAATTACTTAAAGCTTTTTTTTTTTCTTCCTACCTCAAACAGACTCCAAGAGCATGAAGTTGGTTAACTCCTTTGAAGAAAAAGGTGCAATGTAAATGTTGCACATGGAATTCAGTTTACCAGGGAAGAAGGTGGGAACTGGTCCTCTCAATGATCCACGATGGACCAAACAGTCTAGGTACTTTCATAGCTCATTGATGTCTCAGAAAATGAAAAATCTGATTTAAAACAAGGCTGAACACATAAAAATGAATTAAAGTGGTGTCTGTAAGGTTTCTAGAAAACAGCTGAGGGACATCTTGCTTTTGGAGATCAATCATCTGTTAAAGTAACAACCAGACCATCTAGACAGATTATGAAGTCCATTTGTCTCGCAGTGGTAAGACAAATTGGTATGAAGTGACTAGCAATGCAGTTATTACTGACAAAAATATTTTTAATGGCAAAATCATAGAAAAGTTAAAGGAAACTTGCAATTTCATAACAGAAAAGAACCTCATATTAAGAAATTCTTAATAGAAAAGAACCACATCAAGAACTCAAGCACCCAAGACAGGACTGGAAAGACTGCAGAGCGCTTATCTGGTAATATTTGGACTATTGATAGAAAAAAAGTTCAACCCCATTTCTAGCAACCAACAAATGGTGCTAAAGAACTTAGAACCTCTATCACTACTATGACTCAGTTATTCCAGTTTAATGTCTAGTCTTTTCACAAGGCTTCCTTCCAGCCATCTGTCAGAGATGGGTAAGGCATAGGTGAAACCTAAAAGGGAATATAAAGAAGAAACTCTAGTGAAACTGATAGAGGACCTTGGGAGATTTGCCTCATTGGCAAAATAGATTAATGGCTTCTAGAATAAACCAGAAATGACTTGGTTTATAGGTCCTGTGAAATCTGTCATGGAACATGCAGTGATAACCAGGAGAGGAAGCAGGGAAAGAAAGCTGTTTGCAATAGTCCCCAATACATCCTGATGTCTAAGATGTCCATGGGACAGAGGGTTCTTGCAGTTTAAGCACAGCCAGTAACTCAGAACCATGCAGCTGCTTGCTCAACTCCCCTCTGCTCTTCCCCCCCCCCCTCCCCCCCCAACTCCCAGAGGGATGAGGAGGGGAATCAAAAGAATGTAACTCCCATGGGCTGAGATAAGAACAGTCCAGTAACTAAGGTATAACACAAACCACTGCTGCTACCACCAATAATAACAATGATAAGGGAAATAACAAGGGAAGAGAATACAACCGCTCACCACCTGCCAACCGATACCCAGCCTGACCTGAGCAGCAATCTAGCACTTCCGGGTAGCTTCCCCCAGTTTATATACTGGGCATGATGTGCTGTGGTATGGAATACCCCTTTGGCTAGTTTGGGTCAGGTGTCCTGTCTCTGCTTCCTTCCAGCTTCCCCTTCTCCCTGGCAGAGCATGAGACTGAAAAGTCCTTTATCAGAGTAAACATTACTTAGCAACAACTAAAAACATCAGTGTGTTATCAGTGCTGTTCTCAGGCTACAGTTGAAAACACAGCACTGCCCCATCTACTAAGAAGAAGAAAAATGACTGCTACTGCTGAACCCAGGACAGTTCTCATCTGCTCCATGACATTCTTGAACAAATATGATCAGTTTGTCAAATAAGAAAAACAAAAATTAGTGAAAAAAAGGAGGAAAGTAGCTCAAGGGAATATATGTAATACCACACTGGCTCAGTTACAAAATCCATCAGCTCAGTGTCCTGTTTCTGAAAACTGCCAGAAGCAAATGCTTGAGGAAATATACTATCAACAAGCCATGTGCAGAATCACATTTTCTCTGGTTTATCTTCCCAGCTACTGACAACCAGCGGCCACTGAATGTCTCAAGTTGACGGTGCTAACAGATACACTAAGTACTGATCAATATTATTACAGGAATGTGACTAATCCCTTTTCTGCACCTACATTCTTTTGACTCATAGGGATAATTTAACAATATCCTGAGTAAAGATTTTTGAGGAAAATGCCCACAAAAACCAATGTAGACATCCAGAAGTCTGGTTACACTGCAGACCAAGCACCAAACATAAACCAAACAATAGTTGAAAGTCACTTTCCTGTTGCAAGAAAAAAAGGCAACACAACTTGGAGGCAGCAATCTGTGAGTGTTGTTTACCTCTGGACCTCTGTTTGTTTTTGCTTACTACCAAGTAATAATAATGTTAATACTACAATTACATATGGGAATAGCAAGTGTTTGCTGAAACTTAACAGTTATCAGATCAGACATGCTGAGACAGCCTGGGGGAATATCTGCTGCAAAAGGAGAAATGTTGTACCTATCATTGCCTGCTGAACATTTTAACTGTCAGAAAATGGTAAAGAAAGAAACACTGGAGCAAACCTGAAGTAGAAATCTTACTAAGTAATGAGATACAAGAAATTACAAGAAGGTGGCATATCCCATCAAATGGCCAAGCCCATTTTTAAGACACTTTCCAGTTTGAGACAGCACTGGCACTATGCAATAAAGACAAACTTAACTGGTCCAGCCAAAAACTGAAATTGGAAAAATAAAGAAAGAAATATTTCTATAAGGATCTACTCGAGCATTTAGCAAAGAAGGAAGAAACTTTTCAGGCCATTTGGTTATCTATAAAGTCTCTGAAATGTATGAAAGATGAATAATTTTGCATAAACCTAGCCTAGACTGTGAACATAAGCCACAAGTGAGAGTCTCCTCAATAAATGAAAACACTGACACTAGAACTGTCTTTGGCCAGACGCTGCTGCAGTATTGACTCTGCTCTTTGACAACAAAACTTTATTAATTTATTGATTTCTTGGTTAAGGAAAAAGAATACATGTATATATTATATACTGAAAATAACTGTAATTTAAAGTTTACAAAGTTTTGTCATTCTGAAAAAATCTGCCGTAAAACTGTAAAAAGCCACTGTCAGAATCTTAATTTCCAGTGGACTAAAGCACAACAGTAAGTGCAAATTTTTAAAACTGCATAGTTAAGACAGATTCTGTAGACCTCCATGGTGAAAGATGAAGTCAACTGAACTATATCTTTTAGCTAAGACCTAATTATCATCTCATAAATCTCACATTAACATATTAAATATAAACTTGCATGGGAACCAATGCTATTCTTTGAGCTGGCCATGAGCCAATTCCCTCCTGTGCAGTGTACAGGCAGGGTAGTACAGCTCCTGCGCAAGTTAGGAAATGCTGCTGAGACCCTGGGCCACATCAAAATCCTTCGCGTGGGACCAGTGGAAAATGTAGGTAGAGAAGCTGTAAGAGTTGTAGAGATTTCTAACGCTACGAGAGTTCATCTTCACGTTTTACATGTGCTTAGTAATACACAGTGTTCATTACAACTGTTTCATGAGTTATTCAGCAATGTTGTAAATTCCCAACTTCTGTCTTCCAAAAAAGTCTATATTGGATACTTTTAAGAAATACAAGGCACTGAAATTCCCAGTGCTATCAGGACAATAAGCAGTATCTCACCTACCAAATACAAAACACAATGAAAAGGTGAATTAAGAAATGCTGGGATCTTAAAATAAAATAGAGAAAGGTGCAGAATATTTGAAATCAAATAAAAGGAGAGATGAAAAAATAATCAAAACCAGGGCTGATGGAAATTTCTTACTTTTACCTTGGAGTGGACCCTGTTAGAATTGGAAGCCAGTGAGCATTTGCAATTCATATTTATTTCAGCAGGTAAGGTCCTGTTGGAAGCATTAAGCTCAGATGCTGCATGCTCTGTTGGCATAAATGAAACAGAATGCTTAAAACCATACACATATACTCCCAAACTTTAGCTGTATTTGGCCTATAATATGTGGTTAATATAGCAATGCTCTCAAGAGAGTTCTGGTGACTAAATACTACTTTGTAAAGGAGATCACGTTTCATTTATACTGTGCGCTCCTGACAAATTATGCATGTCTCTTACAAAATATGAAGGTCAGATTATTAGCATGGAAAATTTCTTCATTCAGAGTCAGAGAGAAGAGCTGTCTCAAGCTTTCTAATTCAATGTCTGTTCAAAGGTTTGGCTGCGTACTTCATAGGATATCTCAGATATCTTCAGACTGGTAATATGCACTGTTCAACTTTATTCATACAGTGCTTTCTAGAATGCAATATATTTGATTCTCATTTTGTTTGCTGTGAGAAGTTTCAGGTTAAGCATAGTTTCTCTGTTCTAGCACTATGAACATGTCTTTCTGTATTGCTTCTATAGATATATTATCTATGTACAATGATTTTAATGCCAACGTCAATTATGTGCAGGGTCACTGATTACTTGCACCTTTTTCTTCTCTTAAGAACCATACAATTTTGACCTACCAACAAACTTTCCACTCTTATTTCCACTGAATCGCTTCAGCAAGAGAAGAGAAAAACAATCTGGCTGAACGGGTTCTGTCAGCTCTTTAAAATATCATATCACTCTCAGAAGTGATTTATGTGGCACATCAGATGAACGGGAGCGTATATCAATTGTGTAATCTAGGATGCATGTGCATCATGTATTGTGACAAAAAAATTGGTGGAACAATAAAATGCCATAGGTGCAGTAACAAGAGACCAATATTTTTGTTAAGTGTTTTAAGGAATACCACAGATCAAAATATTTCATGTATTTTAAAATTTACTAAATTGAAAAAAAAAGTGAACATGTGGGAAAAAGATGTACAGGAAAACTTGCTCTCACTTAACTCTCTTGATGTTGTGACATATTTAGGTGTGACTTCCTTCATTTTACATGCTTTGCATTTTTCAGGATGGAGCAAGAAGGACTACCACTGCAAGAAACTGGCATTCTTTATCTATCAAAATCTGAAGCCAGACAAGGTACATACATTCAGCTAGATGACCTTAAGGTACTTTCCAACCCTAACTATTCTATGATTCTAAGTCATTCAAATAGCTAGTACCAGAATCTGGTATTCAATTTCTTTAGGTTCATGCCTTCTTAGGAAATGAAATAGTATGTATATATTTAAATGGGGATGTTTAATCTTACATAAATCATCAAATAACATAAATATAAAAGCATTCTCTCAAATAAATTAGCTACACACTAATCTGTGGGTTAATGGACATAGGTATTCCACAGAGACTAGCTACAGATCAACAGAGATAAAGCACTATCATCTCCTTACCGTAAATGATTCCTGTAATAAAAACATATCTCCATAACAAATTACTGTCCTTGCATTAGGCAGGAACACCTGACAAAGGATCTGTGGGAGACTTATGCCTGTGTGGAGTAACAGTGCAAGAGTGGGTATCCCACAGCATATAAAAACTATTCAATATTTACATTTATTCTTTGAACCTCTCTCTTCATGGTGTATGGATTCTCTGGCAGCCTACAGAATGTATACAGTGTATGCACATATAATGATACAGATTGTTGCATTTAATGAAGTGCTCCAAAACTCCACTCTTGCATAACTTTAACAAAGGGGCAACCTCCCTCGTATACACAAATCTACACTGCAAAACCAATAATTATTTATTTATTGCAATTTATACAAGGCAACAGGTACTTTCTCTCTACAGCTACCTAAAATGAGAATGAAGCGAGAAGGTGGCTGGTCTCTTTTCCCAAGTAACAAGTGTTAGGACAAGAGGTAACGACCTCCATCTGCACCAGGGAAGGATTATGCTGGATAGCAGGAAAAATTATTCACCAAAAGAGTGGTCAGGCATTGGAACACGCTTCCCAGGGAAGTGGTGGAGTCATCATCCCTGGAAGTGTTCAAAAGTCATGTAGATGAGGCAGTTAGTGACATGGTTTAGTGGTGCACTTGGTAGTCAAGGAGTAATGGTTGGACTCGATGATCTTCAAGGTCTTTCCCAACCTAAAAACTTATAGCTATGATTCCATGATTATTTGAGTGGAATTTGTTTCAATCTTATATATAAATTTCCATAAAATAAAAATAAAAAAAAACAAACTCTGACTTCGGATATTATGTAAGATCTCATAAAGATCTTTCATGATCAAAGGCAAAATAAATAAAAGGGGACAAAATTACATCAGACGATGTCTTCTCACTTATCTTTCCATTTTTCGTAATGCTTTAAAAATCCTGTTCTAGACTTCCTACAGTTATCCATAGGAATACACAAATAGCTAAAAGGTAAGAAATTGTCTGTGACCTCAGTTCCTTCCTAGCTCATGCTTTGACACAGAGCTTTTATTTTTATCTAGTTTCCTTAGCACTGATGACTCAGTTCCTACACTATCATTACCATCAGTGTGGTTGACACATAAACTGGGGTTGGTACTCAGGCTGGGGTTGCTACTCAAGCTGAGGCTGATACACTCCAGCAGTAGCTCAAAAGAGCAAAGGAGCACACACTCCTGGCACAAAGGAACATCAAACCTCTCAGAATTGGAGAAGCACTTGCAAGGTCTCAGTCTTTGGCCTCTCTGTCCCAGTATTTAAAATATCTGAGACTGATAGGTTTCTAAAGTGGTGTGTGGAAGAAGAAAGAAGTTAACTAGTCATTGAAGCTCACAAATTTGATGCTACAGAACGCAGATATTTACAGGATGACTTTACACTTGTTGCTATAGTTTGACTATTGTTTCATTTTCAGAATTAATTTTCTTCTGTATCTTGATTACATCTCTGTGTATTCCCTTAACCTCACTGTGTAATTTGGAACATTATAATTTCCTTTGAACTGACTTCTCCCAACTGTTTAATGTCATTAGCAAACTTGATCATCTCATTGCATTGTTCTCCTCAGAAACAAAATGCAGAAGAGAAAACTACCTTGTCTGAAGACACTCCTTTAGTCATTATCTTGCCTCAGAAGACCCATCTGCTATCAATATCTTTATTCACTGAAGTCCCTCCCAGTTCTACTCTTGATACATTCACCAATTAGTGTTTTGTAGGATACTTTATCAGAGCTTTCCATCAGGCAAGTACATTTACATAAATGTTACTGCCTGGAAAGCGCACTCTCTATTGTCTAGCTCATATACCTTTTTCACGATCTTTAAGGGCCCTTTCAACCTAAACTATTCTATGATTCTATGATTGCATGTTATGTGCTGTTTTCTATCTTCTTAATAAGAGTCCCATGGAATCCACTCAGTAGTTACATGCTTAAAAAAGATAGGCTTCTGCTTGACTGAAAAAGAAGGAAGAATGTGTAATTGCTGAAATTATGGTCCCAGTGCTCTAGTTTGGGATAAAATACACAACAACATTATAATGAGAAAATTTAAATTAACTATTGAGTTCAGCACTAATTCTGTAAATAACACCGTAATTGCAGGAAATACAGAAAAGTGAGCAAGGCATATGTCTGATGTCTGACACGTGTCTAAGAGCTTCCCTAATGGCAGTCAGGAGGACAAAACAACCAGTGACAGCTGTGCAGCTGGTCAGGTGGAACTGGACATACCCACACAGCATGAGACCACCTCAGCTGCTTCTAAACCACATTTCCCAAGGTCTCCTGTTAAGGAGATTACATGTCTGTGTGCAAATGAGTCTGCCCTCAACATGAGAACAGAGAGACCCTTGAAGGTACACGGGGAGGATCCTGCTCTTTTGACTCCCCTTTCCTTCACACACTTGCAGAGCAACTCTGCAGGCAAAACAATGCGAAATGATCATTGCTACTCCTTCCTCATGTAAGCTGAACTAAACGATTCCCTAGGTTTGTTTTTATGTTTGAATGTAACTTACTCCATAATATAAAGCAGTGTCACCATTTAAAATCATTGATCAGATGGCTTCACACATTTAAAATTTTTCATTAATCTATTTAAAAGAAAGTTTGACCAACATGAAGTGTTTTAACAGGTGTTTTTTTCTATGTTATATTTTAATAAGCTAGAAACCACTGTATTTTCTTTAGTAGGATTTCTAACAGCAGAGATTTTAAGTGCCAAACACTATGTTTATAATGAAAATGCTTCTACACATTAAACTGTTGCATTGCTAGTTGTGCTGATAAAAGTAGCTTCATATATCCTGTGAATTTGCCTTGATTGTTCACGTCAGTTAGTCTTGTAAAAACAAGGATGGGCACAGCATGCTCTCCTGGTCTCTAAATGGCAACATGAATCGTGGTCATTAGAGCATTCATGATCTGTGTACGAAATAAGGTATCAGTGTTAGCACAAACTGAAGGATCCTCTGGGACACAGATAATTGCTCCTACTGGTATGGTATCAAATGCTGTCTTTGCTTCATGGGTTTATACGTTTCAAAGATGAGACATCTTTTCACTTTGAGGTTTAGGAATGATATATGGTAAAGTATACTCTATTTTCTTTCCAGCAACGAGACTTACTGCTAAGTCAAAGATAAAATAAGGATGACACCAAAAAGAAAAAGAAACAAACCCAAACAGAAATCTAGTAGTTGGAATAAGGCATAGATCTGACAACACTTAAAAGGAAATACACATCAAATTGTCAAATTGATCAATATGTCTTATTTATTCATGAAATAACATCTGCATGTTGAACCAATAACACTATATGTAAGTTTAAATGAGGCAACTGTGACTGTATCATGTTAATTATACCTCCGTCACCAAATCTCTTGAGCATACTAAAAAAAGAAACTAAAAAATGCCTGAGTCAGACAAAAATGTAAATTCTCTAGAACTGATTCATTTACTTTTGGCAGAACCAGCTTTCCCCAGCTATTTTCAAATTCAGAATTGGTAAGGCATTTGGCCAATGGCAGATCCAACTCGGTGGCTAACAGTGACCATATCTGATGCCCACAGAAGAGTAAGAATAAGATGTGTATGTGACACTTCCCCCTTAGCAGTCTTTCAGACTCTAAATATATTCATGTCGGTGATTTTTCTAAGGGAACTGTATTTGTTATATATTTAATAACTCTAAATGGATTTTTCATCCCTACTTATCCAGTTTGCCCTCATACCCATGTAAACTCACGCATTTACATTCTTTGGTGAAGAATTTCATAGGCTTCTTATCCAACATGTTGAAGAAATACCTTCTTCCACTGGTTGTTCTGAAATCTGCAACCCAGCAGTTTTGTCTGATGACCTCGACTTTTGTTACAGAGGAGATACTGAGCAATTGTCCCTATCCATATTATTTATGCTTTTATTAAACCCCCCAAATATTCCAAACTTGTGGCCCTTCACTAATTTTTCTCCAGTTCTACAAAGTATTTTATTTATATCATGGACATTTTTAATAAAGTTAGCCAATAAATTTTAAGGATAAACTTAGACATTTATTATCAAAACAGACAGGAAGAATCCATCTTTCATTCCCTATCTAGTCTCATTGATATCCAGTTTGTGGGTGATGGAAACAGAAATCCCACTTGCCTGACATGAAATTATGTCTTCCCGGGAAAAATCTTGGTTAGGATGTTCCACTTCAAGAAATTAAATATATATTTTAACAAAGCATTACATAATTCAATAAAAATATAATTACTCTAGAACTCAGTGTCATCCCCCGGAAATGTACACCTAGACTCCATTTATTCACTAAAGGCTATCTCAGTAATTTAATGAGAAATCAGTGTCAAAAGAGGCTGAGAACTGCCGACCCAAAGCATCTTGTAGCACGATGATCTATCAAACTGTGTGAAGTGAGTCAGGAGGAAGTTCACATTGACCCAAGCAGCCAGAGTTTGAAACAATAACTTTTTTTTCTGATGAAATGATTCAAGCACAGACATTTTAGTTAAAGCAAGAGTCCCTCCTCCAAAATATTGTGCATTTCAGGATAATACAGCATGAAGTTTTGATTAGAATTCACCATCACTTTCATATTGTTCATAAAGCATTAAAATTTCAATTAAAAAGTCACCAAACCATTCACAGAGTTCTACTCTGTTAGAACACTGTTGTTTTCCAGGAAAAAAAAGTAGTTTTCTTAAATTACAATAATTCCAGTAGCTTTATTCCCCACAATGCTTTAGAGCTTTACAAAACTCAGTAACATGAAGGATTTCTCTTCTCACACTGGAATACAATGTTTTCACACAACGTATTTTACAAGGCAGCAGCCAAGTGTAGTATGCAAACAAACACACTCCCACAATCTCTAGACCTGAACAATGCATTAAATCTGAAATTCAGAACAGAAGGAGTAAAATGTCAAAGTTGAGTTTTGAATAATGTGTGACAAAGAATTGATGGATGAAGTGAGAGGGAAATGCAACAATTACTTAGTGATGAGTCAAGTGAAGTAAGAAAATTAAGAAGTATCACTGGTAGAGATGTGAAAAGATGGGTTTGCATCAAGGCAAAAATACAGTGTGAGGTCTCCCATTGTACGGGCCTGGTTTTCAATTTTTCGCTTTTCCTCTAATTAACAGCAAACTGACAAGTGCATCTTTATAAGGTGGAAGACACGTATATCACTTTTAAACTGTAGGTTTTCTGTTTCTGGTTATTTACCTGTATCTACCCTACATGTCAAAGCTTCCTGCCTGCAAATTAATTCTGAAAGTCTCAGAGCTTAGCAGGTGTTCCATGTTTATCTGAGAAAGGTATTCCACCATCTCTGCAATCAATGCTTCCTTATGTCATGATTGGTAAATGCTTGAGGACAACTCCCTAACTATTTAATTTCCTTCTTTACTCTTCTGAAGGGAGGAGCATCCTTGCACTAATTTTGTAAGCATGAAGGAAGAACAACAGTCAATGGCCATCTTTTAATTTCTGCTCTTCCAAAACCATTTTCAAAATTTAAATTTACATGCAAATTAAAAATTTACATTAAATCAAATACGTTTCTAATGGCTCGTTTTACCGCTAGTAGTTTCCAGGGATCTACAGGGAAATTCCCACAGCTCACATTTAGAGAGTCCCTGTCCTGAAATGTTTCAAATTTCAATCCACAAAACAGGCAAGGATTAAAAACATGCATTATGTATCTTGTCGGGGGGGGATGGGGGTGGGGTGTGCTGGTGGTGAATGGCATTGAAAATTTAAGTTTTATAATAAACCATAATATTAAAAAAAAATAGCAATTTGGATGAGAAAAGCAGGAAAACTGCCACAGTTCAGGTTCACCTCTGGGCACGGGTGCACTGCCTGCAACCCTACCAGAGTTCATGGGAATCTATGAAGTACTATAATAAGGTACTATTAATTGTGTTGATGTCTGGTTACCCAGAAATAATTTCACGTTACTTTCTACAGGCAGCTTTATAACTATAGAGTATTACAGAGAAATTATTTGTATTATGTTATCATTAAGAAGAAAATATGAGGCTTATGAATCAGCTTCTATTCGTTTTGGAAGCTTTAAGGGAAGCCAAATACAAATCACAGAAGTCTCAGGTTTTCCCTAAGCCAAGTTTTCAACAGGTAACACCCAGTTGCTTGTGCAGTTCTTTCAGATCCTCGAAAGAAGCTTTGAAATATACTGCTGTTGTTATGGCAAAGGTCACCAGATGGCACTGTTAAACATTTAAAGATTTAACTGATAAAGATTTTTTTAGATGAGCGAGGTTTTAGTCTTAACAGAAAATCCTCTTGTGTTGATTTTTGTATAGTGAATCTTTGAGGAAGGTCTCTGAAAATTAATTCGGAAGTTTGCTGTCCATTTTGATTTCCCTAACTAGAATCAGTAATGGAGAAGGGGAGTTCTCCTGAGATCTCTGGTTTAAGTTCTCCAATGGGAGGCAATTGCCCATGTGAGCTGCTTCTGGTTTCTTTGTTTTGAAGACCAACATAGGTAGTGTAAACTAAACTTGTTACATAAAGAGCATAAAGTTCTGATTATGTAGCACTATTTTTGTTCATTTGGAAGCAATCCACAAAATTTTGATATTCAGTACCACTTGTCAAGGAGAAGAAAATTATTATTTACATTGGAAAGGAGAGGTGGGGAGGGTCCTCCCATCCCTTAATAAAGAATTCCTTCTATTTCTCTCCACAGATCCCATACTTTTTCCTAGAATGTTCGGGAAATCTTCTGTAATAACAGGAGAACATACTTTGACAGAAACTTCTCAGCAATGCTTTATATTAATTGATACTTTTTAGTCAAGGAAAAAAAAAACAACATACTGATAATCTCTCAGTATTAGTCTGTTCTCAAGGAAAACACGCAATATACCAAACAATGAAGATTTCTTCTTCCCAAAGATCTGTGGAGTTCCATAAATTTGTTAACTTGAAATCTTTATTTTCAAGCACTGGAAGATATATGGATCATCGCTTTTTCACAGGATATATATATATCGTATTTGTCTACTTAGATCTAATAGTAGTGGAAGGAGTGGGAATGTGCACAAACTGGCTCATAAAATGATAAACAGCATAGTCATGTTTGACATGAATTTTATCACCTGGTTTGATGCTGAAGAAATTTATGAAGACAAGTTGTCTAACTGGACCTGAAACGATACATAAAATCTCACTAGCTGGTCACTCAGGCAGGGAAAGCTCTGAGGAATTTTGGACCATGCTTTTATACTTAGTGAATTTCCTTGTCACTTAACATGTTAGTATAAATAATACTGTGTTTTTAAAACTTCATCCTCAAGAGTATAAAATCATCGGCATGTATAAACTGTTGTAATAATGTATGACAGCATAGTTTGGGCAAGTCAGCAAAACTGTATTTAGAATTAACCCAGTGATTAATTTCATTGGCACCAATTGAAAAGAAAGTCAGCAAATACACTACTTTTAGTCTTTTAGTGCCATGATAATAGAACGGACCTATAAGCACATGTTTTAGGTGCTCTGAAATTTCATTTTATTTCACAGTGAAGAGACTTCCCAATAAGTCATTTATTTAAACTCTTTTGGTTTTCCTCCTTATCTATAAAATGGAAATAAAAATTCTGTCTGTTTGTGGGTTTTTGTCTTTTTTTTTTGCTTTTGTCTTTTTTTTTTTTTTGTTGTTGTTGTTTTAGTTTTCTTTTGAAACATGATTAATTCTGGCATTTGGCCATGTTAGGGAATTGCTATTTTCCTCGTTTGTGGGGAGGAAAACCTGAGAGTCTTGAAACCACTCTAATATAAAGCAAAACCTTTCGGAAATCTAAGTACCATCAGAATACCAACATGACCTTTTGCACTGTCAATGTATCTAGACCGCACAATTAGTAAATAAATAACATTATCCTAATCACTTCTCTATTCTGGAACTTGCTGTCTCCTTTTATATTAAATGCAGATGTGCTTTATGAAAAAATGTATTTTTCCTTCATCATAAACTTAAATTTGCTATGATAACTGGAAGCCTATAGAGAATTTAAAGAAAAATGACAAATTCAATCAACTGAATATTACAGTACATTTGACCATACAATAAAACTCCAGAAATCAATTCAAAAGGAGAACATATAAGTCCTGTTCTTTCAACTAAAATTCCAGGTATTTTATACTTATTTTTTTTTTACCCAATATTTAGACATTTATTTTCCAAGTACGTAAAGCTACCGTTCATGCAGTAGAACAGATGGAAAAAGCTCTGTATCTCCCTTTGCATGAACCAGGAGAGAAATACGTATGTTTGGTTGCATTTTATTAGAACTTATCTAAGCAAGACTTGCTTGGTTATGTTCAGAAGCCAGCTCTAACAACTACAATTCAAATAATTTCACTGAAATCAATTGAATTACACTGATTCAAAGTTCCAAAAATATGAATGTAAATTCTGATAAAATTTCAGGATTATTGAGACTGTTACAGATAAAGTTTTTATCCCACTGATTCTTCCTGTGTATGGTTTTTCTTAATCAATGCATGAATAACTATAAAACCTAAGGAAATAAAAGAAGGAAGACACAACGCTATTTTAATCTACTGATTCAGAGGAGATGTCTGTATTATTTTCCTATGCATCTTTAATCAGTAAAATGACATTAAAATAACTACAATGCACAGACTTTTGGCTGGGGAATACTCATAATAAGTGCAACACCTGTTAAAGCTGTGGAAATTAACTAAGTTTAGTTTATATACTGGTAAATAGCATTCATGGAAGCAGGGGAAAGACAACCCTCCCCGCAGTCTAAACACCGAGAATCTAAAATAAAAATCGTACAGGATTTTTTCTTTTGTTTTGCTCTTCTTCAGTCAATTTCCTTCATGTGTGGCATTTATTTATTACACACAAACAGGAATGAAAATAGAATTTAAATGGAGATTTCATCTCCATTTGGAGTAGGCACCTCAGCCTTTGTTCTACAACCAAAGTGTATAAACTCAATCTGATTTTTTAACATTAACATCCGCATCAAATACATATTTGCTGCCTCCTGTAAATGTATTTACTGCTATTGATGGCTCTTATCAGTTCTCAGTCTCAGAAACTGATTATTATGGACGAGAAATTCTGGAACATGAAAGCAAGCAGATCAAAACAAAACTCTAAATACATTAATAGGAAAAGAGAGGACAAACTGGTACTGGAATGCAAGGAAAAAGGTAAATCTTGAGAAAAAAATATGTTTTAAATGCTTTCTTACATAATTAATCTGATTTGGAATATCAGTAGAAAGAGTCTCCCAAGTGGTGGTTATTAACAATTCATCATCACACATACCTTTACACACACACACCTGTACACACACACATACACACATATAAGATCACTAAAAAAATATCTTCTACTTTTAAAATTCTGTGCCAAATTTGAAAGTGTAACTCAAGCCAGTGGAAAAGTAAGCACCATATCTGCCCCCTTACTGCCAACTCAAGAGAGTGCAGTTTAGCAATAATTTAGCAGCTTTTTTTGACTGAATATTTTAGTAGGACATAACACATCCCCGGTAGACAGTCGCAGCCTTTTCTTCAAGTCCATTGGATCTACCCAACAGAATGACTGACAGTTATTTGAGCAAACCTAGGATTCAAGAAACTACAGAAAATGGGTGTTCACATAAGCTAGCAGATATCCCACTGATTGTGATAGTCTTGAGGCTTGACTACTGAGAAGAAATTTAGCTGTATGCATCTATGTGCTTTTGGTTATATTAATTACAACAAACTAACAGGAAGTGTCCTCTTGTAGTGTATGACATGAGATGTGTATGACATGTATGTCACATGTATGACAAGAACAGAAGAAACGCAATGTTGCCAGGAACTAGTTTGATATTTATCTGTCTACATCCCCATAACTCACTCAACTCAGAAAAGCCATTTGCAAACAGACCACTGAATAGCACCTGGAGGAAAGACAGCAAATACAATTCTCAATGCCACCTTTACATCTTCATTCAGTAAGTCTCATGTACAACTGAATGAAGCAGAGCAGACAAAGGTAAAAGACTTAGAAATTGCCTTGAAGTGAAAGGGCAGTTTATAGATAGAATTATGCTGGTTTTAGTGGTAGCTATTGAGAGACTACTGGGAATGAACTAAGAAGAACAAAAAATCTAAAGATGATTAAATTGAGAGCGAGGTATATAAATTAACCTTCAGTGCATTACAGCATGGAATATTCTGAGCTGTGAAAAATTAGAGCTCAGTAAGAGAGAGACAAGACAACTTGAAATGTGGTAAGAGGAAAGGATGATCCACTCAAAAAAGAGGAGAAAGGAAACAAAACAGGTTTGCAGAAATTTTCGTTGGGACAATCTCTAGAAAACATGACAATTCATGCAATTGCAGTGCTAGCCTGAACACAGTGCAAGGGACATACAATGGACATTTGCTTGTGATTTCAGTACACAAATCTGCTTTGTAAACAAATGGAAAACTTAAGCCGTAACATATTACAAGTTATTTTTCCCCTTGAAGAAACATTATTTGCTATGGGCCACAAGGATGATCAGGGGGCTGGAGCACCTCCTGTATGAAGACAGGCTGAGAAAGCTGGGGCTGTTCAGCCTGGAGAAGAGAAGGCTTCCAGTATTTGAAGAGGGCCTATAAGGATGCTGGGGAGGAACCATTCGTTAGGGTCGTTAGGGACTGTAGTGATAGGACAAAGGGTAACAGGTTCAAACTTAAACAGAGGAAGTTTAGATTGGAAATAAGGAAGAAGTTCTTCACTGTGATGATGGTGAGGCACTGGAATGGGTTACCCAAGGAACTTATGAATACTACATGCCTGGTGGTGTTCAAGGCCAGGTTGGACAAAGCCTTGGGTGACATTGCCTAGTGTGAGGTGTCTCTGCCAATGGCAGGGGGGTTGGAACTTGATTATCTTAAGGTCCTTTCCAACCCTAAGTATTCTATGATTCTATTATTCTATACACCCGGAATCATGTCCAGTTTGAGATTAGAGATCATGGACTCGAAAAGAAAAACAAAAAAGCAAAACAAAACAGAACAAAACACAAAACAAAACAATGAACCCAGAATATATATGCTAGTAACAGAACTGTTCTCTCTTCAAGAAGACAGGTATACCCCAGTGAGTGCTCTTGACAGTATACTTTATCCCGTGCCCTTGCTTCCATGAGTTTCCTTTAGCATGAGCAGCAAGTTGGAATTCTTCACATGTAGGAGGAATATCAGCAGTGAAACCACTTCTGTTTTCCTTCTGAAGTTCCAGCATTATAGAAAAAAATCTGTTAGAATTCTTAACAGT
Source organism: Pezoporus flaviventris (assembly GCF_033815535.1). Lineage (NCBI taxonomy): Eukaryota > Metazoa > Chordata > Aves > Psittaciformes > Psittacidae > Pezoporus > Pezoporus flaviventris. Next base: position 12,126,279 of record NW_026892549.1, read on the forward strand.
TCTTTGTAGCAGAAAAGACCCTGCAGCTTGTCCTTTAAGAAAGTACATCTGATCTAAGTGTTGGGGTGGACACAAGAAAAATGGAATATCATTAAAATAGTTTCTAATTTTGTGCAGTATGAAATATTAGAGCAGCACATTATCCATTTGTTCTTACCTTCATGTTAGAGGGATCACTCTCAAGGTTAACACTCCTGCACAGGACAGACAATGGCCTACTTCCCGTTTCACCGTGCTGTGTGTAGACTGCACAATTATTTTGCTCATTCAGGGGCAAGGAGGGGTTGCTCAGTGTGAAATACTGAATTGTGAATCCTTTTCTTGAAAGCAGACAGTAAGGAAGACTGACAAAATCAACATCAAGATTCTCAGTTGTTTAACTGCTTTTCCTATGGCACATGCCTTTGGGAAAATGAAATGTGCTTATGGGTTGTCATGTCACCTTAAATTTTGGTGACTCAAGCATCATAAATGACTTCCCTGAAGTACATAAAAAAACAGCAGGGACATAGAAGTAGCTAGTGAATACCTCTGGATATTCAGCACAATTTAGACTCCATGAAATACAGATTTTTTCAGTACAACTTATCCACAGCGATAACATGCTGATACTTACAACAATACATTTGATTATTTCTGAGTATTGTGTTAAAAAAGGAATAAAAAAAATCAGGAAACCTGACAGCAGAGTGGATGGTGGCTGCTTTTCATGCCTTGGCTGCTCTCCACTACCTTCATTACTCAGCTCAACGGGATGCAAGATCAAGAAAGTCTGCTTCCACCTCTAGGCCAGGGCGTCATAACTCTAGCAGGGTGCAGTGCTCTTAGGGAAACATATGAATTATAATAATAAATTACAACCCCCTTTTCCACATAATAGCATTATTCTTCCAGAAGTCAATACCAAGGAAGAGGTAGAGAACACAGAAGAAGGGACAAAACCAGGGACAGTGCAGTAATGAATAACAATTTTGTTTAAAAACTGTGTAAAACCAGCCTACTTTCATTTATTGTCTTCTTAACATGCACAGTTGGACTTCTCTCATATTCGTGCATTTTTGCCAATATCAACTTATTTCCACTGAAACAGTACATACCTTTGTTTTACTGCTTCTAATGTGTAATATATTTTGGCGAGAATAATCCTGTGCATTAGGCTAAGTCAGAGAACAAATAAAGCCAACATAATAAAAGTAATTTATTTTCTATTTGATTTCCATGCAGAAGATTGAAATGTGTTTGGGGGAAAAAGCATGAGGACTGAACAGATGCTGTTGTGAAGAAACTGTTGAAGGAAAAGATGCAGCAACCTCAGAGACCTGCATGCTGAGCCTTTCCACTCCTATACATGCCAAGGGCTGCCGGGAGAACAGCAGCTTCCAAGCCACACAAATCCTAGGGCTGGGTGCAAGTGCAATATGCCCTCCCGAAATAAAAAATATAAGTAGGACACTAGGATTTCATAACTGTTTCTTACAATCATTTCATACCATACCTCCTTGGTGTGGAAGGTTATGCTTTTATTCCTCAATTTTGTTTCAAAGTCTCAAGCATTTCTATTAACATAAAAGCAAATATTCAGTTCCATGCTGGATAGTAATAATCCTCCATGCAAAAGAATCATGAAGTAATTGTAAGCTACCTAACAGTCATCCTCAAACTGAAAGGCATCCCTGTCTGGGATGGAAGGCAGGGAATTTATTACAGCAGCCTTAGTCCTAATAACAATAACTCAAGTTAAAAGAAAATGCAGCATTTATTGAAAGTTAAGCCTGTATTAAACTCACAGAACAAATACAGTCAAAATAATGAATGCAGGACACCTGGACTTTGGAATAAAATACTAGAGGAAGCAACGGCTTTCCTAACTGGATACCTGAAAGTCTGATTCTCTTTCTGACATATCCAGAGTATGTGCGAAGGAGGAGGAGAGGTGACAGGCCCATCACTTGTTTATTCCTGAGACTCTGGCATGACCATTCTTCTCCGGTTTTACTCACCAACCCAGTGAACTGCATTTTCACCATTAGCTCACAGCCATTTAGGAATACACGCATTTTTGGTGCCCTTCCTACAACCAAGGATATTGATGCAAGTTACACATAGGTTAAAACTGGATTCAAGCCAAATTGTGCTCCATGCTACACAAAACACTCTATTTATTAATTTATTTTAGAAAAAATGTTTAAAATGGACTGAATCTGACTTGAGCTTCCACTGTATGAATTGGTAAATGGTTCCTAGACCAAGTACTTAAGGATCTGCACTGGTTTATCAACATTCATACTTCTGTCATAACATGAAGGAAATAAAGCACAAGCAAGCTCTGAAAAAAAAAAAAAGATGAAAGAAGAGCTATTAAAAGCAAACATTCTTCATCCATTGTGCTGTTAATTTTCTCTTTAGCAGATCACATTCCCAATCCACCCTGAGCCAGGCAATAGTGTCAGTGGTGGTGTATTTTGCAGATCTCTCAACACTAGCATATATAAAACTATACCTGTATTAGACACAGCTGCTTGAAATCTCCAGGCAGCCATCAGATTTGCTTTTGCCTGGGAGGATATCCCCTCAATTGACACACAGATGGACAAGGCAGTTAACTAGCAACAATAATAATCATCCTCCATGACAGGCTTACAGCTGAATCCAAATCTAAGGTGAGGAGCTGCAGGAGATTTTAAGGCATGGAGTCCATGCCCTGATCATTACTGAGAACTCTAGCACACAATGTAAGAAAGGCACAGCTCTCTGTTTCAGTTGGGGATGGACTCTTCTGTTTAAGCCTTTAAACCTAGACAGAGCTATTAGAACCATTTATTAACACACCTGCTGCAGTCGAGGATGCAAACCAAAGAGAAGCCACTGTTTCAAACAGCTATTAACCTTGGTGAGCAGGTGGATTCTGTAATCATAAAAATATGTTATCTTGGAAGCTTTTGGGGCAGGGATGGACAGTGTCTCTCATCTCCTAGTCTGTCATCAGATTCCAATTTAAAAAATATAAAATCCTTCAGAAGTTAAGGGTTTGGGTTTTGGTTTTTTTTTTTCCCCATTATTTTACACAGTCCCATTATCCCTACAAAACATTCATTACCCAAATGTTAGATCCATTATCTTATTAGTTATCATTATCATAATATTACTTATGGGAAGAAAGATTGATTAATTTGTCCTGGGTTTAGATACACATGCTAATATATGAATGCTTAGTAAATTTAATTCACAACCTAAGATGAAGTCCTCTGAGGCAGGCTTTGAAGTACTTCTGGCTCAACACTGGTGTAAAATATGAACTGTGGGTGAAAATTATATCAATGCACCAGAGTAACATTGAACTCCAGGGAAGATTAGAATTCAAACATTTTGGAGTACACCAAATTCTTGTTTTCAAAATGTTACATCAGCCTTTCCCTACATACTGGAAACGAGGGCATCAAAATGTCCCACTCCCTCATGAATAACTACTCTCTTATGTTAAGGTTTTTAATGCATGGAATACTGTAAAATAAAAGTAATCTTCTATTTTCAATCTATAGCACCAAACTAGAAATGAAAGGGTGTTGCAGAAATTTTGCAGTTAAACAAAAGCCAATTCATTTTGCTGTAAATAACTTCCAAAGCAGTAAGTGAAATATAATATATATATACATCTGTACAACATACCTGGATTATTAGTTTTAAAACCATTCAAAATATGATTTTAACAGTCCCAAACTGCAGTTTATGGGAATTTCTGATGGAACAGCAGACAACAGATCTGGTCTTGTGGAAGGTGTCCGTATTCATGGCAGGGGAGTTGGAACTAGATTATCTTTAAGGTTGCTTGCAACCAAGACAATTCTATGATTCGATGATTCTAGAGATGTCTAGTTCACCATGCTCCTTGACTAACCAGGTAGGCTCCAGGCTGGACCATTTAATTGTGTTTGGTCCTTTGCCAGCAGTCATGGCTGCAACCGCATCAGAAAAGCAGCTGTACCTAACTAAGATTTATGCTTCATGCAGTTCCACTGCAAATCAAAAGTTTGGATTGTTTCTTATTTCATCCAGATGGTTTCAGCCAACCTTACATTGCAACTGTGTGAGCAAAGGACAAACAAGGTCAGAGAATAATGAAATTATAATTCAGTGACAAAATAATAAGCAACAAATGAATGCATTAGCAAATCAAGCCCAACAATGAAACATTAGTCGAACAACAACAAAGTGATTAATAGATTTATGTACTCCTGTCAATGATTAAAATACTTAACTCTTGTACTTAGGAACTTCATCATTTTCTCCCCTGAATAACACCAGCAATTACCAGCCATGTGGTAATTACTGCCTTCTTTAAGTCACCAGTGCAGATTTAATGTGCTCAAAGTAAAGCTATCACTGCTTTAAGTCATGCAAAATGATTGCCACCTTTTTTGGCAGCTACCAATAAAAAATGGCTTTGTGGTGATATTAAAAAATGAAGATCACTTTCTTTTACTTACTGACATCTCCTTTTTGAAGTTAACTTTATGACTAAAAAGACAACAGCCACTGTTTGTCACTGTTGAAAGACAGATGGATTAAAAGGAGCACATATCACCACTGCAAATGGGCTATGCAACTTCATCAATATAAATCCACAAAGCATTTGTCTGTACCAGGGACACATATTCTGAGATTTTCATTCCAAGAAGAGATTATGGGAACTTTAGAGGCAAATAGCCATTGATTCTTATTATACAAACTGTTAAAAGAAGGAGAAAAAGCAAACATTTAAACTAAACCTCATAGCAGCCTTCCAGTATCTGAAGGGGGCTTATAGGGATGCTGGGGAAGAACTCTTCATTAGGGACAGGCTGTGGTCGTCGTGGGGGATTTTAACTTCCCTGATGTTTGCTGGAAGGACCACTCAGCAACCCAGCCACACTCCAGGAGGCTCCTCCAGTGTATGGATGATAACTTCCTCATGCAAATGGTGGATGAGCCGACCAGGAGAGGAGCGCTGCTGGATCTCATCCTCACTAACAAGGAGGGTCTGGTCAAAGCAGTAAGGGTTGAGGGCTGCCTTGGTTGCAGCGACCACGAGATGGTGGAATTCAGGATCTTGTGTGGTAGGACCAGTAGAATAGCAAGTAGAATTGCAACCCTAGACTTTAGCAGGCAAACTTTGGCCTTTTCAAGCAATTGCTAAGGGAAATCCCATGGGCAAGGCTGCTTGAAGATAAAGGGGCCCAAGATAGTTGGTTGGCATTCAAGGATTGCTTTTTCCGAGCTCAAGATAGAGCATCCCAACACGTAGGAAGTCAAGGAAGGGGGTCAGGAGACCTGCGTGGCTAAATAGGGAATTGCTGGGTATGCTCAAGTGGAAGAGGAGAGTTTACAGGTCATGGAAGGAGGGGCTGGCCACTTGGGAGGAATATAAGGCTGCTGCTAGAGGATGTAGGAAGACAGCTAGAATGACTAAGGCCTCCTTAGAATTAAATCTGGCAAGAGGGGTAAAGGACAGCAGAAACAGCTTTTTCAAATACATGGCAGATAAAACTAACACCAGAGGTAATGTAGGCCCACTGATGAATGGGATGGGTTCCCTGGTGACAGAAGATACAAAGATGGCAGAGTTACTGAATGCCTTCTTTGTTTCTGTCTACTCTGCTGCAGGCAGTCCTGAAGAGTCCTTTACCCCTAAGACCTCAGATGAAGTCAGGTCAATGGAGCGGTTTGCCTTAGTCGATGAGGAATGGGTTAGAGACCAGTTGAGCAATCTGGACATCCATAAATCCATGGGTCCAGATGGGATGCACCCACGGGTGCTGAGGGAACTGGCAGAAGTCATTGCTAGACCACTCTCCATCATCTTTACCAAGTCTTGGGAAACGGGAGAGGTGCCTGAGGACTGGAGGAAAGCAAATGTCACTCCAGTCTTCAAAAAGGGCAAGAAGGAGGACCCGGGTAACTATAGACCGGTCAGCCTCACCTCCATCCCTGGGAAAGTGATGGAACACCTTATCCTTGGTGCCATCTTAAGGCATATCAAAGATAAGAGGGTTATGAGGGGCAGTCAACATGGCTTCACCAGGGGGAAATCATGTTTGACCAATCTCTTAGTCTTTTATGAGGAAATAACACGGTGGATGGATGATGGCAGAGCGGTGGATGTGGTCTACCTTGACTTCAGCAAAGAATTTGACACAGTCTCCCACAGCATCCTCACAGCTAAATTGAGGAAGTGTGGTCTGGATGATCAGGTAGTGAGGTGGACTGCGAACTGGCTGAAGGAGAGAAGCCAGAGAGTTGTACTCTATGGGGCTGAGTCTAGTTGGAGGCCTGTAACTAGTGGAGCGCCTCAAGGGTCAGTACTGGGACCAGTATTATTTAATATATTAATCAACTATTTAGATGAGGGAATTGAGTGTACTATCAGCAAGTTTGCTGATGACACTAAGCTGGGAGGAGTGGCTGACACGCCAGAAGGGTGTGCTGCCATCCAGAGAGACCTGGACAGGCAGGGAATACCTTGATGAAATATAACAAGGGAAAGTGTAGAGTCCTGCATCTGGGCAGGAACCCCAGGTTCCAGTATAGGTTGGGAAACGACCTGTTAGAGAGCAGTGTAGGGGAGAGGGACCTGGGGGTCCTAGTGGACGACAGGATGACCATGAGCCAACACTGTGCCCTTGGGGCCAAGAAGGCCAGTGGCATCCTGGGGTGTATTAGAAGGGGGGGTGGTTAGTAGGTCGAGAGAGGTCCTCCTTCCCCTCTACTCTGCCCTGATGAGACCGCATCTGGAATATTGTGTCCAGTTCTGGGACCCTCAGTTCAAGAAGGACAGGGACCTGCTGGAGAGAGTCCAGTGCAGGGCAACGAAGATGATTAAGGGAGTGGAGCACCTCCCTTATGAGGAAAGACTGAAGGAGCTGGGTCTCTATAGTTTGGAGAAGAGGAGACTGAGGGGTGACCTTATTAGTGTATATAAATATATAAAGGGGGAGCGGCACGAGGATGGAGCCAGGCTCTACTCAGTGGCAAACAATGATAGGACAAGGGGTAATGGGTACAAACTGGAACACAAGAGGTTCCACTTAAACTTGAGAAGAAACTTCTCAGTGAGGGTGACAGAAAACTGGAACAGGCTGCCCAGGGAGGCTGTGGAGTCTGCTTCCCTGGAGACATTCAAAACTCGCCTGGACACATTCCTGTGTAACCTTATCTGGGTGTTCCTGCTCCGGCAGGGGGACTGGACTAGATGATCTTTTGAGGTCCCTTCCAATCTCTAGCATACTGTGATACTGTAATACTATGACTGTAGTGATAGGACAAGGGGTAATGGGTTAAAACTTAAAGAGGGGAAGTTTAGATTGGATATAAGGAGGAAATTCTTTCCTGTTAGGGTGGTGAGGCACTGTAATGGGTTGCCCAGGGAGGCTGTGAATGCTCCATCCCTGGTGGTGTTCAAGACCAGACGAGGCCTTGGGTGATATGGTTTAGTGTGAGGTGTCCTTGTCCATGGCAGGGGGGTTGGAACTAGATGATCTTAAGGTCCTTTCCAACCCTAACTATTCTATGATTCTATGATTCGATTCCTTTAAAACCTCTTTTTTTAACTTGTGACTCTTCTTAGTAAATGCTAAACACTGCTAGCAATTTTGTGGAGTCTATCTTATGTTTTCCCCCTAAAACTTTCTTTTAGTTTGTAAATCAATCAGATTTCATAAAAATGCTTTTGTTTTTTCACTGAAGCAGAACTGGCAACATTTTCTCTACTTTTGTTAGAGAGGGCCTGTCGAGTGTTCTGAATATAGCAATCATGTTGTTTGTGTTTTATACTATAGTACCCTACAGGCTCATTGATCCTGACTCCATGTAATACCCAACTGGGTTTCCCCTATATGCATAGTTAATGTATGTGATAATTGCCTCCAGAGTGAATAGCTATAATTATTATAAGGCAATAATTATTACCTTAGTACCTAGGAGTTCAAGCCACAGATCAGATTCCCTCTATTCAGTCAGTTTTCTCTGTGAAAGAAAATTTCCAGTCCTTGGCAAACCAGCTACATGGGGAAACTGAAAGGGAAATACTGCATGACAGCAGATACGATGACCAGTAGGACAGGCAACAGTCCAATGTGCCATGGACTCCATTTCATACAGACTAATTAGATCTTTTTGTGACCTTCCAGAACATCAACACATCTCTTGATTTCCTCAAAGATTTCAAATAGCCACAATTTTTAATACAAATTTCTTTTTAAAAAAAAAAACTTTTTGACAACAGATTTGAATATTATGAATTCTAATTAACTCCAAAAGAGTAATAAAAGCTTTATCCTGCAGTGGTTTGGATCATGTATCTCAATTTTCCCTGAAAAAAATCCATCTTTATATGACTCTGAGGAGACTAGAGAAATTTTATTCCTATATTCTAAAAGTAAAATACATTGCAGCTGTGACACACACCTCTTTAAAAAGAATATATATGGATTGAAGTAAAAAGAATTAGTAAGCTTCTTTACAATGGCATGGCTCTTTATTTCAGGTAACATTAGATGTGCTTTAGAAGGTTCCTACCAGTCATACCCATATCTCAGCATCATTGGCTGAATGGTCCGTCCAGAGTAAACAAGGGGAGGACACCCCAGAAAGAATAACGATGCACCAGGAAGAGGATTCCCCACTGGGACTCTTATTTCAAGAAGCACAGTGCTCTTCTTTACCCTTGGCGGTTTTCCTGCCTGGTCTCATACATCTCAGCACCATCTTCACACACTCCATAGCCAGAATGTACTTGATCAACTGTTACATTCTCCCAGGTTCATCAACTAATTGTGCTTTACAAGTAGCCTTGAAGAGAAGAGTTACCATGAAAATACGATAGAGACAAGGCACCTCTGATCTCAATACAGGGAATCATAAATCAATTTTTAAAAAGCAATATTAATTTCCAATGATAATTTCAAATCTTTATGACAATTAAAAATTTCTGTTTTTCCAAAATTCTAGATTCTAATTGTATAATATATTGTCTGAATTTTCTCAAAATTAAACATCTCTATGTACAGCACGAACTTATTGGAGATTTCTGCAACCCTCTCTTTAAAATGCATCAGCATGAGAAGAAACCAAGAAAGCCTATATTCTTCGTATTTAATAAAGCAGAGCTTCTGTGACATTTTATTTAAAAATTAATGCAAAATTGGTTTTAAAATTCATCTTTTATTTTTAATTTACAAATATTTGTCTTTTGTATGTAGCAAAATTTAAAACATTTTAATCAGCTTTTTCTTGAAAACTCTGCAAGTTGTTTGTTAACGTCTATTAAGAAGAAAAAAATCAATTACCGTATTATTGCTTTCATACACACATTTTTGCACTCCAAAAATGTAATTTTTAACGTTCAGATGCAAATGCCTTCCTCCACAAAGCTGGCAATAAAATGTCACCAATAAAAATTTCCATATTTGTTATGTTCAGAAAAAACACTTATTGTGCCAATCAATGTAAGAGTCTTGCTCACTGGTAGCTCACCTGAGAAAAAATTAAGTAAAAGCTGAGCAAGTTCTCAGGCTGTGCCTCAGAACAACTGCTGAATTCCAGCACCTACTTGCACTAAGTCCATAAATTATCAGGTCTTTAGAAATACATATAGTATAACTGCAATAGAATCTATAATATCCTAATTGTTACCTTACTACTAATGCTAAAGTTTGTTCTGATTACAGTTTCCAAAAGAGTGGAATTACAAATATGCAAGCTTGATTTATGGTCAAACTTTGAGGTATGACAGGACTTCCCAGAGTGAGAGGCAATGATCAGTAGCTCAACATCAGCATTGTCAGCTCCTTGGACATCTCTGACATATTTTGCATAGCCCAAATTGACTTCCCATCTACATTAATAATCCTTCCACACGGAAGGCAAGGCCTTGAACAGAAATTCAAAATAGAGCATGTATTACAGCTAAAAAAGATTGCAGCACAGTAACATCTGTGCACCTAAGCAGCATGGGATGGCTGAGTAGAGTCCACCTCTCCCTCAGGTCAAACAAGAGTACCAAGGATGAGAACATAAGGGAAACATAGTGAGCCTCTGGCTGCATACTCACCTTTTCCCTTGTTTGGGAGTAGGGTATGACTATGAGAAAAATCTAGCAGGTATGTGCTCAAACTAGGAAAGAACAAGCATAGTTAAAGGCTGTGCTTTTTCTCTTGTTTAGATCACTCACAGCTGTCATTCAGCTAGCCCCAAAAATGTGTCCCACAGGAGGCAGCAGTGACAATTCAAAACCAGTACAACTTGTAGCAATGAATAAGAAATGGCAAAAAAAAAACCACAAAAAACAACCAAAACAAAACAAAAACAAAACAACCAAAACCCAAGAAACTCCAGTAATCTCTATTTGAACTAGACGTTTTCAGATTTTATGGGAGTCTGTGACTTGCTCTTCCAGACCTCAAAATCAAATTGAAACACCATATAAATGCTGGAAGACACAAAGTTTTACTAAGCTGCTACATTTTTTTCGTGCTTCTACCACCAAAAATGCCCACAAAACCAAGACAATAAAAAATCTCACCAAGAATTAGTCGCTAACAACAACCCTTTTTGAAGGCAGATAAATTATTTTGGAAGTCTAGAATTCTTAATCACACTCTTTGTCAAGTCCCTAAGTGCACAGCTGCGCCTTCATCAGGGGAAAACGAAAGATATGAGAAGCACTTTCACAGCTGAAGTCAGAAGTAAAGGCCTGCAGATGTATCCGTTAACAAGAATTGTATTTCATTCACATTACTTTTTACTTGGAAGATGATTTTAACTAGTGCTAACACGAGCCAACAGCAATTTCTACCTTTGTTTATACTCCACATATTGAAAAGGGCTTCCTGGATCCTGTAGTGAACACTAATAGCAGCTTTATTAAAACCAAGAGACTTTCCTTACACAATTACTGGAGGGATAAATACTTTGAAAGCACTGTGGTTCCTTTTATATGTGTATCAGGGTAGACACAAACCTCTATTGAGCTAGGGTCCAACACAGCCCAGTTGCTGGGCAGCTCTATGTGAATTCTCATTACACACAGCTTCTCTCTCCTGCTGCATACTGGGATCTTGCATATGATTTATGTACATCCTTAAGGTTGTATCATATATATTATGCATATCCTTAGGTATGCAGCATGGGTTCTTTCTGACTTTGTTATGAGTCAGCCTCCCAGTACCTGAAGAGGCCTACAAGAACACTGGAGAGGGACCTTTTACAAGGGCAGGTAGGGATAGTACAAGGGGAAATACCTTTAAACTGAAAAAGAGTAGTTTTAGATTACATATAAGGAAGAAGTTCTTTACTGTGAGAGTGGTGAGACACTGGCACAGGTTGCCCAGAGAATCTGTGGCTGCCCCATCCTTGGCCAGGTCGGACAGGTCTTTGAGCAACCTTGTCTACTGGAAGCTGTCTTTGCCCATGTCAGGGGCTTTGGAGCTAGATGATCTTGAAGGTCCCTTCCAACCCACACCCTTCTAGGGTTCTATGAAAATATGAGGCATTTTGCAAATGGCTCTTCCCAGATGCAGACTGTTTTGTCATCAGGAGGGAAAAAAATCCTGGATTGGCAGAATGTTAAATGTAATGTATGAATTTTTTAAGGGATGTAAATAATGAGATTGTGAATCTCTGCATTTAAAAGGAAATATTCACTAGCTTTTACATCCCACAATAGCATTAGTACTGGAATGATTCATGTTTTTACAACAGTTTCAAGGTAGCATCAACTAACCTGGCACATAACGGTGGACTACAAAACAAAAAGTTTTCAATTAATACAAAGCCTGATTTTCTGTGAGGATCATGTAAGGGTATCTTTTTATCTTTCATCTTGTCGGTTGTCCTTTGTAACACTCCAAATAGGACACACACATAGAAACCAGTAACCTTTTCAGTAGTAGAGGAAGCATCCATGATCCCCATTTTACTTCATCTAAAAAATAATACACATCGTGTCACTAAAAGGTATGTTGCTATCTAAAGCATTTTTCCATTAAGCTCAAGAGGGGGAAATTACAGTTTGAAGATCACTGTGTTTTATCCATCCCTCTAATATCAGACATTATGAGCAACATGAATTCAGTTTGGGTTTGTTTTCTTATCTCTCTAAAAATCAAAACATCCAGCTCCCATGTTAAGGGCAGGAAGCAAACCTTGGTTTTCCTGGAGGACTAGCAGAGCACATTATATTTTTATACATCATAAGACATTCAAGTTACGAGAAAGCAGGATTATGGGCTCCACACTATGTCCATTTAAATTTGTGAGTAATTCTCTGATTATTTTTAATGTAAATTATGAACATCAATTCATGGCAGAAAGCAGAACAGCTGCACTTCACATAAGTATTTTTAATTACAATGTACTTTAAATGCCAGTACTCAGGATGTCTGAACAGTTTTGGTTTTATGTAACTGCACATTTCACAGAACAATTTGTAGAACAGAACTTATTCCTATCCTATTTTATCCTCTTGATGCCCCAATGTGCAGTTAGTTTTAAAATTTAAAATTATATTGATGCGTTTCCTGTAGAAACCTGTCCTGGGTTCAGCAGTAGCAGTCATTTTTCTCCTTCTTGGTAGCTGGTGCAGTGCAGTGTTTTGACTTTCAGCCTGGGAACAGAGCTGATAACAAGGATGTTTGGGTTTGGCCAAGGACTTTGTGAGCCTCATGCTCTGCCAGGGAGGAGGGGAATCCAGGAGGAAGCAGAGACAGGACACCTGACCCAAACTGACCAAAGAGGTATTCCATACCACAGCACGTCATGCCCAGGATGTAACTGGGAGTTAGCCGGAAGGGCTGGGAGACTGCAGGGTTGGAGGAGGTATCGGTCGGAGCTTGGTCGGGCTTGGGGGGCGAGTTATCGGTCAGCGGGTGGTGAGGTGTTGTATTCTCTTCCCTTGTTATTTCCTTTATCATTATTATCATTGGTGGTAGCAGTAGTGATTTGTGTTATACCTTAGTTACTAAACTGTTCTTATCTCAACCCGTGGGAGTTGCATTCTTTTGATTCTCCTCTCCGTCCCTCTGAGAGCAGGGGGAGGGCAAGAAAGGGGGGGAAGTGAGCGAACGAATTACCTGACTGGGTTTAAACCACGACAAAACCTAAGAAATACCTGCACATTTTCTGCTATTCCTCTACCACTTTGTTGTCTTTCAATGAAGTAAACCAGCTCAAATTTCCTAAATGACAACTGTTTTCCTACTTCTGAATTGTGAATTCTTTTTTTAATGTCAGTCTGTGTCGCTTTTTACAATGCCTTGATCCTAGATAGAACTGTTTTACCATAAATATTTCAAAATACATGTGACTTCACTTGGTTTTATTTTTGTTCAAGAATTTAGTTTGGCAAGTAAAAAAAATTTGAATGCTCATTAAATGAACAAGTTTGGTTTTAATAAATAAACCATAAGAGTCAATATCAAAGAATACAGCTAAACAAATGTTTACAGAAATTAAGACACAACCAGCTCAGGGAACAAGCTATTCTTTTGGGGCAGTTGCTGAAACTGTCTTAGAGTAACACTGAGGCAGCATGCCACGGCAGCACCTCATTAGCATGTTCAAATTTAATAAAAAGATTGAGATTATTCCTTCAATACCAGAGTTTTACCTTAAGAGCAGGAAATAAAATCTGAAAGGAAGAGTTTCTGACTAAGCAGAGATCTCACAAAAAGGGGGCAGAGCCACTAACAGCTCCTGTCCTTCAGCAGAGGTCATTTCCTCTCATACACATCTGCTGCTTTGACAAAAGTACATAGGTCACAGCTCCCGTGTCCCTACTCTGAAAAGATCCTCTGGGGGTCAGCAGGCTTTGGCTGGGATCCCATCACCTTTATACGTCATCTGACACAAAAAGCTGCCTTTTCAACATGTAGCTGGATTCACTTCTGCCAAAATTCTAGGAGATGCACATCGTTAAGAGGGAAAAAAGTCAATTAAACAAGTTGTAGGTCCTATATCTGATGCATAATTTTGAAAGAGGCTATCAAATATCAAAGACCATTAGAAAATAAAAAGTACCTCAGACAGCAACAAATTGAATTGCCTGCTGATAATTAAAAAGTGCATTTGTTTAAAAGACCATATATAGTTCTTAACAAGTGAGTATATCGAGCTTCTATATACAAGGCAAAGAGATGTGTTTGAGGCTTCAACTACTACAATTGAGTCTTTTATTTTAAAATAGAGATGCTTTCTCTTTGTTTGATCTTGTTCTGGGTACAAGACATCATCTCACATAAGTGTGGAAAATAAGCTGCATCATGATGAAGGCAGAAAAGTGCCACTGCGCACTGGATAAACCTATGTTTGGAATCATAACCTGTTCTGCTGTTAATTACTCCTCTTTAATCTCTGTGGTCATCACTTCCTTTGAAAAATTTGAGGGCTGACAATGGTCTATTTTCCCATAATCTTCCAGACAGCATTTTTAATACTTTGGTACCTTTAAATGGATTTTTAGAATGACTAGATAGACATAAAATATTTTAGAAATATGCTAAACATAGTCTCAGATAATTTGACTTCATAGATATGTTCTGCCACAATATTTCACAGTTAAAAAGGGACACTCAGAGAGCAGCCAATACAACAACAGCGGTCTTATTCAAAAGTTCTATGCCAGAAAACACTATTGCTTTGCACAGAATGGGTCACATTCACATCCTCATCTTTAAATATGCTTCATCCTTCTCCAGATGTAGCATTAAAAAAAAAAAAAAAATAAATCCTTTTGCATATGTAAATGCTTAAACAGCTCCTGAATATAAGTGATTAAAAAAAAAAAAATTAAGCTCATGTTTTGGTTTGGATATGCCCAGTATAGAAGCCTAAGGTTATGGAACTGTTGTCATTAATTCCAGTAGGATTCAGGTCTCATCCTAATTTATTTTTTGATTATTGCACACTGCTTTTTCAATTTTTTTTTTTAACAAGAATTTTCACGCTTGAAGAGGTTGTTAATGAACTTAACTAGAGAGAACATTACCTACACAGAGAGCAGTAAATTAGGTCTATATTTTCTTGGCATAATGTGTTGGGTTTAAAAAATAGTATTACTAGAAATTATTAATCTGTCTATTGTCTATGCAAACAGTATAGATTATATGCGATTCACATTTATTACAATTCTATTATATTTATTTAGTAACAGGACTGAAGCAGTATCATATTATGTCATCTGAAAATTTTCTGAACTTTACAGTTTGGAATTCAGGTGAATTTTTCTCTCTCCAAAATTCAAGGAATAGAAGTTGGTAGAATGTAGTATGGAAGTAAGTAGTTTCTTCCATTCAATACCTGTAAGAACATGATGACAAATTGTAACTTTTGACTAGTTAAAACATATGTTGTGCACTACCTGCTAGACAAGTTGTGTGTGGAGCAACTGTGGTAAGATCTATGATGTTCTAAAGGACAAGTACCAATAATCGGAAAGACACAGGCAGACTGTGTAACAACCACAAAGAAATGCTGCTGAGCCATAGATTCCTATCGCTGCATATGCACAGGAAGACAAAATATTCTTAGGTTAGAGAGTCTCCTGGCAAAGTCTTATTTTCTTATATGAGTCAGTGCAGTGGGAACATGTTCCTACTCTTTCATGCATGTATTTCCAAACAGAGAATATTGACTTAAAAACAGGTCTGTTTTACTAGTACTCATATAAATGATTTTATTGAACCTTGTTATTGACTGGTCCCAGTATTGTCCCCAGTTGTTTTTTTTTCATAGAATAGTTAAGGCTGGAAAGGACCTCGAGATCATCTAGTTCCAACCCCCCTGCCAAGGGGAGGGATGCCTCACACTAGACCATGTCACCCAAGGTCCTATCCAACCTGGCCTCGAACACTGTCAGGGATGAAGAATCTACCACTTTGGGCAACCTGTTCTTGATTACTTCCAGTGATTCTTTTTTACTTGCCTTTTACTTCCTGTACTTTCCCGTGGTAACTTTTTATTTTCTTTCTCCCACAACTTTTAACTCTTTCCATCTCACATCAGAGTATTTTAATGCGTACATTTCACAGATACCTCAAATTTTAGGCATTACTCCTGTGTTTTATAGAATAAGTTACATTTTCTTGACACAGATTTTTGTGGAGAAAAGATTACTCAAATCTTCCAGAGAGTATATACTGAATTCTGAAAACCAGTTTTTGTATGCTCTGTGCATACTCTTCCTTCCTAGTGGAAGACCAAGAGTTATTTCTCACACTGTCAAAGTGAACTTCTTCACACCACTGAATATTATCAATCTCCCTTAAAACTGGTGACATCTTGTTTATCATAGTCTAAGAAATTATGGCAACTTTAATTTTTAAACTGTATTACACAATTTGAAAAGTACTAAGACTTTTGATTATACAGTTTCATGAGCTCAAAATTGCAAAATGCAAGAAGTGGGATGCAGTAAGAAATTAAAGTTCTTGTCTAAAGGAAAAATGGTGAGTTCTTTTCAGCTATAATCTGTACTGCGTGAAAAGTCAAAATACAGTGTATGTAAATGGCCAGGCAAGTTGATGCTGTATAAAGGCATATGTGTTCCAAGTGGGACTCCCAGAATTAACCCTCTTTGGTTAATGACAACTAATTGCTGAGATGGAAACAAGTGGGAGACCAGAAATGACTCTTTGCCATGAGAATTCAAATGAACACACTGGAACTTCAAGTATTTGCTACAATAAATGTTTAACTGTTCATTCCACAAAGAGTGCCACAAGGAACAAAAGCACCCCCCACATAGAACATCTTGTAGTTTGCTCATTTGCTTATTCACCTTGGGAAGATAAGGAGCTGGGAAGCCAAGTCCCCTCAGGCAGAGAGTGAATGAACTTGAAACTGAGTTTCATAATTTAGCGTGGCTGAGGACTCCTGAGGCAGAAAACTGACAACTGCATTTCTGACAAATTATGTGATGCTAGACCCAGAATTTGCTCTTTTCTGTCTTCAATTTGATCCCGTTTTGTAAATTTAGGTCGACTTTATAAACAGCTTTAGAAGGACCAACACCACATTTTTCAGCATGTGAGTTTCACTTAATTTTCTTCCTCACTTCAAACATCAGGTTGCCCAGTTATTTTAAAACTGTTGATATGAGCAATGAATAGGTAAAAGACATCACTGGAGTAAGAGACCATGGAAATTTAATAATCACATATTTTACTGACGGACAGGTGTCTCAGATACATTTCTTCCTCATCAGATGTAAATTTACTATTAGTTAATGTAATAAGTATTAATTGTTACTCTATAGATGTAAAGTATAAAGTTCCTGTATATTCTGAAAAAGAAAAAATACTTAAAAGGAAACAAAAAAAAAAACATTACTTCTTCTAAATAAGATTTCAGTATGTCTGATGTATCCCCTGCACCCCAAATATTGGTGACAATAGCTAGATAAAAAAAAATATATATATATAAACTGTGTGCTATTATTCTCTCTATGCCTCAAGGTTACTAATGTTTTATAAGCATTTGGTGTCAGCCCCTGGTTTCTCCTCTCTGAAAAGCTGTCTCTGACACATATACACTGAAAATGCAGGTAAGATATACTCTGTGATGTGAACTAATGGGAGCCAGGCAGCAGCTACAACTCATGCTTGCGGGGTGAGTTTACAAGTGCTGGCTTTTTCGTCATGTGACTGGAACTCCTGATATAGAGATTATGCCCAGAGTATTTATCTTCAAATACTTTGAAATTTATTTGTACAAAAAGTGTCTTACATTTCTCATGTAAGATAATTTGCTAAAGAGTTTGATTAGCTCCAACAGGGAAAAATAATAATATAACTATACACAACATAAAGATAACAAAAAACATTGAATAAAACAGAAAAGGGGATGCTCATAGAAAGAATATAAATGTTTGTTTTCTTCTCTTAATAGAGGGCAGCCTCAAAACAGTAAGAGCAGGCAACAACAGCAGCAGGAAACAATAAATAACATTTAACCGAAATCCCTGGAAAGTAGAACAAAGCTTTCTCAGATCATTCCATCGCATACCCTTCAACACTGACTGTAGCTGTTTTCATCAGGTTTATTAGCCCTAAACCTGAGCCAGTTACCTACTGTCATCACTAACTGGCCCTCTTAACTACCATGATCGTGTTTAAAATATGACATGTTAACATTCTACTACATTTTGTCCATTTTATGAGGCAAGAGGGTCATAGAAAAACTATCTGACAATATTTACTCCTCTCCCTCATAAGGAAGCTAAAAAAGAACTACGCAGTGCCACCATTCAACCCTGCATGTAAATATGCTATTCCTATTGTAAATATGGTTTCCATGACATTGAAGAAAGTATATATATTTAAAACATGTATGCTAAATAGGAAGACTTATCAGTACTTGTATTCAGGGAGGCCATACCTGACCAACACTTAATTCTGCCAGTAAGGAACAGTACCCAACATTTTCTTTCAAGAAAATGAATACTGCAACTTTAAATGGAAATACTTATTGGAAGGAGACAAGACATGCATCACACCTTCAGAGGACAAAAGCACAACAATATACATGCTACGCACTACATAATGATGTGTTATTGTATATTATTATCAATATAGTCAAATATTTAAATCCTACACTTGCTTTGCCATGTAGGCAATGCTAATAGCTTATCAATGGCGTTCATTTGTATATTCTGCCCTAAAAAATGTCTTCAGCAACAGCCCATAAAAGGTGGGATAAAATCAAATCACTCTAATGTCTTCTACAGTTCTACCACTGAGCTAGCCACCCTTAATTTGTTTTGCTGCAGTAAGATTTTCTGACAGAAAGTTATTAAATCACCATGCCCATGACTTCTTTGTTTTGACAGCGGAATACACTAAATGACCTTGGCTAATTTCAATGATCCACATCATGTTCTATAAGGCAAAAAGATGGAAAAGTATTACACAAGAAATTGGCTATTTGGATGGTGAAATAAAAAGGAGATGCAATGAAATGGAAAAATGTAAAATAAGCCTTTGCTCAGACAAAAGTAGTTACTTACTAGCACTGCTATTCCAAAGCAAAAATACCCGCAATCATCTTATTTTAGTGCCTACACTTTTTTTTTCTCTATTCTGTCTTATAACAACGAGTAGAAGAGTTGATGCAGAACCCAGAGCAGTTGCAAAGGGAATAATTTTGAATGTCACCTGATGGTTTTAGCAGCCCCACTGGTACATCAGGAGCATGGTAAGATTTCCTGGAGGTTCAAGGATTCAGCAACCTGATATGACACTTTGTATATCACAGTCTTAAAGGATGACTGAATTTAAAGCTTGTCAGAATAAACCAAATGAGTTTACAGGGAAATCTTTTGCGCTACTAGCTGGAAATAGTTTCATGAGAAAATGGTGGGAACATTGATAATTCTAGACTAATTTAGCTTTTCTTTGTTACCTTCTTGCACAACTCCATAAGAAAGAAAAAAAAAAAATCTATATGAAGCTCCATAACTTTTGCTTCATTCTTGACAGGTCTGAATTTTTCATAAAATTCTGAAATTTGTATTTTCCCCTCTGGTAAACACTACTTAAAATTTCCCAGTGTAGAAACTTCCAGCTGTAGAAATGCCAGAACAAAAACATGATTCAGTAATAGCAGCATTTATTGTTGTCTTATGGTAACAATTCATTCAAAAAGCATAACCAGAAAAATAATACTCTGATTGTAAGCTGCTACATACATTATTTTCAGTCAGATCTTCTGCATGTCTGTTCTGCAGTTTCCTAATACTAACTGATCCAGAGTTCGCCTCTGTATATTTTATTGACTAGAGATTATGGTTCAGATCACAGTATAAAAATATCCAAATAATATGAAGACATGGAAGGATTCTATGAGACCTGTTATGTTCAGTCAAAAATTAAGTTTTAATTAAAAAAAGAAAGTATCACCTCTGTGATCTCTCCTAGATTTTCTTAATTAACCTACTAAGTTATGTTGGGTTACATTCAGTTAATATGTCAAACAAAAATTTTAACTTATTTTCATAAGACACTTGGTCTTGAGGTAATGCAAATTTCTCCTGTATGCTCAGGTTCATCTTGCCCATGGGACTAGCTAGGCAGACAGAGAGACATTCAGGCAATTACTTTACGTCTGGTGACTCTCCAAATAGCAAGGGGCTTTATCAGGTTGCTATTGCAATGACTTTTAATATGAGATGGTAAAAGCTATCTGAATAATCAGTATTTAGATGGGAATAGATACAGCCACATTTTCATAAAACCCCATCTTCAGTAGGGAGCTGCTGTGATGCTGAGCCAGGAAGCGCAATATCCTGAGCTCTGCCAAGCCCTGGTCCAGTGACTCCTGCATGTCACAGAGCCAGGATACTGGTCAGATACTATTGGTAGCTAATCAGTAACAGTGACTAGAATGACAGAAAGCATGCTCAAGAACCTGCTCAACTTTGCACATCAGGGTTTTAGGGCAAATAGACTTCTAGGGAATCCCTACAACACTCCTGCTTTCCCCTTCCCAAAGCCTTGGCTTGTCTATCCTCAAACCAAAGAAGTACAGAGCACAGTCCCTATCAAGGCTGTGACAGTAAACTTATAAGATCCCAATGTACTTTATGGTGAATGTGTGCACCAGAGATGTGCACATGCAGACTACTAATGATACTATTATTTTTTTTCAAATAGGACGGATAAATTTGCCACAGTATTCCCACTGTCCATAGAAATGCAATGGGTACTGCGTTATAATGCAAAATATGCTTCAATTTAAAGTCAGGGCAACAGTGTGTGATTCATGCCTTCACTGGGCTCTTACTTTGGCCTCTTAATTCTTTGTCAATTTTGCTTCTCTGTAATGGTTCCATTGATAAATTGTCATAAGCCAAAGATACGCACAGTATTTGCTCTAGCATTTTTTGTTTTTTTCACTATTTAGTATTTTTATGGCTGGAATATCTAGAATTAGTATAACCATTCCTTCAGCTATTAATAATTACTTATCCCTCAAGTTGTTTAGAAGAAGGAAATCTCTATATTCTGTGAAAGCTCTAGTTTTCAATAGCTTTAACTCAGAGACAGACCAAAACCGAATTTTGGCATGTTACCTTCTTTTTTTTTTTTTTTTTCTTTTTTGCCATATATATTTATATAGGTATATAAAATACTTATTTATAAAATTGTACAAATCACCTCTGCAGTCTTATAAAAAACCTTTTCTAAGATTCATGGGAATGTGACTGTCATTCTCATGAAGTGATCATAAGTATGTAGCTAATCCTTCACATAACACAAGGTCAGGTTACTCCATCTAACCTGTGATGGATATTTGTCTAAGTTCTTCCTAAAACATTTAGAATAAATAAAAATAGGTATTTTAACTTTCAAAAGACCACAAAATCAGAGGCTGGAGCAAGCTGTAGCACATGACACGTGCTTTACCTGACCTAGTCTCAGTCCCATACTGATGATGCCCCTGGTGAGCTCATGGAGGTCTTATCAATACAGGACTGGGATGAACTGTGGGAAGAAAAAACTTGGAGCTAGGTAGTTTCGCTTGCAATAATTTGATGATTCCCTGTGAAAGAAGACTTCTCAGCTTATGGCACGGCTGAGCTTTAAAAGTGTCTGAAAATGTAACTGAAATAAAGACCTGACTCTCAACAGAAACCTGAAGAACAGTGTTAAAGAAAGAAGCTTAACTATCAAGAGCAACTCCAAATCTGTCTTCTGCTAGAACTAGAACGAATTGCTGAGGTAAGTAGCTCGAGAGAGGACGCCTTCAACACCGGATCGGGGGGGGAGATCAGCGTCCAGGAGCCTCACCTCATAGCGACAAGAGACACCGAGGGAGCCTCAAGTCCTCGACAGGACCTGCCCGGGAGCCGGCAGCTCAGCTGACGAGAGCGAGCAGCTGACTCACACGGGGCGGAACCAGGGGCAGCGGCACCAGCCCTGCCCCAGGGAGCGCGAGCGACCAGGAGCGCTGCGAACCCGCGGGGTTGAGGCAGTTTGCGCGGCAGTTCGAGCGGGATGGTGGGCACTCGCCGTATAAGCAGGGCCCGGTCTGGAAGCTCTGCTCTGGCTGCCCCGGAGGTGGCCAGCGTAGGCACCCAGACAGAGCCGACAAGAGGGGAGGCTGCAGTGCAGAGCTCGGGGTGCAGAGAGGAGAGTGCCTGCACTGGTCTGGTGAGGGAAACGTGCGCAATGGGCAGGGCTGCACTCGGTGCTCCCTGGTGGAGGTCCTCCTGCAGCAGGGGCTGAGCTGCGGGATGCTGTCAATAGGCTGCGAGATGTCAGAGAAGCTGAGAGGAAGCAGGAATGCTTGCTCCAGGCCCAAACCGTGCAGGGGCCTCGAGCTTCACCTCTAGCCCATGAAGGAAAGAAGGAGGCCGTTAACCTACGAGGCTGGGAATTAGTGACAAAAAAAAAAAAAAAAAAAAAGGAGGAAAAGGACAACCAAAAGCAAGGGGCTTCCCCCTAAATCCCCTGTCTCCACGCAGAACCACTTTGCTGTCCTGCAGGGGGATAATGAGGAAACGCACTTGAGCCAGAAACAGCCGGCTGATGCACCGCTAAAGATCTCTACTGGTGCTGCTAGGAAAAAGCGGCGGGTTGTAGTAGTAGGGGACTCTACACTGAAAGGGACAGAAGCACTCATCTGTCGGCCTGACCTGGTCTCAAGGAAGGTGTGTTGCCTACCGGGGGCACGGATCAGGGATGTTGCAGAGAGGCTGCCTGCTCTAGTAAGTCCCATGGACTATTACCCACTCCTGGTGATACATGTGGGTGCTAGGGATATAGATAGTAATAGCCTGGGGAACATAAAGAAGGACTACAGAGCCCTGGGGGAGGTGGTTAGGGGCTCTGGAGCTCAGATAGTCTTTTCGTCAATTCTCCAGGATACAGGGGAGGACCTAAAAAAAGCTAGGAGGATTGGCCAGGTTAATAAATGGTTAAAAGGGTGGTGTCATAGTCAGGGTTTTGGGTGTCTTGAACACGGGACCCAAGTTTGTAGGCCAAGTCTAGTGGGGGCTGGTGGAGCTGGTCTGATAAAGAAGGGAAAGAGCAGGTTTTTTTAGGAGGCTTGCCAGACTGGTCAAGGAGGCTTTAAACTAGATGTGTTGGTGAAGGGGGGCATCATTCCATCCCAACACTCCCAGTCAGTTGCCAGCACCTATTATAAATGCTCGGAGCAATGTAGAGATATCCCAGCCGCTCCAGCCAATGAGCCGGCTTCATTTGGAGCTCAGCTCAGATGCCTCTATACAAATGCCCATAGCATGGGGAACAAACAAGAGGAATTAGAGATGTGTGCACGTCTACGGGGGTATGATATAACAGGCATCACAGAAACATGGTGGGATGGCTCCTATGACTGGGGTGTTGGAATGGAAGGTTACAGGCTTTTTAGAAAAGACAGGCCTGGCAGGCGGGGAGGGAGAGTTGCTCTTTATGTTAGGGATAGGCTGGAGAGTATGGAACTCTGTCTGGGGACAGGTGAGCAGTCCACAGAGAGTTTGTGGGTCAGGGTTAAAGGGAATATAGCTATGGGAGACATTACTGTGGGGATCTGTTACAGACCGCCTGATCAAGGAGAACCTGCGGATGAAGCACTCCACAGACAGATAGGAAAAGCCTCACACTCGCAGGCCCTTGTTCTCATGGGTGACTTCAACTACCCTGACATCTGCTGGAAGGACGGTACAGCCCGGCAGAAGCAATCCAGAAGGTTCCTCGATTGTGTGGAAGACAACTTCCTTCTGCAAGTAATAGAGGAGCCGACAAAGAGAGGTGCCACACTTGACCTCGTGCTCACCAACAGGGAAGAGCTCGTTGGAAATGTGACGCTACAGGGCAGCCTTGGATGCAGCGATCACGAGATGGTCAAATTTGAGATCCTCAGGACAGTGAGAAGAGCGCGCAGCAAGCTCACTGCCTTGGACTTCAAAAGAGCAGACTTTGGCCTCTTCAGGAACCTGCTTAGTAAGGTTCCATGGGATACAGCCCTAGAGGGCAGGGGGGCCCAAGACTCTTCGTTGAAATTCAAGGATCACCTGCTACAAGCTCAGGAGTATTGCATCCCAACTAGAAGGAAGTGCAGCAGGAGGGCCAGGAGACCTCCTTGGATGGATAAGGAGCTGCTGAGGAAAATTCAAATAAAAAAAAGAGGCTTATAATAAGTGGAAGCAAGGACAGGCAGCCTGGGAAGAGTACAGGGATGTTGTCCGGGAAGATAGGGACCAGGTTAAGAAAGCTAAGGCCCAGTCAGAATTAAACTTGGCTAGGGGTATTAAGGATAAGAGGAAGGGATTCTACAGGTACATAGCAAACAAAAAACAGACTAGGGAGAACCTAGGCCCCCTCAGGAAGCTCTTGGGAGAACTGGCTACCCTGGATTTGGAGAAGGCTGAGGTTCTGAATGACTTCTTTGCCTCAGTCTTCACTGGCAAAGGCTTTGACCACACCACCCAAGTCTTGGAAGGCAGATGCAGGGACTGTGAGAATGAAGACCTTGGGCCCCCTGTAGAAGAGGATCTGGTTCGAGACCATCTTAAAAATCTGAATGTGCACAAGTCCATGGGTCCTGATGAGATCCATTGGCGGGTCCTGAAGGAGCTGGCGAATGAGGTTGCTAAGCCACTGGCCATTATATTTGAAAAATCATGGCAGTCAGGTGACGTTTCCAACGACTGGAAAAAGGGAAATATAACCCCCATTTTCAAGAAGCGGAAAATGGATGACCTGGTTAATTACAGAGCAGTCAGTTTCACCTCTGTGCCTGGCAAAATCTTGGAGCAGATTCTCCTGGAAGGCATGCTAAGGCACACGAAAATCAACAAGGTGCTTGGTGACAGCCAGCATGGCTTCACTAAGGGGAAATCCTGCCTGACCAATTTGGTGGCCTTCTATGATGGGCTACAGAACTGATGGACAGGGGTACAGCCATTGACATCATCTACCTGGACTTGTGTAAAGCGTTCGACATTGTCCCACACGACATCCTTGTCTCTAAATTGGAGAGACATCAATTTGATGAATGGACCACTCGGTGGATAAAGAACTGTCTGGATGGCCACAAGCAAAGAGTTGTGGTCAATGGCTCAACGTCTGGCTGGAGACCAGTAATGAATGGTATCCCTCAGGGATCGGTGTTGGGACCAGTCTTGTTCAACATCTTCGTCGCTGACATGGAGAGTGGGATTGAGTGCGCCCTCAGCAAGTTTGCCGATGACACCAAGGTGTGTGGTTCAGTTGATACACTGGAGGGCAGGAATGCCTTGACACGCTTGTGGGGTGGGCTGATGCCAACCTTATGAAGTTTAACCATGACAAGGGCAAGGTCCTACACCTGGGTCTGAGCAATCCCATGCACAGCTACAGGTTGGGCAGAGAAGAGATTCAGAGC
Organism: Pezoporus flaviventris; assembly: GCF_033815535.1. Taxonomy (NCBI): domain Eukaryota; kingdom Metazoa; phylum Chordata; class Aves; order Psittaciformes; family Psittacidae; genus Pezoporus; species Pezoporus flaviventris. The sequence goes on from NW_026892549.1 coordinate 12,151,677, forward strand.
AGCCCTGTGGAGAAGGACTTGGGGATGTTGGCTGATGAGAAAATGAACATGAGCTGGCTTCAGTGTGCGCTTGCAGCCTAGAAAGCCAACCATATCCTGGGTTGCATCAAAAGGAGCGTGACCAGCAGGTCGAAGGAGGTGATCCTGCCCCTTTTCTCTGCTCTTGTGAGACCTCACCTGCAGTATTGTGTGCAGTTCTGGTGTCCTCAACATAAAAAGGACATGGAACAGGTCCAGAGAAGGGCCACAAGGATGATCAGGGGACTGGAGCACCTCCCATATGAAGACAGGCTGAGAAAGTTTGGGCTGTTCAGCCTGGAGAAGAGAAGACTGTGTGGAGACCTCATAGCAGCCTTCCAGTATCTGAAGGGGGGCTATAGGGATGCTGGGGAGGGACTCTTCATTAGGGACTGTAGCGAAAGGACAAGGGCTAATGGGTTGAAACTTAAACAGAGGACGTTTAGGTTGGATATAAGGAGGAAATTGTTTCCTGTTAGGGTGGTGAGGCAGTGGAATAGGTTGCCCAGGGAGGTTGTGAATGCTCCATCCCTGGCGGTGTTCAAGACCAGATTGGACAAGGCCTTGGGTGATATGAGTTAGTGTGAGGTGTCCCTGCCCATGGCAGGGGGGTTGGAACTAGATGATCTAAAGGTCCTTTCCAACCCTAACCATTCTATGATTCTATTCTACTCAAGCTTTAGTCTGATTTTGGCATTGGTAAAATTTACCTGAGCCTTATTAATACTCCAAATACCAGTGGGTACTAACTCCTCCATTCCGCAGTATTGGATCCTAGTGAAATAATCTGATGATTCTTGGAAAGCTGACCAGCCCCAGCCAATGCTTTTTAGAAGGGGTTATCATATACATTGATACCTTGCTTATTCAGCCTTTTTAAAGTGTTCTTTAAGTAGTCAAAAAGATAGTAAAGAATCCAAAATGACCGAATACAGATGTCTTATCACTATTATATGCTGTGAGTTTCAGTTTCCGTGAACTACACACCCCTTCTCTTCTGAAGGGCATTGTAACACATAATGTGAAATATCTCTATATAATAAAACATTTTTTATTTCATATTGCCACAACCCCTCCTGAATTTATACATTACATTCACCAGCAAAAATGCTTATGGGCCTGAAATAAAAGATGACGAGACAGGAATGTCATTGTATTTACTACTATTTCCTTGAAATTTCACATAGATTACCATTTCACACTGAAGATATGATCGCACTTTTACTTGTCAGGGAAAGGTGCAAGCCTGAATATATCTCTAAAATATCAGAATGTAATGAACTAATGTAAGTGTTGGATTTAGAGAAAGAAATTAGTCTAGTTCCAGTTACTGAATGCACATAGTCCATTAGTTCTTCAGTGTTATTAGAAGCTTTCACCCCTGTGGAGTCGTGACCTGTACACTGAAACAGTCTTTGCCATGGCGACCCCCTTCCCCCCACTTCCCTTCATATTATAACGTATTTTCCTGGTGTACAGACCGTGACTTATTTACACAGCACCATCAGTGACGATAGTGATAGCTTGTTTTAATATAATCAGCTTTGTAATCAACTGACATGTTTGCTATTAAATATTTAAAACTCTCATTGTCGATCAAAAATTTCATATGAACAATGTTAATTAAAGAGGAACGTACTTAAAATACTAGTTTTGTTACTAATATCAAGAAAAAGCTAACTATTTGGCTAGGTTTCTAAAGCAACTTTGCAGCTTTTGGCCATGCAGATATCTAAACATGATTCGTGTATTCAGGACATAGAAAGTACAACAGAATGACTCAACAGTTCCCCATGCATTGTTCTGATGTATGGACGTATACAGAGAGAGAATAATTACAACTGTACTGCATTCATACCAAATGTCTAATACATAGGAATCTATCATAATAGAACATCAGTGGCAAGTGTTAATATCAAACTACATGAACATAATGAACAAATGTTGTTTCCTATATTCTTTGGCTTTGTTGATAGAAATGTTTCCCTTAGTGATTTCAAGAACTGCCTCTTATAAGCAAGTCAAAATACATCACTGCTACAAAACCTAATATTACCAAGTTGTTAACTGCTTACTAGATGAGTTGCTTGGAGACAACCTTAAATTCTTAATAAAATATAATAAAAGAATTTCATTATCTATGTGTCCTGTGTGGTTTAGACCAAACGTTTGTTTAGTATATTCTACTAAATTCTATGGTAATTTATTAGAGTAGACATTAATTTTACCATTGGGAAGTTTTCATATTTATGTATGATAATAAAAGACTGAGAATCAACATGAACTTTAAATTTGAGCATAAATCGAAAGGGTGTGAATAATGATTAGGAATTATACTATGCTATCATGTTCCAGAGTACAGGCTACATATACAAAATGCTACGTATGAAAAACAAACATAACTATTTTACATTAATATAGGATTTTTAGTGTATTTTTTCCGATTCAATTAATCTCCTAATTCAAAGGATTAAACATACAATATGCATTAATCATACAAGAGAGTTATAATGCAATAATTATTCAGTCCTGGAAGTTCTTAATCCTCTGCCATTTAATCTAGAGCAATTCATACAAATATGTGAGCGTTGAGGAATACACATATAAATAGCACTTAATGAATCAATGTTGCTCTCTAAAATACACTCACCTGCAACTTCAGAAAACTTCAGTATGGGCCAACTTCTACTTTGGCCAATTTAACTTTTTTGGGGTTTTGCATGCTGGGTCCTGTGCCAAAATCAATGTCCTGACACAAATTCTGATTTTGTGTAATGCTTATTGAACAAGGACTAAAAAGTAGAGCCTTCAAGAAAAGATATGATTCCTATCTCTATGAATAAGTATTGTCATATATTTTATGACTGCCTGTATCCTCACCCGGTTATATAAAAAAAAAACCCTATTTGTGGTTTTGAGAAGTCAGCAGTATTACACTGATTAATTCCAGCTTGAAAATAACTAATGTTAGTAACTCATGGTATGCCAAATTTGGACTTAATGTGGCAGCTTTATAACTATCCCCAAGGCAAACCTTAGTAAGTCTTCTGAGTAGCAGAGCTTAGTTATTAAAAAAAAGTTGGCCTGCATGAATTTCTATTCAAGATTTCTGATTGCCAGAATTAGGTAACAGCACTCTTAAACAGTAGATTATTAGAATAAAATCCCCCCAAAGCAAGTCCTCAACAAAAAAATAATGCTCACAGCAAATCTGGTGCATTTTTTAGTGGGTTTCTTTGGCTTTTTTTGTTTAAACAAAGAGAAAACAAAATTTTTCTGGCAAACAGTGTGCTGATCAGCCTTTGCTCCTGAGAAAAAGAGCTTCCTCATCCTTCTTTCGGTATAACCATTTCCATCATACATGCTTAGTAACTTAAAGAAAAAGTCTGAAAACACTTATGTGTTGGGTTTTTTTTGCATTTTCTTCACACAGAGTAGTTGTAAAATAAACTTGAAATATATATTAAAGTACGCCTCATCAATTCACTTTTGTGTTGTGTTGGTTTTTTTTATATACATCTGTATATGCATTCCCAAAAAGAAGAAAGTGCTGGTTCTCTTTGAACTTGAAAAGAAAACAGAGTAGAAGATTTTGGGTAAAAGTGTTTTTTTCTCAGCAAATTTACTTACCCCGGCAATGTACTCCTTCATCATACCCATCAGAACAGTCATAAACACCATTGCAGAGCTGGGACAAGTGAATACATTTGTTGGTACCGATGCAGCTAATGTAATTCAGGGCACACTTAAAATCTGCTTCCTCAGGACCTAAAAAAGAGACAGAAAATTTCTTATACATATTTTTATATCCACAACAAGGCAAAGAAAGTTCAATATTGCATTTCCACTTAAAAGCTAAGGGCAACACTCTATGTATTAGTCCATTTTGTAGATTTTAGTGCATTATCATTACTTTATTTAGGAGAATTAAAATAATCAGAAATGATTAGTCCAATTAAAAGGAAATCAATGGGCCAGAAGATAATTTCCCAAACTACAAGTGTTTTGCAGAGACTAAACTTAAGCTTTTTTTTTTTTTAACATTAAAAAATATCATGAGATTTTTCAATTGCCTTGTGAATTTCATATTATATCAAGAGTCACATCAAGAGTAATAGGAACCACTATTTTCAGGCATTGTTCTGTAGACATGATTGTAGCTATTTATGTAATTACACATAAATGTTACATATTTACGGCTGCATTAGGTCAGAGAAACTGTTCCTCCAGGCCAGGAATCTGCCTCTGAAACTGTGCAGTACAGAGTGGTAGGGGGAAGATAAGGATGCTGAGATTGCTCCCTTTGGGATACCACTCTGGCTGCAATCATCTGTGTCCCCTTATCTCTGTACAGGAGTATTTTAGATACTCTTTTATCTTTAGAAAGGGCTCTGACTGATAAAAACCCCACAACATAATTTCACATGATAAAGACTGAGATTTTTAGCACACTGCAAAGATCATATAGAAGTCTGAAGGGTTTAGGTCATTTAGAGGATGAATCATAATTTATACACACTATACGATTAGCTAAACAAGACTGAAGGAGTTGAAATTTTTCAGGAAACAACCTGGAGCTCCTTGATTACTCTTGTTGGAGCCTTGGATCTGTGCTTAGCTCTAACAGATTGTAACAGTTCCCAAGGGAAATATATCTTAGGATTCACTGTGCTAAAGTGCAGTATGCTTGTACCTTCTTAGAGGTACTAACTCTAAGGCAAAGGACAGAAATCATAAGCAGCAGCTAGAAGTTCCCTGATAACTGGGAAAAACTCAGCTTTGGCAAATCTTGCATCTTGATGTCAGCAGGACAAAGCAAAGGACAACTCTGGGGGGAGTTTATGATTTCTGTAATGAATACAGACAGCTTCTAGCACAGCCCATTAAATAAAAATCCTAACTTACAAAACTTGTCCTAATTAAAAAACTTAAATTAAAAATTCCCCCTGCTGTCAGGAAGCTGTCCACCATTTAGAGTGTGCACAACAAAATACCAATTTTTCATGGCTTACAGTGGTTTTTCATGGTTTTCATGGTTTACAATGTATTTGCCTGTATTCTTTTAGGCAACTCCCATTGGCACAGGGTGTTTCCCTTCCCCAAGCAGAGCATGTGCCCTAAAAAGCATGCATCTTCTATGAAGGAAGACATGAACAAAATGTAGCTTCTTCCTTTCATCTCTGACCTTTCCAGCTTCACACTTTGCATCAATGGAGTGACACCAGATACATCCGTGATGTACCACTGATTAACAGAACCAGGGCACACTGATACTAGGGATAAAAAAGGCAATGTATATGGGAATGAATGCACTCTGCCTCAACAATTTGTGTACTTCCAGGTGGGAAAAAAAAAAAACACAAACATTTTTTATTGTGTCTTTGTGCTACATACTGTTTTTCAAGAAAACTGCATTCCTAAACCAAGGGTAAGGGTCTAAATATCTTTTGAACACAAAGAAAACAAACACCTGTTCTGAATGTGCTCTAGGTTAAATAATTGCTAAGTGAATGTAGAGGTATTAAAACACTTCATAAATAATACATTTTTCTTGTTTTCCAGTAAAATGTAGGAGAATATTAACAACAGAAATCAGAGAGATTATTAAAACCTATCCTACATGTTTGATAGGAAGACCACAGTAAGAAAGGAGACAGCTGTGACCTTCTGGTGCTGGCAGAGACTGCTGCATCATGGGGGCAGTGTGGCTCCATGCCCTTCCCAGGCTGGGTGTTGAGGGTTTGTTTTTTTTTTTTGGCTCGGGCTTCAGGTATTCTACTCCCTTTTCTGTTACCTGGATGTAGAACACTTTATCCCATGAACCATTCTGTGCACATGTGCACATAAAGCTCCCTACAATATCAACAACCTCTGGCAGTGCCTAGCGTTCCTCCAGAACTGGTTTAACTCTGCTGAGCTTTCAAAGAACATAAATAAAGCAGCTTTGGAGAGCCAATGGCAGGTAGGTTTAATTTGATTTCCATTTCAGTTGCATCAGGACTCAAATACACCTAACACTTTACTAAACCAAACTAATTTTCTGATTTGCCATTTATAGCTTGGCTTGTTCACTGCATTAGAGCAACTGTGAACAGAGCATGTGGAATGAAAAAAAATAATTTTCTTCTACAGAAGAGAACATTCATTAGAAAAACTTAGGTCTGTGAAGCATGTTAACCTGTATTACTTATATATAAACCCAAGACTGCTAGAGGGCTTTCAGCATTCATTCCTTATCAAACAGAAAACTGAGATTTGTGACCAAAAAATACATAAAGCATAAATATATAAGCATAAATATTTATCCTCTAAACTTAATGAGTGAAAAGAATGAATCTCTTAACTAACTTCTAAACTCTCAGTAGGACTTCTGAGTCTGATATTCCCGTCTACAGATTTTGGGATTTAATTTTGATTTTATGCTTCCTGCTTTAAAAATACAAGATTCCTTCAGGACACAAACATCCTGCAATTTTAAACATACTCTCTAAATTAAAATACTAGTAGGGAGCTTCCTAAATTAGATTTCTTTGATTGCAAACTGCGCATGGGAGAAAACTGAAATATGCTCCAAGAAGTATTATTCACATTGTTTTGTTTTCAAGAGAAATGTTATGCATTACTTGTGAAAACAGAAAGGTTAAGATGAAAAGAGATTAACTGATTCATGTGATTAAGATAAATTCATACATACTTTCTGTTTCCTTACTAGCATGATACTTTGGAAGTCAACTTGATTTGTCAATGAAGATGAACGTCAGTCAAAAAAAGCCTTATCTTATAGAAGACTTGTGACCTATTTTGTCTGCAAAATGACTCTAAAAGGTCTCAATCATCCACAGGCAGTGGAACCAGGCAGCATGTCCCAAGCCCTCCCTGCCAACACTTCCTACCCCTTTCATTGGACAAAAAAATTAAGCTAAACAAAGCTTGGATACCCTTGAAGCAGCTTTTCCCACTGACTCCTACCCAGCAACTGCATTTTCTGAAACGTCTAATGCAAATAAAGATGAGTGGCTTTTTATCTTGTTTACTCCTCTTCCCTCTTCCTTTAGCAGACAGTCACTTCTAGCAGCATTATCAAGTGAACTTTGGGAAAAGAAATTTAAAAGTGTTCTTCTTCAAAATAATCTCAGTGTATTTTACATCAGTGCAAGAATGCTAAGAATATAAAAGACAGATGGTGTCTTTTCTTCCCTTAGAAAGACAAAGTAATTCCCAGCCTTGCTGGTTGGTGGAAAAATTGTCAAAACTACTGGCTGTAATTATGGTAATACAACATCTCGATGTTTCAAACACTCATACTAGGACACCACTTGGAGGGTGGAGAGGATAGAAGCAGCATTGCTTATGCAGTGCTGTGCAGCTCAAGAGATTCTGGCTCAGGAAGCAGAATATCTAACTCTCCCCTTGGTGTAACTGTCTGATGGCTAAACAAGAAATGGTAAAAAAGCCTAACTGCAGAAAGATGAGCCAGGGCCAGAGGGATCGCCCTGGGCTTGGCAGCTAGGGGCATCCCACCCCAGCTGGTGGGTGGCTGGGGCAGCCTCAGCCTGCGTCATTGGGCACCTCCATAGGGATGAGCCACCAGGTCTGCCCAAAGAGGGGGGGGTCAGGATCAGGATGGCCATTTCTGATGCGGTCAACCTGTGTCAAGGCTCACTGCACCTTCCCAGCATGTGAGAAAACATGGAAGAAAACTGCACCATGTTTTCACAATACCTGTGCAGTCTACAGTAAATCTATCTGCAGTCCCTTCAATGAAAGTGCCCTTGCTTCAATGGGGGTTGAGAAAAGTTAAGAGACTTCTTATGACACCCTTCAGCAGGAGACAATGGGATCTATCCAGCACAACCTGTGGTTTCCCACTGAAGAAGCATCATGAGAAAGTATCAAAGGCCTCTATCAAAATTAGCAGAGAGATTTTACCATGCACTTTGGTCATGGTATCTGTCTTGAGTTTGTGCTTAATCAAAAATCTACCCGTCCCACTTCAGGATCATGCTACACTTAATTTCAAAGAAGAGAGTGCAAGTAGAATCTACAAGCTGATTATTTCAACTGGGTTTTGTTATCACAAGAAATATACAAGTGCTTATTAGCAAAAAATTATGGATGAACATTATTTCATTATGTACATTTCCTTCTTCTAGAAACATTGCCCCAAATTTAATGTAAATTAAGGTATAAATTTGTGTGCTAAGATTACTGAGAAGTTACAAAGTATGAATAAAAGATATTCGCAAAGGCTGCAGAGATAGCCAGACAAAAGAAGACATATTGGAATGCTCAGCACAAATTCAAGGTCCACAAAAAGTTACTAAATTACAGTAACCCCCCCCCCCCCCACTTCTTGCAAATTTATCTAGAGCTGCTCATATTTGACAACTGCTTATAAAAAGCATCAAAGCTGCTACTTCTGAATATTTTTTTTCACCATTGTCTTTCTCAACTAAGTTTTTAAAAAGTGCTTTATCTTGCAACATCTCAGGTAAGTAGTCAGACTTTTAAATAAGAGATTAGGCAGCCAAATGTAGTAGATCCCTTTTAAATTACTGCACCCAATTTACTTTAAGACCGGCAATTTTCCAGCAGCTCTTATCCTGCACTGTCCTCAGCCACAAGAAACAATTAAAGCAAAGTATGGGATGCCTTCAAAAATTCTCATTTGTGTTGTACATCAGTGACTTACAGATCCATTTTGCTCTCTTAAGTGTCCTTAGGGAATGAACCTTCTCCACAGTGAGCAGTTACCCCAAACAAAACCTTATTCCGCTGATTCAGTGGCCTTTAAATTCAACTCTGTTTGCATGCATAGGTGGGAACCCTTGAAAGGTATTTTGTACCTTTCCAGGTACTAAAGCACCAACACGCAGTGGATGGAATCTGGCCAAAAGAAAATGGTAATTTTGATGAAAATATCAGAGTTATCAAGAAATGTCTTTTACTGTTCTGATTGCAGCACATGTTTCCCTAGAGAAGTTTTGGTATAGCAACTATCATGGTCTTCTCTGTGGTATTATCAAATGAAGCTGATTAATGACTGTAAATAAGACAAAAAAGCCCGAAGTTCAGAAAGAATAATCCACGGAACTTGTAGGAACTCTCTGGATAAATGTTGGCTTAAGTGAAAATACTCCACTCTGGTACAATACAGTACACGTGCAATACAGATTGTGAGACCTGTTTCTCCCTGTTAGCTTGCCTCCTATGCACTGCCATACCCCATTTCTGCTGTGGACTCAGACTGCAGTTTAGGATATTTAATCTTGCAGAACTAATTAAAAAACTTAGTATTTATTCTCTAATGAAGCTCTTGGCATAAGAAGCAACATGCCACATCCAGGCAAGTCTAACATAAAATATCTGATACAGTTTTAAAAGGTGAGAAATCATCCTCACAAATGTTTTTTACATTTATTATGTTAAATGTATGAAAACTTTCAAAGAGGCTGGATGCTACATATTAATTTCTGTAGTTAGAGGTTAATGTGTAAAATGTAAACTAAATACACATGGTATCCCATGGTATCAGAATTGCTTTAAAGAGTAATTTTTCACACAGACTAGATACATGCACACTTTTAATATCAGGACTTTGAATGATGGGGATAAATTTATGGAAATTACCTAAAAATCTTTACTCTTTGATATTTATATATATGCAAAGAAATTATTTCATATTTAATAAGGATTGATGTATCATAAGTAACCTCTTATTCATTGCTACTTTTATTCATATGCATTATTCAACCACATAGACTACTAGTGGATATAAATTTGAAGTCACCTTCAATTAAGTCAGGTATTCACTGGTCCATGAAAGAAGGAGAATAATAAACACATATGGTAGGATGTGGACAACTGAAAAAAGAAGGAAAGCAGGCGAAATATTGTACTGTCTGCAACAAAACAGTAGCTGTAACCTCTGACCTCACAGGCACTATGACAACATGCTTATTGTCACCAAAATAATATTTCACAATAAAGAATAAAACCTGTAGCAGCCAGCAGGTTTGTGAGGGTGCAGAAGAATGAATATAGTTATATAACTATAGTTATCGTGCACCCTCATAACTTCTGGCCAAATGTAAGAGATGAGCTAAAGAGTATAGGAAGCAACACTGAAACAAACAGAAACAACAGAGAAAATTAAGAACTTGAGAAATCAAAAGATGGCTTTGAGTCATCACAGTCTGAAAATCAGTCATCAGTGCTGATTCACATTCCTCACACATCTAGCACCAAGTGTCTCATCTCTCCTCTCCCTCTATAAACAGGAGTGTCGACATAAACAGCCCTCTGGTATCTACTTCCCTTTTCAAGAACAGGCTTTGGTTCATTGTGTTTTATATAGGAAGAAGAAACACAGATCTTCAATCCAGAGTTTCCCAAGTCCAATCAAGGATTTGTACTGATCTCAGTCTGGGCTTAGAGTGCTGCACCCTCAGAATGCCTGTTAAACAACACTAAGTTGGGTAGGACAGTTGACCTGCTTGGAAGGCTCAACAGAGGGATCTGGACAGGCTGGACTGACAGGTCGAGGCCAGCTATATGAGGTTCAACAAGGCTCAGTGCTGGGTCCTGCACCTGGGTCACTCCCTGCTGTGCAATGCTACAGGCTTAGGGAAGAGTGGCTGGAAAGCTGCCTGATGGAAAAGGACCTGGGGGTGTTGGTCAACAGTGGCTGAACATGAGCCAGCTTGTGCCCAGGCAGCCAAGAACGCCAAGAGCATCCTTGCTTGCGTTAGAAATAGCATAGCAAGCAGGACTAGGGTTCATTTGATACACTGGAGGGCAGGAATGCCATCCAGAGGGACCTTGACACGCTTGTGGGGTGGGCTGATGCCAACCTTATGAAGTTTAACCATGACAAGTGCAAGGTCCTACACCTGGGTCAGAGCAATCCCTGGCACAGCTACAGGTTGGGCAGAGAAGAGATTCAGAGCAGCCCTGCAGAGAAGGACTTGGGGATGTTGGTTGATGAGAAAATGAACATGAGCTGGCTTCATGCTCTTGTGAGACCTCACCTGGAGTATTGTGTGCAGTTCTGGTGTCCTCAACATAAAAAGGACATGGAACAGGTCCAGAGAAGGGCCACAAGGATGATCAGGGGACTGGAGTTCCTCTTGTATGAAGATAGGCTGAGCAAGTTAGGGCTGTTCAGCCTGGAGAAGAGAAGGCTGTGTGAAGACCACACAGCAGCCTTCCAGCATCTGAAGGAGGGCTATAGGAATGCTGGGGATGGACTCTTCATTAGGGACTGTAGTGACAGGACAAGGGGTAATGGGTTAAAACTTAAACAGGGGAAGATTAGATTGGACATAAGGAGGAAATTCTTTCCTGTTAGTGTGGTAAGGCACTGGAATGGGTTGCCAGGGGAGGTTGTGAATGCTCCATCCCTGGCAGTTTTCAAGACCAGGTTGGACGAAGCCTTGGGTGGCATGGTTTAGTGTGAGGTGTCCCTGCCCATGGCAGTGGGCTTGGAAGTAGATGATCTAAAGGTCCTTTCCAACCCTAACCATTCTATGATTCTATGAAACAATAACAACAAACACAAAAACCGTGAAAATCACTTCAAAGGATGGTTTTCAATTTTGTGTGCTACTGTGGACAAAATAGACAAAACAGTTCAAAAGGTTATCTGCTTCTAAAACTTAACAAGCCTCCTAGGGGTACACACTCCAGTTTCCACAGTCCTGTGAAAGGCTTTTAGCACTGGCACTGATACTATATACAAATGAATTCACAGGTGCAAAACACAGCATACAGATACTGGATTTAGGATGCTCTACAGTTGCTTGCCTTTTTCTCTTTGTTTTTGTAAGTACTACACAAAAGCAATCAGCAGAGAGTCTAAATCTTATATTATATAACAACTTTAATTGTTTAAATGCTTCTTTTTTTTTTTAAACATGAACACTGTTTGCATACTGCCACTATAATGACTCTGTCAGGATCTCTATTTGAGATGGCTCTCCTGCACACACTTTCCTTTTGACTTTTTCCTGATCGCTGCTTTCCATGTGTCAGACACTTGCTCATCTTCACTGCACAGCTGTAAATAATTAACAAAGCCACAGGACTCATCTTTTCTATCATAATGTAGCTGATAGCCACTGGAGAGAAGTAGAAAAGCTATGCTGAAGGTTGCACTAAGGCTGTTGAAGAGTAAAAATGAGGTAGAAGAAATTTTTTTGAAACAGCTCAGGTTTGTATCATTCTCCAAACATCCCTCTGGGCAGACATAGGCTAGGATGGGTCTGGAGTCAGAATACAGCTCTTTAGGTCGTCAGGCCAAGAGCACCCACCAGAATTGGGACTTGAATTAAAATTAGGTTTTGCCTAACATGAATCTCCCTCCTAAAGCTATAAAAGACGCAGGGGCAATAGGACTGATAATACTGAAATTAGATCATAAGAGCAAAATCCACCTAGATTCTTAAATGCAGTTGGATATTTTGCATCCAAAAATTATCTCAAATAGAAAGCTCCCCAGGCTGAAGGGAGAGAAGACCACATCCTCAGCCAAAACCCATCTAATATAACAGTTCTACAAGACTGGGGTAATTTTTCACCGAATGGCTCTAAACTTAACCATTTCTGGATTGAACAGCATAAAAATGTGTTTGTATTTTTTATTATTTTATTTTTTTTTAAACAAGGTTAAAGGTGGTCAGATAAATTGGTGGTGGCCACAAAGGAACAGCAAACCTTACTTGCCCCCCAAGTTTTCTGCAGCCTTTCTAATTATTAAAAAAAACCAATGGACAAATTATGAGAGAGGCAAAAAGAAGTGGAGAGTAAACGATACTGGATTTGCCTGGAGTGTTCCAATATTTTTCCCACTGTCTCAGAAGATTAATGTAATTAATCAGTTAATAAATATATAGTACTTAAAGACTGCCAGACTGCATGAGAATAAAAATTAGTTTGGGGAAGAGGGCAATGCAGACACATAACTTTGTAGAACTGACAAGAACCTAAAGACCAAAAGAGGAATATGTCTTAATGTTTTTTGTTTTTTGTTTTTTTTTTTTTAAGGTTTCATATTTTGGGATGCCAGTGAAAATATCCTTATTGATACCACCAGCAGGGTTTCATCTTTATGCAATAAGGCAACAGAGTACACTTTGCATATCGTGCATTTCAAAGACATTTCCATCCCTACAGACCAGATTATAAAATTCTGGCCTTTAGTGAAGTTAAGATAAATAGATTAATTTTTACCTATTGCTTAAATCAAAACCTTCTGTTCTCTCTATTGTTTCATTAGATGCTGGCAAACTCATCTTTTCTGTACACATTATCTGACTTTCATGGTCCAAGACTTAACAACTACCTTTGTTTTATGAACTCTATAAATACCGGCCTATCAACATATATAGATTGCCTAAAAAAAGGAATCTATAACTTACTATCATGTTAAAACAGTAAATCACACTTTGTCATTCCCTATACTTGAATACCCTAGAGTTGTGAATATAAATACATTAGGAATTGGTCTTGCACAGTGTTTAAATATCAGGTATTTCTTAAATATTTGTAAATTTCACCCTTAAAATTTTTATTTGGATTTGGCATAAATATAAAAATGTAACCTTGCAATATTACTTTGTGCAGAAGAAAATGAATTATGCCACACAAGGTATCAAAAAACCTACAAAAAACCCCAACTCTTTGAGGTCAGAAAATGCCAATAAAAATATCTAGCTGTAGAGAAAATGGGTTGATGTTTGGTAGTAAGAAGAATGAAGAACTCATTAAAGGAGACATAGCATGAACACTTTGTAAAAATCAAGGCTCTATGTTGTCTCGCAAAACTGAGTGTGCCTGTGGCGTCTGGTTAAAAACAACAATAAAACAATTCTCACCACTATAATCTTCCATCAAAACTGCCCAGCATAATACAGTTATGCATCAATGAGTTTTAGTATTTTTATATACTTGCTCAATGACAGCAGCTTCAAAACTTGTGCAGTGAAAGTTACCATATAGACAACAAGAGAGAGAAAATTTCTCTTTGTTGCAGTCCCTGAAAATTAAAAGAAACCCTGAACTATGCTTTTACTAAGCTTTTGCGGGTAGGATGTATCAGAATGTAAAAGAAGATCCTTCTATGCATCTATACATAAACAAAAACACTTGCAAATTTATATTCCATACTTATTTCTGAAGAAGCCCTGGTTATTTTTTGAGAATGGATTTGCAAACACTGCCAATGAAAACCGTAGAAAGAGGAGGGAAAAAAAGCCACTGTTTTCAGGAAGCCACAATAATTAATATTCTTTGTACTTGCAGAGACAAACAAGCTTTGTTAATGGATTTTTTTGTGTGTGTGTGATTTACTAGAACACGCTAATGCAATACTTTATGATCAATGAAGTAAAAAATGAATATTGTCTCATGTAGTTGGTCATTCCTCATTAGTTGTAAGGAAGCTATTTTGAATTTGGAGATTTTTACTTAATTACTGCCACACATCTCAAGGCTGTCTTGTGTCAACTGTTGCAATGACTTGCTGTCTCTGCACAATACAGATTGGGCTGCTAAAAGAGTTTCAGTTTGAGAAAAAAGATAATGAGGCAAACAAAAGAAGTGTCAATTACTCCCACAATTAAAGTACCTAATACCAGCAATATCAACACAACATTTATGTTATAGATATTTACACATCCAAAATGTTCTTTATAGAACAATATAGTGGCGTAATTGAATGGCTGGATACGGCACAGAAGTGCTACTGAATCTGTGCAGTATACTGTTAAACAGTATAAAAATGTGTTTGACTATATTTACACACATCATCCCTCTCTGTATATTCCATTCTACTGTGTTACAGCTCGGCTCTTCGTTAAAGTACAGAATTCTACCAAAATAAAAGAACAGGAGTTACTTACTGGATCCTATCTGTAACAAGCTCTGGAAATTTTGATGGAAATCCTTCCATGGCCCACATCTTAGGAACATTTATGCACCCACACAGAACCTCAGAAATGCCTGTGGGTTCAGAGCAAATTTACTAAGCTCATGTTCACATCAGCAGAACTGGAATTGAAATCCAGAAACAGTTCTCAAGTCCAAAATAACATGAATTTTCATAGATTTGATGAGATTTCTAACCTAAGACACTGTTTTAAAAAAACAGAAAGGAGAACAGCATGCACTGATACCTGAACTTATTTTAAAAAGCAAAATAAAATGAAGTTCCCGTCTCATTTTCAATACATTAAGGTTTTTTAGCAGATGATATTGGTATCAACACACATTTTATGATTTTGGGGTAGCAATTTGCCATTAAAATGTGTGATTAATGTTCTATAACCACCGGAAAATTCAGCTTAGAGGGCTGACATTTTCTAAATATTTCTTCTTTTTTCTTTAAAAAAAAAAAGTTATTAAATCTGCATTACTTATTTTAAAAATTTTATATGTTTAATTCAGCCTTACTACAGTAACTTAGAAATACATATCCTGCATTTTTAAACTGAGCTAGGTACTTTGCAATCATAAATTTATTAATTTTTATTTTGTACACACATAAAAGAAAATTACATCTAATTAAAATAAACTGTGAGATTTCTTTCTTATACAGTCAAACACTGAAATGACAAGAATCAATTTTAATTGTTCTAAGTAGAAAATTTAACATGATAAACAATTTAATCAGGTTTGTTGAAGTATATTCTGTTTCATAAAGGTTAACATTACAGGGTTTTATATTGTATAGACACTGAAGATCTTATTTGATTCACTATTATCCTATGACTATAAACTGACCTGGAATACCTTTAATTTCCAACAAAACGTAACATGTAGTGTACATCAAAGTAAAACTTTCTGTCTCTTCCAACATATCCACATCCTAACTTCCTTAGAAACAAATACATGGGAACCAAAACTGATATGAAAAAAAATTAGAACAGCTGGTATAGAATCCTATATTGCTTATAGGAAATGTTAAATGAGTAATTTCCAGAGACTTCTAACAGGCTTTGCTGTGTGATAGGTACTACAATTCAGAGAGAAAATTAGTTTCATATGTTTCCCAGCTACAAAATAAAATAACATTTTCTCCCTATTTCTGTACTTACAGAATAATTCTAAAGCAACATTATTTAACATGATTCACCCTTGTTTGAATCTTTTTCACAATACAAAACCCGAAGTGCCTTTAGATAACAGCACAGTGGAAGCAGACAAAGAACCCATGTAAGACACAAACATAGTATATCTTAGAAAGCAAGCCAACACTCTCTATCCCTTTCAAGACAGATCTGTCCCCATTATTGGACATGTACTAATGAAATTCATGGGAAAGTTCCAGCTCATTCACCTCCATTTCCTCTGAAAGATTTTGCTGAACTCAAGGCCAGGCCCCCTCAACTGCGATTGAATACAAACACCTAGAGACATGAGCCTTATCCACCAGAGGCTTCTGCTGGCATATACACAAGATTGCAAAGAGCTGAAGTGCTCATGATATATCTGAAGTAATGCTTTAAAATGTCAGTTTCAGTGTGATTCTATATAATAATGTTTTCTGAAGCAAAAATTGGTAGTTCACCATTAAAATAATAGTTCAGCATACTAGAATTTTCAGCAGCCTATGCCTGGCTCTTAACAGAATCCCCACCAAGAGCAGGGACAGAGGCATTATAGTCTGGTCACTCTGAGCAAGCAAGAACAATTTCATGTGAAATATAGAGGAAAAACAGTGCGGAAAAAATGTAATTTGCCTGCTGAGTTCCAGTCCCTGAGAAGAGCTACAGACACTTTCTTCCTCATCAGCCAATAATACAGTTTTTCAGAGTGGAACATTCAGGCTTTTCATTTCTTATAATGTATTTTAAGCTTTCCACCATGTCCTAGAAGAGCTGAATACTTCAGAGGACTCAGAGGATAGGTAGTCCAGAAGTGCACGTACTTCAGCAGAGGCAAAGGGAAGTGAATTGTAATACCTGAATGTTAATAACTACAATAACCCAAACCACATTCACCTTTTATCACATCTGGCACCATTACTTCTAAAAGCAAGAATGCCATAAAACTGAGGAAGCAACACAGTTAACATTGTTATGGTCTGACCAAAACCTGCTACACCTAAATGTGAATGATAACTACAATGTGAGTAAGAACAACTCATGCAAGTCTCAGGTGTGACTTTTTGAAAGCTTTCCTACCTGACAAGGCATGCTGTGAGAAGGTAATGTAGTGAGAAAAGAAAGGTACCTGCTCCCAAGAAGGAACTTAAATGAGGAAAGAGAAGTAGTTGAGTTTTGTACTTCATCTTGTACTTCACAATGACAGATGCCCCATCCCTGGAAACATTTCAAGTTCAGGTTGGATGGGGCTATGAGCAACATGATCTAGTTGAAGATGTCCCCGCTTATTGCAGGGAGTTGGACCAGATGACCTTCAAAGGTTCCTTCCAAGACAAAACTATGCTATGATTCTGTAATGTTCTCAGTCTCTTCTCCTTTCCTTTCCTCAATAAGGTAGCATTATTAAGCTATAGGATTCATCATCTGTGACTAGGGAAATCACTTCCATTAAGGGAAGCCTGAAACAGTGCTTCCTAAATAATCCAACCTTTACTGGTACTCATCAAGGTCTATCAGAAGGGTGTGTGTCATGTAAAATTCTTAATATTTTCAATTGCAATTCTATACTCAGTTTTACCTTTACAGGCACAGAATCCTGCCCTTCAAGAACAGTGGTGACACTAATAACATCAAACTGATTATTATTATACATTAAAAAGCAAACAAACAACAAGCCCTTTAAGACGTGATTCCTAAATACTACTCGTGAATCAGTGTTCAGTAATTATTACTGAATATGAGCAGTATTTATAAAATGGATAGGCTTACTGCAGCTCAGAATAAGTGCTGCAATTTAAATATCTTTTGAGTAAGGACATTTACTGTTCATTTTAAATAAAAAAGTGGAAATTTTCCAGGAAAGTGACAGTATGTAACAGATACTGTTGGGATACTGGTGGTGTTTTTTTTTTTTAAAGTCTACAATGGTTGGCTAAATCATGACAGAAAGTATATATCTGATAACTGCAGAATGGGTAAGTTTGAATGCTGTCAGAATTCTTTACACTCCTTACCATCAGATTATAGGAGAAGTAGCTCATTCACTTTAATTTCAAGAAAATCTTTTTGTGGTTACTGCACCTATCTGCTTTGCTCTGGCATTTGGTGAAGCACAAAAGTCACTTTATTCTGCTGAAAGCAGCTCAGAAAGAAAAGATTGTAATATCCGTATTTTACCTGAATACATTTCTAAGGACTTTTAGGACATATATATTTAAAGGATTCCATTTACAGACTGCTGCATTGACAATTTTATCCGATTAATCTCAACAGTTTGCCTTTGTGCTGTGTATTTCTGGGTTAGGACTTAAAAAGTAACATAATTGAGTTCATTTTCTTAGCAATGCTTGGCTTTCATCCACGCTCAGCTCCTATTAACCTTAAGCAACGTCCACAAGAGCAGGATGCAGTTATCATGCATTCGTATTTTTTTAATGTTCAGTTTCTTACACCTCTATGTCTCATATTTCTTTCCTGAGTAAAGCAATCAATGGGGTCCACAGATATTTTGCTTTAAAAACATTTGCAAACATTTAATTTTGTGTCTGGCCACTACCTCCCACAACTTCAGAAGTTCTGGGTCTAGATCCAGAGCATGTAACGCATGTGGAGTAAAATCAACTGAAATTAGGTCAATTAAATGAAATACTGAGACTGGAAATGTTTTCTAAGCTTACCATTTCCACTTCCAAGTAGCACTATGCAGAAACACCTGAGAGAGCTCAAAACACAGCTGTTTGCACAGTACACTGAAGCATCATGGTAGGGATGCTAGCTCAGCTGCCACAAACAAACTTTAAATTATATTAATTTACCTTGATCATTAACTCCAGCTGGGATAGACCTGGGCTTTCAGTGCTGCAAGTATATGAATGCTGGTTCTTATAGCCCTGAGGCAAAGAGGAAAGTGAATATTGTTTCTTATTTCTCAGCCAAAGAACTGGACTGAAGGTTAAAAGGATGGAAGTTGCTAATAGACTGAAGAATTTGTATTGCCTTTTTTGTGTTTTGCTGGAAAAAGACAGGGGCAAGTAGAGTTCCCCAGTTATCTTTTTGAGAGCTGTTTGATTGCTGCACAAATAGTATGCTGTTTGAATGTGCACAATATTTTAGTACAAAGACTGTAGGGATCCAGTATTGTGCCAAATTACCCAATTTTGCCTTGCTAGTCTTGCTTAAAAAAAGAAAAAAGAAAAAAAATAAATATTGAAACCTCTCCCTAGCAAAGCCTGCATCTGGACCAAAATTGACAGTGTTTGTTTTACTAGAATTTGTGGCAGATCATTTGCCCATTTGGTGTGAGAATTTTTTGATACCCTTCTAAATCCAAAATCAGTTAAGAAGCTCCATAGCTGGGATGCCATTTTATCCCCATTTTGCTGTTTCAAAAACGATGGTTCATTCTCAGGCTATTGAAATTTGTTTCCATTTTAACAGAATGAAGGAATTTTTTTCTTTCCTGATCTTTGATTTCTGTGTCTCAATTACAAAAGAGTACAAGTCAATAATAGTGTTGGAGGGAAGTATTTTAAATGTAAGTTTCATTCTTGCTCTTTTCTCACAGAAGCTTTTTGCCTTTTCCATGTGAGAAATGATTAAAAAAAGAAAAAAAACACAACATGAAGAACAGTCTCAGCCTCTGGACCTCTTAACTATCATGCATACTTCAAGAGTGAAGTTTCCCTTTCTCTGTGCTGTTGTCCTGTAGACACCTCTACTGAAAAGAATGATTAAAAAAAAAAAATCAATATGCTGTTTGGGAGACCTTCCTCCCATCTTTTGTTATCTATGCCTCCTGGTGATCTTTGCTTTTTAAGTTTTTATTTTTTTTTTTAAATACCACTTTTAAGCGCTTCTTTAGTCCTCAATTTTCTGCTGTTCACATTCCTTTCTCTAACAGTCACTGGTTTCACCCTGGTGCGTGTACTTTACACATTAAAGGAAAGGTATTGAAGCTGCAATCACAATAAAAATATTGGCCCCATTTTTCCTTGCAAATGTTACCACCTAATTTTCAGATCTGTTCTTTGGAAATGTACTTCTAAACCTCGCTTATATCAGGTTTGCTTCAAGGTAATTCTCTTTTATCAGAACAGTAACAAGTAAACCTCTCAGCCTATGAACTAGAATCCAAATAAATTTCAAGGACTTTATTTTATAGCTAAGCAGAAGTGCTTTTCCTATTTACTTTCATAAAACAACAGTTGTAAGGCTCCTTGCCCCAGGCAGTGGGTTATGTTAATATTAGTTTAAAAGTTTCTCCCCCTCGCATTGCCTACATAGTAGCCACAGAAGCTATCAGTAAGTATAGATATCAAGCATAAAATAAAAATATAAAGAGAAAAAAAAATGGTATTAGTACAAACCTATCTGCACAGTCAAAGTGACATTGGAAGTATAACCTAGAACCAGAGATAATAAATTAGCAGCAAATGGGAGAAGGAAAAAAGAATAAAAATCCCTCGAGAGCTACATTTGCTGTAAGATTTTTGTGCATTTCTTAAAAGACCTAAAATGTTTGCTGAAAGGCTTTGCTTGACAAGTAAGAAAATAGCTTCATCCTTAATTTAAATTAGTTGGGAAAAAAAGGTCATATATATATTCAAGAAATTTATTTGTGTGTCTACAAATAGATATTTTATTCACTGCCATGAAGGCACCTTTATATGTAGAAAGATAAACAAAAGGAAGATTTGTAGAGCTCCATAAAAATTCCAAACCCTCATCAATAATCACATTGTTTCCCTGATATATTTACTGGTGTGCAGACACAAGCAAGTGTTACTTGAAAGATTTTTCAATCAGAGGTGTAATTTAACTTCTTTAGTTCCCAGTTAAGCTCTTAGAGAAACTGCTATGGCTTTTGAGCAAAGAAGCACATAGACTTACGTGTCTAAAAGCAAAACCTTATTTTTTAGGTACTTCAAATCTGAAAGATTCTGAGTCTTCAAAAGCTCAATTTTCCATGTTTTCCATGAATTATTAAAATTTCCCATCCACAAAATCAGTTTATCAAACTAGTGAAATGCTCTACATTTGCTACCAGGATTTTAATTGGTGTAACAACTGGATTTCAAGACAAGTTCAAGGCACTTTGTTCATCATCCAGCTTAAATTATTTGATGACTAACTGCTGTACTGAACATCCTCTTTCCTGTTACACAGTTTGACTTTTTCTCAGTTTCTGGGTAGTGTACAGCAAGCTTTGCTTCCAGAGCATAGTGTTAATGGAATTCACGCTTGTCCTATTATGCAGAACTACTAATTTTGATAGTGCATGGCTATTTCATAGCATGACTTTTAGTTCACATCAGATCTCTTTCCTTTCTGAACAGGGAGTGCACATTATACAATTAGTGTCCTTTTATATCTGAAGAAAGAAATCTAAATGTTAACTAAATACATTTTTTCCTCATGATGTGCATTTACAATGTCATCTCAATCTTCTTAGTCCACCAACCACACACTGCTAATAGATATTTTTCTTTTCCTTCAGACTTCCTGTTTCATCTCACTTTTAAAACACTACCACCAAGATTTCAGTTTTCTGAACACTTTCGCATCTTTGATTTCATCAGCTTCAGTTAACCCCTGTGCCATAGCAATTCCAGGGAGACTGTATGTTTTACCATCTTTCATCTTCTAAAGAAGTAGATTTCCTAACAGACCTCAATAAAAGCAAAGATTTTTTTTTTTTTTTAACAAATGCAGGCAGACTTTAGAATGACCCTTTTTGTCATTTATAGAGCTTTAGGCCCTTTTTTAATTTGTTCTTTTTTATAATTGAGAATTTTCCTAGGTTTTCTGCTGATAATTTGCTACAGATTATTTTTTTGTTTCCAAATAGAAATGAAATGGGAAGAAGAAATACGTTTTGGTTTTGTGAAAATGGTCCCCCAAATGTTATAATATGGTTGCGATTTCTCAACTGGAGCAGAAGAAAGACACCAACTTGAATTTTCCACGTATTTGATGAACACTCCACCCACTGAAACTCAGATATTTGTCACTATCATTTAATTAAAACTGAGACTGTCCATGCAGGGCATTTGCTTCAACATTCAGCCTCTCCAGCTCACCAACAAAGTCCATATATTCCACCGGAACCACATAACTCTTAGCATAATAGTGACTCTGTCTTACACCAGTTCATATTTTTGAGACTATAACTTAAGTTCCTCGCCATTACTGTAGCTCTTAGACAGTATCAGTAACCTCAGTAAGCAAAATAGTTTTGTTTTGCTTTGGGTTTAATGTGCAAACTGAGACTTCTTCAGGCTGTAGCTGAAATTGTTCAGCATTTCAGATACCATCTGGTTTATGCTGGACACATGCCATAGACAGAAAAACACTTACAGAAAGAGACTGGATTGTTGTTGCCACATTCATCTTTTGGCTCTGGTTTGTTGTTTTTTTTTTTATACTGCAATTTTTTTCTGGTTCATAACCATATTTGCTTTCATTTGCAGAAAATCACCCTTTTTTAACTGACTATTTTACCTTTTTGTTTGTTCTAATACAACATGCATGTGAACTGAAGAAAACAAATCATCAGTTTTCAAAAGGGCTCAGAACCTTCTGCTACCCCCCATCACTTCTCATATAAACTGTTGGTAGTATCATCAGGTAGGCAACTTTTAGACCAAGAACAATGATGCAGCACGAGTTATTTCAGCCGTGACAGACAACTCCACCCCCCAGGCAGTCATGCACATTTTACAAGTCATTGAAATGAAAACAGTTTTCAGTGGGGAGAAATTGATTTTATACCTGCAACGAACTTAGCAAAACTGCCTCATAAAGAGAGGAGTATTTATGATTTTTCTTCCTAGTTTGGAAAATGAGTTAAAACAAAAAAGATTTTTTCTGCCACCTTCCTCTGGATTTTATGAAAGGATGGTTCTCCCTATCAAAAACTGTTTGAAATTTAGAGGCACAGTCACATGTCTACACTCACAGAGCTGGCAATCAACTACTTTAATTCTCATTACATCTTCTAAGAGCTTTCCAGTAGAAAGTCGCAGGTAATTAAACCCCTTCTCCCTCCAGTATACAATTTTGCAAGCACTATGCTGTTCTGCTTTATCTTACAGGAACTTGGTAGGACCAAAGTCCAGTACTGCAGTGATTCTGGGAATTCAGTACAATCTCAGACATCCCTTGAGCATAGAAATGTTTGATCATGTTCAACCTAGAACACAA